>NW_026262712.1:117535139-118247639 GCF_021869535.1 Mytilus californianus | reverse complement strand
AAGATACAATTTTGGTTATACATTTTATAAAGAGAAGTACTTTGTTTCTCGGGGAACGCGTATGGTTCTCCGCATCTTTTGTTCGGCGACAAAATATATCTGAACAGACATTCAGTATTGACGCCTTATACAGGACAACAGATTGTTCGAAAACACCAGAATAAGTAGAGTAAGCCTGAAAAATTAAATAGACTTATTGCACTCTATAGAGTAAAGCTTGAACACGCCATCGGAAAATAAGATTTTTTGGTGACATATCCAATACACCGATTCAAATCTGTTGTGACAATTAACTATTTGTGGCAATTGCGCTGCATTGGTGTGTCTTCGGAATGAATTATTTACATAACGAAAAAAAAATCATTTGTTTTAACTAGGTATATCTGTTGTTACCTTTTTGTATTTTGAGATGACCCCTTGTTTTTCGTCAACTGTAATCGTAAGTCTAATTGTAATCCTAGGTATAGACCTAGTTTCCGCAAATGTCTAATTGCATGTGGTCTACATAATATTAAAAAAACTTCACATCGTCCTGACATGTGGTCTACATAATATTAAAAAAAACTTCACATCGTCCTGACATGTGGTCTACATAACATTAGAAAAACTTAACATCGTCCTCACATGTGGTCTACATAATATTAAAAAAACTTCACATCGTCCTCACATGTGGTCTACGTAACAATAGAAAACATGACATCGTCATTACATGTAACGTGATGTGGTCTACATGATAGTTGTTTTTTGCATTGATTTGTCTGTTTAATAAAGAAAAGGAGATGTGATATGCTATGTTATTATGGCATGTGCTCTATATACAGAGATTCTAAAAAATGTAATCCTGACAAAAAAATTGCAAAACTATAAAATATAACCAAGGATCACCCTCAATATTCTTTATCTCATCAGTGCATGTATCTGCAGAACAAGAGGTATACATTGGTTCATTTGATCCGTTATCCATGCTATACTGCATTAATAAGAAAACAATAATGTCACCATAGTACACGGACGCCCAACTCGTACTATCATTTTCTATGTTCAGTGGACCGTGAAATTGGGGTCAAAACTCTAATTTGGCATTATAACTAGAAAGATCATATCACAAGGAACATGTGTACTAAGTTTCAAATTGATTGGACTTTAACTTCATCAAAAACTACCTTGACCAAAAACTTAAACCTGAAGCGGGACAGACGGACGAACGGACGGACGGACGAACGAACGAACGAACGAACGAACGAACGAACGAACGAACGGACGCACAGACCGAAAAACATAATGCCCCTCTACTATCGTAGGCGGGGCATAAAAGAAGGACAATCTACCTTAGACCATTAACAATGCTGCTGTCAACATCATATATTATTATGCTACACACTCTTCATAAAACATTTATGAGAAACAATGTGATGACGACCTACAACTTTAAATGAACGTCTTATTTTCTGTGGAGAAAGAAGAATAACTCAAGTTTCTCAGAACAATATGACGACGCAGAGCTAAATTTGCTTGGTGCTTTTTTAATACTGAGCATATGGTATTGTGCAGTTGTTCAGAAAAATTCAATTCGAAACTTGGAAAGAGCGAAGAAAGTATGTATATAAGGAGATGAATAATTATCAATGAGACAATTATCTGCTAGACACCAAATGACGTGGATGTTAGCAACTATTTAGGCCACCGTACAGCCTTCAACAACTCATACTGTATAGTAAGCTATAAGGCTTCTGCTTGGCAAACTGTGAAACAATTCAAACGGGAAAAGCAGCGACCTACTTAATGAATCTTTTTTTTTTCTGTTGTCCTTAATGTACGTTATATCCTCTCAAATAATGATTAGATGAAATATTTGTGAGTAAATAATAAGAAGAAAAACGACAGAGGTAAACGAATTGCCTGGAATCAGAGACAAAAACTGAACTAAACTACTACCACTAACAGCAAAGACAAGGACACAAAAATGACTACATCTCATGGTACGACAGTAGGAACAGACAAGAATTTCGACAGCAGTAACAAACTGACAAATGGGGAGGTTTGTGCGCACGTAAACACTGGTTTATCTCCAGCATGGTGCGTTCGATAGTCATGTTATCTCGGTTAGGTGGTAATTGTTTATCTCCAGCATGGTGCGTTCTATAGTCAGGTTATCTCGGTTATGTGGTAATTGTTTATCTCCAGCATGGTGCGTATGATAGTCAGGTTATCTCGGTTCTGTGGTAATTGTTTATCTCAGCATGGTGCGTTCGTTAGTCAGGTTATCTCGATTATTTGGTAATTGTTTATCTCAAGCATGGTGCGTTCTAAAGGCAGGTTATTTCGGTTATGTGGTAATTGTTTATCTCCAGCATAGTATGTTCGATAGTGAGGTTATCTCGGTTATGTGGTAATTGTTTATCGCCACTATAGTGTGTTCGATAGTCAGGTTACATTTTTTATGTGGTAATTGTTTATCGCCAGCATATTGTGTTCGATAGTCAGGTTGGCTCGGTTATGTGGTAATTGTTTAAAGTCAGCATAGTGTGTTCGATAGTCAGGTTATCTCGGTTATGTGGTAATTGTTTATCTCCAGCATGGTGTGTTCGATAGTCAGGTTATCTCGGTTATGTGGTAATTGTTTATCTCCAGCATGGTGCGTATGATAGTCAGGTTATCTCGGTTCTGTGGTAATTGTTTATCGCCAGCATAGTGTGTTCGATAGTCAGGTTATCTCGGTTATGTGGTAATTGTTTATCTCCAGCATGGTGTGTTCGATAGTCAGGTTATCTCGGTTATGTGGTAATTGTTTATCTCCAGCATGGTGCGTATGATAGTCAGGTTATCTCGGTTCTGTGGTAATTGTTTATCTCCAGCATGGTGCGTTCGTTAGTCAGGTTATCTCGATTATTTGGTAATTGTTTATCTCCAGCATGGTGCGTTCTAAAGGCAGGTTATTTCGGTTATGTGGTAATTGTTTATCTCCAGCATAGTATGGTCGATAGTCAGGTTATCTCGGTTATTTGGTAATTGTTTATCGCCACTATAGTGTGTTCGATAGTCAGGTTACATTTTTTATGTGGTAATTGTTTATCGCCAGCATAGTGTGTTCGATAGTCAGGTTATCTCGGTTATGTGGTAATTGTTTATCTCCAGCATGGTGCGTTCGATAGTCAGGTTATCTCGATTATTTGGTAATTGTTTATCTCCAGCATGGTGCTATCGATAGTCAGGTTATCTTGATTATGTGGTAATTGTTTATCCCCAGCATAGTGTGTTCGATAGTCAAGTTATCCCGGTTATGAGGTAATTGTTTATCCCCAGCATAGTGTGTTCTATAGTCAGATTATCTCGGTTATGCGGTAATTGTTTATCGCGAGCATAGTGTGTTCTATAGTCAGGTTATCTCGGTTATGTGTTAATTGTTATTGTTTGACATTTTCCAGTAAATATGATAAATAAAAAGTATAACAGTAAATAACGAAAATATTGGTCAGTATAATAGACTACACCAGTAACCAGCATCCGACTCATTTGAAAACGTAGACGTACAAAACAACAACGAACAACATATGGTCTATGCATTGAGCCTGTTACACGAACAAAACAACAACGAAAGACACATGGTCTATGCATATAGCCTGGTATACGTATAAAACAACAACGAACAACACATTGTCTATGCATATAGCCTGGTATACGTACACACAATAACGAACAACACATAATCTATGCATATAGATGTTATACGTGAACACAACAAGGAACAACACACTGATATATGCATATAGCCTGTTATACGTGCACACAACAGCGAACAACAACATAATCATTGCATATAATCTGTTATACGTACAAAACAAGAACGAACAATACATGGTCTATGCATATTGGTGTTACACGTGCAAACAACAAGGAACATATGGTATAAGCATACATTTGTTATACGTACACACAACAACGAAAAACACATGGTCTATGCATATATCTGTTATACGTACACACAACAACGAAAAATACTTGGTCTATGCATATAACAGAGACAGAGAACAGCACCATGATATATTCACATAATCTGTTGTACGTACAAAACAAGAACGAACAACACATGGTCTATGCATATAGCCTGTTAAACGTACAAAACAAAAACGAACAAAACCATGATATATGCATAAAGCCTGTTATACGTACAAAACAACAACGAACAACGCCATGATCTATTCATATTGTACGTATGAAACAACAACATACAACATCATGATATATGCATATAGTCAGTTATACGTCTACACAAACCTCCTTTGTGGCCTATCCAGATCATATGTCGTAGAAGTCGAATACGCAATAAAAACATGTACAGTGCAGCTACCAACAAGATAATCACTAACTAAAATATGGAAATTAAATACGACATGCATATATAATTTGGAAATCTAAATATGATCGCTACTACAGAAAACTAGCTTAGGTAGCCACATCTGTTGGTAAAATACTGCTGCAAATATTAGTAGCCACAGCTGTTGGTTAAGTACTGCTGCAAATGTTAGGTAGCCACGACTGTTGGTTAAATACTGCTGCAAATAAAACAAACAATTAGAAACAAGCAATAATAAATGGTGTCATAAAATCGTATCATAAAAATTTGTTTCAATTGGTTATTTGTGAGCGGATAGTAAGTACAAGTATATAAAACTATCAGAAGAAAGAATCAGAGTTGTTAAATATACAGGCATTCTCTTTATTTTTGTGATTTTATTTGAAATGAATTCAATACCATGGAAAATAAGGTGCATATGGAATCAGAATATATATCCTGGGAAAATCAAAATATAATTACATGTGGAGCAGGATCTGTTTATTCTTTCAGAGCACCCGGAAACAACCTCTACATTTTGGTGGGGGGTTCGTGTTGCCCTGTCTAAAGTAATTACATGTGGAGCAGAATCTGTTTATACTTTCAGAGAACATGGAATTAACTCCTACAGTTTGGTGGGGGGCTCGTGTTGCCTAGTCTAAAGTAATTACATGTTGAGCAGGATCTGTTTATCCTTTCAGAGAACATGGAATCAACCCCTACATTTTGGTGGGGATTCGTGTTGCCCAGTCTAAAGTAATTACATGTGGAGCAGGATCTGTTTACCCTTTCAGAGCACATGGAATTAACTCCTACATTTTGGTGGGGATTCGTGTTGCCCAGTCTAAAGTAATTACATGTGGAGCAGGATCTGTTTACCCTTTCAGAGCACATGGAATTAACTCCTACATTTTGGTGGGAGTTCGTGTTGCCCAGTCTAAAGTAATTACATGTGGAGCAGGATCTGTTTATCCTTCCAGAGCATCCAGAATCAACCCCTACATTTTGGTGGGGGGCTCGTGTTGCCCAGTCTAAAGTAATTACATGTTGAGCAGGATCTGTTTATCCTTTCAGAGGACATGGAATCAACCCCTACATTTTGGTGGGGGGTTCATGTTGCCCAGTCTAAAGTAATTACACGTGTAGCAGGATCTGTTAATCCTTTCAGAGCACATGAAATCAACCCCTACATTTTGGTGGGAGTTCGTGTTGTCCAGTCTAAAGTAATTACATGTCAAGCAGGATCTGTTTATACTTTCAGAGCACATGGAATCAACCCCTACATTTTGGTGGGGGGTTCATGTTGCCCAGTCTAAAGTAATTACACGTGTAGCAGGATCTGTTAATCCTTTCAGAGCACATGAAATCAACCCCTACATTTTGGTGGGAGTTCGTGTTGTCCAGTCTAAAGTAATTACATGTCAAGCAGGATCTGTTTATACTTTCAGAGCACCTGGAATCAACCCCTACATTTTGGTGGGAGTTCGTGTTGCCCAGTCTAAAGTAATTACATGTGGAGCAGGATCTGTTTATACTTTCAGAGCACCTGGAATCAACCCCTACATTTTGGTGGGGGGTTCGTGTTGCCCAGTCTAAAGTAATTACATGTGGAGCAGGATCTGTTTATACTTTCAGAGCACCTGGAATCAACCCCTACATTTTGGTGGGGGGTTCGTGTTGCCCAGTCTAAAGTAATTACATGTGGAGCAGGATCTGTTAATCCTTTCAGAGCACATGAAATCAACCCCTACCTTTTGAGGGGGGTTCGTGTTGCCCAGTCTAAAGTAATTAAATGTGGAGCAGGATCTGTTAATCCTTTCAGAGCACATGGAATCAACCCCTACCTTTTGAGGGGGGTCCGTGTTGCCCAGTCTAAAGTAATTACATGTGGAGCAGGATCTGTTTATCCTTTCAGAGCACATGGAATTAACTCCTACATTTTTTCTCTTCGTCGGTTTTTCTTTTCCGGTCATGTTGTTGTCCGTAAATAATTGTTTTGAAATGCTTATATGAACATTGAATTGTAAAGCTTAGAGGGCATATTTGAATGTATAGAAAAAGACTTATTATGAACTGCAGTTAATCATCTTTGTCCATATGTATGTTACATGAACAGTATTACATGTGAATTATTACATTTTATCAATGGGTTAGGGTCTATATTTGTGTGAATTAAAAGTTCGAACCCTTAAGTCTCATTTGGTCAAATAACTCCTCAAAATATTAAGCATTTACACATCCTTGGCTTTCAAATTGCTGAAGCAATCATGATTAAATTTGTATTTTCCTTTTTTTTAATGTTATTGTATATCTGTACCGATGTTATGTATTGGCTGTTTTGAGAATAAAGATACATATAGACATGTTGTCTAAATCTTAGTGTATCTTTTATCTTGCCTTTGCTAGAGTCAATTTAAAGCACCTTTATCCGGTCGACTTTTTCGTCTGTACGTGAAACCACCGTAGCTTGAGGAATGGACTGTTTTCTTCTTTTCTCTGTATTTAGATTATTTTGTTGTTTTTTTTTAGTTATTCTAATTTCTACTTATTTTAACTTAAAAGAGAGTCGACGGATACCAAAGGGACATTCAAACTCATAAGTCGAAAAAAAACTGACAACGCCAAGGCTAAACAAGAAAAAGACAAACAACAGTACACAAAACAACATAGAAACCCAAAGACTGAGCAACACGAGCCCCACCAAAAACTGGGGGTGATCTCAGGTGCTCCGGAAGGGTTAGGCAGATCCTGGTCCACATGTGGCACCTGTCGTGTTGCTCATGTAAGTACAAACCCGGTGATATGTCTAATTCGGTAGGTCACATTCGGGGAAGTGGATGAGATTGTAGTGATGGCGTTCGTAAAATTTACGAAGGGATGATTTCAACTTCACCACTTGGAACTCTTGGTTTAATAGCTGCCTTGTGAGCAGAAACACTAGGCCTTTATCAAGGAAATCATGATAGGAAACACAAGCCCTCGAATATCCTATCAACTGGGAGATGTATACTCCGTATGCAGAAGCTGCTGGAATGTTGCTACATAGAAATGGAAAGTTCACAATTGGGAAGCTGAAATCATCTTTTTTTGTCGTAAAGTTTTGTTTTCAACCGACCCTCATTGTCAATTTCAAGATGTAAGTCAAGATATGAAGCAGACTTAACAATATCTGTTGCATCCTTTATCTCAAGTTCGATGGGATAGATGCGTTCAACATAGTCACCAAATTTTGAATTATTTAGTGAGCGAACATCAGCTATATAGCGGAAAGTGAAATTAAATGATACTGCTAACTTCTTTTCTTTCTTCCTAAGAAGTTCCTGTATGAAGTTAGCCTCATATGAATAAAGGAAAAAGTCGGTAAGAAGAGGAGCACAGTTTGTTACCGTATTCTTGATGTATTCTTGCTCATATTCATACGATCTAACAATCTCGGTAGTTTATACAGAAGAATATAGGGACCACACGTATAAACTATAGCTACTGTGATTGCAAAATCGTATGAATAGGTTATGGTAAGCCGTTATCGTCAAAACTATGTTTAAGCCATTTTTCGAAAAAAATTACACACTTAGATTAAAAAGAAAACACACTGAGAATTCAAAATTACGCACTGAAAATCTAAAATTACAGACAGGGATTTCAAAAATTAAAAACTGAGATTAGATAAGCTGATAAAAACACACTGAGAATTGATAAACAATACACTGAGATTAAATAAACTGAAAAGCACACACTGAGAATTGAAAATTACACTATGAGATTTGTGCGCACATTTTATGCGTACATATTTAATTAGCATACTTAATCTGAATTTATTGTAAGCTTGGGGTCTCACTAGAAGAAGAGACGACAAGAAGCGTCAAGAAACAACAATAGGCATCAAGAAGCGAACAGAAGTGACAAAACGAATAATTTAGCGTCAAGAAGCAAACAGAAGTGACAAATTGAATAATTTAGCGCCAAGAAGCGACAAGAATACAAATTTAACGTCAAGAAGCGACAAGAATACAAATTTAACTTCAAGAAGCGACATATCAATCGGAACACCGAGGTGTGGTGCATTAAGGGTATTCTTCAGTGGCGGATTTAGGGGGATTGGGTAGACGTAGAGGGCCTTAACCCCTCGTTCAAAGTTTTTTTCGACTCGCTCCGCTCGGAGCTTAATTTCACAATTTCGGCAATTACGCTCCCTTTTGAAAATCATGGATCCATCCCTGTTCTTTACATTTTTATTGAATGTTTATGAAAATACTAAATAAGTACTTTAATGCAGGTTTCTATATTCGTCTAATTGAAATAAATAATATTTAGATTTCTTGACACTAAATTGGTTTTCTTGTCGCTTTTTGGCGCTAAATTAGTTATCTTGTCGGTTCTGTTCGCTATTTGACCCTTCTTGTAGCATATTTCTCTAATTTGTGAGACCCCAAGCTTGATATAGATTCAGTTTAAGTATACTTAATGTAAAACCACCAAATCATGGTACGTCACATCCGGTTTCGTACGAAAAAGGGTCGAAAAAAAATATTCCCTTGAATTTGACAGTTGTAGGAAATCAACCCTGCATTTCATTGCAGAAACAAATTTCTGGGTCTTAAACATATACCTTGGATGATTCAAAGCACCATTGTTTTTTTTTTATTTGATGTTTCTATAAAATATTTTGGAAACTTAAGGTAACATAATTACTAAAGCTTGTTAACAGGAAAAGAAAGGGGTGACAATTTGATTGGTTAAGTTCTAGTGATAGTTATTATCTTATATGCAATAAAATGTTATGTGAAATTTTGTCTGTAGTACTGAACAGGATAAAACTTCACTCATGCCAAGTATTTCTTTATTTGAAACAAAGATAAATTCTGCACAATAATGCCAATTTAACAAAGACTAATAGGGAAAAAACAATGATGGTATTGCTCCAATTAAATATGTGCAAAACACACAAATATCAGTGTGTAATTTTCAGTTCTCAGTGTGTAATTTTTATTTCTCAGTGTGTTTTTTTAGTTTATTTAATCTCAGTGTGTAATTTTCAATTCTCAGTGCGTGGTTCTCAGTTTATTTAATCTCAGTGTGTATTTTTTATTTAAATCTCAGTGTGTAATTTTAAATTCTCAGTGTAATTTTAATTTCTCAGTGTGTTTTTTTTTAAGTTTTTTAATCTCAGTGTGTAATTTTTTGGAAAAATGGCTGTATAAACATAGAGTATTGGTATTCCGTCTTTGAGTTATTATTGCCGGAAAAACACCCGGTTATATATTCTCGGACCATATGAGTATATACGCATCTGGTCTGTTCTTATATGAAGGTATATACATATGTGCCGCTGGAATGGGTCACTTTTTTGATACGTCAAATATATCAATGGGTTGCGATTTGACCAAGTTAATATGTCAATGGGTCAGTAATTTTCATCTTTCGATTATATTTTTGTATAAATCTGTACCCATCTGTACCCAAAATCTCATGTTGAGACCCCCTCGTGATGGTTCAATACTCTTATGGCCCGAAACATTACTATCAAGCGGTACATAAGGGAAACAACATTGTGTATACAGAAAGAAAAGGGAATGATTTAATTTTGAAATAATACGTTCAGAAAATAGAACGTAACACGAGGTCACTATATTTCGATCAAACCCCAATAACTATTGTTTGGCGAATAACATTTATGAAAATAAGAAGATATGATATGATTACCAATGAGACTAATATTATACATTAACAATCAAATGACGTAGTCATAAACAACTATAGGTAACCGTTTAAAGTAATGATGATCAAATCACTAGAAATAATACGGAGAGAAGATTTGTCTCTCGATGATAAGGGCGAGTCGAATTAACAAACCCTATTACTGGCTGTCTACGGAGAGAAGATTTGTCTCTCGGTGATAAGGGCGAGTCGAATTAACAAACCCTATTACTGGCTGTCTACGAAGAGAAGATTTGTCTCTCGGTGATAAGGGCGAGTCGAATTAACAAACCCTATTACTGGCTGTCTACGAAGAGAAGATTTGTCTCTCGGTGATAAGGGCGAGTCGAATTAACAAACCCTATTACTGGCTGTCTACGAAGAGAAGATTTGTCTCTCGGTGATATCTAGGAAACAAAAACCTCGGAACATCCCCTTATACAGAAAGGCAAACTGGGAAACCATCAAAGAGGAAATGATCCAAACACATGAAAAGATCAGAAACCTAGCTTCAAATGGAAGCTCAGCAGAGGAACTCTGGTTATTGTTCAAAACCAAGCTCAACCAAAGTGTAACAAACCATATCCCGCACAAGATAGCAAAACAGAAAGATAGCCTCCCTTGGCTCACACCAAATGTACGTAAATTGATACGTGACAGACTATACAAAAGAAAGAAAAAGTCAGCGGATCCTCAGACTACATCAAAATTCAAAGAAGTAAAGCAAAAAATACAGAAAGAACTACGTCGTGCATATTGGAAATACATCGAAAATATAGTAACACCTAAAGAAGAAACCCAACAACACAGCAATATGAAACGATTCTGGACATATATTAAACATATGAAGACTGATAGCAGCGGCGTGGCACCACTACGTAGTGATGGAGTACTACACTCCCATCCTGTAGACCAAGCAACCATCCTGAATAAACAGTTTCAATCTGCATTCTCTTCAAAGGAAATATATAGTCCAGATGAATTTAAATCTCGTTGTAATATGCCAGGTCAATACCCTTCTGCTGAAGATCTAATCATCACAGAAAATGGAGTACTGAAACTTGTATCAAAAATAAATCCAAATAAAGCATCAGGACCAGACAATCTAAAACCAAGAATACTCAAAGAACTTGCAATCGAGATAGCCCCAATTCTAACTATCATCTTTACAACATCACTAAAAACTGGGAAAGTACCATCTGACTGGAAGAACGCCAACGTAAGCCCAGTCTTCAAGAAAGGAGAGAGATACAAGGCAGAGAATTATCGACCAATATCTCTGACATGCATCTGCTGTAAACTCATGGAACACATAATAACTAGTCATATTATGAAACATGCAGATCTCCACAACATTCTATATCCATTACAGCACGGATTTCGTAGCTAAAGATCATGCGAAACCCAGTTGATTGAATTTGTGGATGACATCACTAACAACATGAGCGCAGGAAAGCAAACAGATGTACTCATTATGGACTTTTCGAAAGCCTTTGATAAGGTCAGTCACAGTCTCCTGATACATAAACTAGAACAATATGGTATACAAGGAAATGTCAACAAGTGGATCGCTAGCTTTCTGTCTAATCGAACCCAAGCAGTAGTCGTGGATGGAGAAAGCTCATCTCATATTGATGTAGAGTCAGGAGTACCCCAAGGCTCAGTACTTGGGCCCTCACTATTCCTGTTCTACATTAACGACATGCCCGATGGAATTAAATCTACAGTCCGACTATTTGCAGATGATACAATAGCTTACCTTACGATATCATCAGACAAAGATTCGCATGACTTACAACTAGATCTGGACAAACTTGGAATATGGGAATCAAAATGGAAAATGTCATTCCACCCTGACAAATGCAATGTACTCACCATCAGCAGGAAAAACAACACAATTGCAACTTCATACAGCCTACATGGTCATATTCTTGAGTCAGTCAGCAGTGCAAAATACCTAGGCTGCACATTTACATCCGAACTCAGATGGAATGATCACGTAAATAACATATGTAATAAGGCAAATCGAACAATTGGTTTCCTTAAAAGAAATTTAAATATAGGATCAACTACAGTGAAGGAGAATGCCTACAAAACATTGGTACGTCCAATTGTAGAATATGCCAGTCCAGTATGGGATCCATACCTTAAGATAGAGACTGACAGACTTGAGATGGTACAAAGAAGAGGAGCTCGCTACGTATCTAACAAACATCATAACCACTCCAGCGTTAACATGATGCTACAACATCTCAAATGGACATCCCTGGAACAAAGAAGGAAAGAAGCGAGACTCACAATGCTCTACAAAATAGAAAACAACAAAGTGGCCATGTCAAAGGAAGGTCGTCTAATACCACCAAAAAGACTGACACGAAACATGCATGATAAATCCTTCCAAGTACCATCAGCATCCTGTGATTACCGCAAACACTCATTCTTCCCAAGAACCATCCGGGATTGGAACGCTCTTCCTCCTGGGGTCGTATCAGCACCGTCAGTCGAGGCCTTTAAAGCCTCGATGACAAAGCTGAATTAAATTTTAAAATTTTGGGGGGAGGGGGTGGTCTTATATGCGCACCAAACCATGGCAGTATAATCAGTTTGTTGATTGTGGCCATTATCTGGCAGAAGAAGCAGAAGGGCGAGTCGAATTAACAAACCCTATTACTGGCTGTCTACGAATAGAAGACTTTTCTCTCGGTGATAAGGGCGAGTCGAAATAACAAACCTTATTACTGACTGTCTACGAATAGAAGACTTTTCTCTCGGTGATAAGGGCGAGTCGAATTATCAAACCTTATTACTGACTGTCTACGTAGAGAAGATTTGTCCCTCAGTGATAAGGGCGAGTCGAATTAACAAACCCTATTACTGGCTGTCTACGGAGTGAAGATTTGTCTCTCAGTGATGAGGGCGAGTCGAATAAAAAAACCCTATTACTGACTGTCTACGGAGAGAAGATTTGTCTCTCGGTGATAAGGGCGAGTCGAATTAACAAACCCTATTACTGGTTGTCTACGGAGAGAGAATTTGTGTCTCGGTGATAAGGGCGAGTCGAATTAACAAACCCTATTACTGGCTGTCCACGGAGAGAAGATTTGTCTCTCGGTGATAAGGGGGAGTCGAATTAACAAACCCTATTACTGACTGTCTACGCAGAGAAGATTTGTCTCTCGATGATAAGGGCGAGTCGAATTAACAAATCCTTTTAATGGCTGTCTACGGAGAGAAGATTTGTCTCTCGGTGATGAGGGCGAGTCGATATAACAAACCTTATTACTGACTGTCTACGGAGAGAAGATTTGTCTCTCGGTGATAAGGGCGTGTCGAATTAACAAACTCTATTACTGTCTGTCTACGGAGAGAAGATTTGTCTCTCGGTAATAAGGGCGAGTCGAATTAACAAACCCTATAACTGACTGTCTACGAAGAGAAGATTTGTCTCTCAGTGATGAGGGCGAGTCGAATTAACAAACCTTATTACTGGCTGTCCACGGAGAGAAGATTTGTCTCTCGGTGATAAGGGCGAGTCGAATTAACAAACCCTTTTACTGACTGTCTACGGAGAGAAGATTTGTCTCTCTGAGATAAGGGCGAGTCGAGTTAACAAACTCTATTACTGACTGTCTACGGATAGAATAATTGTCTCTCGGTGATAAGGGCGAGTCGAATTAACAAACCCTATTACTGACTGTCTACGAAGAGAAGATTTGTCTCTCAGTGATGAGGGCGAGTCGAATTAACAAACCTTATTACTGGCTGTCCACGGAGAGAAGATTTGTCTCTCGGTGATAAGGGCGAGTCGAATTAACAAACCCTATTACTGACTGTCTACGGAGAGAAGATTTGTCTCTCGGAGATAAGGGCGAGTCGAGTTAACAAACTCTATTACTGACTGTCCACGGATAGAAGATTTGTCTCTCGGTGATAAGGGCGAGTCGAATTAACAAACCCTATAACTGACTGTCTACGAAGACAAGATTTGTCTCTCAGTGATGAGGGCGAGTCGAATTAACAAACCTTATTACTGGCTGTCCACGGAGAGAAGATTTGTCTCTCGGTGATAAGGCCTAGGGCGAGTCGAATTACCAAACCCTATTACTGACTGTCTACGGAGAGAAGATTTGCCTCTCGGTGATAAGGGCGAGTCGAATACAAACCCTATTACTGGCTGTCCGATACGGAAGATGCAATGGGTAAAACAGATCAAAATACACGATTGTTCAGTGTATTGTAATGGCAATTGGAAAAGCAGACGAACAACTGCTGTTCACAATTGCCATACAAATTTTATGAATAGCAATAGGAAACACAGATCATATTGTATCTGCCGTACCGATAGCCGGTAATATAATGTGATTAAGTGTTGAGATGTCAGCGAACATAACAAGTGTGATTTTCTCCCTCTTGTTTTGATAATGTCAGACAAAGCCGCTGTCGTGTTCCCGGCTAAAGTTTATATTACAACAATCAAACAAATCCGCTATCGTGTTCCTGGCTAACGTTTAGATTACAACAATCAAGCAAAGTCGCTGTCGTGTTCCCGGCTAAAGTTAAGATTACAACAATCAAGCAAAGCCGCTGTCGTGATCTCGGATAACGTTTAGATTACAACAATATAGATACTAAATCTGACTTGGTCATCTGGATCTTTGAAGGATTAGCACAAATATAAAGGAATGGGTTAGTGTAACACTTATCTCTGTCTATACCAGGCAACTTATCTTCGACAAGATATAAAAAAATCAGAATACTTCTTGAAATAAAAAGGAAATACAATGGATTAGTTTTGATAGTGCTTTTTCATGATTCTTACTTGCCACTAAAAACTCGATGGATACTATTAGTGAAGCACAAACTTGTACCCTTCCGGAGCCGCTGATTACTCTATGTTGCTTGTCGTGTTGTCAATCTTAAGTTTTCTGTGTTGTGTTTTGCGAACTGTTGTTTGACGACTTATGTTTTCTGATTGTCCCCTTGGGTTTTTTGCCCCAATTTTTTCTCCATTTTTAAAATTCCAAATTCAATTATAGGAAGAGTGTCGCGCCATTCAGATTAAAAAATCTTCGCAGCAATTCTAATGACTTTGTACGTGAAATTATGTTTTGCAAAATTTAAAATCAAATCGAAATATGACAATTTTTAATTGCCTGCTAAAATTTAAATCTTCTTCACGAACGACTTCCTCTTTGCACAACCAGACTCAAGCTAGCGACCAATTCCAGCGACCAATCAAGCTAGCGACCAATTCTATCGACCACTAAACTTAACAATGAGCATCAACACGTTAGAGAATCATTCAGAGATATGTCTGAAAATCACAAATTGACATTATGCTACAACGTTCCACTAATAAGAAATACGTAATATATCGCTTTTAAATGTTTAATGGACCACATGTCTACATTTGCAATAAACAGGGGACGGAATAATAAATACATATCTTTTTTAGAAAGGAAAAAGTAATTAATTTTGTTTAAGTTTTACTTTGGATTTCAATCTTTCTAACAATTAACGTGAGTAGCGTGCTTGCTCAAGGCTTATGCTCTAAATCAGTAATTCAGTATTTGAAGATTTTATATTACATGGCATTATACATTTATATAAAATCGAGATCTTCGTTCCTTGCAAAATATGAATGAAAAAAAGAAACAATAAAAAAAACAAAACAAGTTAAAAAAAACCAAAAGTATCGGAGCGATACTTTAAACTAAGATTTTTAACGTGTAACAATAACTACATATAGTATAGATGAATTAATAACAGGCAATCTTAGTACATAACGGCTAAACCAAGTCTCAAGATTCAGAGGTGTATAAAGTATTGTAGAACAGAATAAAACAATCTTAGTACATTAGTGCAGATGTCAATTTACGGTGAGAAAAAAATTTAAACTAAACAAGAAAGACGCTATATCCGGTAGAAAAATCATATAACGGCTTTCTATACTCTCGGCATCCTCAAATATCGTGTATTTCCTTAAAATCCCTTTAGGTAAAGAATAACTATATCGGCCCGGTCAAAAAGAACATACAGAAAGTAGTACATATTTCAAACAAAATAGTTCCTACGCATATAGCCAAAACTTTGTCAATAAGTGAAATATTTGGTTTATTTTGGTATAAATGAAAGTTTAATCGCTTGGGATCACTATAGGACCCTTGTTGAAAGTCGCTTTTGAATGATAAAAAAAAATTATAAACCAGGGAATATTTGCCCTGTTGCTCAGATTTTGCTCAGTACCTGTTTTTGTACTTCCAAATTTCCGGGAACCAGTCAACACATATAGGTACTGTTATATGTTATACTTTCCCACCCAGGTATTCATATGAGTTGAAGATATGGATAATAGCTTTCAAACTAACCACCTGTGGTCAAGAACTTTGCCGTAGGGAAAGGGAAAACGGCAAATATCTTGACCACAGGTGGTTAGTTTGAAAGCTATTATCCATATCTTCAACTCATGAATACCTGGGTTGGAAAGTGCACCTGAAGACTTCACTGGCCACCCAAAGTCTGAGTTACCTATCAATTATGGGTATGGGCCCATTTTTCAGTCTTTGTGTACAGTTCCCTACGGCAAAGTTTCTACCCACACCTAGTGGGATTGAAAGCTTGTCCCAGGCCCTTTTATTCATGGAAATGCCTGGGTGGGAAAGTGCATCGGAGGCTTACAACAACATACCAAATTTTTCATTTTTCAGCACAGGGGTGGTGGCAGGAATCGCTATCCTCCCGTTTCCCTACGGCAAAGTTCTTGACCACAGGTGATTAGTTTGAAAGCTATTATCCATATCTTCAACTCATATGAATACCTGGGTGGGAAAGTGCACCTGAAGACTTCACTGGCCACCCAAAGTCTGAGTTACCTATCAATTATGGGTATGGGCCCATTTTTCAGTCTTTGTGTACAGTTCCCTACGGCAAAGTTTTTACCCACACCTAGTGGGATTGAAAGCTTGTCCCAGGCCCTTTTATTCATGGAAATGCCTGGGTGGGAAAGTGCACCCCCGTCCGGCCCTTTTACCCAGTATGGTAAAAATAATAACCATTGTCCTAACTTCAAATTATATGACAGTAATTCAATGGCAAAATATACATTATTATTACTTCTCCTGGAATAAAATCAGCATAACAGTACCTATATGTGTTGACTGGTTCCCGGAAATTTGGAAGTACAAAAACAGGTACTGAGCAAAATCTGAGCAACAGGGCAAATATTCCCTGCTTTATAATTTCTTTTTTTTTATCATTCAAAAGCGACTTTCAACAATGGTCCTATAGTGATCCCAAGTGATTAAACTTTAATTTATACCAAAATAAACCAAATATTTCACTTATTGACAAAGTTTTGGCTATATGCGTAGGAACTATTTTGTTTGAAATATGTATGTTCTTTTTGATCGGGCCGATATAGTAATTCTTTACCTAAAGGGATTTTAAGGAAATACACGAAATTTGAGGATGCCGAGAGTATAGAAAGCCGTTATATGATTTTTCTACCGGATATAGCGTCTTTCTTGTTCAGTTTAACTTTTTATTTTTCTCACCGTTAATTGACATCTGCACTAATGTACTAAGATTGTTTTATTCTGTTCTACAATACTTAATACACCTCTGAATCTTGAGACTTGGTTTAGCCGTTATGTACTAAGATTGCCTGTTATTAATTCATCTATACTATATGTAGTTATTGTTACACGTTAAAAATCTTAGTTTAAAGTATCGCAAACAAATAACATTCCAGATACTTTTGGTTTTTTTAACTTGTTTTGTTTTTTTTTATTGTTTTTTATTTTCATTCATTTTTTGCAAGGAACGAAGATCTCGATTTTATATAAATGTATAATATCATGTAATATAAAATCTTTAAATACTGAATTACTGATTTAGAGCATAAGCCTTGAGCAAGCACGCTACTCACGTTAATTGTTAGAAAGATTGAAATCCAAAGTAAAACTTAAACAAAATTAATTACTTTTTCCTTTCTAAAAAGGATATGTATTTATTATTCCGTCCCCTATTTATTGCAAATGTAGACATATGTGGTCAATTAAACATTTAAAAGCGATATATTACGTATTTCTTATTAGTAGAACGTTGTAGCATAATGTCAATTTGTGATTTTCAGACATATCTCTGAATGATTCTCTAACGTGTTGATGCTCATTGTTAAGTTTAGTGGTCGATAGAATTGGTCGCTAGCTTGATTGGTCGCTGGAATTGGTCGCTAGCTTGAGTCTGGTTACATCCTGTGCAAACTTCCGGCAAACAATCATTTATTTGCTGCAGAATTCTGTTATCAATATCCATACCGGATCGTTAGGAAGTCGATAAGTGCGACTTTCATCGATTTTTTTTGTGGGTATTTTGATTAGTCTAGTTTAACATTTTTTTAATTAAAAGAAAAAAAAAAGGATAAGACACAAGTTTTTGAACTTTGAACTTTTTCTCCATTCATGTTTTTGATGGCATGAATTTTTCCCTGTTCGTGGTAATTCATAAACTATTTTCCATGCATATTACAGTATGTGATAGTATTGGAGATAGAACTATATTGAGTGCCCATAATAACGCAACACATCATATCGCAACCCCCTTTGGTCCTTTTATAAAAAACATACAGAAATATTCTTTCAATACATTCCTCAATTATTTGGCTACCTGTCACTTAAACAGCTTGATCTTGCATATGCTTTTTTTCAGTATAGATATTTACAATTTTCCCAAGAGGATAAAAAAGAATTAAGAAATTTGTATCTAAAAGTGATCGCACTGGACCAAAAGCAAAGTAATACTATTAATCTGCATTACTATTTTTAACCTTTGCTATACGGGTTCTTTGTGGTAAAAACTAGCAATTCAAAGAGTAAATTTTAATGTTGTTTGATAAATGCGGAATTTGTAAATGTTAAGATCTGCAAATTGCTGGAAGAGGTCTGTATGCATATCCGAAGAAGTTTCAAAATCTTAGAATGATTGGTCAACTTCCAAAGAAAGATCTGTCGGTAAACATTTTATTAAATTGAAAGTTCACATAGTGCATGTTGTTTTTCTATCGGCAGTCAGTACACAATAAGATAGTTTATTAACAATCATACTGCATGTTCGGTTTTCATTTTGAATATTTGTCGAATCATGTTATATTTCTCTCACTAAAGCAAGCATACATTAAGAATTCACTATATTCTAATGAAAATTAGGTCTGTATTTTTAAACAGACTATTCTTTCCACTAAATCTTTACCATTCTGCCGAAACTTTGAATCAAAAAGTGCATAAATAAAAGGATTAGCGATATGGTTCCAGCAATATGATGATCTAGCCAGAATTTGATGAACACACACATTAATAGTATCTGGATCGTGTATATTCCATTTGGTAGTTGTATCCAAGAGCTTCATGACAGTGCTGGGTAAATAACTCACTATAAAGACAATTACTATAGTAAAAGAAATTTTGGTAATTTTACGTCCCGAGGCTTGGTCTCTTTCAATTGGAGCTTTTATATCAATAAACGCAATACTAGATCGGAGTCGTTTTCTGTATTTTGACTGCGTGATAATTGTCTTCCAGATCAGCGAATATATTGTTACTAACATTGTAACCAAGGTTACAAGAATGAAAAGAATAACACAATTAAATATTGTAGGGAATGTATTATTTAAGGAATGACTGTAATATTTTTTCTGTCTATGAAGAAATAACATCAAAAATGTGGTGCACACTGAATAACCCGCGTAGCGGGTTATTTTAAAGTGTGCACCACATTTTTCGTGTTATTTAGAATAGACAGAAAAAATATTACAGTCATTCCTTATAATTTTATTCTAAATTCCATTTTAAACCGGAGTAAATCATGAAAAAACGTTGACGACGTCACGGTCACATGACTAAATTATGTCTATGAGCTGATAAACAAAACGCCGTCAGCCAATCAGAAGACGCGTTACATCCAAAATTAAATTATTTTCATATGTTTCGGTAACACAAACCTCAACGGTTATATGATAATTGTCTAGTTTGAATAAATGAGTTTTCCAAATGAATAGATGAGGACAAGCGCTATTAAACAAGCGCTATTCATTAGAACAATGGCGTGCCTGGGCGTGTACTGAGAGTCCATTGGCGTACAAACACGTTTATACCGGTCAACGGACAAGATCAGAATAATAAGAGCTGATAATATCACTGCAAAATAACAGAAAGTAAGCCATAATTTACAAGTAATTGTTGTGAACAGCGAAAAGTGTTTCAGTTTTTCTGTGACTTCTATTGGAATAGCGACACTACAAACGAGAAAATCAGAAATCGACAATCCAAGAATAACTGTGGAATGTGTAGTTCTGTTCTGTTTTGATCCATATACAAGTATAACAATGGCATTTCCAAAAAGGCCAATAAAAGACAAAACTGATAAATACATAATATAAACGATGTGATTTGACGCATGACTCCGATTCAGTTCTGTAATGACTTCCTTATAATGTGTTATGTTTTCATCCAAAGAGCATGAATTCATATCAAAATAATTCCTTATTGAATGCTTCTCTGTTTTAAATCCCTGTGTCGATGAACATCATAATCGTCTACTCTATGACTAAAGGATATCAAAATTGATCAGTGTGACTGGTATTTACTTTGGATTGGCTGCAACAGCAAACAACATCTAAAGTTTTTTCCAATCGTGGCTACGGTAAGGAAGTGGTCAAATGAAAAGTAAACAAGCTTAATGGAGAGAAATAGAAATCACGTGGGGAGGTACTACTGTAATTAGAATAAAACCAAGATAACCGAATTAATCGGATAATTGACCTTAATCAGAGTGAACAATAGGGAGTGGTGGGTATAATTGTATGAAGCAGCAACCAAACGACACATAACAAGTTACATTCAATTCATAACAGTACCAAAGCACAGACTACTTTAATTTGGGTGGTAACTTCTGAGACTGATAATCCGACATCAGCGATGCAGACACACCAGAACAGTGGTCACCTCGGGGACTGATGATAGGTTGACAGCAGTGGTACGGTCACACCAGCACAGTGGTAAACTCGGGGACTGATAGTCCGACAGCAGTGACACACAAGGACACTGGTAACCTCTGCAGTGGTACCGATATACTGACACAGTGGTAAACACGTGGACTTGATAGTCTAGCAGCAATAGGTACAGACACACCAACACAAAAGGAATTTATACAGAGATTATGAGGATTGATTGGGGGTTGACGTTTAGTGGCAAATTCAATGCATATTAAGGTGGTACCCAACACCTTGACTAAAATTAATTTGGCTCGTTTAATTTTTATAAAATTTTGACATAATGTTTACTTTGACCCTTTGACAAAAATATAAAAATTTCAAAAAATTTGAACCAACCACTTTATCAGAAAAATTTCGTTGGTTATATAGCAGTTTGACAAACACTAATTTTGATCATTGAGAAGCGTAATATTTCCTTAACAAAACAACGTGATTAAAACGTGTAGCTGATTTTTACAGAGTTATCTCCCTGTAGTGTTAGGTACCACCTTAAAGGGAAACTCCGCGATTTTTTACTTATCATCTAAATATGTTCATCTTAACATAAAAAACACATTCACAAAGTTTTAAATTTATATTCTTTCTAATAACGGAGAAAATCAAGTATTTGTAACTTTTTTGGTTGACCTACGTCACTGGGTTGTGACGTTTTAACCCGAATTGTTGAATCATGGGAAAAAATAAAATCTGTTAAAGTCTTAATTGCTTATCACAATTTTACGTAATTAAAAGCGCACAGATGACCGTTGGTCGTAGTTAATAACCACAATATAAGAATGAAAGAAAATGAATATGTGTGTACCGTTTTGTATTGATTAAAAAACTTCCTATATGAAGTTATCTTTAAATATAAATATTTTCGAATTAATTTCAAAAATTATTATGATTTTTTCATAAAATATCTATAGAACATTTTTACTGATATTGAACTGAAAATATTTTAAGTTTTATTTACCGTTATAACTTTGATAACCATTTCAATGCAAAATTTTTGTGAACAGAGTGTGTATATAATTTTGTAAAGTCATTGTTTATTTCTCGGTTTGAGGAGAATTCGTTTGAACTTTACCTTGTAGCAATTTAGCCTCAGGCGTACACAGGTGTGAATTCAAGCGTACATAGGTGTGGATATTGTCATTTTGAATGGATTAACAGAAAGAGTATAGCGTGTTTAATATACCCAGATGAAATACCCGATGACAATAGAGAAACAATAATTAAATTGTATAAATTAATTGAAAATTAACATTCAACTTTTTAATTCCGGAAGTGTTACAATATTAAAATGGATCAATTTTCGGTTACGTTCTATGCAATTAGCATAAAGTTAAGATATGAAGTTAAAAGAATAGTACTTTTAATCTTACAAATTAAATGTTACATTTCACAATTAATAATCATTGCACATCTGTTTAATTTACTTTACCGGAATTCTTTAACTTGTATTTAAATCTGGCGATGTTTAAATGCTAACAATCGTAAAACTATCGCAATCTTAAAGTTTTTAAGTGAAAAAATACAACAGTACAACATGCATGATTTTTTTTAATTTTCTTATTAACATTTCATTCTTACATAGTTAAATTCATTTGACAATCACTTAGACAAATTATTTGTGAAAAGAAAACCAATTATCGTTTATTTCATTAATGAATATACATACATTATAAATCTAAGCTTATACATTAATTTGTTTGAGGATTTTTTTTAGGATAGCCGTCATTAATCCAAATTAGTAATACAGTTGTTGTAATTAAAGGCATATCTTAGTAATGTATTACTGATATTGACGATTTTAGAACAGAAAGTCACGGACAAAAAGTCACAGGACAAAAAGTCACAATTCAGTTTTGAGATTATTTTTCTTTAAACAAGAAAACACTTATTTAAAAAATAATATTTTTGTTTTTTCTTGAACTATTATATATGAAGCAACTTTGTAATTAAAATGTATTCAATAAATATCAATAATGATCAAATAATTGTTATGAAAACAAAATGTCAAAGTGGCTTGGTACTTAAATGGCTTCATTGTGCCAGGAAATATATCCTTTGCATGATTAAAATTTAATAAACTTTCATTTATCAAGGCTTATAAACAATTTCCTAAACTTAAAAATGAATATATGTAATAAAAAGAAAATATTTCAAGATCTTTCTCTTATATATTCAAACAATTGTTAAATAAATTATTTGTGACTTTTTGTCCTGTGACTTTTTGCCTATCAAATTTGTGACTTTATGTCCTGTGACTTTTTGTCCTGTGACTTTTTGTCCTGTGACTTTCTGTCCGTTTACCGTTCGTCCCAACCTCGTTGTTCTTGAAACAATCTTGTATACTTGTAAGTTTCCTGACGTATAAGCGCCATTGAGGATGAGCTCCAGAGATAGCAGACTAGTAGCGTATTTGTTTGTTGGGGCAGGAGAGGCCATGCAACCACTTGTACAGATAAACAAGCTTATGTTGTCAACACTATCAGAAAGAGTTCCCATCGTCGGATGGGGTATGTGAAGGTTCCAAGAATGAACTATTGACATGTCTGACTCTGAACAGTTAGTAAACGGACTTAACAATGATCTATAGACATCGACCGCTTGTTCTTGATATTTGAAACTGCATGCATATACACGTTTATGAGAGTCATTATTTATCTTGTGTCTGACGAAAACTAAATGCCTGCATGGTTATCATCTTGCCATACGTTTGTATTGGTTTGGTGGGTGTTCACTCCAAATCGTAATTCAAAAATTGTGTTTGTTAGATGTAGATTCACTTCAATACCGAATTTCGTCTATATATTTCACAAGTGTATACCACGGAGAAGATCTGAAGGTATATTACTCCCATTTTGTTTGGGTGTGGACCATCGATGTTTACAGCAATATTTAATGAATAAGATGATGATGGTAGAAAGAACTATGAGCGTCATGTGGAAAATATTACATGCATGTCGGACCATGAGTTGTCAATCTGTATGAAAAGATTTCCAATACAACCATATTGAGTAGGAATTTTTACATGCTATACTCTCGTACTAGTATTACAGGGTTCTTGTGTCGTTTAACTCTGAAACACATCTTTTACTTTAAGATGTATGAAAGGTTCTAAATGTATATATATATCTTGAATGTAACAATAATCAAACGTCTATAGGCAATCACTAAAATGGTAGGAAGTTTTTATACAGATTTGTTCTTATTTACACAATCATTTACAAACTAAATAAATTTAACAAAGTAACACCGTGACACTACGATATAACAAATGGGATACTAATTATTTTTGACCATGCTATGCAGAAATTTAACACATCAAGCAGGAACATATATATTAATATACTGTTCCCTGCATCAAGTTAGTGCACGTGAATACCAATTAGGAACACGATGTGTGATTTTGTATAACTAAAAATATCAAAGCGAGCAATAACTTTGTCAAGCAAACATTTTTTTCATTATGCCTCTCTTTATCTCCGCTCCTTTACAATGACTTTTTCGCTTTTCGTTGATCATTCTCTATATTGTTCTCTATTCGGTTTTTTTTTCACTATGCCACTCTAACTCCGCTCCCTTTTCCCCTGTCGTCCCAATCCTTATAAAGATAGAGACATTAGACATATTAGAAGGGACTCTCTTATCTTCAATGAATTAATATTGATAGTGACTATAAGTGCTGCATTACTTTATATATCTGCATGTTTGCCAATCGACAAAAGCTTGTATTTGCGTGAAGAATTTTCCAGAATCATGACAAAACAATATTCATTTTACCAAAATGTTCAAATGTCATGTTTATAATTTTATAATAATAAACTTATTATCAGCAAAAATAGTGGATAATATTATTATCAGAACATCATTCATTAAAAGGTGGAATTATAATTTCAAACACACACAAGATAAACAACGTTAGACACAAATATATGGTTCAATAAATGTTACCTGTGCACACCGGGTACCTCAATAAAGAGGCCATGCATGAACCTGTATTATATAATTGTGTAATACGAATTTTAAGTTGACAGGATGTCACTGGAATACCCAGGGACGTGTATCTAATATACGTCCTTGGAATACCTAACTGAATATGTCGCTCTGACACGACATCTATCAACAATTCTGACATACCTATTATCAATTCGGGAGGAAGCCAAAATATATATATAATAAGATAACGTAAATAAAATTTAAAAAGGAAAAAACCTATAAATTTTTCACCGAACCGAACATACCAGATAGAGTCACACATTTAACTGTAAAGCTAACTCAAGTGTCTTTATAAGTGACCGTACCGAATTGATTCCGTATAAATTTGATATAATTTTAAGATTAGTTAAAAAAAAAACTTTTAATAAAAAAATTGAGATGTCCGATATTTCCATATCTATAACCTGGGAATATTATACTATATCAACATATTATGTCCCAGCTAAAACCTCTTCCTAACATTGCTCCTTGTCAATAGCCGTTAAATATCATAATTAAAAAAATGTAATTTTATATCGTATAACTTTATTAATTGAAAAATTATCTTGTCTAAATACGGAACTATTCTTTATACAAATCAATGCACTTTATATAAAAGAGGCATACTAATGAATCTTCTGTAAATCAGTGATTGTTACAAGAACACTGCATTTGTCTTTCTTATAATTGAAACTGCATGTTCTTCCTCGCCAAATCTATATTTTTTTTATTCAACGAGATCTTATCTTATAAGGATTTGATAACTATAGCTATCAGAACTGCTAGGTTATTTTGTTATTAAAAAAGGATAATTACCATCAAATCTCCCTCGTCACAATATTGTTCAAAATGGTCTTCACACACCAACTTGTGCTTGCTATAGATGCAACTATTTGCTGCTAGTTTAAGGTTGTACAACCATGTCTGATACAATTCTTTCTTTTTTTGTGGGATTGGGAAAACTATGTAGACTTTTGTCATAACCTTGTCTGACAGAACAACCGTACGCTTGACAAGACATTTTGACACTGAATAACCGTCTACGGTAATCCCCAATTGATGATGGGAGTTTTAAACGCACGGTCGGTAAATCCCCGATTCTTTTTGTTCTTTGTGGTTTATAGATATCACGTGACTTTTTAGATCGAACATGCCGACAAGATGGCGATATGTCGAGAACTGATAGTGAATTTCAAAAATCGATTTTGATCTCTTTACATAGAGAATAAAAGTTTTTTATTTATGAACATGTGGTTTTTTATGCTTAAAGAACAAAATATCAATTTTTCATTTTTTTGCGGAGTTTCCCTTTAAGGACAAGAACATGTTAATGTAATATGAATATTAATCCTGATTTGTACTAGACCGACATGTTGAGTTGGATTTTTTACATGCTACACAGGGAAATTTCACTCGCATGAATTTCACGTGAATTTGAATTCATGTGAATTTCACGTGAAAATAACATGATTTTTTTTTCATGTAAAATTCACGTTAATTTTAAAAAGGAAGTTATTCAAATAACATTTAAATTTTCAAATTTAATTGAAATCATTAAAAACACCAATTTATTTGTTGATGTAAAGTTCACGTGAGATTCATTGAGTCTCAATTACCGTAAAATTCACATGAACATTTTCATGTGAGTTTCATGTATAAGCTCGTTTGAGGTGAATTTCAATTGAAATTTATCACGTGAATTTCACGTGAGATTCATGTGAAATTTATGTGAGCAACATTTGCCCGTGTAGTTTACAAGGAAGACATGTCACTACCCGGACACATTATTCTGATTCCTAGCCGACCACTCTTTGTACTTAATTACTCTTCAATGCTGCGTGCTTAGCGGAGAAGCAGCAAATACCAATGTCAAAGTCTTTTGTTTGACCCGGTCGGGGTTCGAACCCACGACCTCCCGTACTCGAGGCGATCACAAGACCATCGGGGCGATTTTACTAATGCAGAGAATTTGGAGATATTTTTTACTTATGATGATTTTCTCTGCTTTTCATGTGCATTTTGTTTGACATTGAACATGCACTGAATAAAAATTCTGTATATTATCCCTTTAAGACCTTTTATGATTGCTGTACCATGTTTAACTTTTAGTTTAAGACCTGAATTTGATTCTAATACTTGGCACTGGACAACTATCAGGTTTCTTAAATGTACTAGCCTTGTAAAGCAGAAATGATTGCACCGTAAAAAACCAAAATTCTACTTCTATCAAATCAACAAATAACTGTACTGTAATCTAAAATTGAGAATGGAAACGGAGAATGTGTGAAAGAGACAACAACTCGACCAAAGAAAACAGCTCAAAGCCACCAATGGGTTTTCAACACAGCGAGAAAATTCCGCACCCGGAGGCGTGCTTGAGCAGTGTATAGAGATGTTTAATCTGACTACTGTTCTGTATGAAACCAGTATAGAGACGTTTATTGAGTTGTCTATTGTTCTGTATCAAACCAGTATAGATATATTTATTGATCTGTCTACAGATCTGTATAAAACCAGTACAGAGACGTTTATTGAGCTGTCTATTGTTCTGTATAAAACTAGTATAGAGACGTTTATCGGGCTGTCTATTGTTCTGTATGAAACTAGTATAGAAACATTTATCGGGCTGTCTATTGTTCTGTATTAAACAATTGTCGTGACGTCAGCCTATTCATTTACCGTGGATTCTTTTTCTAGAATCAACGCTTCCTAAATCTGTCGCTGAAATGGACTCACCAAATTATATTCTATTGTTTCCTTTGTGTGCCTAATTTCATTAAGTTTGAATTAGCTAATTTACTGATTTCTGTTCACTAATGGAATTAATTTAAAAACTTACCTTTAATTTTTGTTAATTCTATATGCCTTCACTGGAAATCGAACCCGTCCCTGAAATCTGTTATGTGTGATTGACATCAACATATCGTGGAAACCTCTCGGCTACCAATGGGTTACAATTTAAATGTCTATTTTATATATATAAATGAACATATGATATACATCGGTACAAAGAACACAAAGGGCTTGTACCTTTATATATACATAATAGGCAATCGTATAGTATAATATGGTAGCCGCGAGGTTAGCATGGTTAAGATCAATCATTTTGGCATAAAGGTAGGGACTTGTCGGTTTAGGTTCGAATCCATATATTCTCTTTGTTGTCCCTATTCTTAAGTTTTCCTGTTGTTTTTTGTTTATTTTTTTCCTTTTTTGTATGTTATTGTTGATATTTTTGTAATAATAGCGAGTTTTACCGTTTATTTTTGGAGTATTATTGGCTATTTCACATATTTAAAACGAAATGATAACATTCTAATTGTCCATTTTTGTTTTATAAATATCGTATGATTTCATCTGTTTTACTACATAATTTTACGAATGTTTATTCGCAAATTCCAATGCGAGAAAATCGTGATGTGCCTAGAATTAGGCTTCTTGCTAGAAATTTCGGTAACATACTTTGGTCGGGTTGTTGTCTCTCTGACACATTCCCCATTTGCATTCTCAATTTTATTAGAAATAAGTTCGAATATGTCTTATTTTGTAAAAACAGATAATATTCAGATGCCTGAAAATATAAAGATCTTTAAAGGCAGACGTGTTGTGTTATATTTGTATTTTTTAACCAATTAATTGTGATCTTAGATTTATTAATGCATCGTTGGACACGATAAAATGGTTATTTAAACTCACTCACAATACCTTCTAATTAAGAAAAGGCTTTAATTTTGAAAAGACATTACACAATAGTTTAAGTTATAGATACAATGGATAAGCGTTGATTCATGAAAAACAAACCATTCGCCATCCGGGCTCATGGTTTCTTTTTCAAGAATCAACGCTTATCCATTGTATCTATATAACTGAAACCATGCTACAGACGTTTATTGAGCTGTCTATTGTTTTGTATGAAACCAGTATAGAGACGTTAATTGAGCTGTCTATTGATTTGTATGAAACCAGTATAGAGACGTTTATCGAGCAGTTTCTTGTTCTTTATGAAACCACTATAGAGACGTTTATCGAGCTGTTTATTGTTCTTTATAACACCATCATATAGACGTTTATTGAGCTGTCTATTGTTCTGTATGAAACCAGTATAGAGACGTTAATTGAGCTGTCTATTGTTTTGTATGAAACCTGTATAGAGACGTTAATTGAGCTATCTATTGATTTGTATGAAACCACTATAGAGACGTTTATCGAGCTGTTTAATGTTCTTTATGAAACCACTATAGAGACGTTTATCGAGCTGTTTTTTGTTCTTTATGAAACCACTATAGTGACATTTATTGAGCTGTCTATTGTTCTGTATGAAACCAGTATAGAGACGTTTATTGAGCTGTCTATTGTTCTGTATGAAACCACTATAGAGACGTTTATTGTACTGTCTATTGTTCTGTATCAAACCAGTATAGAGACGTTTATTGAGCTGTCTATTGTTCTGTATGAAACCACTATAGAGACGTTTATTGAGCTGTCAATTGTTCTGTATGAAACCACTATAGAGACGTTTATTCAGCTGTCTATTGTTCTGTATGAAACCACTATAGAGACGTTTATTGTACTGTCTATTGTTCTGTATCAAACCAGTATAGAGACGTTTATTGAGCTGTCTATTGTTCTGTATGAAACCACTATAGAGACGTTTATTGAGCTGTCAATTGTTCTGTATGAAACCACTATAGAGACGTTTTTTGAGCTGTCTATTGTTTTGTATCAAACCAGTATAGAGACGTTTATTGAGCTGTCTATTGTTCTGTATAAAATCAGTATAGAGACGTTTATTGAGCTGTTTATTGTTCTGTATGAAACCAGTATAGAGGCGTTTATTGAGCTGTTTATTGTTCTGTATAAAACTAGTAAAGAGATATATATTGATCTGTCTACAGTTCTGTATAAAACCAGTATAGAGACGTTTATTGAGCTGTTTATTTTTCTGTATAAAAACAGTATAGAGACGTTTATTGAGCTGTTTATTTTTCTGTATAAAACCAGGACGGAGACGTTTGTTGAGCTGTCTATTGTTCTGTATGATACTAGTATAGAGACGTTTATCGGGCTGTCTATTGTTCTGTATGAAACCAGTATAACGACGTTTATTGAGTTGTGTATTGTTTTGTATGAAACCAGTATAGAGACGTTAATTGAGCTGTCTATTGATTCGTATGAAACCACTATAGATACGTTTATCCAGCTGTTAATTGTTCTTAATGAAACCACTATAGAGACGTTTATCGAGCTGTTTATTGTCCTTTCTAAAACCTCTATAGAGACGTTTATTGAGCTGTCTATTGTTCTGTATGAAACCAGTATAGAGACGTTAATTGAGCAGTCTATTGTTCTATATGAAACCAGTATAGAGACTTTTATTGAGCTGTCTATTGTTCTGTATAAAACCAGTATAGAGACATTTATTGAGCTGTCTATTGTTCTGTATGAACCAGTATAGAGACGTTTATTGAGCTGTCTATTGTTCTGTATGAAACCAGTGCTGTATGAAACCAGTATATAGACGTTTATTGAGCTGTCTATTGTTCTGTATGAAACCAGTACAGAGACGTTTATTTAGCTGTCTATTGTTCTATATGAAACCAGTATAGAGACGTTTATTGAGCTGTCTATTGTTCTGTATGAAAAAACTATATAGAGATTTATTGAGCTATCTATTGTTCTTTATAAAACCAGTAAAGAGACGTTTATTGAGCTATCTACTGTTCTGTATGAAACTACTACAGAGACGTTTATTTAGCTGTTTATTGTTCAGTTTGAAACTAGTATAGAGACGTTCATTGAGCTGTCTATTGTTCTGTATGAAACTAGTATACAGACGTTTATTCAGCTGTTTATTGTTCTATATAAAACCACTACAGAGACGTTTATTGAGCTGTCTATTGTTCTGTATGAAACTAGTATAGAGACGTTTATTGAGCTGTTTATTGTTATGTATGAAACCAGTATAGAGACGTTCATTGAACTGTTTATTGTTCTGTATGAAACCAGTATAGGGACGTTTATTGAGCTGTTTATTGTTCTGTATGAAACCATTATAGAGGCGTTTATTGAGCTGTTTATTGTTCTGTATGAAACCAATATAGAGACGTTTATTGACCTGTTAATTGTTCTCTATGAAACTAGTATAGAGACGTTTATGAAGCTGTTTATTGTTCTGTATCAAACAAGTATAGAGACGTTTATTGAGCTGTCTATTGTTCTGTATGAAACCACTATAGAGACGTTTATTGAGCTGTCTATTGTAAATGTATGAAACCAGTATAGAGACGTTTATTGAGCTGTCTACTGTTCTGTATGAAACCAGTATAAAGACGTTTATTGAGCTGTCTACTGTTCTGTATGAAACCACTATAGAGACATATATTGAGCTGTTGGTTGTTCTGTATGAAACTTCTAAAGAGACGTTTATTGAGCTGTCGATTGTTTTGAATGAAACCAGTATATAGACGTTTATTGAGCTGTTTATTTATTGTTCTGTATGAAACTAGCATAGAGACGTTTACTGAGCTGTTTATTGTTCTCTATGAAACCAGTATAGAGACGTTTATTGAGCTGGCTATTGTTCTGTATGAAATCAGTATAGAGACGTTTATTGAGCTGTTTATTGTTCTGTAGGAAACTAGTATAGAGACGTTTATCGAGTTGTCTACTGTCCTGTATATAACCAGTACAGAGACGTTTATTTAGCTGTGTATTGTTCTGTATGAAACACGTATAGAGACGTTTATTGAGCTGTTTATTGTTCTGAATAAAACCAGTATAGAGACGTTTATTGAGATGTGTATTGTTCTGTATGAAACCAGTATAGAGACGTTTATTGAGCTGTTTATTGTTCTGTATGGAAACAGTATAGAGATGTTAATAGAGCTGTCTGTTGTTCTGTATGAAACCAGTATAGAGATGTTTATTAAGCTGTCTACAGTTCTGTATGAAATTAGTACAGAGACGTTTATTGAGATGTGTATTGTTCTGTTTATGATGTATGAAACCAGTATAGAGACGTTTTTTGAGCTGTTTATTGTTCTGTAGGAAACTAGTATAGAGACGTTTATCGAGCTGTTCGCTGTTCTGTATATAACCAGTACAGAGACGTTTATTGAGCCGTTTTTTGTTCTGTATGAAACTAGTTTAGAGGTGTTTATTGAGCTGTTTATTGTTCTGTATAAAACTAGTGTAGAGGCGTTTATTGAGCTGTTTATTGTTCTGTATGAAACTAGTGTAGAGGCGTTTATTGAGCTGTTTATTGTTCTGTATGAATCCACTATAGAGACGTTTAATGAGCTGTCTATTGTTCTGTATGAAACTACTATAGAGAGATTTATTGAGCTATCTATTGTTCTTTATAAAACCAGTAAAGAGACGTTTATTGAGCTGTCTATTGTTCCGTATGAAACCAGTATAGAGACGTTTATTGAGCTGTCTATTGGTCTGTTCTGTATGAAACCACTATAGAGACGTTGAAAGTATTTAACAGTAAATCCTTTCCGGTCCAAATGTCACATAAGCTTGTGAAATACAATCCCATTGTCTGATATACATAAGGTACTCACAATCCATACAAACCTGACAATAATTGTCTGCTATACATAAGGTACTCACAATCTATATATAGCTGACAATAAGTGTCTGCTATATATAATGTACTCACAATCTATATATACCTGACAATAATTGTCTGCTATACATAATGTACTCACAATCTATATATACCTGACAATAATTGTCTGCTATACATAAGGTACTCACAATCTATATATACCTGACAATAATTGTCTGCTATACATAATGTACTCACAATCTATATATACCTGACAATAATTGTCTGCTATACATAATGTACTCACAATCTATATATACCTGACAATAATTGTCTGCTATACATAATGTACTCACAATCTATATACACCGGACAATAATTTTCTGCTATACATTAGGTACTCACAATCTATATATATACCTGACAATAATTTTCTGCTATACATAAGGTACTCACAATCTATATATACCTGACAATAATGATAAATGTGTCACCCAGGTAGAACGTTACTTGCATAATTTATCAATTAAAGGGAGGTAATTATGAGAGATTTTCATTTCATGGATATTATATTCCGGAATAAATTTCATAGTGCAATTTGTTTCCTTTTTTCTTATTTTTGATGCCCCACCTAGGGGCATTATGTTTTTTGGTCTGTGCGTCCGTTCGTTCGTCCGTCCGTCTGTCCCGCTTCAGGTTAAAGTTTTTTGTCAAGGTAGTTTTTGATGAAGTTGAAGTCCGATCAACTTGAAACTTAGTACACACGTCCCCTATGATATGTTCTTTCTATTTTTACTGCCAAACTAGAGTTTTGACCCCAATTATACGGTCCACTGAACATAGAATATGATAGTGCGAGTGGGGCATCCGTGTACTATGGACACATTCTTGTTTTAAATATAAAAGGATGACCTTAATTAAAAAAAAAGAAAATATTTCTCAGGTATATACTATCCATCTGTTTAAATTGTTTTTGTTCTTACATATTGATGTGGTTTAATTCATCTGATTTTGTCACATTTTCAACAACTAAATTACAAATTAAATTGAATTCTCACTTGATCCAATGCGATATTCTTGGGAATTCATAAAGTTAAAAATATCATCATACTCAGATTCCTCCATTACTGTTTACTGTAGTAATGTTAAAAACGTCATCATACTCAGATTCCTCCATTACTGTTTACTGTAGTAATGTTAAAAACGTCATCATACTCAGATTCCTCCGTTACTGTTTACTGTAGTAATGTTAAAAACGTCATCATACTCAGATTCCTCCATTACTGTTTACTGTAGTAATGTTAAAAACGTCATCATACTCAGATTCCTCCATTACTGTTTACTGTAGTAATGTTAAAAACGTCATCATACTCTGATTCCTCAATTACTGTAGTGATGTAACTATATTTCTACCATTACTTTACATCATACTCTGATTCCTCCATTACTGTAGTGATGTAACTATATTTCTACCTTTACATTACATCATACTCTAATTCCTCCATTACTGTAGTGATGTAACTATATTTCTACCTTTACATTACATCACACTCTGATTCCTCCATTACTGTAGTGATGTAACTATATTTCTACCTTTACATTACATCATACTCTAATTCCTCCATTACTGTAGTGATGTAACTAAAGTTCTACCTTTACATTACATCACACTCTGATTCCTCCATTACTGTAGTGATGTTACTATATTTCTACCTTTACATTACATCATACTCTGATTCCTCCATAACTGTAGTGATGTAACTATATTTCTACCTTTACATTACATCATACTCTGATTCCTCCATTACTGTAGTGATGTAACTATATTTCTACCTTTACATTACATCATACTCTGATTCCTCCATTACTGTAGTGATGTAACTATATTTCTACCTTTACATTACATCATACTCTGATTCCTCCATTACTGTAGTGATGTAACTATAGTTCTACCTTTACATTACATCATACTCTGATTCCTCCATTACTGTAGTGATGTAACTATAGTTCTACCTTTACTTTACAACACACTCTGATTCCTCCATTACTGTAGTGATGTAACTATATTTCTACCTTTACTTTACAACACACTCTGATTCCTCTATTACTGTAGTGATGTAACTATATTTCTACCTTTACATTACATCATACTCTGATTCCTCCATTACTGTAGTGATGTAACTATAGTTCTACCTTTACTTTACATCATACTCTGATTCCTCCATTACTGTAGTGATGTAACTATAGTTCTACCTTTACTTTACATCATACTCTGATTCCTCCATTACTGTAGTGATGTAACTATATTTCTACCTTTACATTACATCATACTCTGATTCTTCCATTACTGTAGTGATGTAACTATATTTCTACCATTACTTTACATCATACTCTGATTCCTCCATTACTGTAGTGATGTAACTATAGTTCTACCTTTACATTACATCACACTCTGATTCCTCCATTACTGTAGTGATGTTACTATATTTCTACCTTTACATTACATCATACTCTGATTCCTCCATTACTGTAGTGATGTAACTATAGTTCTACCTTAACTTTACATCATACTCTGATTCCTCCATTACTGTAGTGATGTAACTATAGTTCTACCTTTACCTTACATCATACTCTGATTCCTCCATTACTGTAGTGATGTAACTATAGTTCTACCTTTACATTACATCATACTCTGATTCCTCCATTACTGTAGTGATGTAACTATATTTCTACCTTTACATGACATCATACTCTGATTCCTCCATTACTGTAGTGATGTAACCATAGTTCTACCTTTACATGACATCATACTCTGATTCCTCCATTACTGTAGTGATGTAACCATAGTTCTACCTTTACATTACATCATACTCTGATTCCTCCATTACTGTGGTGATGTAACTATAGTTCTACCTTTACATTACATCATACTCTGATTCCTCCATTACTGTAGTGATGTAACTATAGTTCTACCTTTACTCTACATCATACTCTGATTCCTCCATTACTGTAGTGATGTAACTATAGTTCTACCTTTACATTACATCATACTCTGATTCCTCCATTACTGTGGTGATGTAACTATAGTTCTACCTTTACATTACATCATACTCTGATTCCTCCATTACTGTAGTGATGTAACTATAGTTCTACCTTTACATTACATCATACTCTGATTCCTCCATTACTGTAGTGATGTAACTATAGTTCTACCTTTACTCTACATCATACTCTGATTCCTCCATTACTGTAGTGATGTAACTATAGTTCTACCTTTACATTACATCATACTCTGATTCCTCCATTACTGTAATGATGTAACTATAGATCTACTTTTACTTTACATCATACTCTGATTCCTCCATTACTGTAGTGATGTAACTATATTTCTACCTTTACATTACATCACACTCTGATTCCTCCATTACTGTAGTGATGTAACTATATTTCTACCTTTACATTACATCACACTCTGATTCCTCCATTACTGTAGTGATGTAACTACAGTTCTGCCTTTACTTGACATCATACTCTGATTCCTCCATTACTGTAGTGATGTAGCTATAGTTCTACCTTTACATTACATCATACTCTGATTCCTCCATTACTGTAGTGATGTAACTATAGTTCTACCTTTACTCTACATCATACTCTGATTCCTCCATTACTGTAGTGATGTAACTATAGTTCTACCTTTACATTACATCATACTCTGATTCCTCCATTACTGTAGTGATGTAACTATAGTTCTACCTTTACATTACATCATACTCTGATTCCTCCATTACTGTAGTGATGTAACTATAGTTCTACCTTTACATTACATCACACTCTGATTCCTCCATTACTGTAGTGATGTAACTATAGTTCTACCTTTACATTACATCATACTCTGATTCCTCCATTACTGTAGTGATGTAACTATAGTTCTACCTTTACATTACATCACACTCTGATTCCTCCATTACTGTAGTGATGTAACTATAGTTCTACCTTTACATTACATCATACTCTGATTCCTCCATTACTGTAGTGATGTAACTATAGTTCTACCTTTACATTACATCATACTCTGATTCCTCCATTACTGTAGTGATGTAACTATAGTTCTACCTTTACATTACATCATACTCTGATTCCTCCATTACTGTAATGATGTAACTATAGATCTACTTTTACTTTACATCATACTCTGATTCCTCCATTACTGTAGTGATGTAACTATATTTCTACCTTTACATTACATCACACTCTGATTCCTCCATTACTGTAGTGATGTAACTATATTTCTACCTTTACATTACATCACACTCTGATTCCTCCATTACTGTAGTGATGTAACTACAGTTCTGCCTTTACTTGACATCATACTCTGATTCCTCCATTACTGTAGTGATGTAGCTATAGTTCTACCTTTACATTACATCATACTCTGATTCCTCCATTACTGTAGTGATGTAACTATAGTTCTACCTTTACTCTACATCATACTCTGATTCCTCCATTACTGTAGTGATGTAACTATAGTTCTACCTTTACATTACATCATACTCTGATTCCTCCATTACTGTAGTGATGTAACTATAGTTCTACCTTTACATTACATCATACTCTGATTCCTCCATTACTGTAGTGATGTAACTATAGTTCTACCTTTACATTACATCACACTCTGATTCCTCCATTACTGTAGTGATGTAACTATAGTTCTACCTTTACATTACATCATACTCTGATTCCTCCATTACTGTAGTGATGTAACTATAGTTCTACCTTTACATTACATCACACTCTGATTCCTCCATTACTGTAGTGATGTAACTATAGTTCTACCTTTACATTACATCATACTCTGATTCCTCCATTACTGTAGTGATGTAACTATATTTCTACCTTTACATTACATCATACTCTGATTCCTCCATTACTGTAGTGATGTAACTATAGTTCTACCTTTACTCTACATCATACTCTGATTCCTCCATTACTGTAGTGATGTAACTATAGTTCTACCTTTACATTACATCATACTCTGATTCCTCCATTACTGTAGTGATGTAACTATAGTTCTACCTTTACATTACATCATACTCTGATTCCTCCATTACTGTAGTGATGTAACTATAGTTCTACCTTTACCTTACATCATACTCTGATTCCTCCATTACTGTAGTGATGTAACTATATTTCTACCTTTACATTACATCATACTCTGTTTTCTCCATTACTGTAGTGATGTAACTATATTTCTACCTTTACATTACATCATACTCTGATTCCTCCATTACTGTAGTGATGTTACTATATTTCTACCTTAACATTACATCATACTCTGATTCCTCCATTACTGTAGTGATGTAACTATATTTCTACCTTTACATTACATCATACCCTGATTCCTCCATTACTGTAGTGATGTAACTATATTTCTACCTTTACATTACATCATACTCTGATTCCTCCATTACTGTAGTGATGTTACTATAGTTCTACCTTTACATTACATCATACTCTGATTCCTCCATTACTGTAGTGATGTAACTATAGTTCTACCTTTACATTACATCATACTCTGATTCCTCCATTACTGTAGTGATGTTACTATAGTTCTACCTTTACATTACATCATACTCTGATTCCTCCATTACTGTAGTGATGTAACCATAGTTCTACCTTTACATTACATCATACTCTGATTCCTCCATTACTGTAGTGATGTTACTACTAGTATATTTCTACCTTAACATTACATCATACTCTGATTCCTCCATTACTGTAGTGATGTTACTATAGTTCTACCTTTACATTACATCATACTCTGATTCCTCCATTACTGTAGTGATGTTACTACTAGTATATTTCTACCTTAACATTACATCATACTCTGATTCCTCCATTACTGTAGTGATGTAACTATAGTTCTACCTTTACATTACATCATACTCTGATTCCTCCATTACTGTAGTGATGTTACTACTAGTATATTTCTACCTTAACATTACATCATACTCTGATTCCTCCATTACTGTAGTGATGTAACTATAGTTCTACCTTTACATTACATCATACTCTGATTCCTCCATTACTGTAGTGATGTAACTATATTTCTACCTTTACATTACATCATACTCTGATTCCTCCATTACTGTAGTGATGTCACTACTAGTATATTTCTACCTTAACATTACATCATACTCTGATTCCTCCATTACTGTAGTGATGTAACTATATTTCTACCTTTACATTACATCATACTCTGATTCCTCCATTACTGTAGTGATGTTACTACTAGTATATTTCTACCTTAACATTACATCATACTCTGATTCCTCCATTACTGTAGTGATGTAACTATATTTCTACCTTTACATTACATCATACTCTGATTCCTCCATTACTGTAGTGATGTTACTATAGGTTTACCTTTACATTACATCATACTCTGATTCCTCCATTACTGTAGTGATGTTACTATAGTTCTACCTTTACATTACATCATACTCTGATTCCTCCATTACTGTAGTGATGTAACTATTGTTCTACCTTTACATTACATCACACTCTGATTCCTCCATTACTGTAGTGATGTAACTATATTTCTACCTTTACATTACATCATACTCTGATTCCTCCATTACTGTAGTGATGTAACTATATTTCTACCTTTACATTACATCATACTCTGATTCCTCCATTACTGTAGTGATGTAACTATATTTCTACCTTTACTTTACATCATACTCTGATTCCTCCATTACTGTAGTGATGTAACTATAGTTCTACCTTTACATTACATCATACTCTGATTCCTCCATTACTGTAGTGATGTAACTATATTTCTACCATTACTTTACATCACACTCTGATTCCTCCATTACTGTAGTGATGTAACTATATTTCTACCTTTACATTACATCATACTCTGATTCCTCCATTACTGTAGTGATGTAACCATAGTTCTACCTTTACATTACATCATACTCTGATTCCTCCATTACTGTAGTGATGTAACTATATTTCTACCTTTACATTACATCATACTCTGATTCCTCCATTACTGTAGTGATGTAACTATATTTCTACCTTTACATTACATCATACTCTGATTCCTCCATTACTGTAGTGATGTAACTATAGTTCTACCTTTACCTTACATCATACTCTGATTCCTCCATTACTGTAGTGATGTAACTATAGTTCTACCTTTACATTACATCATACTCTGATTCCTCCATTACTGTGGTGATGTAACTATAGTTCTACCTTTACATTACATCATACTCTGATTCCTCCATTACTGTAGTGATGTAACTATATTTCTACCTTTACATTACATCATACTCTGATTCTTCCATTACTGTAGTGATGTAACTATATTTCTACCTTTACTTTACATCATACTCTGATTCCTCCATTACTGTAGTGATGTAACTATAGTTCTACCTTTACTCTACATCATACTCTGATTCCTCCATTACTGTAGTGATGTAACTATAGTTCTACCTTTACATTACATCATACTCTGATTCCTCCATTACTGTAATGATGTAACTATAGATCTACTTTTACTTTACATCATACTCTGATTCCTCCATTACTGTAGTGATGTAACTATATTTCTACCTTTACATTACATCACACTCTGATTCCTCCATTACTGTAGTGATGTAACTATATTTCTACCTTTACATTACATCATACTCTGATTCCTCCATTACTGTAGTGATGTAACTACAGTTCTGCCTTTACTTGACATCATACTCTGATTCCTCCATTACTGTAGTGATGTAGCTATAGTTCTACCTTTACATTACATCATACTCTGATTCCTCTATTACTGTAGTGATGTAACTATAGTTCTACCTTTACTTTACATCAAACTCTGATTCCTCCATTACTGTAGTGATGTAACTATATTTCTACCTTTACCTTACATCATACTCTGATTCCTCCATTACTGTAGTGATGTAACTATATTTCTACCTTTACATTACAACATACTCTGATTCCTCCATTACTGTAGTGATGTAACTATATTTCTACCTTTACATTACATCATACTCTGATTCCTCCATTACTGTAGTGATGTTACTATAGTTCTACCTTTACATTACATCATACTCTGATTCCTCCATTACTGTAGTGATGTAACTATAGTTCTACCTTTACTTTACATCATACTCTGATTCCTCCATTACTGTAGTGATGTAACTATAGTTCTACCTTTACTTTACATCATACTCTGATTCCTCCATTACTGTAGTGATGTAACTATATTTCTACCTTTACATTACATCATACTCTGATTCCTCCATTACTGTAGTGATGTAACTATATTTCTACCTTTACATTACATCATACTCTGATTCCTCCATTACTGTAGTGATGTTACTATAGTTCTACCTTTACATTACAACATACTCTGATTCCTCCATTACTGTAGTGATGTAACTATATTTCTACCTTTACATTACATCATACTCTGATTCCTCCATTACTGTAGTGATGTTACTATAGTTCTACCTTTACATTACATCATACTCTGATTCCTCCATTACTGTAGTGATGTAACTATAGTTCTACCTTTACTTTACATCATACTCTGATTCCTCCATTACTGTAGTGATGTAACCATAGTTCTACCTTTACTTTACATCATACTCTGATTCCTCCATTACTGTAGTGATGTAGCTATAGTTCTACCTTTACATTACATCATACTCTGATTCCTCCATTACTGTAGTGATGTAACTATAGTTCTACCTTTACTTTACATCATACTCTGATTCCTCCATTACTGTAGTGATGTAACTATAGTTCTACCTTTACCTTACATCATACTCTGATTCCTCCATTACTGTAGTGATGTAACTATATTTCTACCTTTACATTACATCATACTCTGATTCCTCCATTACTGTAGTGATGTAACTATATTTCTACCTTTACATTACATCATACTCTGATTCCTCCATTACTGTAGTGATGTTACTACTAGTATATTTCTACCTTAACATTACATCATACTCTGATTCCTCCATTACTGTAGTGATGTAACTATATTTCTACCTTTACATTACATCATACTCTGATTCCTCCATTACTGTAGTGATGTTACTACTAGTATATTTCTACCTTAACATTACATCATACTCTGATTCCTCCATTACTGTAGTGATGTAACTATATTTCTACCTTTACATTACATCATACTCTGATTCCTCCATTACTGTAGTGATGTTACTATAGTTCTACCTTTACATTACATCATACTCTGATTCCTCCATTACTGTAGTGATGTTACTATAGTTCTACCTTTACATTACATCACACTCTGATTCCTCCATTACTGTAGTGATGTAACTATATTTCTACCTTCACTTTTTTTAATTGTATTGACATCCGAAAACAACTCACTTGTACCTGTATATACTACTGTAATCACTAGCCAGTCAACACTGAGGTTGTGAGATCTGTGAAATGATTTCTGGTTTTGTTTATATATGTTTCATGATAATTGTATTCCTTTTTATATTGTGATTATGAAATAGAAAATTTGTCTTTCAAAGGAACGATATTTTACTGAAAAAATATTTCAGGATATTATTTTTTAATTAACATCTGTGATATTATTTCCGATTAAAAGACATTTTTTGTTTTTTTTTAATCACTAATTTAGCTTTTATTTAATTACTCCATTATTAGTCCATAGTATTTGCAAAGATTTAGTTTTTTTATGAACTTTTGCTGAAAACAACAATTTCACACCTTCTACTATCTGTAAACCTTTTCGGAAGTGGTATTTCATCCGGATAGAATTTTGCTTTACATATACAGGTTAAACATCTATATATTATTTCAGCAATAATTTCCATGTTCTATGGTTTTTGTTTTATGGGTCTTGTATTTTGTATAAAAAAAATCAAAATTTGCGGATTTCTACGCACCGGAAATAAAGTTGTTTTTCAAATTTTTTTCATCTATTTTCCAAAAGTTCCATAAAAGAAAACAAATTAAATACAATCAATCGGTTTTTTTTAAATTTTAATGATTTTTAAAAGAAAATCTTAAATTAAAAGAAAGTACAAATACAAGGTAGAAAATAATTCAACAATAACTTATCAATTTATTATTGTGACTTTATTTCCTGTGACCGTTTTTTGTGTGAACTTTTTCAATGAAATTTTTTCCTAGAACTTTTATCCATACATTCACCAATAAGAAGGTAGGACAAAAGATCACAAGAAAAAAATGGAAGGACATAAAGTTTTTGTTTAATATTTATAATAACTTTGATATTAGAGAATTATCAAATAACATTTCTTTTCTTTTCGTTTCGTTTTTTTTTTCTTTTGTTGACTCTGTTTCGTTTAGTTTCTTTTTGTTTTGATTCGTTTGTATTTCGTTTTTCACTTTATAGGCACCTAAATTTGATTTTTATACAAACAAAAATACAATTTTAAGTGTCAAAACTTGTACATCCAATTTACGTTTGATCAAATTCAATGAAACCTCAACATGTATTATCCCTTTTGTTATTATCACCGACTATAAAATAGGAAGGCGTTTTTTGTAACCATGGATATGTAATATAGAAGGTAAGGAATTTCATAGGTAAAATCGATACGATAAAATATCAAATTGGGTAAGTTTTTTTCTTCACATTTCGTATCATGATGATAATTGTTTTAAAAATTCAAACAATGTCGACACGATATGCTAATTTTAAGCAAACTTTTTTCAATTATGACTTTTGTTTCAGTTTAAATATGACTTTTGTTATAAAAACAGAAAAGTACACGAGTTTATGTGTATTCGCAAAACAAAATTAACCACTCTTATAATTTAGGGACCGTGTTATATTTCTGTAACGGATGGGTCTGTAAATGTTCAGTAAAGTATCTTGCAAAAGCTGATGCCCACTTTTGAATTATGTAAAAAATAAACAGTCCAGCTAGAGATCCCTCTGTGAAAAAAAAACCAGTTGTTGCCGAGCTATAAATAAAGGTTAGCTTTTCTTTTCTTTTTGGAGGTATTATACCTAGCAATCACCAAATAGATTAAGGTGTAATACATGTAACACCATTTCATTTATATAATTTTGTTACCCAAATGTTTGTTACCATTTAGAAAAGCATCAGCCATACATTTTTTTTTCTGCAAAACCTTATAATAACTTTATTATAGTATGTATTACAATACTGGCAGAAAGGGGAATCACTCTTTATTCTGGAATAGAATTTACTGTAATATTTCACATGACCAAGGAAAATATCTCGACCCTAAATTCATTATGAATAAGACCCCACTCCGTGTTCCTTGTTTTGGAGTTTGTTATTGTTTTGAAGCAAATTTCCTGCATGTATTCTTGCTTTGGGGCAGTATATACATATATATGAATTCTGATATAAGTCTTTAAGATTTATATAGATTTACATCCATTAGCAATAACTGAAATAGGTCATGTATTTTTTGGAGAAAATTATCATGTCAAACTTTAACGAAAAAGAGATATAAAAATAAAAAAGATGTGGTATGATTGCCAATGAGACAACTCTCCACCAGAGACTAAATGACACAGAAGTTAACAACTATAGGACACTGTAGGCCTTCAACAATGAGCAAAATCCATACCGCATAGTCAGCTATAAAAAAACCCGAAATAACAAATGTGAAACAATTCAAACGAGAAAAATAACGGCTTGATTTATATAAAAAACAATAAACGAAAAACAAATTTGATATACAGTAAAAACGACAACCACTGAATTACAGGCTTCTGACTTGGGACAAGCACATACAGAATACGCCCATCTCTAGGACAAAAAAACAGAATGTGGCGGGGTTAAACATACAGAATACGCCCCATCTCTAGGACAAAAAAAACAGAATGTGGCAGGGTTAAACATACAGAATACGCCCATCTCTAGGACAAAAAAACAGAATGTGGCGGGGTTAAACATAGACTAGTGAATAGAAACGTAAAATATGTCATAGAGACAACAATCCTACCAAAGAACAGAAAACAGCCAAAGGCTAAACATGTTTGCTTGTGCCCCCCCCCCCCCCCAAAAAAAAAAAAAAAAAAAAAAAAAACTTTTTAACATGTGACAGTGGTAGTTCAACATAAGAACAAAATGTAAAAAATCAATTAATAAACAGCAATAAGCATAAATAGTTTCTGACATACGGCGTGACATGCGAAAACCCCCCTTTTTTTACAAAAAACCCAATATCTCTAAAATAAAATTTTGAATCAAAACCAAAAAGTATACAGATCTTTAGATTAATATAACTAAGAAGTGTATAAAATTTTAAGCAATAAACATAAATCGTTTTTGAGATACGGCGCGACATGTGAAACCCTCCCCCCCCCCCCCCAACCCCCTTTAAAAAAAAATCAATATCTCAAAAATAAAATTTTGAATCAAAACCAAAAAGTATACAGATCTTTTTAGATTAATATAACTAAGAAGTGTGTAAAATTTAAAGCAATAATCATAAATCGTTTTTGAGATACGGCCCGACATGTGAAAAACCCCTCCCCCTTTTTTTACAAAATACTCAATAACTCAAAAATAAAATTTTGAATCATCGCCAAAAAGTATACAGATCTTAAGGTTGATATAATTAAAAAGTGTTTAAAAGTTTTAAGCAATAATCATAAACTGTTTTTGAGATACGGCGCGACATGTGAAAAACCCTCCCCCTTTTTTAACAAAATACTCAATATCTCTAAAATAAAATTTTGAATCATCACCAAAAAGTATACAGATCTTAAGATTAATATAACTAAGAAGTGTGTAAAGTTTTAAGCAATAATCATAAATTGTTTTTGAGATACGGCGCGACATGTGAAAAAAAACACACACCTGTTTTAGTTACTAAGTCCCGTAACTCAAAAAGTTTTAATCTTATTTTCACCAAAAAGTATACAGATCGTTTGAATATCATAAGAAACAACTATATTAAGTTTCATGAAATTTGGATAAGTCATTCTCAAGTTACGGTGCGACATGTTTACGCCGGACAGACAGACAGACGGACAGACGGACAGACAGACGGACGGACGCCGGACATTTGTATACCATAATACGTCCCGTCAAAAATTTGACGGGCGTATAAAAAGGCTTAAGTTTTTAAATAAAAAATCAGATGTTAAAACAAATGAAAAACTACATCGTATAAAAGATGGTCAAAAAACATTTTAATAAAATAAACTACTCGTAAATAGAATTAATCTTATATTCAAATACAATACCTGTAACCCTTAAAAACCGTCACACTATATGACTTATTGTATGGAATGTGTATAACTTTATCATTATTATTGGCTGTTCCTATGTTACACATACAACATGTTACATATTGAATACATGGTGAGGTTGTATCGATTATAAGAATGTTGGCGTATACAAAATATGCATAAGAAAATGTGATGTACAATGCACTACATTGTTAGACACAAAATCCCTTTTATAATTTACGTTTTAAGCAAAAATCAAATTATCTTCAAATTTCATCTTTGATTATGAGTTTTCACTGAAGGATTTAAAAACTTAATATCAAGCGATTCATACATCCAGACTAGAGATAAACATGTGTTAGTTATATACCGACTATCTTAACATGTGGCATTTAGACAAGTGGCCTATCAAAGTGATCAAGTCTTCAATATTAAGAACCTAATTCCATTGGTCTATACAAAAACAAATGCCAACAATGACAACTTGTTAGCTTAAGGGCATACGATACCGTAGAGATTTCTCGTTGATTTTTTCTTGACATTTTGGTAGAAGGTCAATTTTAGTGTGTACTTTTAAAATATGCAAAGAAAAATATACCTTCATGACTTACTTTTTGAGAAAACTTGGTTTGAAATTTGCATATTTAAAGGAAAAACCCTGAAATTTCATAGATAAGGAATTTTAAGGAAAGTAACAATACTTTTGAACGAACAGTCATACTTAACCGGTTTTTTTGTAAAACTGTCCCTTGATCCATGGCTTTAACATGCTGTAACAAGTTTAAGGTTAAACCAAATTATTGTTTTCTGAATTTATATTACTATTAGTGAAATAAAGAAATTGACAATATTTTTGCGTCTATTCAGAAGTGCACAAAAAATTTGATCGTTGATTTTTTTCTTAACATTTTGGCGGAGCGTTCTTTAAACATTACTTGATTGATTGCAAAGAAAAAAATGGTGGTCCATGTGCTTAGTTTTTCAATAAAAGCAATAAACCTTGATTTTTAATCGCAAACGGGACGTTTGCCTATAAGGCGCTAAACTACGTTGAAATAAGTTTTAATCGCAATAACGTCGTGAAATCATTCCCGCCGTTCACGACTATGCTGTCAAGTTCAGTGGTATAGCCAAGATTTTTTTTTCGAAAGCAATGATATTAATCATCAAAATTTATAAAATTAAGCTGATTACTCGTAAAATAGCATAAATATTTGCCAAACCTTTATTAATTGTTACGAATAAAATTGATAAAATTGAGAATGGAAATGGGGAATGTGTCAAAGAGACAACAACCCGACCATAAAACAGACAACAGCAGAAGGTCACCAACAGGTCTTCAAAGTGAGAATGGAAATGGGGAATATGTCAAAGAGACAACAACCCGATCAAAGAGCAGACAACAGCCGAAGGCCACCAATGGGTCTTCAATGCAGCGAGAAAATCCCGCACCCGGAGGTGGTCCTCAGCTGGCCCCTAAATAAAATTGTGTGCTACTTCAGTGAAAATGGACGTCACACTAAACTCCAAAACATATGAATGAACTAAAATTAAAAAACATTACAAGACTAACAAAGGCCAGAGGCTTCTGACTTGATACAGGCGCAAAAATGCGGCGGGGTTACACATGTTTTGTAAGATCTCAACCCCCCCCCCCCCCTATACCTCTAGTCAATGTAGAAAAAAGAAACACATAGCAATACGCACAGTAAAACTCTGTTTAAAAGAAGTCCGAGTCCGATGTCAGAATAGGTAACAAAAGAAACTAAGCAAAATGACAATGATGCATAAATGAACAAAGGACTACTAGACATTTGCGGAAACTAGGTCTATACCTAGGGTTACACTTAGACTTACGATTACAGTTGACGAAAAACAAGGGGTCATCTCAAAATAAGAAAATAAACCCAATTGATATAGATATAGTAAAATGTAAAGATATTTTTTTTATCATGTAAATAAGTCTTTTCGACGACACACAAATGCAGAAACGTATGGTCACAACAGATGTGAACGCTACAAAGTCCCCATAACTTTGTGTGTGTTTTTTTTAATTCTCCGAATGCGTGTTCCACCTCTACTCTATAGTGTGTAATATGTCTATTTAATTTTCTACACTTCCTCTGCATAATCTGGGGTTTGTCTCATGTCAGGTGTCAATACTGGTTATCTGTTCGGATATATTTTGTCGCCTAGCAAAAACAGCTCGGTCGTGAAAGGTAATTCTTGTCCTATATTTCTTATCAACATATATTGCTGATGACAAAGAAATCCGCACTCAACATAATATTTCCTGTCTTCGTTCAATACTACAACTTAAGTGTAAATGCAGTGACAATGTCTGTGTTCTGGGAAATACTATTCTAAGACTTTTAGTTCCGTTATCGGCCTTAAAATTTCCGTCGATAGCCCTACTGCAAACGGAAGTTTTGGCCACCCACCTTGTAAGTTCTTCCAATCATCCAGTGAAAGACGGCCAATAGATAAGACGGTTATATGTTTCTTGAAATAGGTATACATGTATGTGTTTCATCTTTTATAGTCGAAACACTAAGGTCAACTATTTCTGAAATCAGATGACAAGACGGGTAACCATAACATAAAAGAAGAATTCTGTTTTCCGGGGAAAGCTTATGATCCCGACCGGTTCTCTGTCTGAAGAGACCATTAACATCGGCTACAATTTAAAGTAACGTTTCAGGAGTTTCACATGTAAAAAGAATATCGTTTGCTTGCAATCAAGTGATCACATTTCCCTATTCCAAAAGTATACGTCATTGCCTATAATATTTCCCTGATTATAAAAGATTGGTTTGTCGTTGGTCAAGCTAGGACTACCAGTGTTAGAATCAGATGGCGAATGAAATGTGTACCTTACATCTGGTGGAGTCTGCATCAGGGCAGGTAGTGCTGTCATGGTTAATCTGTGTTCTTCGTCCATAACGGGGAAAAATAAAATAAATGCACGAAATACAATTATCATTTATTCATTTTTCCGTATTAATAGTTCCACTCGCTTTACAAAAGCGGGCGATATATAGTAATTGGAAGTCGTACATCTTTTATACGATTACACTCTTGTATCCGCAAATGCTCCTTAACCGACTTAAATAGTGTGTGATTTTTTTTTAACAATAACTTTTAAATCTTTCCAAATAATGTAAACGGTATTTTTCTACTGTTTTTGACGTTAATGATTCATGTAGTAAATATCGCGTTGGCGATTTTTTTTAAATATCAGCTTATAATTTATTCCTAATGAAATATGAAAATATCTCGTTATAAATGATGTGTGATGTGTTTGATTAAGATTCGGATTCAATCAATATTCGTGTGCATTCAAATATCTTTAAAAGCAAAGATCATTTAAGTCAAGAATGATGTAATATAGTTTTATTTAATAACATATAACTACTTTATTTCTAAAGAAATTAAAAAAAAATCTAAAATAGGGTTGACAGACATCCGTGTACTTTAAAAGACAACTTGAGTGCTTTAAGAATATTTAAACGAAGTTCTTGAGAGTCTATACTTTGAAATTCTTGATTTAATTTAAAATGAAATGCATGTATTTTCCGATTTTATCAAGGGCGAGGTTATACGATACATCAGAAACACAAATAATATAAATGATTTAGAACAAATTCTTTCACAGATCAAATTGAACTTGATTAAGAGGGAATACAAGGAGGAAGAGATAGATAACTGATTAAATGAGGTGAGAACAAGGGATAGGAAATTTCTATTGAGAAAAAAATTCTAAAGAACAAAAAAAGGAAATTCCTTTAGTTTTATCTACCAAATACAACCCATGCATAAGAAAACTGGGAAAATATATCATCAAACATTGGCACATATTACAAAAAGATGTGATTTGTAATAAGACATTCACAGAGACACCTATCATAGCATATAAAAGGCACAAATATTTAGCAGATCTACTAACAGCAAATATAAAATTAGAAATTAGGAAATATAGGATAATCCCTGATGATGGCGGGCCTATATGTAAAACCCATTTTAGAATATATAAAAATGCCGCCGAAACACTAAATTAGTGTAGGATTGATGCAAGCAATAGATATAAATTTATCCAGTGATTTTCCAGAATATATTAAAATACCCTCAGGAATGAAGTATGAGTAACGGTTGATATGAATTACATAAGGATGTTGGAATATGTTGATGTTGGGTTCCATTTTTATTTTCATTTTAATGATTCGTGTAGTAAATATCGAGTTGGCTATTTTTTTTAAAATATCAGCTTATAATTTATTCCTAATGAAATATAAAAATATCATGTTATAAATGATGTTTAATGTGTTTGATTAAGATTCGGATGCAATCAATATTTGTGTGCATTCAAATATCTTTAAAAGCAAAGATCATTGTAGTCAAGAATGATGTAATATAGTTTTATTTAATAACATATAACTACTTTTTTTTTAAAGAAATTAAAAAAAAAATCCTCGTTTAAAAAAATGTTTGACTTGCATTAAATCTAAAATAGGGTTCACAGATATCCGTGTACTTTAAAAGACAACTTGAGTGCTTTAAGAATATTTAAACGAAGTTCTTAAGAATCTATATTTTGAAATTCTTGATTTAATTTAAAATGTACTGCATGTATATGTTTAATGCAGCTTATATAAAAAAGAAGATGTGGTATGATTGCCAATGAGACAACTCTCCACAAGAGACCAAATGACACAGAAATTAACAACTATAGGTCACCGTACGGCCTTCAACAATGAGCAAAGCTCATACTGCACAAAAATCATATTAAACGTAAAAACCACGAAGAGCCGCTGGTCTGACAAGTGTTTCAAACTGGTCCGAGTTGTCTTTCAAACTGGTCCGAGTTGTCTATAAAAGTGGTCCGAGTTGTCTTTAAATTTGCCCGAGTTGTCAAAGTCCGATTTGCCTTTGGGTCCGAGTTGTCAAGATTTCACCTGAAGCTGCCAAGATGCAATTTTTTATCGATATTTCTTTGAAATCCCGTTGTTCAACTATAGATAAACTTCATATGAGTTAGTCTTTGTTTTGAACCGACGGTTTATAATTACTCTTTGAAACGACCCAAGATTTAAATGCTACCTGTAAGTCTAATTGTAATCCTAATCGTATGTGTATGACAGTTTCCGCAAATGTCTACTAGCAGTTACTGACATGCCAGCTCCAAACCTCAATTAAACTGATTGAAAGATTATTTCTTCATCATATGAAAATCAAGTACAATCCCTCCCGTTAGGGGTTTAGTATCATACCATCATAAAATATATGAGAAGAACATAATCCGTATCATGCCAACAACTGGTTTTAGAATAAATGTGTTTATTTCCGATGCAAATAGATATAGGAAGATGTGGTATGAGTGCCAATGAGACAACTCTCCATCCAAGTTACAATTTATAAAAGTAAACCATTATAGGTCAAGGTACGGCCTTAAACACGGAGCATTGGCTCACACCGAACAGCAAGCTATAAAAGGCCCCAAAAAATTACTAGTGTTAAACCATTTAAACTGAAAAACCAACGGTCTAATCTATGGAAGCGCATATGGTACACCCCTTGTTAAGTTATTTTGTTGCAAATAAGTCGGAATTATTAGTTATGTTGTGTGTTATAAGCTGGAATCAAATCATCATGTTGAGTCAACTTGTCGGAATGATGAAGAAAAAATTGCATTACAATGTCGACTTGCTAATATAAATGTAATGACATAGTAATACTAAGTCGACATGATGAATTCAACTTGTTAATTGATTAAGTCGACAACTTGTTTATTTGATGATGAGGTAAAACCACGTGACCATTTTGGAAAAACATAGGTCTATTTTTAAATCGATTTCCATATGTCGTTTGTTTAATGTGCTTCGGATATGTGTCGCTATCCATTGAGTTAAAGTTCAAATTAAATTCGAGTTGATGTTCAGATTTATTTGGTATGAAAAGGGGGACTGGCAGTCAAATATCAGAAAAAAATAACAATAAGGGGGATATACCCACACCACTTAGTCAGGCCGTTTATTTTCCTTAGTTCTAAAATGGAATCAGTATTATAATAAATCCGTGAAGGATTCCACGGAACCCTCTGTCTCGCCTGATATTGCTGCTATCAGTGTAAAATTGTAATGTTGACTGTAAAAAGATTTTCTGTAACATACAAGATTTAAAAAATAGTTTTTTCTGTAGATGCTTTATCTTGATCTAAAAGATTAACTCCTAAACAAGGTCTATAATAATTTATGGAGATTTATCAGGACAAAACAGTTTTATAAGCAGCAAAAAAAAACCTTATATAAAAATAAGAAGATGTGGTATGATAGCCAATAAGACATCTCTCCACCACATACCAATTAAATCACTAGTATAAACTACTAGTATATGTCACTGTATGGTCTTCAGCAATGAGCAAAACCCTTACCGCATAAGTAAGCTATGAAAGATCCCGAAATGACAAATGTAAAAAAAAAAACGAGAAACATAACAATCTAAATGACGAAGACGCCGACGCCATTACCGACGACGGAATAAATGTCCGCTGTGTCTCACTTCCGCGACATAAATGTCGCAAGCTCGACACAAAACAAATAACTTGTACTTTATTGTCAACAAATGAAACACTTTTAATCAACTCACACTCAAGTAACTTGGAAACAACGGATAATATATGATTCAATTGCCGTAACCACAATTCCGTCCTCTTTTCCTCGAGGATGACCTACCGCATTAAACCAAATCACTGGGTTTGTAATTTCACGAATAACACGACAGGTGACTCACGTTGAGCAGGATCAGCTTACTCTTCCGGAGCATCGAGATCTAGACTACGCCGAATTTTGATGTATTTATATTGGCCAGTAATACCGATCTATTGAATTAGCCATCTGCAACTGAAGTTGTGCTGTTACACGGCGGTCCCAGGTTAGGGTTAGGGTTGAGCGCTAACGGACATGTTTAACTCCGCCACATTCTTCATATGCCTGTCCCAAGTCAAGAGCTTGTAGTTCAATGGTTGTTTAGAGTTAGCATTTTGATGACTCAATTCAACATCACGCTGTCTTAACTTTACATTTTAAGCTTCAGCATAACGTTTTTTAAATATCTAATATATGACAGCTGAGGCTTTCCATAGTTGTTGTTGGTTCAAGTGTTTCATATTTGTTGTCGTACATTGTTTTGTCATAAATAAGGCCGTTACATTTCTCGTTTGAATTATTTCACATTTCCACGTGGTGGCCTTTTATAGCCGACTATACGATTTGTTGAAGGCCGTACGGCTGCCTATGATCGCTGACATCCTCTTCATTTAAACTCTGGTTGCTAGTTGTCTCATTGGCAATCACACCACATCTCCTAACTTTATTGGGTAGTGGCGTCGGCGTCTTCGTCATTTAGATCGTTAGGTTTCTCGTTTGAGTTGTTTTACACGTCATTTCGGATTCTTTCATAGCTTACTAAGCGGCAAAGGTTTTGCTCATCTTCTTATTTTATTTTAGCCTGCAGATCCCTCCCCGTGCGCTTCCTTTGTATATAATTTACTGCGATTCTACATAGATACTAGGGAACACGACAATTTGTTTTTTTTTTCGCAGTAAGTAAAACTTTTTTGTCCTGACAAGTATATAAACCTCCATGAATTGTTATAAAACTTGTATAGTTAATCTTCTAGATCAAGATAAAGCAGCTACAGAAAAACTGTTATTTAAATTTAGTATGTTACAGAAAAATGAACTTTTTACAGTCAACATTACAACTTTACACTGACAGCAGCAATCTCATGCGACTCAGAGGGTTCCGTAGAATCCTTCACGAATTTATTATAAAACTGCTTCCGTTTGAGAACTAAGGAAAATAAACGCCGGACCAAGTGGTGTGGGAATATCCCTCTTATGTTAGAAATATTGTAATTTGATAGTACTTTTTTCTTATATCTGACTGTCGTTCCCCCTTTTCTTACCAAATAACTCGAATTTTAACTCAATGGATAGCGACACTCATCCGAAGCACATTAAACAAACGACATATGGAAATCGATTTAAAAAGAGACATATGTTTTTCCAAACTGGTCACGTGGTTTTACCTCATCATCAAATAAACAAGTTGTCGACTTAATCAATTAACATGTTGAATTCAACATGTCGACTTTTTATTACTATGTCATTACATTTATATCAGCAAGTCGACATTGTAATGCATTTTTTTCTTCATCATTCCGACAAGTTGACTCCACATGATGATTTGATTCCAGCTTATAACACAGTTACACACAACATAACTAATAATTCCGACTTATTTGCAACAAAATAACTTAACTAGGTGTGTACCATATGCGCTTCCATACTAATCTATATAAAAACGAGAAACGAGAAACACGTATGAACTACATAAACAGACGACAACTACTGTAATCAGATTCCTGACTTAGGACAGGGGCAAACATTTGCAGCGGGATTAAATGTTTTAATGGTACCAAACCTTCTCCCTTTTCTGAAACGATAGTATAACCTCACAACATAGAAAAACACACTATAAAATGTCAATTGGAAGGCTTAACTCAACCAAAAAACGAGACTATATGAGTGAATCAATATTAATACCAAAATATGCAATCCTTAATAACTTGACAACAGTATCTTAACTATATCCTTTCCGAATAAGTGTGTTTAAAAGTTTGGTTAGCTTTTGAGGTGAATGCCGACATTTTTGTGCTTTGTAAAGAATATTACCATAAAATATTGGTTGTGAAATACCTGAAAGTATAAGATGTTTGCATGTTGATTTATATTTACGAATGATGACCTTGTTCCGATGATAAAATTTAGTAAATTTTTTGACTATAGTTTGTGATATCGAAAACCCTGGTGTAATAATTTTTCAAACTTGGATAGAAAAAGAATTCTAGTAAATTACTTTTAGAAAAGAAATGTTCGGAAACAAAAAGATAAATCTGATACAAGAATTAATTTGCATCTTTGTCCTATATTAGTCCTACAAGTCATGTAGACATCACTGCTTCAGCATAGTTTTAATTATTCAAAAGGCCCCGACATGACAAAATGTGAAACAATTATAAAGTAAGTAGGATAATATAAAAATAAGGACATTTGGTATGATTGCCAATGAGACAACTATCAACCATAGTTCAAATGACGAAGATAAACGCAATTTTAAAAAGGTCACCGTATGGCCTTCAACACAAAAAAAGTCACACCGTATAAGCAGCTTTAAAAAAGACCCGACATGAAAATGTGAAACTATTCAAACAAGAAAATTAGCGGCCTACTCTATAGGCATTATATGAACGCAAAACCATACACACATTAACTCGGGTCAGCTTGGAAACTACTCTGAACATGTTTTAAAAGTGAATATTTAGAGCTGTTTTGAGCAAATTCATGTCGTAATTGTCTCAATATAGTCCATTACGGTGTAGTATAAAATTTCATAGGAAGAACAGCAGTCGGTATTAGAGCATGACATTGCATGATTCTGTATCAATAGATAAGTTACCTAAGTTTGAGTTCAGGGTATTTTTGCGTGAACCCCCTGAGGGGTTCACGATTATATATTGGCGAGTTTTGGAAGTGTCTATGGGCCACTCGATATCCTCGAAACCACGATTCTCGGAACGTCTCGAAAATTTTCCATCATTAATACAGGTAGTTATTTATGTCTTTGATACGGTTCCTCTATGGATAGGCTACAACGTGACAATGTATATTTCAACAATCCGGCAAACGGTTCATTTGTAGATTTGAAAGTAAAACAATAAAGACTAGGTTGCATTCTAAAAATCATTTATATGTTAGAACCTATTTGCCTTTTGACAAAATAATGTGAATGTTTATTAAATATGAAGTATTATGATATCGCAATTATATAATTCATGCTTTGAGACGGTCCCTCTACGCGTTGTGTGTGTTAATTGTATTTAATAAACCTGGGAATAGTTTATTGATATACAATGACACAGAATAAACTGATTATTTCTGAACGTTTATCATTTGATATTTAGTATTTCAATCGTAGCATGAGAAAATGTCGGAAAGAATGAAGAAAGTTAAGAAAACGATATTTCTGTTAGAAATATTTATCTAAGGTCGGAAACACAATGGTCGGAAAGCAGAAAGATAATCAAACAAAAGGATTTTTCTGTAAAAAAAATATCGAATTTCATTAATAGATACTACCAGACTAAGAGAATATTCATTGTTAAGGTAAAACTGAGACTGAATTTATTCCTAATAATTATAGAATATAATTAAAATTGTAATACGTATACGTGCATGCATTATGTCTCACAGGTTTGATCAGTCATTACATTTATGAAAATTATTTGTAACGTATGAGCACCAATGAGCAGGGATGCGTACTCAAAGTTAGCTAAATTTTAAACGGTCGTGAATGTAAAATACTTGCGTGGTTTCAATTCACAAGGATTTTAAATCCTTGCATCTCACAAAAATCGTAATTAATATTTCACAATAATCATAACAAAATTTAATTACTATCATAATGTTAATTATTTTTTTATCTTTTATTAGTTCAACCTTATAGCATCTAAATATTTGTACTATGGTACGGTTTTGAAAATTGTATTCATTGTGTTGGTCAGCTATCCTACACGTCTTGATTCATTCACATTATACATCACCCTGTTCATACGCACACTATTGGTTTGCGTTCACAAAAACTCCGGATAAAATGTCAATGAATCCGGAGTCAAAATACTTGAGGTAGGTACATGTAGTTCGACTTCCGAATTCAACTATTAGATTAATATATGCGATGACGCAAATGCGTATTCTTATCCAGAGTATCAGTGCGTATGCTTTCGATTTACTATTTCTTGCGCAAAAAAAAACACGTTCAGGTATTCATAAAACTTCTGAAAATAAGATGTTCTTCAAAACCAAGTTTCCCTGTAGAATATTTGGATTGATTTAAGTAAAATCAGGAAATCCTTAAAATTTGAGATGTTTTATGAGACCAAAATAAGTCTCTATATAAGAGGTCCAAATGAAGCTGGTGTGTTACTCTCAAGAAAAATATACGAAGCCTTCTTATAAGTTGCATGCCACAGGGTTTCACTTAAGATGAAAAATGGACTTTAAATTTATCTGTACAACATCTACCATGAGTACAGACAACTTCAATAACGAGTTGAGAATATGAAGGCATCCATGCAGGAAACAAAATATAAAGTTGTGATAGATAAAATAAATGCATCCAGATTATAAAGCAAACTGAGTGTTTAAATTTTTATTGAGATTGGTTTGTGCAATTTACATTTTACATCCAGTTTGTAGAAACTGGGAAATGCAAAAGGATTATAAAAATATGATGTACAATCCCAAGTAATAAATGAAATAGTCGAGCTTTATAATGTATATTCAAATAGTAGCTGTATATACACTTTTCTAATCACACCTATCCAGCATTGCTTTCAACTGACTTTTACAAGAATGTACACACTATTACATATTTGTAATAAAGGTAGTTCATTATCTTCTTCTATTCACAGTCAATTATTTCAATTCAAAAGCAAGCAAAAAATTCAGCAACAATCTTTTGGTGACCAGTCAGCTTTTCTTTTTTTAAAGAAAGCAACTTGTTTTTATTACGGTACATATAATCATTGACTTACTTGTCTGCATTATACCTCCAATCTAGGAGTGTGTGCAACCAAATTATTTGTCCGTCCGTCCGGTTCCAAACTGTTGTCCGTCCGTCCGGTGCTCCAACAAATATTTTGTTTCTTATCTGAGAAACTACCATACAGAAAGACTTCGTACTTGGTCAGCAGCTTAGCATCAATGAGTTGCAACGTGTGAACACTTTTCTAGTCTGTCAGATACCTAATTCCTGTGTGCCAATACTTCGATTTTTTTCTCATAATATGTACATAGGGGATATGCTTAGCACATCAACGGATGCGTTTTTGTTTTAGTCTATAAAACAGGGCTTATAACCGTGTTTTTAACTTACAGTTCTTCTTCGCATATATATTCAACTGGGTTAAATTCTAAAAATGCCGTTAAACATTTTAATGTACCTTTTAAAAGTCAGGAACAGTATGAGGCGTTGTCTTTATTTATTATGTTATTTTGTCATTTTGTTGATAGTCTCTGTTAAATTTATCCATACAATTCTCCATACGATTTAGAGTGTGCCAAACGGTGTAGATACTTTATTTTGATCAAGACAGTACGTTGATATGCCATCGTTAGCTGGCACTTATGGTAGAAGCATCGAATTGGAATAAAGAACGATAAGTCTCTCTACATGACCCATCTGGAAAGTTTGGTCACTCTCGTTAAATCTCGTACGATTATTTTATTTTAATGGCAGCCAGATTCTCGTTTTAATCGCGCACTTGAAAAAACGGGACAGAACGGAACAAATTCGATGTTGAATACAACATGAATTTTTATTTGTTTACAAAAACAAGAATAAACAAATTTTGGTAACTTGCGTAGTTAATTTAAATTTTATTGTACCACGGAAATAACCTTTAACCTATCTTACGTGATGTTTATCGTCTGCTTCATCTTTCCAGTTGAACGGCAAACGATTTAATGGCGTCTAAGTTCAAGACATTGGTCACGTGATAAAAGGTCAGAGTTTACCGTTTTCTTGTGAACGTGTACACCTCTTGGTTTTTTACCTCGTATCGTCTAATTGTAACTCGTACATAAATAAAACTTGTAGGGTCCAAATCTTGAGTGGATAAGCTTCATTATTATGTATACTTATTTATGAAAGGTGTTATAAAAGTATTCTAAAACAACGATGGAAGTTGAAATTTTTTTTGGAAAATTTGCGTAGGTCTACGAAAAATCCCAAATCATTTCTTAAATGGGTTTGGTAACGTATGGAGGGGTATAAAATATGAAGTAAAACCATTTTCTGGATCTTATATATTAATTATAGATCATAAATTCCCCGGATACGCAATTGTGTCAGCTTATTCGCGGCGAAGCGGAGATCAACGGGAGATAACTCCGTACATGCGTCGTAGGAAACTGCAAGTTCACAACAGTAAATTCGAGTAAAATTAATGATTGTAGTTATATTTCGACACTTTCTTGAATAACCATTAAATATTTAATGTTCCTCTACTCTTGTAACATTAAAATAGTCATGGAATATTTGAATATGGCATTTTTTCAAGTACCCTAAAACAGGTTTTTGAAAACTTCCAAAGAAGAAAATTATAGAAAACTGACTTTTCTCTAAAACTTGGACTTATTTGTATATTCTCAAACACCCTTTTGGTAGATGGAATGATACAAGTCTTTTTTTTACTTTCTTTGTATCAATATTCTTAGAAAGGATATGAAAATAAACTCAATGTTTGTACATGTTGGTTGTTTAGAACAGTTTGTTTAAATATATTAAAATTTCACTCAAAAATTAGACTTGAATTTTTATATTTAAATAAGTATCTAACATAGAAAGTTGTTAATCTGGTGCACTGAAAATGTTCCATCAGAAATGAGATTTAACAAAGTTATTTAGACTGAAGAACTTGTCACTTTTTATGCTGATCATATGGGGAAAAAAGAGTGATATTATAAATTCTAACACAGCATCAATTGTGAAACAATAGTTCTTTCCTACAGACATTTTATTTTTTCAAGATGCGAGGCTTGCCGATCAATTTACATATTTAAGATTTCACTGTTAGGAGTGGAAAAATAAGTTATTGACAGAGATTCTGTATGGGAATGTTTCTCTTGATATTTTTAAATACATTTATGTTACCAACTACATTGTATCTTTGTTTTTCTACTATGATCTGCAAAGAGATGGGTTCTTTATGTGTGACCTCAATGATCGTCAAGCATGATTATTGGTAGCCTTTATTCCTGATGTAAAAATGGAAAATTCTAAGAAAAGCAAGAACTTTTAAGCAGATCCAGGTCTTTTATAAAGAGAGGGTGGATTATTCCTAATTTCCATATACAGAAAAAACATATTTCATTTCATGCCAAATAATTACATACAAGAGGGGTTTATCAGCCATTTGTCAGCAGAACTTGTGTTACAATAGAATTTAACTTTGCATTACATTAAAATACAATATGGAAAAAAAGAAAATGTAGACAATACATGCCCCCCTCCTCTTTGAAAATTGGCTTGATCCACCCCCGAGATAAGAAACTATATAAGATGAACAAGTTCCGTTGCTCGCTCTTAATCAAGAGAAAAAATCTGAACATCCAAAAAGCCAGAAAGGGATTTAAAACATTATAATCAACACAAAGAAAACTGAACAAAAAGCTGTATTGCTATCTGATATCATGCAGTTCTCATAATTCCTATTACATGTATTACTTCAAGTTTTGATTTTTTTTCCTTATATTTGAATTCATAAGTCCTACAAACAACTGTCCAGTCCTTTAATTAAATTATTGATTGAATAATGAATGATTAGCTAAGCTGGTCTGTAAATAAAGTCTGAAAATGCTTTGTTTAAATAAAAGAGTGTTATTATGTCATAAAATATACTGAATCAACTTCAAATTTAATCCAAATTCATATTTAACTGCTCTAAAATGCAAGGTCAATTGAACTACAAAACAAAAACCTGAGACTACTATAACAATTAACATAGAGATTGGTCACTTCCCATGTTATAGTAGTCTCAGACAAAAACAAAGCTGACTTAAATACATGTACAGTATGTTCAGAAATTTTTTGAAGAATGGACAACAATGAGATATTTATTTTTCTGATATCAGAAAAAATCTCATAGTATCAAATCAGAATGAGAGTTCTTTTTATTGAGATAATCAATTTAATCGCATTATTTACTTTAATAAAAACCTCATGATAATATCTGAATTTACAGTCATGACTTAGCTTGTCAACCTCTACACTTAAAAATTTAAGGTTCCTAGGCCTAAATGTGGTTGAAATACAGACAATTTTGGTAACTTTTACAAAAAATCTCTTTTTTATGACATACCTTACAATTTCAGAATAAGCTGCATTAAGTTATATATGTATCACATATAAGAATGCTAGTTTGTATTTTAATATCATGATTATTGCAATAAGTTGTTATTATTCAATTAATTAAAAAAAACATCAATTATTTTTGAATTGATAGATCTGGAACTAGTACATACATTTGTTTTTTTAAACATCTATATACTATTCATTAGGGAACTTATTCAAATATATTTTGTACAAGACAGTCATGGCAGTTCACAATTACAGTGGTCATTATAAACCTAATGACACAATTTATACAACCAAATTTTATTGTTGATATATGTAAACTTAAATCATTGCAAAATTTTTCTTTCAAATGATTTAATGTTTGTTAGTCACTTACTTTAAATACTTAACCTGTACTAAAATAAAGAGATGTGGTATGATTGCCAATGAGATAACAGTATAGAAACTATCCACCAGAGTCCAAATGTCTATTAGCAGTTAAATTATAAGTCACTTTACAGACATCAACAATGAATACATTTCATTGTTATCAGGAAGATGAGGAAAAAGAGTAATGATAGCTTTTTAGCTTACTACATGTACAAGAGAATATAAGAAATATAATAATATAAATAAGGAAATAATAGAGACAAAAAAGACAGGACTTAGCCACTGGACTATATGTAAAGTGTTCCCTTACTAATCCTTAAAGGAGCTGCTGTATACTTAGAAAAAAGGATGTTGAGGACTTGGCCACATCAATTAGCATTTTTAGACACTACACTATGGTCAATTGCAATCTGCCCTATTTGCTCCAACCTCTAATGAGTATTAAAATTAATACCTAGGGTGGGAATTAAACCCATGTATGTTCATTTACTCTATTGTTCTCTATGTACATACATGTACATGTATATGAAATATATCAAATGCAAAAAAATGCTGGAATGTAAATATGGTAATTTACATCAGTCATCATGTACATTATTACAGCCTCTTTTTTTAAGGACCTAGTAAAGGAGGTCCCTGGACCTAGCTAGACCTATTTCTTAGGCAAGGTGTATTATATAACTCTTGAAAGTAGTTAAATGCAATTGTAAAATTAATTTTATCTGCTGTTAAACAATAATAACACGATAATGGTTATTTCTAAGTATTTAGTAACAACAGCGTGCAATTTAGGTAAACAAACATCAATAATCTACCACGTATTGTCTGCTGTGCTTGAATATTCAAAACGACCCATCGGGTTTATTTACACGAACTTTTGCTAAAGCAGACTGTTAAACATGTCTGTTTACCTAATAAGTTCTATAAAAAATGCATTTGCTGTTATGACTTGTGTATGCATGGAAATATAATGAACATAACATTGATTATTTACCGTAAATATTGAATACACATCATTCCTGAGCTATACACACAAAACACATGGCACTTTTGTAACGATGGATGGTAACGTATAGCCACTTTATAACAGTAAATCCCATTGGATAAGCTACCCTACACAGTACATAATATGCAAATTAATGATTGGATACGAATTTGTGTCAGCTCTCAAATCGATGGAAAAATGTAAACATTGGAATCCGCCATTTTGACATAGGAAACAAACTAATTTTGAATCTTGGATTAAAGGACATTGCGCACATTGCCAGCGTATCATGCATAACCAGTCATGTGCAAATATATCGTTTAATTAGTTTTATACACTTACTTTTCTATGTTTTAGTTAATTTAATGTTTTAATTTACTACAGAACTGAACATCGTTCTCAAAGACGCCGTAGAAAAAATTATAGGTGGCGCTGTTTGTGGGCGTAAACATTTTACATACGGGTACTTTTTTTGTCGACAAATTGACCTCTATCTGTCAGATTCAGGAATAACCGTTTCACAGATGATATCGGATATGTTCCTTATGTCGTAACTACAATACCCTTCCCTTTTCCCGAATGTGACTTACCGAATTAGACTATTTACCGGATTTGTAATAACATAAGCAACACGACGGGTGCCACATGTGGAGCAGGATCTGCTTACCCTTCAGGAGCACCTGAGATCACCCCCAGTTTTTGGTGGGGTTCGTGTTGCTTAGTCTTTAGTTTTCTATGTTGTGTCATCTGTACTATTATTTGTCTATTTGTCCCTTTTTGGCCATGGCGTTGTCAGTTTGTTTTCGATCTATGAGTTTGACTGTCCCTCTGGTATCTTTCGTCCCTCTTTTATAACCACTGGGTCGATGTCTCTGCTGGTGGACATTTTGTCCCCGAGGACATCATCCGCCCAGTAGCAAAATTGCATGAATTTACGAAGATCTAACAGGATACTGGCTCGGACGTCGCCCAGTATAAAAAGGTCCGAAACAGACGTCACCATGGACACGGTGTCGTCTGATAAGGCAGGTGTCCCCTCATCACCAGACATGACAAATATCCCAACCATGACTCATTCAGATCATCATACTAGTGACAATAGCAATAGTACACATACACAGCCATGTTCAGTTCTCCTTAAAGACATTTTGGATTTTGATGACTCTGAACAACACTGTCTCATTTCGAAATGTGGAATTAATGGCTGCAAAACTTGTGAAATTTTAATAACAGACGCTCAATTCACTAGCAATTTAACTAAAAAGTCTTTCTTTACTAGAAGTTACGATGATCTGAATTGTAAATCTATAAATGTCGTCTACGGATTAGAGTGTAACCTTTGTGGATTGGTTTACGTCGGTGAAACGAAAGGAAGGCTAAACAAACGTATGTGCGGCCATAGATCAGATATCAATCTCAATGCAAACGACATTCTGTACCAGCATTTAAGACCGCCTGATCATTCCATCGTTTCTATGACAGTTCGTATAATCGAAAAAATATACCACAAGACTAACAATCCTCAACTTGCAACGCCTCTCCGTAGACAAAAAGAGGACTACTGGATTCGACAATTGGGAACTGCGACACCATATGGTTGCAATGACAAAATTGATGGTATAGGTATTCTATCTAGTCCTTCATGTAGCTCGGTGAATGTGATGAATATTTTCAACTCTACTCCTCGACGTAGACGCAGTCATGGTCATCGTCATTATACATCACCTACTTTGCATGATGTCTCTATTAATGACTTGCTGCCATTTATACAAAAGCCGTTAGGTATTCATCACATTCGCACGAAACTGTATTCATTACCCCTTTCAAAACTTCATTCTCTGTTCAATTTATGTTTGGAAACCACTGTTACAAACCCTCATTCAAACCAATACAAACTTACAGCTATCATTTCGGATATTGCAAGTCACAGACTTTTCAAACCAGTTCGCATTGGAAAAGATGAAAAAGAGAAGATATTTTCTTAAACTTTCCTTTGCCAACAAAGGTCTTGATGGCGTCAACTTAGGCAATATCCTTCATCATAAATTAGTTCAGTCGAAAATACCTCCTTATTTTAAAGATCAGTCTGTACCAATAATTTCTTATACCTATACCAAACCAATTGCAACTAAAATTTTCAATTACAAACACGTTTTGCAGGATCTCAACATTGACGACTTCAAGTCTAAACCTCCTGATTGCACCTGTGATAATTCCCAATTCACATATAATCCGGCTGGCCACGTTATTACCGGAGACCTCAACATTGTCAATAACACTTCCCTGCGAAATTTGTTATCCAAAGGTCCGAAATATCGTGAGCCTAAATCCATCAATTGGAAATACAACTTCAAAATACTGATGGATTCAGTCGAGGATTATGCCAGGCAATGGGCTAAATGCGAGAAAGAAGACGTAGATACTCTTTCCGAATGGATTAAGGCTGTGAGGTCGTTGATACAAATCCGAATTAAGAAACTAAATGGGCATATCAATACCCACGCTACATCAATTTTTAAAGACCCAAATGTTGCAAAACACTTGTCCTACCTCCATGACAAATATGTTGTTGTCCCCGCAGATAAAGCCCCAAACAACATCGTTTTTTTGTGTAAATATCATTACATAAACTGCTTGATAAATGAATTAGGTATTGACAATTCACTTGGAAACTCAACATATACCCTCACGACACTTACCAAAGAGGAAATCCTGGATAATCATAGGTCTGATCTATGTTCCTTTGGAATTTCAACCAAAGATGAAGAACTGGATCTTCCATCACTATATTGGATACCTAAACTACATAAGTGTCCTTACAAACAACGGTATATTGCTGGGTCTTCCAAGTGCTCCACGAAACCTCTTTCTAAATTATTAACATCTATTTTATCAGCAATCAAAGCCGGGCTCCAAAGTTATTGTGAAACTGCCTATTCTAGAGGTGGCGTGAATCAGATGTGGATACTAAAAAATTCAAAAGATCTTTTAGAGTACATACAATCTAAGACTCTCTCATCTTGCAATAGTATTAAAACATTTGACTTTTCTACACTTTACACAAGTATTCCCCATTCCAAACTAAAAGACAAATTGAAAGAGTTGGTATTACTTTGTTTCATTAAAAAGAATGGCGAACGTAGATACAAGTATCTTGTCTTGGGGAGGGATAAATCCTACTTTGTAAAGAATCACTCTGATTCAAACAAAAAATTCTCTGAAACTGACATTATCAAGATGCTTGATTTCTTGATTGACAACATATTTGTTACGTTTGGAGGACGTGTTTTTCAACAGACTGTCGGAATTCCAATAGGAACCAATTGTGCCCCTCTTCTTGCCGACTTGTTTCTTTATTATTATGAGGCTGACTTCATACAGGAACTTCTTAGGAAGAAAGATAAGAAGTTAGCAATATCCTTTAACTCTACGTTCCGCTATATAGATGATGTTCTCTCACTAAATAATACAAAATTTGGTGACTATGTTGAACGAATCTATCCCATCGAACTAGAGATAAAGGATACTACAGATACAGTTAAGTCTGCCTCATATCTTGACTTACATCTAGAAATTGACAATGAGGGTCGGTTGAAAACAAAACTTTACGACAAAAGAGATGATTTCAGCTTCCCAATTGTGAACTTTCCATTTCTATGTAGCAACATTCCTGCAGCGCCTGCATACGGAGTATATATCTCCCAATTGATACGATATTCCCGGGCTTGTGTTTCCTATCATGATTTCCTTGATAGAGGATTGCTGCTCACAATGAAGCTATTAAGCCAAGAGTTCCAAATGGTGAAGTTGAAATCATCCCTTCGTAAATTTTACGAACGCCATCACGAGTTGGTTGACCGTTATGGAATAACCGTTTCACAGATGATATCGGATATGTTCCTTATGTCGTAACTACAATACCCTTCCCTTTTCCCGAATGTGACTTACCGAATTAGACTATTTACCGGATTTGTAATAACATAAGCAACACGACGGGTGCCACATGTGGAGCAGGATCTGCTTACCCTTCCGGAGCACCTGAGATCACCCCCAGTTTTTGGTGGGGTTCGTGTTGCTTAATCTTTAGTTTTCTATGTTGTGTCATCTGTACTATTATTTGTCTGTTTGTCTTTTTATTTTTGGCCATGGCGTTGTCAGTTTGTTTTCGATCTATGAGTTTGACTGTCCCTCTGGTATCTTTCGTTCCTCTTTCAGGCGTTTGCCGTTCAACTGTTTCCATTATCAGTGACAACGAAAGCAAATTTCCAAAATAATTACAGGTACCTCATTAAAAAGTCATAATATCATAATGAATGATCACATTTATAGTGTAAAAGTTCCGTCCAGCCATGGGAACACAGAAAAACCCTCTGCAAGCAATAATTTTCCGGAGAAACGTATCGTCAGATCATATATTTTCGTACGTCATATGAATTCGTACTATGTATGCTTTTTCAATGGAAATTGTGACGTCACGATGCATTCTAAATAGCACGAAAACCCATAATACGAGGATAGGTCATATGCAGAGGTAGTAAAATCCAGTGCTCAGGTTGACCATGACTACTATTATTCATATGATACAGAATTGCCCATATCAAGTAACAGTGATAAAGACGTTGAGTATACTGTCGTAGGTGATCACGGTTATTCCTGTAGCTCACAGACAAATGCAGGTTAAAGCCCCAATAACATTTCTATTCAGCAGCAGTCTTCAACTTCACAGAAGCTTTCAAAAGTTAAAAAAAAACAAAAGATTTATATTCAAATTCACAATCTGCTAATTCTGTACTTCCTTTGGCAAACTTAGATTCACTACCCTCAACAAATCTTGTCATTAATAATGACACATATTTATCTTATACAGTCCCACTAGGAGATGGAAACTGTTTTTTTTTCACTCTCTAAGTTTAATCATAAATGTAGACTTGAGTCTGAGTGATACATATATGTATATTGTATGCTCCCATATTGTCCAAACTTGGATTTTATGGGAAGATAGAGTTATGATAACCCATGATAGTACCATGACTTTTGATAGGTATATACAGGACATGTTACTTGGAAGTATGTGGGCTACATGTGGGATACCTTTGTTTGAACTGTTCTATCTTTTCTATCTTTTCTATTTTTACAGGAACCCTGTTCTTAGTATCATGAAAACCTATCTTAAGTTTCATTTAAGAGAAAACTTACGAACGCTTTACGAGAAAGTTACGATGGTGCTAAGAGCGTATCTCCAATCCCCTCGTGGGTTACTCTTAACAATTCTACAGCTATCTTAGTATACACTTACGACTGCGAGTTAAGATAGTACTCTTATCGACTTTTCCGAAGTGACCGTCTTTGACTTTTGAAGAGAATATTAGAATTCGAGGCAAAATCGATGGCAAAAGTCATCTGTGCGTTTAATAGAACGGTCGAAAAACATACTTAAATTCAATACTTGTTTTTATTGTTTGTTCTTATATTGTACTGTTAAACCACTGTCCCAGGTTAGGGGAGGCTTGGCGCCTACAAACATGTTTAATCCCGCCACATTCTATATGATCCTATATGTGCCTGTCTAAAGTCATTAGTTGATTATTGAGCATTGAGTGTTATTGAGTGGTTATCGTTTTTTGCTCACATGGTTGTCGTTGGTACATGTACATAAAATTGAGAATGGAAATGGGGAATGTGTCAAAGAGACAACAACCCGACCATAGAACAGACAACAGCAGAAGGTCACCAACAGGTCTTCAATGCAGCGAGGAATTCCCGCAACCGAGACATGTCTGTCATATAGTTTTGTTTTGTTATTTATTAGGCGTTAGTTTTCTCAATTTAATAGTTTCATATTTGTCATGTCTATTCCTTTTATAGCCGACTATACGGTATGTGTTTTTCTCATTGTTGAAAACCCTACTATTGCCTATAATTGCTTTCACCCACTTCATTTGAACTTTGGTAGATAGTTGTCTCATTGGCAATCATACCATATCTCTTTATTTTTATATTAAAGGAATATTTTCAAATATTGAATAAAAATAAAAATGGCAGGAGGTGTTCCAAAAGTTCAGAAGAAAACACGAGACGATTCTTCTCTCTCTATTGTTAATTTTCCATTTTTTGACGATGGTGTTCCTTTGGCATTGTCTTGCGATGTTTAGATTTCTTAGACTGGTACCCGGCCGTTATTGACAATCTTGACAATATATATAATATTTGTATATTCCGAAGGCATACTGAATATTTTACGGAGGGAACCAACCTATATATTTCTCAACTCGTTAGCTATGTACTTGAATGTAGTGAGGTTTTAGATTTCAATGAACGTATTTGTATGTATTATTGGTAAATTATCATTAAGTCGAGGGTTTCGTTACCACAAATTACTTAAAACCTTTACTAATTTTTTCCTTGGATACACAGATTTGGTTTGCGAGTTTGGCTGTACCTGTAGATATCTTATTTCAAACAGAATGGCACATGCTAATTTTTACGGTGATGTTGTTTGAGGGTTGTAATGGGGGTAACTTCATGACGAATAACGGTAAAAATATATTGCCAAATGACGTTAACGCTAATTTTTAATGCATGACGATATAATATACATTTTCTTTATGACGATAAAAAACAAGGCTGATTTTGACGAATCACGATAAATTCTTTCCAAAAAAAAACGGTAACGGATGATTATTTGAGACATGTGACGAATCACGATAAGGATATTTGACAAATCACGATTTTTGACGTTGACGATAGCCAAAAATAACCGCCTGACGGTGAAGTGCATTCATACCCTCTTGTTTACCGAGCCTAAAAATTTATTATTACGCCTTTAAATGAACTCATTCAAGCTTTTAGTACCTGTAAGTTCACTTAGATCTGAACTTTGTGTCTTTTTTTGTAATCAGGGATGTATAAATACGTCTGGTTTGTGTATTTTTTAGCTCTTTTTCTGCTTTGTGTCGATCTGATGAGTTAAGCCTTTTTCCACCGATTTTCAGAGTTTGCTCTTATGTTGTGCTGTAACTCCACTGTCCCAGGTTAGGGGAGGGATGAGCGCTCTGTAACATGTTTTACCCAGCCACATTCTTTATGTGCCTGTCCCAAGTCAGAAGCCTGTAGTTCAGTGGTTGACGTTGGTTCATGTCTGCCATTTTTTTTTTCGTAAATTGTTTTTTATAGATTAGGCCGTTGATTTTCTCAATTTAATTGTTCAAATGTTTCATGTCGGGGCCTTTAATAGCCGATTATATGATATAGGTTTTTGTCATTGCTGAAGGCCGTACGATTGTAGTTGTCTCATTGGCAAACATACCACATCTTATTATTATAAGAAAATCCAACTTTAACAAATACGAATCGGAAACAATGCTGACAGTTGTTTTATGAAAAAAATTCTGTTGCATGTACTCGGGGCATTTTCCTATTTTTACGGACAATCATACAGTCGTCTAGGAAATCCAATGGATTTGTTCGATCTCTGAAGATCCTTATGGATATCCTATTTTGCTCTCTTGAACGCACAAGCAAGAACATTGCAAGCGCCATTTTATCAACTAAGAGAGAGATAGGGGTGCCCATGACCACTCTTAAAAAATTTCTGTTAAGCTTTCAGTAAAAAATGAATGCTAATACACTTAAAATTTGCTAAGAGTAATCAAAGACGATCTTAAGTTGATTATGGACGTTCGAGATACCCAGTTGTTAAGATTAAAACTAAGAGAGCGTTCCGAGAAGGATAAAGAGTACTCTTAAGGTTGCGAGTGCAACATGAAATTTAAGGGCTGTCAATCATTCTAAGATTACTTCAAGATTCACTCTTAGCAAATAAGATGATCTTAAGCACTAAGATTGCTTCATGATACTGGCCCCTGGGACCGGAATATTGAAATGTCTTTTTCATAAAATTTGTTCTCGGACGTGGTATGAAAAGACAATTATTGTCCGATGAACGTAAAGAATATCTTGCATTGACATTTTGGTTGTTGTTAAATAATTGACACAGATAATCAGGTACAATACTATTTACACACATATACATTAATACTCCTTTGTGATATATGATTCTTTTTTAAAAGTTAACCATCCTAATTGTTTGAATAAAGTTTTTGACGGTGTATCATATGCTTTGTTAAGAATGATTCTGGCTGCCCTTTTTTGTAGTTTTAACATTTTTTCCATATTTGAATTACTTGTTTCTGTCCATATTGTACAGCAATAATCAAGAGTGGAAGTACATATCCATTATAAAATAAACACAAACCTTTTTGTGGAATATAATGCTTCAATCGATTTAGTAAACCTAGTTTAGTTGAAATTACAGTTCATAATTTGTTTATTTGTTGATTCCATGAAAGACAATCATCGATTGAAATGCCAAGTAATTTTTTACTGTTTACATTTTGTAAAAGAATTCCACTGTATTCTATCTTCAATGTTTCTTGTATGCTTTGAAGCTTCCTATGTGATCCAACCAACATAGATTTGGATTTTTTAATATTTAAAATCATATCATTATTTTCACACCATATTTCAAAAGCTGCTATTTCGTCATTAAGTTTATCACATATATCATCAACGAGTATTTAAGTGTTGTGTCATCCGCATACAAATCAGGCTTTGTATGATTTAGTTGAAGTGGGAGATCATTAATATATAAAGAAATAATAAAGGGCCTAGAATACTGCCCTGCGGTACACCAAATGTTACTTTTTACCTGAAGATATGTGGGTATTTGAGACCTGTTTGATGAATATGATTTAAACCATTTAAAAGAAAGAGAATCAAACTTGTACATTTCTAATTTTGATAATAAAATTGAGTGATTTACAATATCAAAAGCTTTTTTAAAATCTAAGAATACAACTCCCGTTTAGTTTCCTTGATCCATGTTAAATAACAATTCTCCAACAATTTTCGTAAGAGCTGATTGACAGGAATGGCCATGTCTAAACCCAGACTGGTACTTATAAATCAAATCAAATTCTATCAAATAAATGCAAATTTGGGAATAAATAATCTTTTCAAAAACCTTACAGAATTTGGTCTATAGTTGTTCATATCTTTTACGTGGCCACTTTTATGGATAGGTGATACTCTTGTACTCTTAAAGGTCGATGGAAATGTACCTATACAAAGGTTTAAATTAAAAATATGCGCAACAGATTCAAAAATTATTGCACTTATTTTTAGTATGATCCTCTTGCTGATCAAATATAAATGAGATGCAGGAAACTGGGAATACAATATGAACACCCAGCTAATTTAGAAAGTAAAAATAATTTAACAAACCGAAAGCGTCGTTTGCAATACAAAATTAAAAAATCAGCTACAACTTTTAAATATTGATGAAAAAGATATTCCAAATCCTCCACCTCTTCATGAAAATCACCAGACTCAAGCTAGCGACCAATCCCAGCGACCAATCAAGCTAGCGACCAATTCTAACGACCACTAATTTAAGTGAACAATGAAAATCAACACGTTAGAGAACCATTCAGAGATATATCTGAAAATCACAAATTGACATTATTTTTTTATTCGTGGCCTAAAACGCAAATAAAGTATTTATGAACAAAAACTCAAACACAAATCTATGGGAAACAGCTCGCCTAGACGAGTGCAGGAAAGTTTCGAACAAAACAAAGGATGGGCCAAAAATGGACATGTATTTATTTATATTAAACACCAAGAATTTTTGTAACTGACAACCTTTCTTCTAAAATTTCTTTTACATAGCCATCTTTTGCACGATCACTTTTCCATCTACCGTGGTTTTTAATAACTCTATCTTCAATTTTTGATGCAGCAGCTGCCGTAGCTCCACCAGATCTTAAACTATGAAGACCAAATTTAGTCTAATCTAAACCTAACTTATGAAGAGCGGACAATAAAATGTCTCTGGCGGAAGAATACGATACTTTTCCTGATTTACGAAGTACATAACTCTTGGTACTTTTACAATAGCTTAAACCTCGGAATATATATTCCGTACTACTCGAAGAAATATTTGTTAAACTTAAATACCTGTGTAACATATTGACTGGACAAGTGATGTTATTAGTCTTAGAAATGAGAACATCGTTACCCTCTCTGTACACATCTGTTTTACTCGTTTTGAGAAAAAGTTTCACAAATGAGTCATAAAAAGTTATGTTATTCCTTTTCAAATTCTGAAAAACGTAAAAAACCAGAAAAACACAATAAGCACATACATGCTATTCTCAAATTTTTTAAAGAGGACTTTTCATTGCCATATAACAATACAATATTTTTTCAAAATTTCCGGAGTAATGGGCTCTTTTTTGTTTGCAGTATGACCTATTAGTCTTAGAGCACATTCTTTGACAGATAAACCTAAATCTGATTTACATGGATCAGGTAACCCGGCGAGCCGGTGAGCCCAACTAATAGCGTAAAACGTTTCGTTAATCTTGCTATGTAACTTAGCAGATTCAGTTAAGTCTATTAAATACAATGAAACATGAGTGTCAGAACCCGGTAAATAGGAAATTCCATTAAATACACACCATTTAGTCCAGGCTTCAAAAGCATATTTGTAGTTTTTTGTTGTGTTCTCTGATCTAGACGAAAGGCAAAAACTGTGGCAACTTAGTTGACAACTGTGAAAGGTGACTGTTGAAAGAATTCTTTTGTAATGCTTCCCATCTACCAGTATGAAAAATAGCTGAAAAACGTATGCATTGTATATACATATTAAAATGAGAACACTGATTTATGACGATAATCAACAAGCCATGTCTACTATATTCCATATAGGACCATGCTTTCCTTGACCATGCCAACAACTGGCTATGTCAGCTTAATTAATAACACATAAACATAAATAACAATCTTCAAGCCATGTCAACTATACTTCTATTGGACCATGCTTTTCCCTGACCATGACAGCAACCAATCATGTCAGAATATACAATGGATACACAAATAATTATAATCAATCTAAAAGCCATGTCAACTATAATGCTATAGGACCGTGCTCTTCTGAGACCATATCAATAAAATGATCATTATAACAAAAAACTATTTGTTATACAGTATAACATCAAGCTTTCATTCTAATTGCCAACACTGGCAAATTAAAACGTTCCGAACCGAAAATAGACTTTTCGTTCGAACCTTGCATCAAAATGTCTTCTGTTTTTGAAATTCTAAAACATCAACGACATAATCTTGATATATCATATCTTTTTTTAAAAATGTAAGGCCAAAACACTGCAGATGTCCATTTAGGGACAATCAATGTACCGCTTGCCTTGCAAGCTATAACATGTTTGATAACTCTTAGAACCAAATAAATTGGAGGAACAAGCCAATTGTTCTCTTGAGACCAGTCTTGTGTAAAAGCGTCGATAGCTTCAGCAGTAGCATTCCAAAACAAGGAATTGTAACGAGGTAGCTTAGTAATTGGATGGCTAGCAGATCCCAGATTTTATCTATGAAATTGAAAAATTCAAAGGTGACACCCCAATCTTCATGATCAATTATTTTGCTAACATAATCAGCCACCAAAGTGTTTCAGAACGTGGAATCCATTGTACATGGATTGATATGCCTTGTTGAGAACAAACAGAAAATATAGAATTTGCTAAATTTTGTTATTCTAATTTCATGCTTCCGGATCTAACAATTCTTTCACAATTTTGGTTATCTGTAAACCATTTCAATGTTCTTCCTTTGAAAACATTTTTAAAAGAAATCAGGGACTGCTCAATTGCTTTCATTTTTCTCCAAGTAGAGCTCATTTGCATTTCTGAACTATTCCACATTTGATAAAAAATCTTACTATTAACTTCTACAGTATAAGCACCGCAAGCAATATTACTTGCATCTGAATACGCCATTACCGTAGATTTGCTATAAAAATCGAGCTTTTTTACATTAACTCTCTTAATGTTATCAAGCCAAAACAGTAACTCGTCCTTAACTTGGACTGGTATTTCCGTATTCAATACTGTATCCCAAGATACCCTACTTTCAATACACATGTAACTATATCTAGTTTTAAGTCTAGAAATATTGACAATTACAGGATACATAGATATGATTTTTCCCACTACCTGGGCTAATCGTCTGGCTGACAATGTGTTAAAATTAAACAAAGCATCCGACAAGGAACATATCAAATCATTAATACGCCAGTCAGGTATAGTAACACAAAATTCAAGTGAATTCCAAATGATTCCGAGCCATTCTAGCTCCTGAACAGGAGTGAAAATAGATTATTTCTCGTTTATCAAAAACCCGGCTGACAATAGGCTTTCTCTAACGAATATAGCATCTTTATTACACTCTTCAAAAGTAGGAGCCATGGCAAAACCATCGTCCAGATATAAAACTATCTTTATAGAATTTCTTCTCCAGTATTTAACCATTTCACGTAGACATTTTGAAAAAATAAAAGGAGCTGTTGATAAACCAAAAGGTAAGACAGTGAAACAGAAAAACTGGTGTATCCAGGAAAACTCTAAAAAGGTGTGCTGTTGGGGACAAATATCAAAATGATGATAACCCGATTTTAAATCAAATTTATATAGCGAGTAATCATTCGCAAAATATTGTATTGCAATTTTCCAGTCTTTAAACTTGAACTTGTCTTTCTTGACACTTTGATTCAAAATACTGAGATCTAATAATAACCTCGGCTTTGAAGATGAATTTAGCGCTACGCTCAAAGGATTCACGACGAAAGGCTTAAAAGGGACTAACTTAGCACACCCAGTAACTAAAAATTCAGAAATAGCTTCATCAACAAATTTCTAATTCATAAATGCAGATTTGTTGTTCTTACAGTGCATCTGTTTAGGTGTTTCTAAAAACGGTATAATGTAACCGCCTTTTATTGTGTTAATGACTGGTGACACATGTCATACTGGACCGGCTCACGTCGACCGCAGCCTGCACGAAAGGGCTGTGGAGGTTGAGAATAACGACTGTAAGGCTGAGAATAAGCAGGATTCGTCACAGTTTCATCTGGTCTAGTAATTTGGGTAGCTCTGTTGTTAATGTTGTACGGAGAAGAGCGAGGTTTGGTCCTCTTCTTAATTGACATAACTGCACGACTTTCGGCTTGTCTAATCTTCTTTTCATCGTCAGAGTTATCAGCGATGGTATTTGCCTCATATTCGAGTACTGTAGTCCAGCCCCTGCAGAGCTGTCGGCAATCCTTATCGACTTATTCCTATCTTTTAGTTTAGTTATAAGATCAGACACAATACTGTTAGTGGGAGAATCTAAAGAGGGACCCTTCTTTTGAATTTTAAGGAGCCCGGTTAGAATTTCATCGTTGAAATGATATTGAATACTGTTCCCTTCTTTCTTGAATTTGATACCGACTTCTTCTTTAATTTTTCGAGATAAATTGTCTTGCTCCAAAGCCAAATCAGATTTTTTAGTCTACAAGTTTATAGTCTAGATAGTCACGAAACAAATGAAATGCATCTGCTATATCAGAACTAGGAGCAGGGGGCTATGACTCACCTCTATCATGTGTATTAGTTGCGGTGTGGTCCGTATCACCAATATCAGACAAAACTTAAAATTAACCGAACTTTACTGCAAAAAGGAAAACGTAATTAATTTTGTTTAAGTTTTACTTTGGATTTCAATCTTTCTAACAAGTAACATGAGTAGCGTGCTTGCTCAAGGCTTATGCACTGAATTAGTAATTCAGTATTTGAAGATTTTATATTACATGGCATTATACGTTTTTATTAAATGGAGATATTCGTTCCTTGCCAAAAAGAAAAGAAAAAGAAAAACAATCAAAAAACAAAAAAGCAAAAACAAAACAAGTTAAAAAAAAATAAAAGTATCTGGAATGTTATTTGTTTGCGTTACTTTCAACTAAGATTTTTAACGTGTAACAATAACTACATACAGTTTAGATGAATTAATAAAAGGCCATCTAAGTACATAACGGCTAAACCATGAGTCAGAACAGAATAAAACAATCTCAGTACAGATGTCAATTTACGGTGAGATAAAGAACGTAGTACATATTCAAACAAAATAGTTCCTACGCATATAGCTATATCTTTGTCAGTACGTAAAATATTTGGTTTATTTTGTATCAAATGAAAGCTAAATGACTTGGGATCACTATAGGACCCTGTTCAAAGTCTCTTTTGAATAAAAAAATTCAAAAAGAAATTATAAAGGAGGGCATATTTGCCCTGTTGCTCACATTTTGCTCAGTACCTGTTTTTGTACTTCCAAATTTCCGGGAACCAGTGCACACATATAGGTATATTTAATTTTTCCAGGTGAAGTAAGGATAATGTATAGTTTGACAACAAATTACTGTCACATTATTTGAACTTAGAGCAAAAGTTATTATTTTTGCCATACTGGATAAAAGGGCCGGTGCACTTTCCCACCCGGGCATTTTTATGAATAAAAGGGCCTGGGACAAGCTTTCAATCCCAATAGGAGTGGGTAAAAACTTTGCCGTAGGGAAATCTACACAAAGACTGAAAAATGTGCCCATACCCATAACTGATAGGTAGCTTAGACTTTGGGTAGCCAGTGAAGTCTTCAAGTGCACTTTCCCACCCAGGTATTCATATGAGTTGAAGATATGGATAATAGCTTTCAATCTAACCATCTGTGGTCAAGAACTTTGCCGTAGGGAAACGGGAGGATAGCCATTCCTGCCACCAGCACTGTGCTGAAAAATGAGAAATTTGGTATGTTGTTGTGAGCTTCCTGTGCACTTTCACACCCGGGCATTTTCAGGAATAAAAGGGCCTGGTACAAGCTTTCAATACCAATAGGAGTGGGTAAAAACTTTGCCGTAGGGAACTCTTCATAAAGACTGAAAAATGTGCCCATACCCATAATTGATAGGTAGCTTAGACTTTGGGTAGCCAGTGAAGTCTTCAGGTGCACTTTCCCACCCAGCTATTCATATGAATTGAAGATATGGATAATAGCTTTCAATCTAACCACCTGTGGTCAAGAACTTTACCGTAGGGAAACGGGAGGATAGCAATTCCTGCCACCACCCCTGTGCTGAAAAATGAGAAATTTGGTATGTTGTTGTGAGCTTCCGGTACACTTTCCCACCGCGCATTTTCATGAATAAAAGGGCGGGGAACAATCTTTCGATCCCAATAGGAGTGGGTAAAACTTTGCCGTAGGGAACTCTACACAAAGACTGAAAAATGTGCCCATACCAATAATTGATAGGTAGCTTAGACTTTGGGTAGCCAGAAAAGTCTTCAGGTGCACTTTCCCACCAAGGTAATCATATGAGTTGAAGATATGGATAATAGCCTTCAATCTAACCACATGTGGTCAAGACCTTTGTCGTAGGGAAACGGGAGGATAGTAATTCCTGCCACCACCCCTGTGCTGAAAAATGAGAAATTTGGTATGTTGTTGTGAGCTTCCGGTGCACTTTCACACCCGGGCATTTTCATGAACAAAAGGGCCTTGGACAAGCTTTCAATTCCACTAAAATGAAATACATATATCGATAATTTACTTGGAAGAAATTGCTTCCATCAGACATAGACCTGAAATGAAATACTTGTGACAGTTAGTGAGTTGGAAGACATTTCTTCTATCAGACTTAGACCTTACATTAAGTTCATGGAGAAGTTAGTTCGTTGAAAGAAATTTCTTCTATCAAACCAATAAGAAATTCCATATATGTTTTCGAAAGTAATTAATGTCTTAAAAAGTAATTAAAAAAACTACCTCAAGAGTGTATCATTAATTTATTAGTAAAATACGAAAAATGGGGAATCGAAATTTCCATGAAGAAGCTTTTCTCGAAGTTTCATAAAGACTCACGAAACGTAATTGACGTCTAAAAAATAAAAATTAGACTGTAGCTTTATGGTAAGTTCAAAATTTGGAAAAATTACCTGGAATACTAAAGATGATCATCCTGTCTCGTGGTATCATGCGAGTCTCAAATTCAGAATTATGTTAAGTAACTTCGCTCTTAGAACCAAATCTTTAAAAAGAGTTTAGCGCTGTGTCTCCATTATTACGTTAAAGCGTTATTTGGGAGTAAATGTTATAAAACTACATTCATGTAAGGTTCAAGGACATCTTGTGATAATTTTGGCAAAATCTGAATTTTGAATATTCCCTATAAAAACATGTGTTGTAATGTTATCATTTATTTCGACCACTAACTGAAACTAATTCCTTTTTTATCTTAATATTTACTCGTAATCACGTCACATAAATAAAATACCTAAGAATATTACCCACTGAGTATACCCTGTAGTTCACAATGAAATATCAAAAGCACGGCACTGGGTGTTGTGCTCTATGATGTACATGATATTCACCGACATCCATCTATGGTAGTTATAATATTACCCGTATATCATATTTCTCAAATGTATAGTAGCTTGAATACATTTTTAAAAATTTCTTGATAACTTTATTGAATTGCAGCTATGTATAAGACACTAGTGTATTAGACACCGGTTACTTTAGAAACTACACAGATCTCATTTAGCTACATGTAGGACAGTTCATGCGCATGAACAATTTATTTGATTATGTAAATTAAATTAAATATATACATTTGTATAATGTATTTACAAATATTGCATAAGTCATCCAGATATTATTGAATAAGATATTAGAACAGGTAAGGTTACAATGTAACTCCGCAATGTTTTTATATACTAGAGCTATTTTCAAATAGTCAGTTAATATTTACCACCATTTAAAAATTGATGAAAATCTAATTTATAATACATTCTTAAAAATGGTTCAAAACTACAATCTTAAAAGTTTATCATTGCTCTTAGTTGAGTATTTAATAATTGGAAAAAATGAATAAATGTGATATTCATTACAAAAAAAAAAATAATTATATTGGAAGTAAAGTGGTAAAATGTTTTTTTCAAATATGATTAATAAAATTGAGAATGGAAATGGGGAATGTGTCAAAGAGACAACGACCCGACCATAGAGCAGACAACAGCCGAAGGCCACCAATGGGTCTTCAATGCAGCGAGAAACTCCCGCACCCGGAGGCGTCCTTCAGCTGGCCCCTAAATATGGGTTGCTGTCTTATTAACCTGAATCCAACTCTCATTTTATTCATACTGCTAATACAAAGCGTTATATGCAATTGTCCCTATTAATAAAACTGACCGATGTAAATTGTAGGAATTAATCCTTTTGTGACCCTGCATTGTATAGCCGGTGGAAAATTCCGTAAATTTAAACAAAATTCAAATTGTTAAACAACCTCCGTGATTACGGATATTATGAACTTGTACATGTACAGTGATTTTAAACGTATAGAAAGTCATGCTCAATCGATTTTTGACAAAAATGATGTAAATATTTTCAATGTTCAATTTCTTAATTCAGCTGTCAATAAGCGTAGCTGCTTGATGCCAAAATGTAAAGTAAAATCATGTGATTTGAAGGTAAATTGCCATACAGATACATCTGACCAGTTCCTGAGTATTATTGTGTTACTCACAATCACGTTATTTGCTTCATATAATTGATAGAATTTCTACCAATGATCTAACTTTATTTTAGGCTAGAAATGTTTCCAACGAACTAAGTGCTCCAAATCACGGTTCTAATTCAGATTTGATATTATAGGTATAAGTCAGATAGTTTGTTCCCACTTTCTAACAGCTACATGTTTTTCACTTTAGATCTACATGTAGGTCTGATATAAGACATTTCTCCCAACTTACCAACTGCCAAACATATTTCAATTTAGGTCTATGACTGAGAGAAGAATTTGTTTTCCAACGAACTAACTGCTTCAAATATTTTATTGAACTTTGATAGAAGAAATTTCTTACGACTTACTAACTGTCACAAATATTACATTTTAGGTCAGGTTTAGCATAATTTGTCTTAAAAAAAAATACCTTAACTCTTTGTATACATTCTTTTTACTTTTACATTCTAACATTTTCTCAAATTTCACATATGAAGACATGTCCCAGGTTGGAGTTGTCTTTTTGACATTGTTCTACAACTGTTTTATTATTGTATTTATATTGTGTCATAGATCAAACTTATTCGTTGTGTATGTTTACTTGTTTTTGTTTATATGTCTTTTTGATCGAGTTAAGCCATTTCAATTGATATCTTATAGTGTGTCTTTTTATGTTGCAATGTTACACTACTGTTTCAGGTTAGGGTGAAGGTTGGTGCCTGTTAAAACGTTTAAACCCGCTGCATTTGTATGCACCTGTCCTAAGTCAGGAGCCTGTTGTTCAGTGTTGTCGTTTTATGTGGTTCATAAGTGTTTCTCGTTTCGCGTTTTTTATATAGATTAGAACGTTTTTTTTCCCTTCGAATTGTTTTACACTAGTCATTTTGGGGCCTTTTATAGCTTGCTGTACATGTTCGGTGTGAGCCAAGGCTCTGTTTTGAAGACCGTATTTTGACCTATAATTATTTACTTTTTACACATTGTGACTTAGATGGAGCGTTGTCTCATTGGCACTGATACCACATCTTCTTATTTATATGTCACTGCCATATTATATATAATAGTTTAGCTCTGTCTATTTGTTCGCCCGTAATATTTAGCTCACCTGGTCTCAAGAACTAGCGTGAACTGTTGTCATCACTTGGCGTCAGATAAATTTTATCAATTTGATGGAATTTGTATCTATAACTAAACTAGATACAACTATCTATGATGGCCTTTCCCAATAGATTGATATATGATATGAAATTATTGAAAATGTCAGTTTTTGCTAAATATTTTCACATGTAACTAGAGCGTTCGTTTGTTTTTTTATCTATTCAAAGAGATACTATGTTCTAAAACTACATTTTTTATTCAATTTTACTGACAAATAAAAATCTATAAAAATTGAAAATAAATTGTTCAGAGAACACAGTGAATGTCTTTCCACCATTTATTATCTAAATCATTGATAAGAAGCCACTTCCGGTATTCACAAAGTTAGTACTGGCGTCAAATCATATTAAATTTCTCCATACTGATTCCAAAAATATCTGGTTTCTAAATACTTTTGCCAGATAGAAGGGAGATACTTTGCTTCTTCCGGTCTAATATGATAGCTTTTTTCACACAGGTTCCAGATTCATTTATGCTGACTAAAATATATATAGTTCCAGGGAACTTATCCACGACAGAAGTGCAAAAATTGATACTTCTGGCTTACTCATGGTCACTTCCGGTTGACATTTTTCAAGGTCATAGTCTCCCAACCTAATGCAAAAAACCCTATGCGTTTTTCATTGGGGTATATTCATCAATTTGAATAAAAATGTCACAATTTGAATTATTTGTCGCAAATGTTGTTTTTGTTTCCCTTATTTTCGTATTAATGTTGAATTGTGCATTATATTTGTTTCTTTTTCGTTTTTGTTTTTGTTTGTTCTTCAGAATGAATATAAATATCGTTGAAAGAAAAGTGACTAATACATTGTCGATTATGAGTTGAACATTTGCTTACCTGTCTGCTCCCATCCATCAATGTGTGGTGCACATAATGCGAAACCACAGTACACCGGAAACCACATCTGATAGCATTGTAAAGTGTGATATAAACTTTTGTTAATTTGAAATTTATTACACATGGAAGAAACTTTATTTGATAAACCAAATTTTGTTAGCAAAGAGTGTTGAAATAATGAATTTCCTATAAACAAAACAGTTTGCATGGAGTTCCCTATTCACAGCAGAATTTCAACCCTTAAAACAGTTTTCTTCTTTAGACCAGGTGAGCTAAATATTACGGGTGAACAAATAGACAGAGCTAAACTATTATATGTAAAATGGCAGTAACATATAAATACGAAGATGTGGTCATAGTTCCAATGAGACAACTCTCCATCCAAGTCACAATGTGTAAAAAGTAAATATTTATAGGTCAAAGTACGGTCTTCGACACGTTTCTTCCCGTCCACTGTTGTTCTTAGTAAAAAAGAGTTTGACTTGCAAGTTAAGGAGTGAAATCCCTAAATTAATATTCAGCATAACAAAATATGTGCTCCGTGAGTGAAATCCCTAAATTATTATTCAACATAACAAAGTATGTGTTCCGTGAGTATAATCCCTAAATTATTATTCAACATTATATCACGAGATGTTACTGCCCCAAATACATATACAACTATTACTTTGGTACAACATGAATAATTACTATTCCTTATTTTGTAGAGTTTTAATATTGGATATTAGAGACATATATATATATACATAGAAGAAAGGAAGATGCAATCCATTTCGAAAGGCTGCGTTATGATGTTTGTTTGTTTTGCTGCTTTTATTTTTTTCCTATTTTATCTCGCTAATATTCAAAATACACGGAAATACGCGTCCAACGAAACAAAAAAACAGATATATGAATTTGATTTTATCAATATCGCAAATAAAAATAAGTCAGCTCGCTTGCACACAAAAGAAGAAATATCCCTCGAATCAAAAGCTATAGTAAAAGGAAAAGGAAGATATAAACTGAAATACCCAAATGGAGTCAAACAAGATGTTATAAGCTGGTCACAATATGGACAGGACCAGTTCATTGACAAGTTGTTCAATAAAAAACAAAATGGATTTTTTGTAGAAATTGGAGGTTACGATGGCGAAAGTTTTTCCAATACTTTGTTTTTGGAAAAAGTTCGAAATTGGGATGGCTTGCTAGTCGAAGCCAGTCCATTTATGTATGATATGATGTTGACAAAAGACCGGAAGTGCTATATGGTCAATGCCTGTATAAGTAAAAGTCTGCCAGCAATGACATTTGTGTTAGCTGGTGCAATCACTAGTGCTAAGGAAACACTAACAGATAGGCATAGTAAACGCATAGACAGGGAGAAAATTACATATGCTAAACATCAACACTGGGCTCACGCCAATGACACGGTGAAAGTGAATTGTCTTCCGTTTCGTAAGCTACTGAGAACTGTAGGGCGCAATTATATCGATTACTTTTCTCTAGATGTAGAAGGTGCAGAAATGCACATCTTAAATTCAATTGAATGGGAAGATCTAAATATTGACGTGTTTACGATAGAAACAGATCAACATCGTGATCAAATAATGTCTTTGATGAAGCAAAAAGGATATAAATGGATACACAAACTAAGCGGGGATGACATCTTTAAAAAAATTAGGTAATTTGTGTTAAGGTATCCTTTTCAATACCAAAATAAATGTATAAATCAAAGCCTTGCTTTTAAGATGTTCATGCCAAGAATCTGGTGAACTATGTTTTGATCAAATGCATACTTGTGGAAAGTTTGTTTTGAATAGCTTTATGGTACAGACGAGGTTGTTATGATTTTATGGTACAGACGAAGTTGTTGCGATTTTATGGTACAGACGGATTTGTTATAACTTTATAGTACATACGAAGTTGTTATGGCTTTATGACACAGACGAAGTTGTTGCGACGTTTTGGTTCGGACGCAGTTGTTATGACTTTATGGTACATACGAATTTGTTATGTCTTTATGGTACAGACGAAGTTGTTTTGACTTTATGGTACAGACGAAGTTGTACGTTGTGACTCTTTGGTACAGGCGAAGTTGTTGTGACTTTATGGTACAGACGACGTTGTTGTGACTTTATGGTACAGACAAAGTTGTTATGACTTTATGGTACATACGAAGTTGGTATGTTTTTCTGGTGCAAACGGATTTTTTATGGCTTTATTGCACAGACGAAATTGTGACTTTTTGGTACAGACGAAATTGTTGTGACTTTATGGTACAGACGAAGTTGTTATGGCTTTATGGTACAAACGAATATGTTGTGGCTTTTTGGTACAGACGAAGTTGTTATTACTTTATGGCACATACAAAGTTGTTGTTGCTTTATGGTACAGACGAAGTTGTTGTAATATTATTGTACAGACGAGGTTGTTATGATTTTATGGTGCAGATAAAGTTTTTGTGGCTTCATGGTACAGGCGAAGTTGTGACCTTATGGTACAGACGAAGTTGTTATGGCTTTATGGTACAAACGAATATGTTGTGGCTTTTTGGTACAGACGAAGTTGTTATTACTTTATGGCACATACAAAGTTGTTGTGGCTTTATTGTACAGAAGAAGTTTTTCAGGCTTTATGGTACAGACAGAGTTGTTATGACTTTCTGGTACAGACGAAGTTGTTGTGACTTTTTGGTATAGTCGAAGTTGTTTTGGCTTCATGGTATGAGTGTCTTCCGTCATCGTTAAATGCAAAATAACCGAACACATTGAGTCTAGACCTTTTATAAAGGCGGCACATTTCTATCCAGGAATGTACTTATAAGATTTGTCAATTTTATGAACAAATTTCATAGCTCCTAAGTTATAATCACTCATATTTCTACAGAAGTAGTATTATTAAATCTTTGCTTTATTTCATTTTTTTAAAACTTTGAGTATTGAGGGGAGGTTAATTGAAAAAATGTATAATTTATAAAGGAATTTTCGGATATTTTTTCTATTTTTCTATTCTATGTATTTTATAGTGTGTCTTTCTATGTTGTGATGTTACACTACTATATCAGGTTAGGGTGAAGGTTGGCGCCTGCATTTGTTTGCACCTGTCCTAAGTCAGGAACCTGTTGTTCAGTGGTTGTCGTTTGTTGGTGTGGTTCATAAATGTTTCTCGTTTCTAGTTTTTTATATAGATTAGACCGTTGGTTTTCCTGTTTGAATGGTTTTACACTAGTCATTTTTGGGGCCCTTTATAGCTTGCTGTCCGGTATGAGCCAAGGCTCCGTGTTGAAGGTCGTACTTTGACCTATAATGGTTTACTTTTACAAATTGTGACTTGGATGGAGAGTTGTCTCATTGGCACTCATACCACATCTTCCTATATCTATTTGCATCGGAAATAAACACATTTATTCTAAAACCACTTGTTGGCAGTGCAGTGTCTATATTATCAAAGTATGAAGTAACAAAAATGCACGAAACACAGATATCACCATACCCCACTCATTATTAGAATAATAGGACGACAGGTAGTAGGGGTTTGACAAATTCATAAAATGCTGACACGTAACAATTTATCACAGCCAAATATGAAATCATTCTGTGCAGTAGTACGGGGGAAATGTGTAACGACATTATTACTGTTTGTTAATCCCACAGGTGTCATCAGTCCAGTAGACATTAATTCAGTACTTGCAAGAAAATACGGATATTTGTTTTATTAAAAATTACTGTTTTTAAATCTTGGATTTTTGTTTTCAATTCAGGGTGTATCTCCATTATGCATAGCTCTGATTCCGTGTCCGGTTGTAATTCGTTTGGTCATTTTTACTTACATGTATTCCAACTCTTCAACATACGTATAAGGTTTTGGATTTTATATCGTTGAAATATTTTCCATTTCTAATTCCGTTTAATATATTCTAGTAGTAGCTGCATCAGTTGGTAATGCAATATTTTGGCGTCATTGGGCGTTCCAATAAGGTCAAAGTATTCAACGTGTAACTTATCTCTAGTGATACTGATTGTATAGATTCAGTTTTTCGTTCCACGCGTAAGTACGTGGTCGTATATAGTTCATAAATGTCATCTAATACAGTGTCATAACACAGCAGATCAAAAAACTGGTCAAGTCGTTCGTAAATGATAGGCTGATTATAAAAGATATCTGGAATGCTATACGCTTGTTCGTCTTCTCTCTGGGAACGGATTCTGTGAATGTTTAATGATTCTTTAAGTTAATGCAAGTGTTCTGTATAGTCGGTAAAAAAAAGAAAAAACAAAGAGTACGCTTTCTAAATAAAATGGACGACATTATTCAGTTTTCCCCGATAAATGAATGTTAAAAATAGAGCCGTCAACAGAACCATTCTTAAAATTCATACGGCAGTGCATTTACTTAAAGCAAGAGTATTATTTAAGTTATCTTATTGCTTTATTTTTGTACTAAGTATATCCAATTTAATTTACCTTAATTTATATGTCAAATAGCATGCCCTAAAGTCTACTTAACATGACATCATTATAAAGCTTGATCGTCATAAATACAAATTAACTTCATCCTAAATAACATGCCCTAAACTTAAAAGACAGAACGCTACTTGGAATTATTTCAATGCTTTATACGTTCCATGAATAAACCTCCTTTGTGCTCTATAAGGCACTTAATAGGCTTTATTTTAGTTGCTATTGGCGTTATTAAGTAACTAAGGCGAAGTCTTTATACGCTTCCGTAGTATACGCTTCTGAACATTTCAATCTAATAATATTCATTTGAAAAGTTCCTAAGACGATAAGTGTAATGCACAAGCAAAACATTATGTGTCATATATAAACTTATCTTTTCGTACAAAGATTTCCAGCTATGTTAACACAAATATTTTATGCATCCAAACTATATGCTTTGAGTAATTAATCAGATATTTGTATTTTTTAATTCTGTCTGAGTTCTTTCGACGGATATGAGAAACTGATTTTAATCGAAAACACCAGGAAAGACTTGGAAATATCGCGTAACCTATCACAACAAAACACAATGAAAGAGTGGGACATATCCCGTCACATAGCACAACAAAACACAAGGTAAGAGTGAGAAACATTCCGTCACCTTTCACAACAAAACACCAGGAAAGAATGGAAATTTCCGTCACCTATCACAAAAAACACAAAGAATGAATGGTAAATATTCCGTCACCTTTCATAATAAAACACCAGTAAAGAATGGGATTTTCCGTCACCTATCACAATAATCACAAGGTAAGAGTGAGAAATATCCCGTCACCTATCACAACAAAACACTAGGAAAGATTAGGAAATATCCTGTCACCTATAACAACTAAACACAAAGAAAGATTGGGAATATCCTGTCACCCATCACAACTAAACACAAGGATAGAGTGAAAAATACCCCGTCAAGTATCAAAAACAAAACACCAGGAAAGAATGGGAAATATCCCGTCATCTATCACAAAAAACACAAGGGAAAAAATAGGAAATATTCCGTCACCTATCACAAAAAACACCAGGGAAAGAATTGGAAATATTCCGTCACCTATCACAATTAAACACAAGGAAAGAGTAAACTGGAGTTTTCAACTACTGGTGAAGATTGGAACACTCGATCCAGGAATGCCGTATCTGTATAAGGCAATTTGTCCTTGTAGGTTTTTCTTTATTTGCCATTGTCCGAAAATCTGGAGACATTTCAGCATGTGAACTTCATAACTTGCACAAATAGATTTAACTGCATTTTGGCTAAATTGATCATATTGGCTTAATATATTTGCTATGAATTAACCAATGGTTATTATACCGAGGGAGATTGCAGGAGGTGAAGAAATAGTACTATAGTCCAAGAAATGCAATTTCATTTGAGTTACTTTTGTTTGCCATATTGACATCACTCTCAGGTTTGTTTGATTAAGGGTTTAAATCTCGTAAATCTAACAAACTGAAAAAAAATCGCTTGAACCTCAAGTTGGAGATCAAGGTCGGGTGGGACGACAGGGTAAGCGTGTACTGCTATGGAGAACAAGGTCAGGTGGGACGACAGGGTAAGCAGGAACTGCTATGGAGAACAAGGTCAGGTGGGACGACAGGGTAAGCGTGAACTGCTATTGAGAACAAGGTCGGGTGATACGACAGGGTAAGCGTGTACTGCTATGGAGAACAAGGTCGGGTGATACGACAGGGTGGGTGTGTACTGCTATGGAGAACAAGGTCGGGTGGGACGACAGGGTGAGTGTGTACTGCTATGGAGAACAAGGTCGGGTGATACGACAGGGTGGGTGTGTACTGCTATGGAGAACAAGGTCGGGTGGGACGACAGGGTGAGTGTGTACTGCTATGGAGAACAAGGTCGGGTGGGACGATAGGGTAAGCGTGTACTGCTATGAAGAACAACGTCGGGTGATACGGCAGGGTGAGTGTGAACTGCTATGGAAAACAAGGTCAGGTGGGACGACAGGGTAACCGTGTACTGCTATAGAGAACAAGGTCAGGTGGGACGACAGGGTAACCGTTCACTGCTATAGAGAACAAGGTCGGGTGATACGACAGGGTGAGTATATACTGCTATGGAGAACAAGGTCGGGTGGGACGATAGGGTAAGCGTGTACTGCTATGGAGAACAAGGTCGGGTGATACGACAGGGTGATTGTGTACAGTTATGGAGAACAAGGTCGGGTGGGACGACAGGGTGAGCGTGTACTGCTATGGAAAACAAAGTCGGGTGGGACGACAGGATAAGCGTGTACTGATATGGGGAACAAGGTCGGGTGGGACGACAGGCTAAGGTTTGGTGGGACGACAGGGTAAGGTCTGTCGGAACGACAGGGTAAGCGTGTACTGCTATGGGGAACAAGGTCGGGAGGGACAACAGGGTAAGCGTGTACTACTATAGAGAACAAGGCCGGGTGGGACGACAGGGTAAGCGTGTACTGCTATAGAGAACAAGGTCGGGTGGGACGACAGGGTAAGCGTGTACTGCTATGGAGAACAAGGTCGGGTGGGACGACAGGGTAAGCGTTTACTGCTATGGAAAACAAGGTCGGGTGGGACGACAGGGTAAGCGTGTACTGCTATGGAGAACAAGGTCGGGTGGGACGACAGGGTAAGCGTGTACTGCTATGTAGAACAAGGTCGGGTGGGACGACAGGGTAAGCGTGTACTGCTATGGAAAACAAGGTCGGGTGGGACGACAGGTTAACCGTGTACTGCTATGAAGAACAAGGTCGGGTAGGACGACAAGGTAACCGTGTACTGCTATGGAGAACAAGGTTGGGTGGGATGACAGGGTAAGCGTATATTGCTATAGAGAACAAGATCAGGTGGGACGACAGGGTAATCGTATACTGCTATGGAGAACAAGGTCGGGTGGGACGACAGGGTAAGCGTATACTACTATAGAAAACAAGGTCAGGTGTGACGACAGGGTAATCGTATTTTGCTATGGAGAACAAGGTCGGATGGGACGACAGGCTAAGCGTGTACTGCTATGGAGAACAACGTCTGGTGGGACGACAGGCTAAGCGATTACTGCTATGGAGAACAAGGTCGGGTGGGACGACAGGGTAAGCGTATACTGCTACGGAGAACAAGGTCAGGAGGGACGACAGGGTAAGCGTATACTGCTATGGAGAACAAGGTCGGGTAGGAAAACAGGGTAAACGTGTACTGCTATGGGGAACAAGGTCGGGTGAGACGACAGGGTAAGGTCTGGTGGGACGACAGGGTAAGGTCTGGTGGGACGACAGGGTAAGGTCGGGTGGGACGACAGGGTAAGGTCTATTCAGACGACAGGGTAAACGTGTACTGCTATGGAGAACAAGGTCAGACGGAACGAAGGGTAAGCGTGTACTGCTATGGAGAACAAGGTCGGGTGGTACGACAGGGTAAGCGTGTACTGCTACGGAGAACAAGGTCGGACGGGACGACAGGGTAATCGTATACTGCTATGGAATACAAGTTTGGGTGGGACGACAGGGTAAGCGTGTGCTGCTATGGAGAACAAGGTCGGGTGGGACGACACGGTAATCATGTACTGCTATGGAAAACAAGGTCGGATAGGACGACAGGGTAATCGTATACTGCTATGGAGAACAAGGTCGGGTGGGACGACAGGATAAGCGTGTACTGCTATGGAAAACAAGGTCGGGTGGAACGACAGGGTAAGCGTGTACTGCTATGGAGAACAAGGTCGGGTGGGACGACAGGGTAAACGTATATTGCTATGGTGAACAAGGTCTGGTAGGACGACAGGCTAAGCGTGTACTGCTATTGAGAACAAGGTCGGGTGGGACGACAGGGTAAACGTATACTGCTATGGTGAACAACGATCTAAAACTGGGAAACATGTCTGGTAAATTTACACACCACCACATCCAATCGGTTTACACACCGGCACCTCCAATCGGTTTGAACATGCCTTGTAAGTTTACACACCGGCACATCCAATCGGTTTGAACATGTCTGGTAAGTTAAAACACCGGTACATCCAATCGGTTTGAACATGTCTGGTAAGTTTACACACCGTCACATCCAATCGGTTAAAACATGTCTGGTAAGTTTACACACCGGCACATCCAATCGGTTTACACATCGGCGCATCCAATCGGTTTGAACATGTCTGGTAAGTTTACACACCGGCACATCCAATCGGTTTACACATCGGCGCATCCAATCGGTTTAAACATGTCTGGTAAGTGTACACACCGGCACATCCAATCGGTTTGCAACTAATTCGAAATGGCGACTGTCAAACTTTAGTAGTGTCAATTTCAGTCTTTTCAAGATTGTTGGACAATGTTTTGTTTAAGGAGCACATCGCTGTTAATGAAGTCCGTAACGTGTAAACATGCTCGATCGTAACGTACTTATTGAGATATGTAAAGGTCATACGATGGGACGGAGGGTCCAATGCTGCAGTCAAATGGGAAGTTGACAATCTTTAAAAGTTGAAAGCATTACGTTTGTCATAGATTTTAGTTAGAAGTTATATATCGATGTAAATATCAAGGAAAAATCAAGATATGATTCAGACCTTCTAGTTTCGATAATATCCTTAATATCAACTTATCTTGTATAGATCAAGACAGTTAATTAAAGGAAAGTTAAATTCCTTGAATAATTAGTGCCATCACGTAACAGTAATGCTCTAAAACGTTATTTTCTACTAGCTCATATCAATATTCTAGAGGATCTATTAGTTCATGTCACCATTCTGGAGGATCTACTAGCTCATGTCACTACTCTGGAGGATCTACTAGATCATGTCACTACTCTGGAGGATCTCCTACTTCATGTCATTACTCTGGAGGATCTACTAGCTCATGTCACTACTCTGGCTGATCTACCAGCTCATATCACTACTCTGGAGGATCTACTAGCTCATGTCACTACGCTGGAGAATCTACTAGCTCATATCACTACTCTGGAGGATCTACTAGCTCATTTCACTACTCTGGAGGATCAACTAGCTCATGTCACTTCTCTGGAGGATCTACTAGCTCATGTCACTACTCTGGAGGATCAACTAGCTCATGTCAATACTCTGGAGGATCTACTAGCTCATGTCACTACTCTGGCTGATCTACCAGCTCATATCACTATTCTGGAGGATCTATTAGCTCATGTCACTACTCTGGAGGATCTACTAGCTCATGTCACTACTCTGGAGGATCTACTATTCCATGTCACTACTCTGGCTCTTAATGTGTAAATGCAATTTCTTTACTTGTTAACGTATTTTCTTCATTGATTGGTAATCTGATGCAATACAATAAAGTACAACTTCATTGATTGTTAATCTGATGCAATACAATAAAGTACAACTTCATTGATTGGTAATCTGATAACAGCTACATGTGTTTCATTTCAGATCTAAATGTAGGTTTTATAGAAGAAATTTCTTCCAACGAATAACAGTTTAGATTAAATATTTCATTTTAGGTTTAAATCTGATAGAAGAAATTTCTTCCAACGAGCTAATGCAACTCAAAATAATTCATATTACGTTATATAGAAGAGATTTCTAACTCTATAAACTAAATGCTATAAGTATTTTAGGCCTAAGTCTGATAAAAGAAATTTCCTTCAATAAATTTACTGCTCCAATGATTTTATTTTTAATGGAAAAATTTCTTCCATTAAACTGACTTTTTTATGTACTTATTTCAAGGTCTGATCGAAGACATTTCTGACGTGGAATATTCTCATAGTTTGACACAAGTTTCTAATTTTGTTTTTTCTATCAGAGAAGAAATTTCTACTAACCATTGAAGTTGTCAAAAACTGTTTATAAAAATTAGAAAAAAGTTGATGCATTTGCCCTTTTTTGATAAATTGATGAATTTTGCATATTTTAGTCTGCAAAGAGGACATTCCTGGATTTTCCTCTATTATTTTGGACTGCCTTATATGAAATTTTGCCAGTCACATCAACTTTCCATCTGTTTTATTGGATATGTAAATTTTCTTAAATACCCATCTTGTCTTTTCACTTCTTAATTAATCTGGATTCATTTATTAGCATTTAAGCAACAACATATTTCTTGAGTTTTTGCGGAATATAAATTTGAATCAGGGAAAACAAAGATCATATAACCAAGGCAAAAGTACAATGATCATCTTGCAAATATTAAACTTATAAAATCAGAAAAGAAGGCAGCTATAGACTATTACAATTTAAAATGGTATGACATTTTTACCATTGGAGGTTTGAAAGACTGGTAATCAAAGAACAAGAGAATGTTGAGGGAAATTTCAAAATTTCTGTTTTTCTAGAGGAGCTGTATGGTATTTTGGGAAAAAACCCATAAAGAAATATGTCATAGCGGCTAATTATTATTATAGACCGTATAATTAAACAACCTAATAATGGCTTCGCAAACATTTTCCCTGATTCCATTGTACTATTATTAGTTGCATCTTGTGAAAATTGTAACATGAAAAAAGTGCATAGGGAAGAGAGTAGTAGTAAAACCCGTTTTATCCAAACATTTTTACAGAAGAGGACAGGTTGATTTAATTGATTTTCAAAAATAAGATGGAAACTATATTTTCTTATTTTGTACCAAGATCACTTCAAAAAATATATTACAAGAGCTCTTTCGTCAAAAAGTTATCAAAGGTGGCTTCTAATTTAATTTATGTTTTCACAATATTTGGTGTGCCACATAAACTGCAAAGTGACAAAGGTCGTGAATTTACAGCTAAGGTTATATCTGAATTAATGCTAATGTGACCAGAACTAGTTATTGTTCACGGGGAGCCAATACATCTCCAATCACAGGGTAGTATTTAGTGGTCAAACGGAAATATTCATGACAAACTTACTGCATGGATGAGGAATAACGAATTAACAGTGGTCAATTGGAATTAAATTTGCAATATACGAAGGAATTCTTCTCTACACAAAGGTATTGAAGGATCGCCAGGTGCAAATGCTAGAATAACTTAAACCTGTGAAATTGTCTGTGCCATAGCTCCGCACCAAATGGTAACAAATAAATTTCAATACTATTTTCTATCAATATACACACACATATATATACGCCTATAAAGTTTACACAATTAACACCAATATTAAAAAAAGGAAACATTAAATATATAAAGTATCTATGAATATTTCGGATAACAGATATCATTTACAGTATGATTATGATGATATAAAATGAATCATATCAATCTATTCTGATTTAACCATAACAATCTTTACAGTTATTCAATTTAAAACCGAACAACGCTTGTTTGATTCTAAAATTTCAAAAATGACGTTGGTTAAGTATTTACAACAGAGACTGCATATATATGCTTCTAAAAAGAAAAGCAATGTGCGATATGAACTGGTACAATCCTAAAATTTCACAGGTGACGAAAGTTAATTGTTACAACAGAGACTGCATAGAAATACATTCCTAATGAATAGCATTGACCGAATTGAGCTGGAATACTACTATTTTCAAATTTGACGAAGGTAAAGTAATCACAACAGAAGCTGCGTATTTAACCATTCCAAATGAATAGCAGTTTGATTTAAGCTGGTATAATTTAAAATATATACATATATTTTATTTGTCGTTAAAATCAAAGTAATCCGTAGAAAGTTTGATGTCGTATTGATATATTTTTGTACCAGATGTAGTTTTAAAGTTTTGCAGAAACAGTTTGATTTGTGTTGCTGTTTATTACATGGATCATAATGTGTTTACATATGAGACATTTTGAAAAGAAGGGTATGTTTTTTCCATAATTTTCTACAATATTAATCCCTTGTAAATTGAACTCGATTGTCTCTATCTACGAAGTCAACTATAAATATATACTGAAATAGAGACTTTGGTTCATGTTTAAATCTATTCGTAGGTTTTTGAGGTGTACCAAAAACTAAAATTGTTTCTTTCTCATGTTTCTCTTTCTTTACATTAGAGATCAGATATGTATGTAAGTTATTGGTTCTCTGTTTTTATTCTAATTTCATATATCAGTGATTTGATATTTTTTTTAAACGTATGGTGAATGTGTCAATGTTTCTCAAATATCTGGTTGGTTAAATTTATCTGAAAAAGAAATATCATTCAAAACCATGATGCTGTGAAATTTTATGGGACTGCGACTACAGTTATATAGTGAAAATTAATAAAACGAATATTTTAATCATGAAGTTATTAATACATTAGTACATTAATACGTATGACATTTGTACACGACTAAAACCTTTAAAAGAAACATTCAATTTCTCATGAAAGAATGTGTTATGAGTAGTGTTATATTATTTTGTTAGCAATCTGCGTATTTTTTCAACTAATCATATGAAGAATGCGATGTCCTAAAGACAACAAATCAGCAAACTAACAGCACATAGTTCACTCAAAGTCGAGTGAGAAGTGTCATAACAAATTCTGAGGTAATCTGATCAAATCAAATTTTATATGCTGATTTATTGAAGATTCCCACTAAATTCTCTGCGGAAAGCATTCATAGTATGAACTAGCTGTTCATAGAGTTTATGTTTGCGGATTTCGAGATAGATTGATAGGCGGAATTGATTTCCAAGTGCAAGTCAGAATTTACTTTGCATATATTTTATATTTACTGAAATTCATTTATGGAAAGCATAGCCCGATATATCGTGCCCAATAACGTTAACATTAGTTAACGTAACTGTCAAGATTAGTAAGTTACAGTTAACCTCGTTATCAAGGGCAGAAACTGTGTTACAGTTAACGTCATTGTTTTAGAAAGATGCTAAGTTACAGATAACCTCGTTATCAAGGGCAGAAACTGTGTTACAGTTAACGTCATTGTTTTAGAAAGATGCTAAGTTACAGATAACCTCGTTATCAAGGGCAGAAACTGTGTTACAGTTAACGTCATTGTTTTGGAAAGATGCTAAGTTACAGTTAACCTCGTTATCACGGGCAGAAACTGTGTTACAGTTAACCTCTTGATCAAAGGCAGAAACTATGTTGCAGTTAACTTCATTGTTTTGGAAATAAATTGCAACTGCCGGTTTTAAAAATTTCACTTCTGGTACCATCTGATAGGTTACTTCACACTGATTCCAAAAATATATATTGTTCTATGTTATTTTTAATGAATTCAGTGCAGGAAATGGCTATATTCGGTTAACTAGGGTACCAACCTAGTGCAAAAGACCCCATAGCTTTATCATGTATAAATATGAATTTATACCATAGCTCATAATCTAGAACGTCTAATTTACCTTTGACCTTGACCTAAATTTCAATGTCATAAAGCAAGGACCTCAAATCAAAAGACCCTATGTCTCTCCTATATATTGATAATGAGTTATATTACCATAAATGTAATTTTAAATATAAGAGGGGAGAAAACTCCTAACAAATGTCAACGTACCCTTTAAACAAAAGTATATTTACTGTGACATGTCGTAACTAACAATTTAGTAAAAATATTTTGTCGATATCTTATACGGTTTCTGATAAGAAGCTATAATAAGCCAAAAATCAGAATTCAAAACATGACCTTGACATCTGATCTTGACCTCATTTTCTTTTTGGTGGACCCTAGATCTCTATCACACATGGTTTACCAGTTACAAATACATATCACTTATATCAAATACCTAAGGGGAAATTACTCTCATATGTAGTTTCCGGATTACTTCGGTCAAAATTTTTTTTCGACATTCTGAGGATGTAAGGGTCAATTTGGAAAGATAAATTTGTCGATTTCTTTTACGGTTGCAAAGAAGTAGCTGACACATGAAAAACAGTGTTTTGGGAGATAACTCTTACAAGGAAAAGTGTTCGGTTAAACAGTGTCAGTTTCAAAAGCGTATAGAACTGTTCGATATCATATACCAAATATCTATGCCACATCTTGCGACATAAAATCTCCTCGCAAGAAATAAAAGTGGCGGAAGAAAAAAAAACATACAATCAGAACAAAATTTTCCTAGCACATAACTACAGAATAAACCATGTTTGTCTTGTCATACCAAATATGTATTGCTTATTATAAATATATCTTGATTCTTACCTGTCTTTTAGTTTTGAATGAGTCATACTCTTATGGTTAAAGAATTGATAAGTCAGTTGTTTTATACCATTTTTGTAACTAATTTTAAGTAATAGTTATTGACCAAGCTAGTCGGTTTATGTCATTTAATCTGCGCGGTTCGGTGAAACCGGGTTAAAGGGTCATCCCGACTGTGCAGATTAAACGACATATACCGATTTGATTGGCAAATAACTTTTTTAACACATGACGCTATCAATGTACATGAACGTTTTTTGAAATATGCGGACGATATTCAATTCACTGCTTCTGTGAAAGGTCTATTGTAGCATAAAGAAAGGGGGGAAATTCGCCTTTAAGAAGTAAAAGGTTGGTAACTCTTTGTTTAACTTTTTTATATTTAGGCTTTCTCATAAATTGTTACATTATTTGGAGAATTGCGTTTTAATGGCGGATCTTTGATTGTTTCAGTTAAATTTATACACAATTTTTTCCCTTAAGAACATGGCCAGAGAAAAAGAAGTGTGCCTTAAATTTATAGTGCAAAGACCCCCCCCCCCCCCCCCCCCTAAGTTTTCAATTTACTTATATGATGTGCGATTCATTTTTTGATGACATGTCACATTTATACCAAGATTGATTGATCTGCAACTTATATTTTGTTCGTATTTTGGCACAAACCTTAATATGAACCTCATTAAATTCGATCCAATATAGTCACTAAAAAGAAATAAATATTTAAAAAGGTGTAATAAATTCCATTGAACACAAAACTAATCCAAACCAGATTTCAAATATTTGGATATTCTAAAAATCACGAAATATTAACGTTAGGCAACCAAAAATATATCACTTTTTTTATATTTTGAAATAACGAAATTTGTACGAAGTTGTTGATTGATCAACCATGTAATATTTACAAGGACTCAGTGGCGAATTCAGGGGGAGGTAGAAGGTTTACACTCCCCCCTTTCATTGTAAAATATATAATTTTTTAACACGTCAACTTTTTTTTTAATGGAATTACGCCTCCCATTGAAAAATCCAGGATCCGCCCAAAAAGGTAAGAGTACATTTGAGCTTAGCAATATATATCTGAGGTAGTTAATGCACACCTTAGCTGTGCATTATCCAGATTATAGCACAATAAGAACAAAAAGATTTCGCCTATGTCATGTGTTAAGAATATTTTAGTATCCACATCTTATTCAGCACGCTCGCAAGTTAGGTAGATACAAATTAACTCAGAAGCCCGGTAGGAAATGCTGATATAATAAACTAGTTGTTCATGTATTGAAATACAAAGACACAGATAGATCTATGGTTTTAAGATTGCATCCTTCAAAAAGGTTGTTTGGGTGTTTGTTGAGTTACCAAGTAATTTTGTATGACCTGGTGAAAGTGAATTGTTGTTAGTTTTGTATTTTTCTTTCTGTCTTAAAAGAGATATGTTAATTGCCTCCATGGTATCTTCCTACAGAATATCAAAATATCGTTCGCTTTGCCAAGAGATATAATCTATATGTATGAAGTTTGTATTTTTCATACCGGTATAATACTTGTACATATTTTTAGCATTTGATATAGTTTTTTTGCTAGTAGTTTACTGATGTTCCAAACTCGTAAATCCATTTTATATCGACAAACCAAGACGTGAGAGATATCTTAACTCAAAACGGAAAATTACGTCTCCTGCAATGAACGCACCACTCAGCATGGTAATTCAGATTGAGTAACACATGTGAGTATGACAAAATCGGTAGATTTACGTAAAATGTGTATTTTGTCGTGTCTAAGACATTTAAGACCGCAAATAATTGTCTTTTTAATTAGATACTCTATGTGATTGTTGCCATGCAATGCTTAACGTGTCAGTCATACTTCCCCATAACTCTGCTGGAACAGTTCTGGAGTTAGGAGCACACCCCTGTGAATGAATGCGTACATACTTTATAGCAATTGCTATGTATATAAACGCCATATAATGGGACACAGGGTATTTTACTACTGATAAAACTGGTAAAGCAGCTGACAATGGGAAAACAAAATCGTCATTTTCTTTATTGATCCTTGTCATCAAACAGTGTCAATTCCACGAAAACGATCAAGTTATGACGCAAACTATACAGTTTCGGTAGCATCTTCAATATTAGGTTCACCCGAATATATAAGATGCAATGAATCGCTGAAATACATAAATTGGGATATTTCGGTAGTCCGATTTTGGATAATGTGGCAATGAAGATGAAAGTGCTTAATTTATATACACCAAAATAACACACTTCTTATATCAATGCAAGATTATCTGTAATCCTAAATTGAACGTTAATCAGTATGGTTAGATAGCAAAATTTGAACATTTATAATACATCTAAATGATAAAAGTAATTGCACTAATGATATACATTGTAAGTTTTATCAACCAATGATATTAAATTATAATGGAACTTTTTGGTTACAAGATTAATGGATTATAGTAATAATACATAAATCAATAAAATATAAATTTCAATTGATCTTCTATCGCCGCTACATAGTTTTATTTTATCATTGATGTTTTATATTTTGTCAAAGCAATTAGTTTGACCCAAATTTGTCAAAATAAGGTAAAAAAAACATCACTGATGTAGTATTGACTTGCAAGTGAATAATTCGACCTCATGTGAATCCGTATTCATGTGAACTTCAATTTTATCCCTTAGCTTGAGATGGGTTACTCATGTACTAAGCATGTTCAGCTATTAAATGGAAAACATTGAAAGTGAAACAAGGGTGAACCATTTGATTGACTGGTTCGATCAACACAACAAAAATTTATTAGAAGCTATTACGCACATCTATCTCAACAATAGATTGTATATTTTCGTACGAAAATACTTACTATTCAGATGATTTAGTGTGAGATAGAAGGTCATACACTCCTGAATCTTTTTCCTTATTCTATTTTTTAACAAATGTTGGATGTCTAAATTATTTTTTGACTTCGAGCATAAATGAAAAGACATTTATTGTCGAAATGTGCAACCAATACTGAAGTAAAATTGTATCAAAAGATATAAAAAAGACAAATTAACAATCTACGATATAAAGAAATCTAATTTTAGACAATGACGCTTGAATATATCTGAAACATGTTTAACATTGAAAATGAAATAAACGTTATATCAAACGGAATGAAAATAATAACAAACATAACATTGACATGCGTAGCTAATACTATAGCGCACAAGAGCTATAATTGAATAAAGTGGTCAGCAACCTCCCAACCAACAAACGTACTAAATATTCTGACACAGGACTATATTTCAAAATCAGAACCAGCTGAAGTCACAGGTACATATGTGTACAATCATAATTTAACTTACATTACATAAATGTATAGCATAAAATTTCAATACCGTTATATTAATAACAAAAATTAGATTTTAGGAATTTCAGCTTAAATGAATTATTTCTAATTTGGAATAATTTTTGAAACCTCCCCTTAACTGACTGATATACAATATATAATGATTATTAAACTTAGTACCAGTTTAAAGGGATAACATCATTATAATTATTTGCATACACATTTGTAAAGAATTAAGTTCTTTGGATTGTCAAGTGGCCAATGTTATACAAAACTAAATTTAAATATAAATTTAATAAACAAAACAAAAGTAAAGTAAATTCAACATAAATGAAATAATGAAATGAATACATGCAAATGTAACTAAATAAACACACACAAAACAGAACTAAATATAATGTTATGAAATAAACAAAATGAAGTTAAACAATTACAGTCCGCACACCTCCATCCACTCTGCACACTTCCCGGTAAAGGTTGAACGTTGCACGTACTGTAGAATAACTTTGGATTGTTCCCCTTGAATTTCTTTTAATATAAAACGGACAGAAAATAACTATTTTCACACATTTTTGGTTGATTCTAAATTGATGAAAAGAACACTAGATTTTATACTTTTACTGCAATGATAACTTCAATGAGCAATGACGACTTGAAACTATAAATACTGCACGGACTGCTCGATTCGTTTAACATATATTTAAACGGACTTCTTTGTATATTTATAACGGATATTTTCACCGACTCCAGGCGTTGTAATTGATATCAGCAAACATCGAGTTGTAACCATATTACTAATAATACCCTTTGTATCTCCGACACCATATATCACCGACCAGTTGACGGTATTTACTACGTGCTGTACGCACACCAAAACCGGGCCTAAAAACCCCTGCAAAATAAATATTGAACCCAAAAATTACTTACTTTATCTATACATTTGCATGATACAGCAATTATTCCGACATTCTGGACCGCGAGTAAGAAATATCATCTCGACGGCAAAATAGACCTCAATGAACGATATAAATAAGTAAAAATGTCTTACCTGAGTGTTGTAATAATAAGCCTTGGGATATCCATGTCCTAAACTGACAATTATAATACCCAAATGCTACTTTTACCAACTCTAGGCTCCGCACAAGCGTGTGCTTTATTCAATGGCCATGTGTCGACTGATTTCAAACTCACCTGTGAAATTTCAATAGGTGCCTAATCACGTGATACACATGAAAGGTCTGCTTGACTATATAGTCCGGTGTTAACGAAAATAAGCCCTAACATAAAATATAGTCCTAAGTGAAATAGATATATATAAATAAATAAATGGAGTTTGTTACAAACGTCCCTTTCCTGAAGACTAAAAGCACATTTTAGTCCAACCAGACTAACAAACTCCAAAACAAATCTGAAATAAACTATATCAGGTATATATGACAATATATGTACCTATCAACCTATATAAAATTAAAAAAAAACGTAAAACTTTAGTAGCATTCTAGTAACACTCAGGGGTCATCTAAATATCATCACATCTAGATAATACATCTGCAACAATGTTCGTCCTGCCTGCAATGTAACAAATAGTAAAAGTAAATTCCTGAAGTATCAAACTCCAACGGAGTAACCGTTGGTTACTGGTTTTCATCCTCTGTAGCCACTGTAAAGGAGCATGATCAGTACAAATAGTAAACTCTTTACCCTCAAGATAATTCCTTTACATCTTTACCGCCCAAACTATGGCAAAACACTCTTTTTCTACCACTGCATAGTTACACTCAGCTCCAGAAAGTTTCTTGCTGATAAACATGATTGGACGCCTTCCGTCGTCAAACTCCTGTTCCAATACAGCACCTAGACCCTTCCCTGACGCATCAGTCTTAGGTACGTCACTAAAGATGTCATCGTATTCATTCAGTAGTTCTTTTAAATGTTGGTTTTCTTCGTCTGTTAACTCTGGTAATATTTTGACGTCATCTGCACTTTCTTTTCTTTTCAACACAGGAGTTATAGCTGTAGACATCTCATTATCATCTGTACTGTCATCTGTGCTAAGACCTGAAATTAAATTTAAGCACGCAGCAATATCTGTTGGAACACTATTATCAATATTATTATCTACCCTTTCATGCCATAACTTCAACATATTCACATGAAATACTTTGTCCTTTCCTCTGACCCTAATTTTATAGTCAACAGGACTAACTTTGTCAGTTACTACAAACGGTCCTTTCCAACTTGCTATCAGTTTTGATGTATGTGTAGGTAGTAATATTAGCACCTTCTGGCCAACTTCTAACTTTCTGTCTCTAGATTTTCGGTCATAGTACAATTTTTGTCTCTGTTTTGCTTTCTTTTCATTTTCATTTGCATACTCAGCCATTGTTCTCATCTTTTCTCTTGTTTCTAACAAATAACTCAATACAGAGTTTTGACATGTACTTGGCTCTTCCCATTCCTCTTTAAGTACTGCAAGAGGACCTCTAATGTGTCGACCGTATAACAATTCAAATGGTGAAAAACCAGTGCTCTCATTTGGCACCTCTCTGTATGCAAATAATAAGTAGGGGATATATTCATCCCATGTTTGTGGCTTTAATCGTGCATATGCTTTCAGCATTTTCTTCAAAACGCCATTGAACTTTTCACAAAGTCCATTACACATTGCATGATAAGGACTAGTACGTAACTTACTTATTTGTAATAGTCTACATACCTCAACCATCAGTTCTGACATAAAGTTACTGCCTTGGTCTGTTAACAGCTCCTTTGGTATGCCAACCCTAGAAAATAAACTTATAAGAGCATTTGCAACTGTACCAGCTTCCTGGTCTTTCAAAGGAATCGCCTCTGGATATTTAGTGGCGTAATCAATGCAAACTAAAGCATAACGGTTCTTGCTATCAGTCATAGGTAAAGGGCCAATAAAATCAAAAGCAATGCGCTGGAATGGCTCATCAATAGGTGGTATGCTTATCAATGGAGCTCTTGGTACTCTACCTTTAGATGTACCTATCTGACAATCAGGACAAGACCTGCAGTACTCTGCAATAGCATTAAAAATACCTGGCCAGAAAAAGTGTTGCATGATTCTGTCTCTTGTCTTCTTGTTCCCCAGATGACCTGCTAATGGTATGTCGTGTCCCAATGAAAGAACAGTCTCCCTCAGCTGTCGTGGTAATACAATCTGCTGGATAACTTCTCCGCTTGGCTTCGTATACACTCTATAAAGTAAATCTGAATAATACATAAAATACGATTCATGATTTTGATGGTCTTCACCTACATATGATCGTACCTTATTCAAGGCCTCATCTGTCTTCTGTAACTCTATAAGCTGCTTCCTGTCACAAATCTTAAATTCACTAGTAATCTCTGAAAAATCTATAGAATGAGATATAGGTGTATCGCAACTACGCTGAACTGCTGTCCTGTCTATCATCCTATCTTCTACATCTTGCTTCTTCCTTTGAGATCTAGTCTCAATTGCATGACAAGGGACAGCATCATCTGAAACAAAAATATCTTCACCTCGTGTCACATGTACTTCATCCATACTATGTGGTACTGATGTGTTCACATAGTTTCCAACTATAAGATCTGCGAACGGTGTATCTAAAATCAATGCAATAATATCCCCTGAAATATAAGGAGTAGAAACATTAATGTACACCTCTTGACACTGCTTCACCGTACCGTCTGCTAAGCAAATATCTCTAGTCTGACCTGTTAAGAAATCTGCATTAGTAAACCTGCTATGAACAAACACAGTAGAACAACCTGTATCTCTCAAAACAGAGACTTTGTCACTGTTAATCTCACCTTCAACTATATCAAGTCCATGTACCTGTACCTTGTTGCCATTGCATGAAACTCCAGGCAATTTAACAGTCACTTTATGGTCCTGCTGAGCCTGTATGCACAAACCAAACTTACCTGTCTTAAACGTTTCCCCTGTTGATTGGTTTGTCCTTGCAGGACAATTTGTTGCTATATGGCCTATGTTTTTTACAAATAAAACAAGTCCTAGTCTCTGTGTTTGGTTTCTTTTGGGAATTCTTACCTTGATGTTTAGACTGCTCTGTATAATCTGAATGTTGTTTGGAACTTACCTGTTCACTCTTGTGAGCTTGTTGAAACGCCTCTGCTTTATCTACCAATTCGTCGACCGTTTTTGGTTTTTGTTCCTTGATCCAAAGTTTCAGCTCTTTACTACAACTTACCATCAACTGTTCTCTAGTAACTAAATCAACAAATTTATCAAAATCAGTGCCTATCGCTTCACGCTCTATCCAATGCCTAAGAAACCCTACCAGTCTTACTGCAAATTCCTTAAATGACTTTAAAAAAACATCCGGGTCGTCACCTTCCTTAAACTTGGGAAGTTTTGACTTCAAATTTGACTTGCCCTGGGGTTGCACTACCCCCTGTGTCAGCTCTTTGTCCCTAAGCTCTAACTCTTTTAATCGTACCTCTCTTTCCATCTCTACCTTTCTCATCTCTCTCTCTGCCGCTCGCTCTTCCCTCTCTGTAGCCTGCATGTTTCTTAACAGTTCCAAACATGTCTCCACCTTCTCTCCCTTCTCTAGTAAATCTGAAACCCAAGCGGGTAATCCACTTGTCATGCTGCACAATACAAATAATAATAAATCAAAGTAAATGTAAATGATAACAAAAATAATAATCACAAAATTCAAATAAAATGTTCAACAAAAATGTTCCCTCTTGTAAGTTTGACAATGTTCCTAATATAACAATTGACACAGTGACAATCCCACCGCTGCCACCATTGTGAAGAATTAAGTTCTTTGGATTGTCAAGTGGCCAATGTTATACAAAACTAAATTTAAATATAAATTTAATAAACAAAACAAAAGTAAAGTAAATTCAACATAAATGAAATAATGAAATGAATACATGCAAATGTAACTAAATAAACACACACAAAACAGAACTAAATATAATGTTATGAAATAAACAAAATGAAATTAAACAATTACAGTCCGCACACCTCCATCCACTCTGCACACTTCCCGGTAAAGGTTGAACGTTGCACGTACTGTAGAATAACTTTGGGTTGTTCTCCTTGAATTTCTTTTAATATAAAACGGACAGAAAATAACTATTTTCACACATTTTTGGTTGATTCTAAATTGATGAAAAGAACACTAGATTTTATACTTTTACTGCAATGATAACTTCAATGAGCAATGACGACTTGAAACTGCATAATACTGCACGGACTGCTCGATTCGTTTAACATATATTTAAACGGACTTCTTTGTATATTTATAACGGATATTTTCACCGACTCCAGGCGTTGTAATTGATATCAGCAAACATCGAGTTGTAACCATATTACTAATAATACCCTTTGTATCTCCGACACCATATATCACCGACCAGTTGACGGTATTTACTACGTGCTGTACGCACACCAAAACCGGGCCTAAAAACCCCTGCAAAATAAATATTGAACCCAAAAATTACTTACTTTATCTATACATTTGCATGATACAGCAATTATTCCGACATTCTGGACCGCGAGTAAGAAATATCATCTCGACGGCAAAATAGACCTCAATGAACGATATAAATAAGTAAAAATGTCTTACCTGAGTGTTGTAATAATAAGCCTTGGGATATCCATGTCCTAAACTGACAATTATAATACCCAAATGCTACTTTTACCAACTCTAGGCTCCGCACAAGCGTGTGCTTTATTCAATGGCCATGTGTCGACTGATTTCAAACTCACCTGTGAAATTTCAATAGGTGCCTAATCACGTGATACACATGAAAGGTCTGCTTGACTATATAGTCCGGTGTTAACGAAAATAAGCCCTAACATAAAATATAGTCCTAAGTGAAATAGATATATATAAATAAATAAATGGAGTTTGTTACAACATTTTAACAATAGCAAGAATAGGAAATATGTACAGCATTTATAAAAATACACCCTTGGGGTTAGTTGTTAAAATGCCTTCGTATATCTACATGAATAATGTTCGACAGACGAACTACAAACTGTTGTAAAATTGTTTTTATAGTATGCGTAAAAACTATACCAATGTAACCCGCATTAATTTGTATTTTACATATTTTAAGTGTACCATATGTTGTTTAATAAACTAACGGTACTCAGTTCATATTTATTGCTGATAACTACATTGAACATGATGAATTTACACGATTTGGAATAGTTAGAATGTGTATTCACTCGCTTTGAATTGATAATTATTCTATCCAGTACCCATTTATACATAAAAGGACACGATAAAACGAGTACTTGTTGTTATCGTTTTAAATATCCAATTGGAATTTCAAGGTAAAGCGAAATCTTTTTTTTTTTATTTACATACGAATTCGTGGAAACGTATTTTGGCATAGAACCACTTATTCGGGCCAGGTCAGAGAGAACATACAAGAAAGTAGTACATATTTTAAAAAATTCAGTTCCTACGCATAGCTGTTTCTTTCCAATAGGTAAACAAATTAGTAATAGTGGTATCAAAATAAAGTTTAAGGACATGGGATCACTTAAGAACCATTATTGACAAATTGCGTTGTCGGTTTGTTTCCGACTTATGGGTTTGAATGTCCCTTTAGTATCTTTCGCCTCTCTTTTACAATTATACTAATTTTAATCAACATTGGTCTCATTTGTGTTAGTAATCATGTTTCTTTTTATGAAAAATTATGTTGTGTCAAATTACAGCCCTAACATTGCTACTAAAGTATATTTTAGCCTTTTTTTTGTCATTTAGCATGCATATATTCTAGACATGGCCTGAAGTATCGAATTAGGCATCATTTAGACTGAAATCAATAAAACATGTTTAATATGACTGGTGTCAAAGATGCAACAACCCGACCACAGACCAGAAAACAGCCCAAGGCCACCAATGGGTCTTCAACACATCGAGAAATTCAAGCATCCGGAGGCGGGCTTCAGCTGGCCCCTGAACAATAGTGTATACTAGTTTAGCGAAAATGGACGTCATACTAAGCTCCGAAACATATAATTGAACCAACATTTAAAAAAACCTACAAGACTAACAAAGGCCAGAGGTTCCTGACTTGGGACGGCGGGGTTAAACATGTTTCGTGAGATATCAACCCTCCCCTATACCTCTAGCCAATGTAGAATAAACAAACACACAGCAATACGCATAGTAAAATTCAGTTCAAAAGGAGTCAAATTCCGATGTTATAATAGGTAACAAAAGAAACTTAGCAAAATGACAATAATTAACATAAATTAACAAAGGACTACTAGCAGTTACTGACATGCCAGCTCCAGACCTCAATTAAACTGATTTAAGGATTATGTCTTCATCATATGAAAATTAAGCACAATTCCTCCCGTTAGGGGTTTAATATCATACCATTATAAAATATACGAGAATATATATATATATATCCAAATTTTCCAATATAACCATTGGCCAATATTTCAGAGAGTATGCTACATAATAAATTATTCTTTATCTGTCCTGTATCTTATATATATAATTGGGTGTAATTTTCAGACTTATATATATATATATCCAAATATATTTAATGTTAGACAGTTTAACAATGTAATTTTAACACGCTATTTAGAATGTAAACATGGTTAATATTAAAATGTTAAAAACATTTACAATGCGATAAAAAAATAAACGTAATATTTCGCTAGACAAGCTATAGCTTCATCGATCGTGCATCTATCTAGGTGAAATCGGATGCAAAATAGAAACTTTTGCAGCTTATTGTACATTGAATTTTGCTGCCTAATAAATAAATTCAAATTTGGATGAAGTTCAAGATTATTTATTTATCTAATAGCAATTCTCTGTAACTACCAACCAAGTTGCGGCACGCATAGTCTTAGATTGTTTGAAATTTTGTTTGTTGGTAGCTATCGACAAACATGTAAGAAATATATTGACAACACATTTGTCTATGTCCCCTTTGTCATGATTTTGGCTCAAAATTGCATTTTTTGAGGTAGAAAAATTACCATTTTGAGGCAGTTATAATGCACACATTACATTTTAGATGAATATTGTAACATTTGTTCATTGAAATATAACATTTAATTAGTTAGATAACAGATAAACAATAATTCTAAAATGAAAAGAGAAGAAAGTAGCAACACTGATTAAAATTACGGAGTTTTCATTGTATTCAAGAAGGCAAATTATAGGCACTTTGCATGAACTTATTACACACTTTTGCATCCACACCCATATACATTGAAGTTTTGTTATGTAAAGTAACACTGTTGCCTAGTAATAATTTATAACTAAAAGTTTGGGATTCAGGTTGCCAGGGTGGTTGACAATGGGAACCTAAAAGTGATATTTTTGTTATTTTGTAAAACTATTTTAACCTTGTTATGTAAATATCTCATAAACTATGAAAAATAAAGGATGAAAAGTAATTGAAAGATGTTGCACATTCAATGACCTTAGTTTGATCCAAAGGTCAAAGGTTATTGAATACCTTGACCTTTGACCCTGAGTCTTTTTTGTTAGATTTTGTCAGAAATGGTTACAAATATATACCAATACTTTAAAAAGAAAAAATGTTCAGAACGATTACAGCATTTTTTGGTACCAAGGTTGAATGCCAGAGGTCAAGGTCGTGTCAGAATTTCTGAGCAACGACCCTTACTTGATATAAAAGTACCTAGCAACAATACATATAGATCCTTATTGAAAGGTGAGGGGTCAATATCTTTACAAAAAACTTAAGTAGCCATTCTCTTATTGTTGGAAATGTCTAGCAATCATCAATGTTTTGATCTCTTCTGACAAAATTCGGAAATTTTGGAACTAAATTGTAGTTATTTCTTTCAATTAGAATGTCAAATTCCTTTTAAGAACAGAAATGATTTACTGACATGATTTTACTCATGTGTATTTCAGTTAATCATCAGCCATGTTGTCTCCTGTTCTGACTTAAAACATCAGAGATATTTGTGTGTGTATTTAGTGTTCATGAAACTTTAAATCATTCGAAATAAGTACTAAGGCTATTTTTCCAGGCATAAATATAGGTTTACAACAAGGGGGCAAGTGGTCAATATCGTCCCAGTAGTCTTTTGTAGCCATTCTCATATCGTGGAAAATGCCTAGCTACCATCAACTTTTGTAATGATGAGGATAAGATGTAGAACAAATCTTTCTGATCATGATTCAAAGATCTTTCCTTTAAACTCACCTAACTCTTAGTCTTAAGAGCTTTATGGGGTTATACAAACACTCGGCATTCGTCATCATTTTGTACATTATTCGTCTTAAATATTTCCCTTAGAAACTGCATAATCAAATGTTATTAAACTTAAAAGTAATAATGCATAGCATATCTTGTTGCCACATGATAAAATTATGGCTGGTAGAGGTAATAATAGAATAAAAGGTAGGTGTTGGTATATCTTAACTGTTTAAGAACAGAAATTAAATGTCAGCTCTAAGCAAATTTTACAGCTATTTTACTTGAAAACATTTTTAGATTGAAAATCACAAAGTTACTTAAAATTACTTAAAACGACGATTTTTACCAAGTTTTTTTTAGTGGCCTGGTCTACAGGGTAAATTAAGATTTTCTTATCCCTTGCCATCCGCCATCTTTGTCTGTAAAATTGAACAAAAGTCTGGTTCTCTGCAATTACTGGGCAACTAAAACTTCTCATTCTTATGATATATAGATAAAAAAAAACATCTGAAGGGAAATAAATACACTATTATATAGAATACAGGACACTGTTGAAAAAAAATAGATTTTGCGTTTTTGCTTGAAATTTTTTTCTGATTTTATTGTATCAATTTTACGCAAACAACCAGGTGAATGATACCCTATACTTGGAGCATCGGATAGAAAGTAATTTAGCATATTTAAATTATTTGTATTGAAAACCTTTGTCAATAGATGGAAAATTTAATAGCAAAAACCCCGCTCGTGCGGGTGCACTCGAATCCAATCTTAATTGACTAGGATTGTCAGTTTTCCTATCGAAGGTCGGTGGTTTTCTCCGGGCACTCCGGCTTCCTCCATCAATAAAAACTGGCCGCCACGAAACCTCCATCAATAAAAACTGGCTGCCACGAAATAGCCTAAAAGCGGTGCTTAAAAGTGGCGTTAAAACACCAAAAAATCAAATCAAGTAATAGCAAAAATTTCAAACGAGAAAAATTAATCAACAACAGACGGAAATTGTCTATTGACTCAATATAGGCGTTATGTCCTTAAATGACGACTGTTAACCATTTCTAAGTCTAATTAAAGGTAATCTTGAAACTGCAATAAATCGAGAAAAACTTCATACAACAAAATTGATTAGCCAGACAAGATCTACAAGAAAGTCAAATCTGTCATGAATCATCAGTCAACTTCTCCCGTCTAACGATGATTGTATCCTTTGTGTTTTGCTAAAACTTGTGGCCGATAAAGAGGAACTGTACACAGCTAAAACAATCAGCAAAAACAAGTGTTTGAAGCACGTGTCCTGTCAATGTCAATATCTAACATGCATTTCACCGGAAACACAAGTTAAATAACAAAAGATTTCATAATTGGTTGTCTTTTATTTAAACGAAATAGGATTCGAACTTTAAATAGTGCAAATGGTTAGAAAGAAAGAAAAAATAACAGTTATATATATTTTCATAATTGTATTTAAAAAGGATAAATTCATATGAAAATGCAAGATTTCAAGGTGTAGAATACAGTAACTAATTGAAATCAGATACTGGTTTTTATATCGAATACATTATGTAGAGAGATTTTTTTTCTCACCCATTTGTATTTCCCCTGGTAAATGGGATATGTAAAATAAAAGCATGGACATAGACTGCATAGGAATTATGTGTTCAAGGTGATTTGAAATAAAAGATATTATTCATGCAAAAAAAAAAAACAGTACATATACATTTCTATTCTAATGCAAATTATATTAATATTTTATCGTTATAGTATGAAGATTATATTTCTGAGTAAAACAAGTAATTATTGTCTTAAATATAACATTTGGTCTCTTGTTGAGAGTTTTCTCATTGGCAATCATACCACATCTTATTTTTTGTATTTGGATTTGTAATCAAAACCTTATTTCTTTCAACCTAAAAATTGAATTTTCCATATAATAAACTTTCTGGATTAGGCATGTGTACAATCAAGTCAGTGAAATTCAAAAATTCGGTACATACAATGTGTGGTCTTCAAAGGGATTACTAATTTAAAGAAAACTGCATGTTTGATATCAAATTTTTTCTGAATTTTGTCTCAATGAAACCGAAAATACATTGTTGCTAGGCACTTTTCCAATATAAATAAATTGTTGCACTTCACGCTATAAATGAATTGTTGCTAAGGACTAGTGTGATTACATTCATTCCTGACTTTTAGGTAGGGTCTATGTAATAATCTATACTGAATCAAAACAAATATGGTTACTAGGTTCTTTTGGATCAAATAATTGTGGTTGCTAAGCACTTTTGACAAGACCTTGGCTTCTAACTGTTGACCTGTAAACGAAACAGTAGCTTTAATCATCCTGAACATTTTCTTCGCGTATTGTTTGCTTCTTTTTATTATCTTTTCTTACAAAATCCAATTAATATACGCAAGGTCGGAGGTCAAGGTCATCTATGACTTTTGATCTTTAGTTAAATTGAGGATCATTTGATGCTCAATAGTTTTCACATGATAGTCATTCAATTGTTATTACTGTTTTCTGGTAATCTTGATAACATGGTCGAATTTCTTAAGAAAAAAAAACCAAACATGATACATTTTGGTTTCCAGATCATCGATCTTAGCACCCTGAATTCCAAATATTTTGTTGTAAACTATTGACAAAAAACATTGATACTTTATATTCATAACCACAATCTACATGGAGGTGGATGCAAAACTGTATATTTTGTTCATGCTTAATGTGTATAATTTGCCTTAAAAAATACACTGAAAAATGACCTCTGCTCCTGCGGTTGTGACAATATTCAGCCAAAATGTTTTTTGTGATATATGACATTGCTGTTATGTTTGTTAGGTATCATGTTTCTGAAAATATTAACATTAACACATATCATTAAATAAAATCTGGTTTTGCTTCAGAATGCCTGCAAAGTAGTTTTGTTTTCAATTATAAATTCCCCAAATTTACGGGAAAACTCATTGACTTGGTTGCCATGGCAACCGTGACTGAGTAACACTTTGGAAGATATTTTTCTCACTTTTTCGCCTAGTTATATGGTCAGACTAGGTTTCAGGAAAATCGGTGACTTTTCGTGCCAACCTCGCTATATAAAATGGTTGGTGGTTACAGAGAATTGCTCTAAACTACGAAATTTGTTGTTGAAGTAAGGTACGTTTGCAACGTCCATTGGCCAATATTACAGAGATATTAAGGACGATGCTACATAATAAATTATAATACCAACAATCAACATTCAATCTATCTATCTATATGTATATTCTATACGCGGGTATAGTTGCTTTCAAAAATTTCGTAAAACTTCTATATCATCTTTTGTATAAATATGAATACCATTACCAAAATCGTTTCTTTCTTTTCGGATTAAATGCTTAGATAATGTTCTTAGATAGATCGTGATGTGTATTTGAACTTTAGTTCGTTTTATTATGGTCATATCATCATATGTATTAGTGAAATCTCAAAGAGTTTTAGTTCATTCTTAATACTGCGAATATGAATATTACATGGTTTACTCGACATATTCAATTCGGGGCTTGAATAAAAACTTTAGTACACATGGTACAAACAGCAGAACAACAATGTCAATGTTTCTATTTGAGCTTTGGTGTACATGTACAACTTACTGGAGGTGTGATGAGATGATTGAAGCTGTTAATTTTCTCCTTGATAATATTTATGTACGTTTCGGCAATAAAGTTTATCGACAGGTTGTAGGTATTCCTATGGGCACCAATTGCGCCCCTTTAATATCAGACTTGTTCTTGTACTGTTATGAATCACAGTTTATGACCAAACTCAGTAAAGAAACGTCTAAATTGCATTTAACTGTAGAATTTTCTAAATATACTGCCGAATTTTACCCTAAGGAACTAACTTTAAAAAAATCAAATATAAACGGTAATAACTGTCCTTTCCTAGATTTAGATATTTCAGTTTTACATGGGAAACTCTACACTAAAATTTACTACAAAAGGGACGATTTTCGTTCCCTATTGTTAATTTTCCTTTTTTGGACGGTGATGTTCCTTTGGCACCATCTTACGGTGTTTAAATATCACAACTCGTTTGCTATGCCCGTGTCTGTTGAAACGCTTTGGATTTCAATGAACGTAATCTATGTATTACTGGTAAATTATTAAGTCAGGGATTTCGTTACCACAAATTACTTAAAACCTTTACTAAATTCTTACATAGATATAAAGATTTGGTTTTGAAGTTTGGTTGTACCTGTAGAAAACTTATTTCAAACGGGATAGCATATCCTCATTTTTACGGAGATGTTGTTCACCGAGCCCGGAAATTTGGAAACGATCCGGGTAAACTTATCGATCCTTTAAATAAACTTATTTTAAAAGGTTACCAATTCAACACTGTAATTGGATCTCTGAATTTTATTTTTTATTGGTATTGATATTGATTTTGTCATCAGTAAATTATAATCAAGCTAAATATTATTTTTATATACTTATGCACATTCCTGGCTCTACAATATGTCGATACCTTTATCTTGGCATTGCACAAGGTCATGTTTTTCTCTGACTGTTTATGACATCTTTACACTAAATTCATTGGACGTTGGATGTGTACTGATTGATATAGTTGTTATTGGCTATGAACTAGCTGTAAGTAACTGTGAGTACTCTCAGATCTGTACTTAATGTCTTTCTGTTGTGTGGATGTATAAGTACCCGTCCACGTCCACTCTGTGTTTATGTTAGATGTATTTCTATTTGTATCCATCTGATGAGTTAAGCCTTTTTCAACTGATTTTTATAGTTTGTTCTTATGCTGTACTGTTACACCACTGTCCAATGTTAGGGGGAGGGTTTGGCGCCATCTAACTAGTTGAACCCCGCCACATTCTGTATGTGCCTGTCCCAAGTCAGGAGCCTGTAATTCAGTGGTTGTCGTTTGTTGCTGTGTAAAATATTTGTTTTTTGTTCATTATTTTGTACATTAATTAGGCCGTTAGTTATCTCGTTTGAATTGTTTTACATTGTCATTTCGGGTACTTTTATAGCTGACTATGCGGTACGGGCTTTGCTCATTGTTGAAGACCGTACGGTGACCTATAGTTGTTAATTTCTGTGTCATTTGGTCTCTTGTAGAGAGTTGTCTCATTGGCAATCATACCACATCTTCTTATTTTTATAAGTACAATTAACGAGAAGTGCAAATTAAGTTAAACAAATATTCATAAGTATCAGCCAAAAATACCAAACTCCAAGGTAAAGTTCAAAAATGGGAATTCCATAAAAACTGACAAAATCAAACGTTAAACTTTATCGACCATCGAAAAGAATGGAAAATAACTGTCAAATTCTTGACTTGTTACGTGCATTTTTCGAAAAAAATGTAGGTTAAACCTGATTTTATTCCTACAGTTTGATATGAGTTATCGAATTCGGTATTGTATTTGTTGCTTTGTTCAGAAGAGTTTGTGTTATTGTCATCTCGCTGAGTATTTTGTTCAATAAAGTGTGTGTCCTTACAAGCGTGCTCAATACGACTGATAACGTGAAATGTTTTTTAATTATTTTTCATCAACTATCCTTGCTAGAGTTTCATAGCCAGTCAAGGTCGATTAACAACCCCATAGTAGTAGTTTACTGTTCTGCATTTTTATAACAAATATCCACCCTCTGCTCTCCGATATGTATATATTACACTATCATAAAGCCAGATGTACGATTTACCGTCATAAAGTCTAGTTACCATTACAGACATGTATCGTGTACGATTTACAGTGACAATGCTGTCATTTTAATGTTAAATTCAACATTGCCATAAAAGCGGGAGGTTTGGCTAGCCACAAAACCAGGTTCAACCCACCATTTTTTTCTAAAATGTCCTGTACGAAGTCCGGAAAATGGCCGTTGTTATATTATAGTTCGTTTCTGTGTGTGTTACATTTTAATGTTGTGTTTCTGTTGTATCGTAGTTCTCCTCTTATATTTGATGTGTTTCCCTCAGTTTTAGTTTGTAACCCGGATTTGTTTTTTTCTCATCGATTTATGAATTTCGAACAGCGGTATACTACTGTTGCCTTTATCTAATTACCATAACATAACTGTATGGTGTAAGAATTCTAGTGATAAAGTCTAGTTACCATAACATGGTGTAAGATTTAGTGTGATAAAGTAAGATTTACAGATACAAAGTAACATAAAGTAACATATGGTATGGTGTAAGATTTACTGTGATAGAGATGCATTTAGGGTCTCTTTCTTGAACCGTTTTACTGCTATAACTTGGTTAAGCACACAATACAACGCACTCACCAGGGCTATTCCATGTCTGAAAAAGAGGCGAATGATACCATACAAACTCATCCCATGGCAAAAAATGAAAGACGATAAAAAGACAAACAGTATACAAAACATAATTTAGAAAACTAAAGACAGAGCAATACAACCCCACCCACAACATTTTCAATTGTACGAGAGCGACTTATATTATTAAAAGAAAAAAAAGTCATCTCTATTGACTGGATGATGCATACGAACTAATCCATCTATTTTCTTCTTAGAGAAAAAAAATGTCTATATTAGATTGCACTCCATTGATTTGTTATTCATAACTTAAAGTTTCAAGCTTTGTTTTAAATAAATACGAACAACTGATAATCTTTTTATATGACTAGCGTTTTATGTAACCAAAAGATATTCTATATTTCCGTGATAGCTTCTGAAACGTTATGAAGTCAAAGGTAACATCGTGGCAAATTTCTTTTTAGCCAAAAGTCTATTTATGGAAAAAACTGACGAGCTGTTTTTTGTTTTTTTTTTTATATAAATATATATACATATATATATATATTGACACCTGGAACTCAATGAAACAGAGGTGCAAATAGTGAATTATTTCATTTGATTGATTATGAGTTGAACGGTAGAGTCTCGATTGTACATGAAACCGTCGATCGAGTGAACTATCTCTTTATTACGTCATATTTGAGTAAAACTATGATGTTACATTTTCGTTTCACATAAAAATGCAGCATTTACTTATGCAATATTTCAGACTGAAATGTTTTATTGAGAATAATATATGAGCTGCAATGATAGAAATAGACCTTATGCAAATGAATATCAATACATCTGTTAACCTATTTTTGGATGCAAAAATCTCTACGGAAAGTCTGCAACAGTTTGAAATATAACCTCCTTGATTTCATCTTGCTATTTCGTATTTGAATTTTCCAAAAAAGTATTATACATGTACATGTATACGTGCATTTGCATAAGGTTGATGTCTGTCTGACGTAGCTCATACTTTGATTTAATTGTTTATGTTGTTTCTTATTTTTAATATGTTTTCTTGCTTTATTTTTTTTTCAGATCGCCATTGGGCAAGTCTTTTTCAAATTAGATACCTTCTTTATATCTTTTTAACCTTTCGGATTTTATATACCATAGCAGATGTCATTCTACTTCAGAAACAAATGTTTCAACAAAAGATTTCTAAGTCAAGATATAAAAACAGAAATTATCTACTGCTTTGGTACGCCCCACCATCTTGGGCTCAAAGTATAAGACTTCAGAACGGAATGAAATATTGCGTATACCAAAATTGTGATATATCACTCGACAAGAGTTTGATAAATAGAAGCGATGTTTTGTTATTTCATCACTCTGATCTTACTAAAAATCCCCCAATAAGACCAGAGAATCAGATTTGGATATTCTTTACACTAGAGTCACCACAACATATATATGGACGCTACAAAGAAAAACAGTGGAATAATGCATTCAACTGGACATGGAGCTATCGACAAGATTCGGAAATATTTACACCTTATGGAAAATTGTCTAAAAGATTAACGTATAAAAAAAAGAATTACACTGAGATATTTGAACAGAAATCAAACGATGTGGCTTGGGTGGTAAGCAATTGTTTTGCACATTCAAAAAGGATGAGATACGTGCAAATGATGAAGAAATATATCGATGTAGACATATTTGGAAGGTGTGGAAAATCCTGCAGTTTATCGGGCGATAACTGTTTAAAAAATTTAAGTAATAACTATAAATTCTATCTGTCATTTGAAAATTCTTTATGTGAAGATTATGTAACAGAAAAAGCATTCCGATTGTACAAGGATGATTTCAATATAGTTCCTGTAATAAGGGGATCTCCTAATGTTAAGAGTATTTTACCACAGGCTACCTTTATATCTACCTCGGATTTTAAGTCTCCAAAAGCATTGGCTCTTTATCTCAGTGACGTAGCACTGAATAAAACTAAGTATTTAACCTATATTAAAGCAAAAGACATGTATGTGACGTATGCGAACATCGACCATTTAGAACGTGGAGCATGTTCATTGTGTGAAACATTAAATAGTGATTACAAACGAAAGGGTACTGTCAATTTATCACAATGGGCATTAAAGAAAAGATGCGTCAGTCCTACTGATATAACATAATTATAATCTATGCTTAAGGAGAAAATAGATATAGGTTAAAAATGATTGAAATCTTTAAAATTCCCTAGTTCCTGATTCGTTTTGTCGCAGACGTACATCGTCAATGTATTTTGTTTTTAGTTGCATAGGAGAAAAAACCCTTATCAGCGGGTACACGACTTTTCTATTCAAATTAATATGTGACGAATGGAAGAAAGTTAAAACAAAAATTAAATATATTTCCTATTGTTTCATTCATTGTAGTAGATATCTTGTCAGCATTTAAAAAATAAAAACCTTAAATTCAGTACTCCAATGTTTCTTATAAAAACAACTAGCAGACACTCGTTATTCCCTCTACATGCGATAACAGTATAATTAAAGATTTAAGATAAAAATATAGGAATTAAAATTAATGATGAAAACGCGCCAAATCATTCTGTTATCGAAAAATATAGACAGCAACATCATTTCAATAAAGATACAATCCTACTTGTCATGTGTCACTAAGACAAAACCAGGTCTGATGAAGTTTTGTAACCATCAAAGTTTTATAATTTCTTTTTTGTTCGTGTTTTATATGACTTAAAGATAATACTTTGAGGCTTCAAATGTACATTACAAGGAAACTTTACTAATTCATTACAAACAACATTAGATTTTTACTTTTGTGCAAATATTTTGAATTTTGATAATTATTATTTTTAAAATAGTGAAGTCCAAAGTCTTACTTAATTATTTAAAATCTCCCATATATACGATCTCATCAGTTTATCAAACGTAGAGATATTTTACAACAGTATATCCGGACTTACCTTTATATTCCGGCTTGTCTCTTTTTTTTTTTCGAACGACACATTTTTAGGTTGTTCTTTATATATACATATATAAAAAAAGAAAAAACATTAACATCATTCAAATTCACAGACTTTTTTAATTACCTTCTTCTACCTTTCACTTTTTTATGCGATTACTAGGAAAATTGTGAAATATAAACACATACATGTATTATTCTTGTCGAGCCTTCAACTTTTGTCGAACAAGCGAGACATAGCGATCCTACATTCCGTCGTCGGCGTCGTCGTCGTCGTTGTTGTTGTTGTCGTCGTCGGCTGCGTCCACAAATGATCACTCTGTGGTTAAAGTTTTTCAAATTTTAATAACTTTCTTTAACTATCCTGGATTTCTACCAAACTTGGACAAAGCTTGTTTATGATCATAAGATAATATTCAAAAGCAAATTTGTTAAAAAAAAAAAGATAAAACATTTTCCGTATTTTACTTATAAATGGACTTAGTTTTTCTGCCAGGAAACATTACATTCACTCTGTGGTTAAAGTTTTTGAAATTTTAATAAGTTTCTTAAACTAACCTGGATTTCTACCAAACTTGGGAAGAAGCTTGTTTATAATCATAAGATAGTATCCAGAAGTAAAGTTTGTAAGAAAAAATTAATTTTTTCCGTATTTTTACTTATAAATGGACTTAGTTTTTCTGCCAGTTAACATTACATTCAATCTGTGGTTAAAGATTTTAAAATTTTAACAACTTTCTTAAAATATCCTGGATTTCTACCAAACTTGGACAGAAGCTTGTTCATGATTAAAAGCTAGTATTTAGAAGGACATTTTGGTAAAATTTTGTTCCGTTTTTTCCGTATTTTACTTATAAATGGATTTAGTGTTTCTTCCAGTTAACATTGCATACAGTCTGCAGTTTAAGTTTTTAAACATTTATTAGATTCATAAACTATCCTGGATTTTTACCAAACTTGGATAGAAGCTACTTACAATCAAAATATAGTATAGAGAGGAATATTTTTATTAATTATTTTCCTCGTTTTTGTTGAGCCTGCGATTAACAGCAAAAGTAGGCCAGACACTGGGTTCGGCAGAACCCTTATGAGTTTTTGATAGACATAATTATTTGATTATCAATTTCATTCATGTCCAATCAAGTACATTATTTTTTTATTTCTTTTTGATTTGTATAATTTGTACATTATAATGATCTTGAATTTGAACTTAATTAAAACATGTGTACACTAAAATATAAATTGTGTGTGTGTGTGTGTGTGTGTGTGTGTGTGTGTGTGTGTGTGTGTGTGTGTGTGTGTGTGTCCAAGTTGCATTTGTTGATTTTACTGAACCGAGAACGCCAAACACTCAACATATGAAAGCAAAGGATGTATAAAAACATCAATGATAATATACATTTATTTCCCGTGCATGAGGGAGATATGGTGATTTATTCACCCAAGATTATTTCCTGAGGTCTCTGTCTGAGGTACATATGAACAAATTTTCATATCTGCCGAAGCAGAAGCAAAGAGAAATGAATGTCTTAATCCACTGCCCATACTTTGTTGGTAAAATATTAATTTCATACAATTTTTTTTTACCGCATGCGTTATTTCGCACGAGGAAATACCGATGTTCAAAGGGAAATATGATCCTCAGAGGAGAATATGAAGTGTTGTTCAATGTCACGTGGGATAGTCGCAACCAATCAAATATTGATTAAGCTTTCAAAATGTACATAAAGTGGAATAACTATATTTATCAACGAAGAATGAATCATACCAATATTTATAAAAAAAAAACTCATCTAATATACAAGGTTTGTTATTTTGTACGCCAGACTCGCGTTTCGTCAACAAAAGACTCTTCAGTAACGCTCGAATAAAAAAAAGTTAACAGGCTATGACCATATCAATTTTATTTCATATCAACACAGACATGTTGACTACCGGGCTGGGCTCTCAACAGATATTTTAAAAACAGTCCCAGTACCGAAACATTGCTTGAAGCTGACGTAACGTCTCCCATCAGAATTATCGACCCAGTGCTAGAAAATGAAAATAACATGTAATAGACTTGTGCATCCGTATGTAGGTATGCTAAAATATAAACATGTGATGTTCATGACACAACTCCTAACGTTCCTACGTATATCTACATCCCTAGAGTGTCAAATGTTTAAGGTTAGGAGCTCCGGATGAGGTTCAGAAAAACGCTTCAGACACATGAAACGTATCAAGTGTTATTTTCGTTCAGTACAGATCCGCCTAAATTCCATCTGAGCGATACAGATTTATATTACATTTTTGAAATTCACGTTATTTGATTGCAACCAATGTAATAAAAATACAGTTTTAATCGTTTGACTTCTCGATAGCTAGAATATAATGACAAAGAATTGTTCATATCAATTTAACACAGAATATGATATATATAGAATTAAGAATATGTAGTTTGATTGCTATTGCATCTTTGATGCTCATTACATTTACTTGTTGCAAACTTATACGGAAATCAACGAGTTTACAGACCGAAAACAACAACAGACTCATGTAAAAACGCTCAAATTATCCAATAGACTACGTCACATGAGTTGCATACTGGCTAGCTAGGGTCCAACTTTCTTGGTAAAAATGGATATAACTCTAGGAAAGTTGGACCAGATCATTCTTCTCAGGCGTACACATTGATATAAAGTACGTTTCACCTTTGCTGAGTATCACATTATGGTAAAATTTTATAAGATTAGGAGAATATCATTTTGAAATTTTGATTTAAACGGCAACTTTTTGTGACATGTTTCAGACTACTATGGCTTGTTCTCTACTCATGTGGAAATTTTAGGACAAAGCTTAAGTTTTTGATGGGTACAAAATAACTTATTTGCCAGTGATTTCATGTTAACTATTTTATACACTATACCAATAGGTATATAACTAGCCGAAATAGTTTCTACATTCTAAAAGTTAATAACAAAAAGACCTATAGGTTTATTATTGGGAGGACAGAAATACCCTATATTCACACGTGAGCTTAGCAAAACGGAAAGGCAATATATCAACATTCTGAAATAAAAAAAGGTTGACGTACCATCATCTAAATAATATTTATTACCGATCATATCATTTGCCTTCTGGGTATTTTGTGAAGTCAATGAACCTTGAAATACTTAAATAATTGAAACGTATTTCAACAATCGCAAAAAAAAAACATGTCAGAGGATGCCATGAGTATGTGCATATTGGAGAGGATTAAAATTTATATAGTTGTAAGTATTTAAAGTTGTCTTCGTGTGCGTTATAAAAGGACCCTTGTGTCAATTTAAATCCCCTTAAAAAAACGTTATTTACTCTCATGACTAGTGTTTGTTTTTAAACCTAATAAGTTTTGCCATCCTCAGAGGTTGATAAATATGATAAATAAAAAACACCCCGAAATCATTATTTTTAACTGTTTCAAAATACTATGTTTTTTTTTTTTGGTAAACTGAAAGATTTGTTTGTTTGAAATTTGATTGATTGATTGGTCTATTGTTTGTTGCTAAACGTCCAGTGGCAAATAGTTCATCTATGTTTAGGACGAGAACAAATTGACAATAAATACAAAGTAATAGAGCCCGAAGTCGGGTAAGTTTAGATTGCATTTGCAAACCGAGGGTATATATTTGAAAAGAAATTTATCCTTGCAAAAAGCCACCTACGTATACCTCTCATAAAATTGTTGCAACGGTTTGACAATCTCTCTACACGAGGCATCGGATTTGACGTCCCCATTCTGCCCGGACGTAGCTGCGTACTTGTACATCCTGCATTGCCAAACCGACGCCCCACTTTGGAAAAGGTTTTACTGCGGATCGGAAGAAGACCTGTAATGACTATATTCCTATTCCTCAGTCACCCTTGGCGGGGTGTGAGGGGGAGGGTTGAAACTTTAATACCCAATAAAAAACATTGAACAAACATACAAACCGACAACAGTTATTTAGTAATCTTATAATTTTATAAATTGTTTCAAATATTCCAAATCCTGAATCAATATTTGTTTGAGCATTGCGAAAGTCGTAGGTGCACTCAAATAATCCTATGTGTGATGTACATTTCATCAACAATAATAATCTCATTGTAACGTAGTAGTTATGTTACACTTACGGAGACTTTGAAATGTCTTTTATATATATTATGAAAACCTTTTTAACATCGGTATGTTTAATGCGTTTCGTTCTATTATCATGATAACATGCCATCCAAATAATAACATCGTTAAGTTTAAATTACGTTTTGTAAACATACAATTACCGCTCCTATTACGTTCGTTCGTCGAGATATGTTCGTTCGTCAATATCCTGGTCATCTCTATTAAAACTTAAACTTGTTCTGTTTTTTTTTTATACGTATAAGAAATTATAGGTAGCTCTATGATATCAAAGTATGGAGGTATAAAGTTTTCAACGATGGGGTTATTAAAAAAAACTGAAAAAATTGAAAAAAAATCGATACTTCTGTTAATGTATTTTATTTTCAAATGACTTTTATGGTGTTTAAGTTTGTCAATACGTCCATGTTAACACAAAGCTATTATGGAACGTGTACACTCATAGGTTGCAGTCTTGTAATTGACAGCTCCATAGGCTTACATGCAAAACAGCTGATCTTGAAAATTTTTTTTGTTCAAAAATGCTACATAGAAAAAAATCATGTACAGACGGACGGGTATCACATGACCTATTATAGCACGTGCATTTTGCGTAATTAAAATCGGTTCCGATTCTTTTTTTACGCAATCGGTAGACAAGGGCACGAGGATAAAAGCTTATGTGAAGGGTTACTGCCAGTCACCCAACGTCAAAACCGTTGCACTACGAAAAGTGTATACGCAAGTTAATGTAGTCCTAACAAAAATGATAGATCTAAATATCTAAAAGTAAAACTATTTGAAAATATATGTGCGGTAAAATAAAAAAGTGTTATGTTTTTTTTATTATCCTCTTTGTAATACGTTGAAAATTATTGTTTATTGGAAATATTTAAATACCATTTACAGTCGTAGCAGACAAAATGATAGGTGACTGTAGGTCACATTTACATAGCACCAATTGCAACTTTCAAAATGTTGTAGATCGGGTCCGACGACTTACAGAAAAGAGCGACGATTTACAGAAAAGAACCGAAAAGGACCGAAAAGGACCAAAAAGAATAGAAAAGAACCGAAAAGGAAATCTATTTTTTTTTTGGAATCGAAGGAGACTAGCAAATTGCAAAATCATTAAAGTCTATAAATGAAAAGATAGTTTCCAAAAAAACTTTCTTATTAGGTTTTGAAACCTTATATTGCGACAGGACTAACTTACAATTGAAAAATTACCCTCTTATTATTAAAGGTAGGGTCGAATGCCTATCTTATATACTACAAATTACAAATAGGGGCTATTCAAATGAGTTTTGAAAAAGCTCATACATTAATTCATATGTTATATCTATTTCAGTATTTAACAATATCGACTGCATCTTTCATCCGCTTTCTCTTCCCTTTCCCAATCTGGTAGATTTTTTGCCTCTCCGATCTGTATAGACTTAATCAATTTTCTATCTCCATGTGCATTTCCTCACTTTTTTCATTTTCCTTAGATCTCTTGTTAAATTTCTCTTTCTACTTCATGCGTCTTACTATCTCTCTGGCACCCTTTCTCATTTAACTTATAAATATATAGACGAACTATTTACATATATATACATATAATTACATTAAATTGCGCACAGGATTTTTTATTTGTTAATAATCTCCATGCACAAGTTATTGCTATTTAAAAAATATAATATGCATATGAACAAATGTTTTAATAATAACATTAAAATCCTTAATAAAAAATATAAATGATAATTTATCATACTGGTCCAATTTTAATTTTTTAACTTCGACCAGGCCTTGGAGAAGACATTTTCGAAGAAAGGACTAAAATAACACAGAAGTGTACTTTCTAGCTCATCTAGCTTTAAGCGTCATGCCAAGTATTGTCATTACTTAAAACCATAGGATATCAAAAAACCATTAGAAGTCTTCTAAGAAACACTTTCGACATTTAAACGAAATCTTTTACTAAAGATACTGGGAAGATCCATAACTAATTTACAGTTTTTGTGGTCAAACCAAAGTAAGAAATGACCACCACAAAGGAACATAAATAGAACCATACACATAGTACATGCATGTAGGTTGTCAGATACCATCTCGTATATTAAAATCACATCATGCAGAAATGACCTAATGTGTTCCTCTCCTAATTATAAGTTTTGCTGCAATATCCAAAATCAAAGTTGTGGAACATATTTTATTAGAATCGTTGGTAATCCATGCAATTAGTGTCTCCTCCATGAGAGTCTTGAACATTAAAACTAAATATTAAATAAACGACACTGCTAATTTTTAGTGTTTGGTACAGGTTGGCTATCACTGTACAACACAGTTTAACCATGGAAGTATTATATGTCAATATTATACATGTACTTCCATGGTTTAACATAGAACCCTATGGGAAAAACAGAGAACTGTTTTTGTCTGAAAACACTGTCAAACATCCAAATATACTATCCACACTGATCTGTGTCCACACTTTTATAGTTTTAAAATAAAACGAAAAACGCAGAAAGGGAGAAAAATCAATATCTAAGGACAATTAATATTAAGGAGTTGATTTCCAATTAAGTTATCTTAACATATTTGTTGGTCGTATATGGCTGATCTATTTCCGCAAACATTTTCTTCAAATCTATGATACTTTTCAATAGTCAAAAATCAAGTTTACAGTTTATTTAATAGTCAAAAATCAAGTTTACAGTTTATTTATTTAAAGACAATTAGTCGCATCTGGGACTTACATGAATAATACAGTCTCTTGGTCACAGGTTGTTAATTCCTTCATTTTTTTTTAAATTCAAAGACTAATTGCTAGTTTTATTTAAAAACAACAACATTATTTTATTAAAATGCTTATTGTATTTCGATACTATGCGAATAAAAGTCTTTGATGTGTTCATCAAAAGACACATTTTGTTTTATGGTGTATAACAGGAGTGATTTATATTGTACAGTGTGCAAATGATTACTTGTACATATATAATTGTTTTTTTTACTGAAAACCAAGTTATAATACTGTCTTTTTTTTTTTGTCCACATATCCCTATAAAATGTACAATCTAAGTTACAGTTATGCGTTCATTTATTACGAGGAATTATTAACAATATCAAAATTTCGTGTGTATATAAATATGAAATAAATATATGTATGCTCTTTTTGGTTCCTTTTCGGTTCTTTTCTGTTCTTTTTGGTCCTTTTCGGTCCTTTTCTGTTCTTTTCTGTAAATCGTCGCTCTTTTCTGTAAATCGTTGGACCGTTGTAGATCTGTTCACGTAGGGTATCATGAATTTGCAATTATTTATATGAGGGACACGGAGGAAATTGAAAAACAAGCCATGAAGCATGGTTTTCAAAAGTATCTTATGATTAAGACATGTCTTACAATGGTTAAGGACATGTCATAAGATATGTATTTGAAGGCGTCTCAAGTCATGATATTCATAACTTTGTTCGTACACTTAAGACACCTCGGGACATTACTTATGATGGTCTTATGATTGTCATAAATGTTACGACATCACACATTTTCTTATTTGCTCATGCAACATGCAGAATGAGATCTAGGATTGTGAAAAAAGGGGGCCCAAACTAGGCATCGTTTGGAGTGATATATGCTAAAAGTCTATACATAAACCAAATGTGTAGCTTCATAGGGGGCGAGGCCCTGACCTCTCTTTTAACATCCGTTTCTGCATGCAGCCTCTCTTACTCTCTTTTTGGCACTGTTTATTCTGTCGCTTAATCTACTAAATAGTAAAAATTTATTTCTTCTTCACTTCGTCATTTAAAATTTGAATGTCCTGAGACGTACAATTTGGAATCCTTTTCTTTGTAATGATTATTTTTAATAAATATTTATGATATTTTTTCTTTGTATAGTAGTTCATTGACGTATTTGCACAGGCATTCTATGTATACCAAATATTAAAAGCATTCCTAATTAGATAACACTTCATTATAATAATACATGAACACGAAGTCCTAACCATTAAATTTAAACAAATTATCAACTCAGATTTTAACTCCTTTTCATATATAATTTTTATGTTCATCGCGTTCATTATACTGGAAAAAATATGAATAATATTCGTATAAGATAAGAATAGTATTAGTTATAATTTTCATAGTAACATATTTTCACTTTTGACTATCATTAAAGCATCATAGGTATGACTATCTTTTGACAGCTATGATTTACATTCTATGACATATCATATGATAGTCATAAGATGGTCATAAAATTTACCTCAAGACAAATCGAAATCAAGCTCGTGGACTGTTAAAAAAATCAACAAAATCAAATGTGTGTACTTATTTATTTCGGGAAAATAGGTATTTGTTTACTGTACAGCAACCGAATTTGGAATCCAGAAAAAATCTACAGGGGCATATTTTTAAGTTAACTAAATCAACAGGTGAACTGAGTTCAAAGGTTTTTTTTAGTTTCCTTTTCCTTCCTTGAAAGTTGCAGTGTTTTTCCCCTTTTTTTAGGGTAATCCGTGATGTCAAAGAGTGGCGTCGTGTAAAAAGACTTTTAAATTGAATTCGATGTAACTTCTGACCGTTTTACTCCACATTACAGATCTTTTTCTAACCCGTAGTAGTTTCATTAAAAAGGGGGACACGTATGTTTTCAGGTGTGAAAGTCATTGGTGGCGTCATTATTCTTTCACATGTTTCAGGTAGATAATTATTCATGACAAGAAGTTTCTTTCGTTGCAATTTTGAAAACATCCCATGGAGCAAATAACACAGATGCTACTCAGACTTTGTTAAAAGTCACCAGTGTGTGAGCAGAAAGTTGATGAACGCACTGGGGGTATGTCAAAGAACGTCTCGTCCTTTTTCTAAAAATGTTCATCGGAAGATACCAAGACATTGTTAATAAATATTCCGTATCAACTTCACAAATAATACACGATGGTTTTGAAATATAGATTCTAGGTACTGGCGTTGTTTATCATCTTATTAATAATAACGTGTAATAGTATTCTTTTATTTGTCTTTGTAAATTAGTACTTTTACATTTTAATCTATTTTTGGTAATATCCATTTGACGTGAATCGGTACTTATACATCCCGTCATTGTGTTATTGTGCTATGGTAACTTTTTGTATTCTTGTCTTCCGTTTTTGCTTATGTGCTTTGTCAATATGCCTTTTTGTTTTTCTTTGTTGACATATAAATTATGTTTGAAATTTGATTAAGGTTATAACACAATGTTGACTGCTGTACTCCCATTTGTGACATTTGTAACTATTTTGTCTGTTTGTTTTGTTCATACATCGTTTTCAATATAATACAATTTTATGCGACTGTCATACACGTGAGAGGTTTAGCTAGCTATAGAACCAGGTTTAATCCACCGTTTTCTATATAAGAAATGCCTGTATCAAGTCTGACAGGAATATGAATGTTATTTTTTGTTCGTTTGATGTGTTCGAACTTTTGATTTTGACATCTGCTTAGGGCCTTCCGTTTAGAATTTTCCCCGGACTTTTGCTATTTTACTTTTTCGTACATGGCAGGGGTCTTAGCGACACGCACATGCAAGTCATACATTAATTTGTTGAATATCTAACTACTAATGGGTGTCATAGGAGGTCCACAAAGGTTTTGATTGAACTGATGATGATGATGATGATGATGATGATGATGATGATGATGATGATGATGATGATGATGATGATGATGATGATGATGGAAGTTTTAAACGACCTTGACTGGCTATACAGCTCTCCCACGGTTGGAAGATTGAACTGTTCGTGTCATGACTAGTATGGTTAGGTGTCAGATATTTTATATTTTTAATTAATAATTATAATTAGGTTTTGTTTTTCTGCCAATCTAATTTTCTATAATTTTACATCAATATGTTTTTAACTACATTTGCATTTGTATAATTACATTATATCAAGGCTCTTGTATAGCCCGATTCAAACAACTGTTCTGTTCTGAGCTGTATAATGGTAAACATGTCGGGTTAACATGTACCACCGGAGTTACATTGCACATTGATGAAGCAAGCAGATAACAGCATCACAGTACCAACATCTTCATAAATGTGGAACATGTTTACTTTTGTAACATCGGTCCAGGTATAATGCAGTTGACACTAAATACTATAAAACTTTCTTCATTGCATAAAATGCAGATGTCTTTCTGCTCGTCAAATGACAGTTTACTGATTATCGTTCTGTACCATTTCTGAAGGGCCTGTAGGTCACCTTGCTATTGATATGTACCATAATTCTGAGGTGCATGTAGGTAGCCCTGTTATAGATCTGTACCATGATTACCTGCGGTGCCTGTAGGACACTCTGCTATTGATCTGTATCATAATCATCTGCGGTGCCTGTAGGTCACCCTGCAATTGATCTGTATCATAATCATCTGCGGTGCCTGTAGGTCACCCTGCTATTGATATGTACCATTATAATCTGCGGTGACTGTAGGTCACCCTGCTATTGATCTGTCCCATAATCATCTGCGGTGCCTGTAGGTCACCCTGCTATTGATATGTATCATAATCATCTGCGGTGCCTGTAGGTCACCCTGCAATTGATCTGTATCATAATCATCTGCGGTGCCTGTAGGTCACCCTGCTATTGATATGTACCATTATAATCTGCGGTGACTGTAGGTCACCCTGCTATTGATCTGTCCCATAATCATCTGCGGTGCCTGTAGGTCACCCTGCTATTGATATGTACCATTATAATCTGCGGTGACTGTAGGTCACCCTGCTATTGATCTGTCCCATAATCATCTGCGGTACCTGTAGGACACTCTGCTATTGATCTGTCCCATAATCATCTGCGGTGCCTGTAGGACACTCTGCTATTGATCTGTATCATAGTCATCTGCCGTGCCTGTAGGTCACCCTGCTATTGATCTGTCCCATAATCATCTGCGGTACCTGTAGGACACTCTGCTATTGATCTGTATCATAATCATCTGCGGTGCCTGTAGGACACTCTGCTATTGATCTGTCCCATAATCATCTGCGGTACCTGTAGGACACTCTGCTATTGATCTGTATCATAATCATCTGCGGTGCCTGTAGGTCACCCTGCTATTGATCTGTCCCATAATCATCTGCGGTGCCTGTAGGTCACCCTGCTATTGATCTGTACCATTATAATCTGCGGTACCTGTAGGTCACCCTGCAATTGATCTGTATCATAATCATCTGCGGTGCCTGTAGGTCACCCTGCTATTGATATGTACCATTATAATCTGCGGTGACTGTAGGTCACCCTGCTATTGATCTGTCCCATAATCATCTGCGGTGCCTGTAGGTCACCCTGCTATTGATATGTACCATTATAATCTGCGGTGACTGTAGGTCACCCTGCTATTGATCTGTCCCATAATCATCTGCGGTACCTGTAGGACACTCTGCTATTGATCTGTCCCATAATCATCTGCGGTGCCTGTAGGACACTCTGCTATTGATCTGTATCATAGTCATCTGCGGTGCCTGTAGGTCACCCTGCTATTGATCTGTCCCATAATCATCTGCGGTACCTGTAGGACACTCTGCTATTGATCTGTATCATAATCATCTGCGGTGCCTGTAGGACACTCTGCTATTGATCTGTCCCATAATCATCTGCGGTACCTGTAGGACACTCTGCTATTGATCTGTATCATAATCATCTGCGGTGCCTGTAGGTCACCCTGCTATTGATCTGTCCCATAATCATCTGCGGTGCCTGTAGGTCACCCTGCTATTGATCTGTACCATTATAATCTGCGGTACCTGTAGGTCACCCTGCTATTGATCAGTATTATAATTATCGGAGTTTTCTGTAGGTCACCCTGCTATTGATTTGTACTATAATTATATGAGGTGCATGTAGTTCACCCTGTTGTTGATCTGTACCATAATCATCTGCGGTGCCTGTAGGCCATCCTAATATTGATCTGTACCATATCATTTCAAATGTGCCCATAGGTGGCCCTTGTATTGATCTGTACTATATCATATGAAAAGTGCAAGAGGTCACATTGATATTGATCTGTATCATACCCTTTCAAAAGTGCATATAGGTTTCCTTATTTTTGATCGATACCATTTCCTATCAAAAGTGTTGTCTTATGTAACATCGGTCTTGGTATAATACAGTTGGCATTAAATACTATATAAAAGAGGAGCGAAAGATACCGGAGGAACAGTCAAACTCATAAATCAAAAATAAACTGACAACGCCATGGCTAAAAAATAAAAAGACAAACAGACAAATAATAGTACAGAAAACACAACATAGAAAACTAAAGACTAAGCAACACGAACCCAACCAAAAACTGGGGATGATCTCATGTGCTTCAGAAGGGTAAGCAGATCCTTACGACGTAAGGAACATATCCGATATCATCTGTGAAACGGATATTCCATAAATGACAACCAACTCGTAATGGCGTCCGTAAAATTTACGAAGGGATGACTTCAACTTCACCATTTGGAACTCTTGGTTTAATAGCTTCCTTTAATAGCTTCCTTTGTTCATTGCATAAAATACATTAAAATGCAGATGTCTTTCAGCTCGTCAATTGACAGTTTACTGATTATCGTTATGTACCATAATTTTTTGAAGGGCCTGTAGGTCACCTTGCTATTGATCTGAGTACCATAATGTTCTGAAGTGCATGTAGGTCACCCTGTAATTGATATTTATCATAATTATTGGAGGTGCGTTTAGGGCACACTGTTTACAGCTATTGATCTGTACCATAGTTATCTGAGGTGACTGTAGGACACCCTGCTATTGATCTGTACCATAATTATCTGCTGTACCTGTAGGTCACCCTGTTATTGATATGAACTATAATCATCTGCGGTGCCTGTGAGTCACCCTGCTATTGATCTGTCCCATAATTATCTGAGGTGCCTGTAGGTCAGGTCGCCCTGCTATTGATCTGTACCATTATAATCTGCGGTGCCTGTAGGTCACCCTGTTATTGATCTGTACCATAATCATCTGCGGTGCCTGTAGTTCACCCTGCTATTGATCTGTACTATAATTATATGAGGTGCATGTAGTTCACCCTGTTGTTGATCTGTACCATAATCATCTGCGGTGCCTGTAGGCCATCCTAATATTGATCTGTACCATATCATTTCAAATGTGCCCATAGGTGGCCCTTGTATTGATCTGTACCATATCATATGAAAAGTGCAAGAGGTCACATTGCTATTGATCTGTATCATACCCTTTCAAAAGCGCATGTAGGTCACCTTGTTTTTGATCTGTACCATTTCCAAAGAAAAGTGCTTGTATGTAACCTTTTTTTAGTCTCTCCCATATCATATCAAAGTTACTGAAGATTAGATGTCTGTTCATTTTTTACCATATCCTATTTAATTATCAAAATTGCATGTAGGTCACCCTGTAATTGATATGTACCATAATTATTCGAGGTGCGTGTAGGGCACGCTGCTATTGATCTGTACCATAGTAATCTTAGGTGCCTGTAGGTCACCCTGCTATTGATCTGTATCATAGTTATCTTAGGTGCCTGTAGGTCACCCTGATATTGATCTGTACCATATTATTTCAAATGTGCCTATTGGTCAGCTTGCTATTGATCTGTACCATATCATATCAAAGGTGCAAGAGGTCACATTGCTTTTGGTCTGTATCATACCCTTTCAAAAGCGCATGTAGGTCACCTTGTTTTTGATCTGTACCATTTACAATGAAAAGTGCTTGTAGATAATCTTATTTTAGTCTCTCTCATATCCTATCAAAGTTGCTGAAGATTATGTGTCTGTTAATTTTTACCATATCCTATTTAATTATCAAAATTGCCTGTAGGCCACCATGTTATTGATCTGTACCATATTATATCCTAGGTGCCTGGATATCACACTGCTTTTGATCTTTGCCAATAATTTCAACGGTACTTGTACCTCACCCTGTTGTTTACCATGTCATATTATAAATGCATGTATGTCCCCTCGTTATTTTCCATATCACATTATATGTGCCTGTAGGTCACCCTGTTAATTACAAAATCTTATCACAGGTGCCTGTAGGTCACCATGTTATTTACAAAATCTCATCACAGGTGCCTGTAGGTCACGCTGTTATTTATATCATCTTATCACATGTGTCTGTAGGTCACCCTGTTATTTTACATATCCTATCATAGGTGCCTGTAGATCACCATGGTATTTATCCATAATATCATAATATAGGGGGCTGTAAATCACCCTGTTATTTTACATATTCTTTCATATGTGCCTATAGGTCACCATGTCATTTCAATATCATATTATAGTTCTGTTATTTTCTTTTTCCTATCATAGGTGCATGTAAGACACCACGGTATTTATCCATATTGTATTATAGGATTCAACCTTCATGCACCTATGATACAGATCTATATTGGGATTGGATCTGAAGGCTCCTGTAATATGCAAAAGTGTAGATAAATATCAGTGTAACCTGCAGTCACATATGATAGGCTATGTTAGAGATAAAAGTTGTGTGACCTGCAGACACCGAGTATAGGCTATGTAACATTTACATAGCAATCATGTGACCTGCAGGCTCCTATGATGGGCTCTGGTAAGGATCTATGAGAATAAGACCTGCATGCACCTATGATACAGATCTATGTGACTTGACCTACAGTCTCATATGATGTGCTCTGGTACAGATACATATCAGTGTTACCTGCAGGTAGTTACAAAAGGCTAATGTTACATAGGAATAAAAGTATGACCTGAAGGCAATGATGGTACAGATAATTTTTGGTTTAACCTGCAGGCACCTATGCTAGAATATGGAACATAAAAAAGCGGTGAAACCTACATGCACCTATAATAAACCTGCAAGCACTATAAAAGGATACAGTACACAAATCAGTGGTGTGACTTACATGCACCCATGATTGGATATAGTAAATACAAAAGACTGTGTGCAGATAAAAAGTCGTGTGACCTACAGGAACCTATGATAGACTATAGGGCAGATAAAAAGTCGTGTGACCTACAGGAACCTTTGATAGGCTATAGTGCAGATAAAAAGTCGTGTGACCTACAGGAACCTATGATAGGCTTTAGTGCAAATAAAAAGTCGTGTGACCTACAGGAACCTATGATAGGCTATGGTGCAAATAAAAAGTCGTATGACCTACTGGAAACTATGATAGGCAATAGTGCAGATAAAAAGTCGTGTGACTTACAGGAACCTATGATAGGCTATAGTGCAGATAAAAAGTTGTATGACCCACAGGAACCTATGATAGGCTATAGTGCAGATGAACAGTCGTATGACCTACAGGAACCTATGATAGGTTATAGTGCAGATAAACAATCGTATGACCTACAGGAACCTATGATAGGCTATAGTGCATATAAAAAGTCGTGTGACCTACAGGAACCTATGATAGGCTATAGTGCAGATAAAAAGTCGTGTGACCTACAGGAACCTATGATAGCCTATAGTGCAGATAAAAAGTCGTGTGACCTATAGGAACCTATGATAGGCAATAGTGCAAATAAAAAGTCGTGTGACATACAGGAACCTATGATAGGCTTTAATGCAAATAAAAAGTTGTATGACCTACAGGAACCTATGATAGGCTATAGTGCAGATGAACAGTCGTATGACCTACAGGAACCTATGATAGGCTATAGTGCAGATCTGTAGTGAAGAGATCGACAGGCACCTATTATAGACTATGGTGCAGATCTATGGTGATGTGACCTGCATGTACCTATTATAGTCTTTGGTACAGATAAATAAGCAATGTGACATGCAGTCACCCATGCTAGACTATAGTGAAGATTTATGGTGATGTGACCTTCAGGCACCTCTGATGGGCTAAGGTACAGTTAAAAAGCTGTAAAACCTGCAGACACCCATTATAGGCTTTGATCTAAGGTGATGTGACCTGCATGCATTTATGGTACTAATGCATATCAGTTTGACCCTCAGGCTCCTGTGATAGGCGAGTACTCTCAGATCTGTACTTAGTGTATTTTTGTTATTCGCATGAACAAGTAACCATCAACGTCCACTTTGTGTTTTGTAAGATGTTTTTCTATTTCTATTTATTTAATGTGACCTGCCTTTTTCAACTGTTTTTATAGTTTGTTATGTTCTACTGTTACACCACGATACCATGTTATGAGAGGGTTGGCGCCTTCAAATAGTTTAACCCCGCCACATTCTGTAAGTGCCTGTCCCAATTCAGGAACCGGTAATTCAGTGGTTGTCATTTGTCAGTTGCAAGAAGGAAAGGTAACTTCTAATTTACATTCTGCAGAGGATATGCCTAAAGAAGTATAGACTATATTATTTTCATACTTTGAACGACAATATTATTTTATATTTCTACCTGTGTGACATTTACATTCTGACGTCAAACGCGCAATTCTACGTTAGAGTCAGTGTTAATCTGGCCATTCGCTCCTAGTACTAAAGATCTTTCAATCGTTAATTGGTGGATTTGACATACTTAAATAAAATTCAAATATAAGGGAGCAATGAATAAGGTTGTTAAATTTGATGTGTGCCTTTTTGTGCTTCTTTGATGTTTGTTTGTTTTTATTGTGATCAAGATACTTGTGATACTTGTACATTCTGTCATTATTGTTTATGATACAATTATTCTCGTATTATTGTCTTTCATTTGTGCTAATGTGCTTTGTCTATATATCCCTTTTTATGTTTCTTTGTTACATATATGACGTAGCTCTGTACTTATACATCCCGTCATCGTGTTATTGTACTATGGTAAATTTGTGTATTCTTGTCTTTAATTTATGCTAATGTGATCGGTCTATATGCCATTTTGTGCTTCTTTGTTACATATTTGTTTTTGTTTTTTTAGTGATTAAGATTTTAACACAATGTTGACTGTTGTATTTTTGACATTTTTACCTATTATGTCTGTTTGGTTTGTTTACGCATCGTTGGCAACATAATGGAATTATATGCGACTGTCATACAAGTGAGAGGTTTAGCTAGCTATAAAACCAGGTTCAGTCCACCATTTTCTACGTAAGAAAATGTCTGTACCAAGTCAGGAATATGACAGTTGTTATCCATTCGTTTGATATGTTTGAGCATTTGATTTTGCAATTTGATTAGGGACTTTCCGTTTTTGGAATTTTCCTCGGAGTTCAGTATTTTTGTGATTTTACTTTTTGTTGCTGTGTTTCATATTTGTTTTTCGTTTATTATTTTGTACTTAAATTAGGCCGTCTATTGTGGAGAGTTGTCTCATTGGCAATCATACCACAACTTCCTTTTATATATATGGTGCAAATCTAAAGTGATGTGCCCTGCAGGCACCTACCATACAGATATATAAATCAAAGTGTGACATGCAGGCATATATAATAGGCTATGGTACAGATAATAAGCAGTCTGACCTGCAGACTCAAATGATAAGCTATGTTACAGATCTTAGGTGATGTGATCTGCAGGCACCTATTGTCCAGATACATTTTTGGTGAGACCTGCAGGCACATTTGATACAGATAAAATATGGTGTGTCCTGCAGGCACCTATAAAATTGTATATGATCATACGCGTAGATATATGCAGCACTACTTTTTTTATAAGTGGTGACTGGCAGTAACCGTTCACATAAGCTTTTATCCTTGTGCATTTTTCAGCTGGCTGTTTAACCTCCGAATCCGTACAGGGTACGTCCTTGACGTTTCAGGGCGTAGACAACATCCATGGCGGTGACAGTCTTCCTCTTTGCGTGCTCAGTGTATGTGACAGCATCACGGATGACATTTTCCAAAAAGACTTTCAAGACACCACGTGTTTCCTCGTAGATAAGACCAGAGATACGGAATCTTTCTATAATGCAATAAATTTATATATCAGCTTTTGATCTGTACACAGCTCAGCCTCACTTTTTACATACCACAAATGGTACATCATTGAATGAATAAATTATTGCGCCTTGTCTATTTTTCTCCACCAATGGGAAAAAAAGATTCATCCGCACACATGTAAACATCATTTATAAGACACAAATAGCACCCAAAATAGCTTCATATTGATCACAAATTAAAGGTTTTCAACAAAAAATTCTTTCTGTAACACGCAAATAATGAAGACAAAGTTTTGAAGGAGAATTTAAGATGGACTTCTTCCGTACCGAAAAAATATATTTAAAAAATATAAAATAATTGAATCTTCTCTTGTATTCACAGTATAATACACAATATATGTAAAAAGAATATACAAAAGCATCAATAAAAACATTGAGAAAATAACATCAAGGGAAAATGTATCTAAGAGAAAAATATAACCACAGAAATTAGAAAGAAATACATTTTAATAATTCTGCAATAAGAAGATGGATTGTATTGTTCTGGGACAATAGTATTCTTCCCTTTTTAATTTTTTTTTAGGGCCGGTATATATATATCTGAAAATGTATAACATTCATATATTTCTATATGATGTGAAAGTTTTAGATAAATTAAAATATGTATACATAAGGTGCATATGGAATGAATGACTCTCTCTGTATGTATTTATATTTTCATTTGCAGAAGAGTATGTTTTGAAATAAGTTTCTTTTTAATTTTGTTTCAATAGTTAACTAGGTATAACATTTTCTGAGATTAAAAAAAAAAAGAAAGAAAGAAAGAAAGATGTGGAGAGGGTTTCAGCTATATTTGATTTTGATGTACAACAAATTCAGACTCTTTTTGAAAAATATTGGTGGCCCTTAAAAGGGCCGTTATTGTATAGAGTAAAGGTCAGTTTAAGCACGTTCTCCACGGATTCTGCGAGCCAACTGGATGTCTTTGGGCATGATGGTGACTCTCTTGGCGTGGATGGCACACAAGTTGGTGTCCTCGAAAAGACCAACGAGGTAAGCTTCACTGGCTTCCTGGAGGGCCATAACGGCAGAGCTCTGGAAACGAAGATCAGTCTTGAAGTCTTGAGCAATTTCACGAACTAATCTCTGGAATGGGAGTTTCCTGATGAGGAGTTCAGTACTTTTCTGGTATCTTCTGATCTCACGAAGAGCGACTGTTCCTGGCCTGTATCTATGTGGTTTCTTAACTCCACCAGTTGCAGGTGCGCTCTTACGGGCGGCCTTGGTGGCAAGTTGCTTTCTTGGAGCTTTTCCTCCAGTGGATTTACGGGCGGTCTGCTTTGTACGAGCCATTGCGATATGTTCTCTGTGAAAATCTACGATTACACGACAGAATACTTTAAAACTTCGAATGTTTGTGTATTTGTGCTAGCCGCAATGTTTGCAAACACGACACTGATTGGCCTTTCGGGGTAATAAAACTCACGCTGATTGGTTGAAATCTCTGTATTATGATTGGACTGATCTGGAAGTTACTGTCACAGCTTTCAATCCCTTTTTGGACTGTAGCTAAAGACTGTTCACCCCAAGCTAACATTTGGCTCACATTTGTGTCTATTCTGTTTTGTTGTGATCGTGTCAACAAAAGTTTGAAATAATGAAAATACTCAAGAGTAATGCAGAATTGAATTAATCTTTATTCAAATTAATAAATAATTGGTTAATCAACAGTCTAACACGAAATATATAAATGAATTGACAGGAAAAAAGTTACTGTAAATTAAATACCAAAAAAAAACCAAAAAACATCATCACCCATCAATTTTGATCAGTAGACGAGTGGTATAGGCATGCAGCCTTTTGTTGTGGCCAGTTTCTCGTATAGACATGCTTAATTCAGTGCACGACTGTCACTCGTCTCAGTGTCTGGGGAAAGGTTCCCAGACAAAGAGAACACTCTGTATTATCTTATCTTTTGCCTTTGTAATCTCTATAATAGTCTCGGTATTCTCTATAGTCTCTGTATTCTCTATAGTCTCGGTAGTATACTGCACGCAAAGCAGGAGACTTGCACATTGTTAAAGTATTCTATATTGTATAAAATACAAATGATTGCAGAAAAAAATTATCTACAAAACTATAATATATATGTACGCATAAGTACTGTGTATAAGAAACAAAATATATGTAATATATTTAAGAGAATGTAACAGCAGAAGAAAAAGAAGAAAAGAATCCAGCTAGACCTCAGACAGACCGACAGACACACAATCGATCGAACGAACGAACGAACGAACATTTTCATATATATATTTATATAAGGTCAAAGATTGTAATTTGTGTGAGTATATCATCCTTACAAGAGGATTGCAGCGAAATTTACACACCAAACAATACAAATATGTAACATTGACCACAAACAAATATAAGTTTTTTCTTCTTCTCGTGCTTGCGCATTTCCATCAGCATCTACGTTAGGTGGTTGTTTATTTGTTGGACTTTTATAGGAGAAAAAAGCAAGGTGAACTGTTTTTTTTTTTTTTTATCTATGCATGAATTTTTGACATCAACTATTGTTATATATAATAAAAAAAAGTAGACATCTGTAAACTGTTTACAAAAAAATGAAAAACAACAGAAAAATAAAAAATAAAAAATAAAAGACAGAGAAATGAGGGGGTGAGCTAGTTTTAAGGTTGTATTCTTCATTCAACTAATTGTACAACAAAGTCAGATTCTTTTTGAAAAATGTTGGTGGCCCTGAAAAGGGCCGTTGTAAGTGAAGTTTCTGTTGTATTGACTTTACTTGGCAGCTTTCTGTGTCTTCTTTGGCAGAAGTACAGCCTGGATGTTTGGCAAAACACCACCTTGGGCAATGGTTACACCAGAGAGAAGTTTGTTCAATTCTTCGTCGTTTCTGATGGCCAACTGAAGATGACGGGGGATGATTCTGCTCTTCTTGTTGTCACGGGCAGCATTTCCTGCCAACTCCAAAACCTCAGCTGCTAAGTATTCCAAGACAGCGGCAAGGTAGACTGGAGCTCCGGCACCAACTCTCTCGGCGTAGTTTCCTTTCCTCAAAAGTCTGTGGATACGACCTACTGGGAACTGAAGTCCGGCACGGGATGACCTAGACTTTGCTTTTGCCTTTGCTTTACCTCCTTTTCCTCGTCCTGACATTTTGATTTAATACGTTGTTTGACACTGAACAAGTATAAACAATGATTACCCCAAGAGGTCGTATTTTACTATTTATACCCGCAAAACGGATTGAAAGATGTTTCAGTTCTAAACCAATCAAATCATCGCTTCCTCCAAGTAGTTGGGTTGAATGTTAGAAGGTGCTCTCTCCGAAGTTCGCGTTTAGTAAAAACTTTCAATCCGTTTTGCCGAGTATAAATACAAATTTTTATTAACGGCCATCATTCACTGATTACTTTTCAGAGAGTATACATCTGTCAAAATGCCACCAAAAGTTGGAACCAAAGGAGCCAAAAAGGCCGTCACAAAGGCCAAAACTGCCCGTCCCGGCGGTGACAAGAAAAGGAGGAGGAAGAGGAGAGAATCCTATGCCATCTACATCTACAAAGTCTTGAGACAAGTTCACCCAGACACTGGAGTATCCTCAAAGGCCATGTCTATCATGAACAGTTTTGTCAACGATATCTTTGAGAGAATCGCTGCAGAAGCTTCCCGTCTCGCTCACTACAACAAGAGATCTACCATCACATCTCGGGAGATCCAGACTGCAGTTCGTCTGCTCTTACCCGGTGAATTAGCCAAGCATGCTGTCAATGAAGGTACCAAAGCTGTCACAAAGTACACCAGCAGCAAGTAAACAACGAGAAGTTTTCACTTCACAAACGGCCCTTTTCAGGGCCACCAACATTTTTCAAAAAGAGTCTTATTATTGTTGTACATCACATAAACTTCTAAATCAAGCTTTGCCCCCAGCCCAAATGAGGAATTTATCTTTATCATTTTTCTGCCTTTTTTTCTTATTCTTCATATAAAAAAGTTAAATTTGCTAAAATGTGTGATATGAAATATAAACAAAATTCTCTCTTTTTGTCTTACTTTTGTCTAGGCGCTTGAAAAGGGACGAATGAAAGTATACTTCGTGTATATTACTCCGTCATATAAAAAAAATCATACATTTAAAATTAACCAAACCATGCGCTAATATTGTACTTGAAAAGAAAGAATGAAAATAAAAATAAAAGGGTCTTCAGAATATATAAAATTTACACTTATATTCTGAATAAATTAAATGTCAACTGTACGAAAATAAATAAAGAGAGAAATGAAAACAATAAACTTATAAAAAAAATTATATAAATAAAGGTAAAATAAATGATTAGAGTGTAATTTTTATAAGTCGAGATTTATATATTATCCACTTGCTTAATTTTTTTATGGGCAAAAAAGAAAATAATCAAACATAAACGAAGAGAGGACAGAAAAATGGACAGGAGAAAGCTATGATTTTCATTTTGAGTACAACAAATGCAGATTCTTTTTGAAAGATGTTGGTGGCCCTGAAAAGGGCCGTTGTATTTGTATTTTTCAGCTGGCTGTTTAACCTCCGAATCCGTAAAGGGTACGTCCTTGACGTTTCAGGGCGTAGACAACATCCATGGCGGTGACAGTCTTCCTCTTTGCGTGCTCTGTGTATGTGACAGCATCACGGATGACATTTTCCAAAAAGACTTTCAAGACACCACGTGTTTCCTCGTAGATGAGACCAGAGATACGTTTGACACCACCTCTTCTTGCCAGACGACGGATTGCTGGTTTGGTGATACCTTGGATATTATCACGCAACACTTTCCTGTGACGCTTGGCGCCTCCTTTTCCTAGACCTTTTCCTCCTTTACCACGACCTGACATGTTGATTGCTTTGTGAAGTTCGAAATGTCGAATGACAACACTATCCAAATTATGCTATATATCTCATGAACGCGGCCCTAAAAGAAATACCACTAATCTTTTGGTAGGTTGGACCTGATTGGTTCTTTTCGTCTAATTCCGGGAGGTAACTCTGTAGGAATGTTGTACACTTTCAATCCACTTTTTGAATGATGGTCTGAAAATATATGAAAATAACAAATTTCAAAATGTATACAAATAAAAAAAGAGATTATACAAGATGGACCAAACAATATAAGATCTTTAACATCAATTAACAATATAAGATCTGTAACATCAATTAATATTCTTTTTTATTTTCAAATCTGAATGAGCTTTTTTTTTTTTAAGACTAGAAAATATCACACTGCATACATAAGCAGGAGATAATGTGCAATTGTAATTTTTTTTTTCATATTTCTTTTCTTTCCATACAATTTTTTCTTCTTCAAAAGACACAGTTCAGTTTCAGATGAAATCCACTTTGCAGATTTAAAAGTTTACATTGAAAACTACAACATACCAGTTAGTTAAGCATGGACAGATAAATTTGTAAATAACATTAACAGGTGTGCATAATAATTTTTCTAATAATCACTTTTACCAGTTTTAATGAGGATGTCCAGGCAAATTGACATTTCAAACATGGTATTATTACATGTCTTAAACTAATGCACATCTTTAAACTGCTAATAAGGAATCTTTCTACAATGCAATAAATTTATATATCAGCTTTTGATCTGTACACAGCTCAGCCTCACTTTTTACATACCACAAATGGTACATCATTGAATGAATAAATTATTGCGCCTTGTCTATTTTTCTCCACCAATGGGAAAAAAAGATTCATCCGCACACATGTAAACATCATTTATAAGACACAAATAGCACCCAAAATAGCTTCATATTAATCACAAATTAAAGGTTTTCAACAAAAAATTCTTTCTGTAACACGCAAATAATGAAGACAAAGTTTTCAAGGAGAATTTAAGATGGACTTCTTGGACCCGTACCGAAAAAATATATTTAAAAAATATAAAATAATTGAATCTTCTCTTGTATTCACAGTATAATACACAATATATGTAAAAAGAATATACAAAAGCATCAATAAAAACATTGAGAAAATAACATCAAGGGAAAATGTATGTAAGAGAAAAATATAACCACAGAAATTAGAAAGAAATACATTTTAATAATTCTGCAATAAGAAGATGGATTGTATTGTTCTGGGACTATAGTACTCTTCCCTTTTTAAATTTTTTTTTAGGGCCGGTATATATATCTCTGAAAATGTATAACATTCATATATTTCTATATGATGTGAAAGTTTTAGATGAATTAAAATATGTATACATAAGGTGCATATGGAATGAATGACTCTCTCTGTATCTATTTATATTTTCATTTGCAGAAGAGTATGTTTTGAAATAAGTTTTTTTTTAATTTTGTTTCAATAGTTAACTAGGTATAACATTTTCTGAGATTAAAAAAAAAGAAAGAAAGAAAGAAAGAAAGAAAGAAAGAAAGAAAGATGTGGAGAGGGTTTCAGCTATATTTGATTTTGGTGTACAACAAATTCAGACTCTTTTTGAAAAATATTGGTGGCCCTTAAAAGGGCCGTTATTGTATAGAGTAAAGGTCAGTTTAAGCACGTTCTCCACGGATTCTGCGAGCCAACTGGATGTCTTTGGGCATGATGGTGACTCTCTTGGCGTGGATGGCACACAAGTTGGTGTCCTCGAAAAGACCAACGAGGTAAGCTTCACTGGCTTCCTGGAGGGCCATAACGGCAGAGCTCTGGAAACGAAGATCAGTCTTGAAGTCTTGAGCAATTTCACGAACTAATCTCTGGAATGGGAGTTTCCTGATGAGGAGTTCAGTACTTTTCTGGTATCTTCTGATCTCACGAAGAGCGACTGTTCCTGGCCTGTATCTATGTGGTTTCTTAACTCCACCAGTTGCAGGTGCGCTCTTACGGGCGGCCTTGGTGGCAAGTTGCTTTCTTGGAGCTTTTCCTCCAGTGGATTTACGGGCGGTCTGCTTTGTACGAGCCATTGCGATATGTTCTCTGTGAAAATCTACGATTACACGACAGAATACTTTAAAACTTCGAATGTTTGTGTATTTGTGCTAGCCGCAATGTTTGCAAACACGACACTGATTGGCCTTTCGGGGTAATAAAACTCACGCTGATTGGTTGAAATCTCTGTATTATGATTGGACTGATCTGGAAGTTACTGTCACAGCTTTCAATCCCTTTTTGGACTGTAGCTAAAGACTGTTCACCCCAAGCTAACATTTGGCTCACATTTGTGTCTATTCTGTTTTGTTGTGATCGTGTCAACAAAAGTTTGAAATAATGAAAATACTCAAGAGTAATGCAGAATTGAATTAATCTTTATTCAAATTAATAAATAATTGGTTAATCAACAGTCTAACACGAAATGTATAAATTAATTGACAGGAAAAAAGTTACTGTAAATTAAATACCAAAAAAAACAACAAAAAACATCATCACCCATCAATTTTGATCAGTAGACGAGTGGTATAGGCATGCAGCCTTTTGTTGTCGCCAGTTTCTCGTATAGACATGCTTAATTCAGTGCACGACTGTCACTCGTCTCAGTGTCTGGGGAAAGGTTCCAAGACAAAGAGAACACTCTGTATTATCTTATCTTTCGCCTTTGTAATCTCTATAATAGTCTCGGTATTCTCTATAGTCTCGGTAGTATACTGCACGCAAAGCAGGAGACTTGCACATTGTTAAAGTATTCTATATTGTATAAAATACAAATGATTGCAGAAAAAAATTATCTACAAAACTATAATATATATGTACGCATAAGTACTGTGTATAAGAAACAAAATATATGTAATATATTTAAGAGAATGTAACAGCAGAAGAAAAAGAAGAAAAGAATCCAGCTAGACCTCAGACAGACAGACAGACCGACAGACACACATACACACACACACACAATCGATCGAACGAACGAACATTTTCATATATATATTTATATAAGGTCAAAGATTGTAATTTGTGTGAGTATATCATCCTTACAAGAGGATTGCAGCGAAATTTACACACCAAACAATACAAATATGTAACATTGACCACAAACAAATATAAGTTTTTTCTTCTTCTCGTGCTTGCGCATTTCCATCAGCATCTACGTTAGGTGGTTGTTTATTTGTTGGACTTTTATAGGAGAAAAAAGCAAGGTGTACTGCTTTTTTTTTTATCTATGCATGAATTTTTGACATCAACTATTGTTATATATAATAAAAAAAAAGTAGACATCTGTAAACTGTTTACAAAAAAATGAAAAACAGCAGAAAAATAAAAAATAAAAGACAGAGAAATGAGGGGGTGAGCTAGTTTTAAGGTTGTATTCTTCATTCAACTAATTGTACAACAAAGTCAGATTCTTTTTGAAAAATGTTGGTGGCCCTGAAAAGGGCCGTTGTAAGTGAAGTTTCTGTTGTATTGACTTTACTTGGCAGCTTTCTGTGTCTTCTTTGGCAGAAGTACAGCCTGGATGTTTGGCAAAACACCACCTTGGGCAATGGTTACACCAGAGAGAAGTTTGTTCAATTCTTCGTCGTTTCTGATGGCCAACTGAAGATGACGGGGGATGATTCTGCTCTTCTTGTTGTCACGGGCAGCATTTCCTGCCAACTCCAAAACCTCAGCTGCTAAGTATTCCAAGACAGCGGCAAGGTAGACTGGAGCTCCGGCACCAACTCTCTCGGCGTAGTTTCCTTTCCTCAAAAGTCTGTGGATACGACCTACTGGGAACTGAAGTCCGGCACGGGATGACCTAGACTTTGCTTTTGCCTTTGCTTTACCTCCTTTTCCTCGTCCTGACATTTTGATTTAATACGTTGTTTGACACTGAACAAGTATAAACAATGATTACCCCAAGAGGTCGTATTTTACTATTTATACCCGCAAAACGGATTGAAAGATGTTTCAGTTCTAAACCAATCAAATCATCGCTTCCTCCAAGTAGTTGGGTTGAATGTTAGAAGGTGCTCTCTCCGAAGTTCGCGTTTAGTAAAAACTTTCAATCCGTTTTGCCGAGTATAAATACAAATTTTTATTAACGGCCATCATTCACTGATTACTTTTCAGAGAGTATACATCTGTCAAAATGCCACCAAAAGTTGGAACCAAAGGAGCCAAAAAGGCCGTCACAAAGGCCAAAACTGCCCGTCCCGGCGGTGACAAGAAAAGGAGGAGGAAGAGGAGAGAATCCTATGCCATCTACATCTACAAAGTCTTGAGACAAGTTCACCCAGACACTGGAGTATCCTCAAAGGCCATGTCTATCATGAACAGTTTTGTCAACGATATCTTTGAGAGAATCGCTGCAGAAGCTTCCCGTCTCGCTCACTACAACAAGAGATCTACCATCACATCTCGGGAGATCCAGACTGCAGTTCGTCTGCTCTTACCCGGTGAATTAGCCAAGCATGCTGTCAGTGAAGGTACCAAAGCCGTCACAAAGTACACCAGCAGCAAGTAAACAACGAGAAGTTTTCACTTCACAAACGGCCCTTTTCAGGGCCACCAACATTTTTCAAAAAGAGTCTTATTATTGTTGTACATCACATAAACTTCTAAATCAAGCTTTGCCCCCAGCCCAAATGAGGAATTTATCTTTATCATTTTTCTGCCTTTTTTTCTTATTCTTCATATAAAAAAGTTAAATTTGCTAAAATGTGTGATATGAAATATAAACAAAATTCTCTCTTTTTGTCTTACTTTTGTCTAGGCGCTTGAAAAGGGACGAATGAAAGTATACTTCGTGTATATTACTCCGTCATATAAAAAAAATCATACATTTAAAATTAACCAAACCATGCGCTAATATTGTACTTGAAAAGAAAGAATGAAAATAAAAATAAAAGGGTCTTCAGAATATATAAAATTTACACTTATATTCTGAATAAATTAAATGTCAACTGTACGAAAATAAATAAAGAGAGAAATGAAAACAATAAACTTATAAAAAAAATTATATAAATAAAGGTAAAATAAATGATTAGAGTGTAATTTTTATAAGTCGAGATTTATATATTATCCACTTGCTTAATTTTTTTATGGGCAAAAAAGAAAATAATCAAACATAAACGAAGAGAGGACAGAAAAATGGACAGGAGAAAGCTATGATTTTCATTTTGAGTACAACAAATGCAGATTCTTTTTGAAAGATGTTGGTGGCCCTGAAAAGGGCCGTTGTATTTGTATTTTTCAGCTGGCTGTTTAACCTCCGAATCCGTAAAGGGTACGTCCTTGACGTTTCAGGGCGTAGACAACATCCATGGCGGTGACAGTCTTCCTCTTTGCGTGCTCTGTGTATGTGACAGCATCACGGATGACATTTTCCAAAAAGACTTTCAAGACACCACGTGTTTCCTCGTAGATGAGACCAGAGATACGTTTGACACCACCTCTTCTTGCCAGACGACGGATTGCTGGTTTGGTGATACCTTGGATATTATCACGCAACACTTTCCTGTGACGCTTGGCGCCTCCTTTTCCTAGACCTTTTCCTCCTTTACCACGACCTGACATGTTGATTGCTTTGTGAAGTTCGAAATGTCGAATGACAACACTATCCAAATTATGCTATATATCTCATGAACGCGGCCCTAAAAGAAATACCACTAATCTTTTGGTAGGTTGGACCTGATTGGTTCTTTTCGTCTAATTCCGGGAGGTAACTCTGTAGGAATGTTGTACACTTTCAATCCACTTTTTGAATGATGGTCTGAAAATATATGAAAATAACAAATTTCAAAATGTATACAAATAAAAAAAGAGATTATACAAGATGGACCAAACAATATAAGATCTTTAACATCAATTAACAATATAAGATCTGTAACATCAATTAATATTCTTTTTTATTTTCAAATCTGAATGAGCTTTTTTTTTTTTAAGACTAGAAAATATCACACTGCATACATAAGCAGGAGATAATGTGCAATTGTAATTTTTTTTTTCATATTTCTTTTCTTTCCATACAATTTTTTCTTCTTCAAAAGACACAGTTCAGTTTCAGATGAAATCCACTTTGCAGATTTAAAAGTTTACATTGAAAACTACAACATACCAGTTAGTTAAGCATGGACAGATAAATTTGTAAATAACATTAACAGGTGTGCATAATAATTTTTCTAATAATCACTTTTACCAGTTTTAATGAGGATGTCCAGGCAAATTGACATTTCAAACATGGTATTATTACATGTCTTAAACTAATGCACATCTTTAAACTGCTAATAAGGAATCTTTCTACAATGCAATAAATTTATATATCAGCTTTTGATCTGTACACAGCTCAGCCTCACTTTTTACATACCACAAATGGTACATCATTGAATGAATAAATTATTGCGCCTTGTCTATTTTTCTCCACCAATGGGAAAAAAAGATTCATCCGCACACATGTAAACATCATTTATAAGACACAAATAGCACCCAAAATAGCTTCATATTAATCACAAATTAAAGGTTTTCAACAAAAAATTCTTTCTGTAACACGCAAATAATGAAGACAAAGTTTTCAAGGAGAATTTAAGATGGACTTCTTGGACCCGTACCGAAAAAATATATTTAAAAAATATAAAATAATTGAATCTTCTCTTGTATTCACAGTATAATACACAATATATGTAAAAAGAATATACAAAAGCATCAATAAAAACATTGAGAAAATAACATCAAGGGAAAATGTATGTAAGAGAAAAATATAACCACAGAAATTAGAAAGAAATACATTTTAATAATTCTGCAATAAGAAGATGGATTGTATTGTTCTGGGACTATAGTACTCTTCCCTTTTTAAATTTTTTTTTAGGGCCGGTATATATATCTCTGAAAATGTATAACATTCATATATTTCTATATGATGTGAAAGTTTTAGATGAATTAAAATATGTATACATAAGGTGCATATGGAATGAATGACTCTCTCTGTATCTATTTATATTTTCATTTGCAGAAGAGTATGTTTTGAAATAAGTTTTTTTTTAATTTTGTTTCAATAGTTAACTAGGTATAACATTTTCTGAGATTAAAAAAAAAGAAAGAAAGAAAGAAAGAAAGAAAGAAAGAAAGAAAGATGTGGAGAGGGTTTCAGCTATATTTGATTTTGGTGTACAACAAATTCAGACTCTTTTTGAAAAATATTGGTGGCCCTTAAAAGGGCCGTTATTGTATAGAGTAAAGGTCAGTTTAAGCACGTTCTCCACGGATTCTGCGAGCCAACTGGATGTCTTTGGGCATGATGGTGACTCTCTTGGCGTGGATGGCACACAAGTTGGTGTCCTCGAAAAGACCAACGAGGTAAGCTTCACTGGCTTCCTGGAGGGCCATAACGGCAGAGCTCTGGAAACGAAGATCAGTCTTGAAGTCTTGAGCAATTTCACGAACTAATCTCTGGAATGGGAGTTTCCTGATGAGGAGTTCAGTACTTTTCTGGTATCTTCTGATCTCACGAAGAGCGACTGTTCCTGGCCTGTATCTATGTGGTTTCTTAACTCCACCAGTTGCAGGTGCGCTCTTACGGGCGGCCTTGGTGGCAAGTTGCTTTCTTGGAGCTTTTCCTCCAGTGGATTTACGGGCGGTCTGCTTTGTACGAGCCATTGCGATATGTTCTCTGTGAAAATCTACGATTACACGACAGAATACTTTAAAACTTCGAATGTTTGTGTATTTGTGCTAGCCGCAATGTTTGCAAACACGACACTGATTGGCCTTTCGGGGTAATAAAACTCACGCTGATTGGTTGAAATCTCTGTATTATGATTGGACTGATCTGGAAGTTACTGTCACAGCTTTCAATCCCTTTTTGGACTGTAGCTAAAGACTGTTCACCCCAAGCTAACATTTGGCTCACATTTGTGTCTATTCTGTTTTGTTGTGATCGTGTCAACAAAAGTTTGAAATAATGAAAATACTCAAGAGTAATGCAGAATTGAATTAATCTTTATTCAAATTAATAAATAATTGGTTAATCAACAGTCTAACACGAAATGTATAAATTAATTGACAGGAAAAAAGTTACTGTAAATTAAATACCAAAAAAAACAACAAAAAACATCATCACCCATCAATTTTGATCAGTAGACGAGTGGTATAGGCATGCAGCCTTTTGTTGTCGCCAGTTTCTCGTATAGACATGCTTAATTCAGTGCACGACTGTCACTCGTCTCAGTGTCTGGGGAAAGGTTCCAAGACAAAGAGAACACTCTGTATTATCTTATCTTTCGCCTTTGTAATCTCTATAATAGTCTCGGTATTCTCTATAGTCTCGGTAGTATACTGCACGCAAAGCAGGAGACTTGCACATTGTTAAAGTATTCTATATTGTATAAAATACAAATGATTGCAGAAAAAAATTATCTACAAAACTATAATATATATGTACGCATAAGTACTGTGTATAAGAAACAAAATATATGTAATATATTTAAGAGAATGTAACAGCAGAAGAAACGAACATTTTCATATATATATTTATATAAGGTCAAAGATTGTAATTTGTGTGAGTATATCATCCTTACAAGAGGATTGCAGCGAAATTTACACACCAAACAATACAAATATGTAACATTGACCACAAACAAATATAAGTTTTTTCTTCTTCTCGTGCTTGCGCATTTCCATCAGCATCTACGTTAGGTGGTTGTTTATTTGTTGGACTTTTATAGGAGAAAAAAGCAAGGTGTACTGCTTTTTTTTTTATCTATGCATGAATTTTTGACATCAACTATTGTTATATATAATAAAAAAAAAGTAGACATCTGTAAACTGTTTACAAAAAAATGAAAAACAGCAGAAAAATAAAAAATAAAAGACAGAGAAATGAGGGGGTGAGCTAGTTTTAAGGTTGTATTCTTCATTCAACTAATTGTACAACAAAGTCAGATTCTTTTTGAAAAATGTTGGTGGCCCTGAAAAGGGCCGTTGTAAGTGAAGTTTCTGTTGTATTGACTTTACTTGGCAGCTTTCTGTGTCTTCTTTGGCAGAAGTACAGCCTGGATGTTTGGCAAAACACCACCTTGGGCAATGGTTACACCAGAGAGAAGTTTGTTCAATTCTTCGTCGTTTCTGATGGCCAACTGAAGATGACGGGGGATGATTCTGCTCTTCTTGTTGTCACGGGCAGCATTTCCTGCCAACTCCAAAACCTCAGCTGCTAAGTATTCCAAGACAGCGGCAAGGTAGACTGGAGCTCCGGCACCAACTCTCTCGGCGTAGTTTCCTTTCCTCAAAAGTCTGTGGATACGACCTACTGGGAACTGAAGTCCGGCACGGGATGACCTAGACTTTGCTTTTGCCTTTGCTTTACCTCCTTTTCCTCGTCCTGACATTTTGATTTAATACGTTGTTTGACACTGAACAAGTATAAACAATGATTACCCCAAGAGGTCGTATTTTACTATTTATACCCGCAAAACGGATTGAAAGATGTTTCAGTTCTAAACCAATCAAATCATCGCTTCCTCCAAGTAGTTGGGTTGAATGTTAGAAGGTGCTCTCTCCGAAGTTCGCGTTTAGTAAAAACTTTCAATCCGTTTTGCCGAGTATAAATACAAATTTTTATTAACGGCCATCATTCACTGATTACTTTTCAGAGAGTATACATCTGTCAAAATGCCACCAAAAGTTGGAACCAAAGGAGCCAAAAAGGCCGTCACAAAGGCCAAAACTGCCCGTCCCGGCGGTGACAAGAAAAGGAGGAGGAAGAGGAGAGAATCCTATGCCATCTACATCTACAAAGTCTTGAGACAAGTTCACCCAGACACTGGAGTATCCTCAAAGGCCATGTCTATCATGAACAGTTTTGTCAACGATATCTTTGAGAGAATCGCTGCAGAAGCTTCCCGTCTCGCTCACTACAACAAGAGATCTACCATCACATCTCGGGAGATCCAGACTGCAGTTCGTCTGCTCTTACCCGGTGAATTAGCCAAGCATGCTGTCAGTGAAGGTACCAAAGCCGTCACAAAGTACACCAGCAGCAAGTAAACAACGAGAAGTTTTCACTTCACAAACGGCCCTTTTCAGGGCCACCAACATTTTTCAAAAAGAGTCTTATTATTGTTGTACATCACATAAACTTCTAAATCAAGCTTTGCCCCCAGCCCAAATGAGGAATTTATCTTTATCATTTTTCTGCCTTTTTTTCTTATTCTTCATATAAAAAAGTTAAATTTGCTAAAATGTGTGATATGAAATATAAACAAAATTCTCTCTTTTTGTCTTACTTTTGTCTAGGCGCTTGAAAAGGGACGAATGAAAGTATACTTCGTGTATATTACTCCGTCATATAAAAAAAATCATACATTTAAAATTAACCAAACCATGCGCTAATATTGTACTTGAAAAGAAAGAATGAAAATAAAAATAAAAGGGTCTTCAGAATATATAAAATTTACACTTATATTCTGAATAAATTAAATGTCAACTGTACGAAAATAAATAAAGAGAGAAATGAAAACAATAAACTTATAAAAAAAATTATATAAATAAAGGTAAAATAAATGATTAGAGTGTAATTTTTATAAGTCGAGATTTATATATTATCCACTTGCTTAATTTTTTTATGGGCAAAAAAGAAAATAATCAAACATAAACGAAGAGAGGACAGAAAAATGGACAGGAGAAAGCTATGATTTTCATTTTGAGTACAACAAATGCAGATTCTTTTTGAAAGATGTTGGTGGCCCTGAAAAGGGCCGTTGTATTTGTATTTTTCAGCTGGCTGTTTAACCTCCGAATCCGTAAAGGGTACGTCCTTGACGTTTCAGGGCGTAGACAACATCCATGGCGGTGACAGTCTTCCTCTTTGCGTGCTCTGTGTATGTGACAGCATCACGGATGACATTTTCCAAAAAGACTTTCAAGACACCACGTGTTTCCTCGTAGATGAGACCAGAGATACGTTTGACACCACCTCTTCTTGCCAGACGACGGATTGCTGGTTTGGTGATACCTTGGATATTATCACGCAACACTTTCCTGTGACGCTTGGCGCCTCCTTTTCCTAGACCTTTTCCTCCTTTACCACGACCTGACATGTTGATTGCTTTGTGAAGTTCGAAATGTCGAATGACAACACTATCCAAATTATGCTATATATCTCATGAACGCGGCCCTAAAAGAAATACCACTAATCTTTTGGTAGGTTGGACCTGATTGGTTCTTTTCGTCTAATTCCGGGAGGTAACTCTGTAGGAATGTTGTACACTTTCAATCCACTTTTTGAATGATGGTCTGAAAATATATGAAAATAACAAATTTCAAAATGTATACAAATAAAAAAAGAGATTATACAAGATGGACCAAACAATATAAGATCTTTAACATCAATTAACAATATAAGATCTGTAACATCAATTAATATTCTTTTTTATTTTCAAATCTGAATGAGCTTTTTTTTTTTTAAGACTAGAAAATATCACACTGCATACATAAGCAGGAGATAATGTGCAATTGTAATTTTTTTTTTCATATTTCTTTTCTTTCCATACAATTTTTTCTTCTTCAAAAGACACAGTTCAGTTTCAGATGAAATCCACTTTGCAGATTTAAAAGTTTACATTGAAAACTACAACATACCAGTTAGTTAAGCATGGACAGATAAATTTGTAAATAACATTAACAGGTGTGCATAATAATTTTTCTAATAATCACTTTTACCAGTTTTAATGAGGATGTCCAGGCAAATTGACATTTCAAACATGGTATTATTACATGTCTTAAACTAATGCACATCTTTAAACTGCTAATAAGGAATCTTTCTACAATGCAATAAATTTATATATCAGCTTTTGATCTGTACACAGCTCAGCCTCACTTTTTACATACCACAAATGGTACATCATTGAATGAATAAATTATTGCGCCTTGTCTATTTTTCTCCACCAATGGGAAAAAAAGATTCATCCGCACACATGTAAACATCATTTATAAGACACAAATAGCACCCAAAATAGCTTCATATTAATCACAAATTAAAGGTTTTCAACAAAAAATTCTTTCTGTAACACGCAAATAATGAAGACAAAGTTTTCAAGGAGAATTTAAGATGGACTTCTTGGACCCGTACCGAAAAAATATATTTAAAAAATATAAAATAATTGAATCTTCTCTTGTATTCACAGTATAATACACAATATATGTAAAAAGAATATACAAAAGCATCAATAAAAACATTGAGAAAATAACATCAAGGGAAAATGTATGTAAGAGAAAAATATAACCACAGAAATTAGAAAGAAATACATTTTAATAATTCTGCAATAAGAAGATGGATTGTATTGTTCTGGGACTATAGTACTCTTCCCTTTTTAAATTTTTTTTTAGGGCCGGTATATATATCTCTGAAAATGTATAACATTCATATATTTCTATATGATGTGAAAGTTTTAGATGAATTAAAATATGTATACATAAGGTGCATATGGAATGAATGACTCTCTCTGTATCTATTTATATTTTCATTTGCAGAAGAGTATGTTTTGAAATAAGTTTTTTTTTAATTTTGTTTCAATAGTTAACTAGGTATAACATTTTCTGAGATTAAAAAAAAAGAAAGAAAGAAAGAAAGAAAGAAAGAAAGAAAGAAAGATGTGGAGAGGGTTTCAGCTATATTTGATTTTGGTGTACAACAAATTCAGACTCTTTTTGAAAAATATTGGTGGCCCTTAAAAGGGCCGTTATTGTATAGAGTAAAGGTCAGTTTAAGCACGTTCTCCACGGATTCTGCGAGCCAACTGGATGTCTTTGGGCATGATGGTGACTCTCTTGGCGTGGATGGCACACAAGTTGGTGTCCTCGAAAAGACCAACGAGGTAAGCTTCACTGGCTTCCTGGAGGGCCATAACGGCAGAGCTCTGGAAACGAAGATCAGTCTTGAAGTCTTGAGCAATTTCACGAACTAATCTCTGGAATGGGAGTTTCCTGATGAGGAGTTCAGTACTTTTCTGGTATCTTCTGATCTCACGAAGAGCGACTGTTCCTGGCCTGTATCTATGTGGTTTCTTAACTCCACCAGTTGCAGGTGCGCTCTTACGGGCGGCCTTGGTGGCAAGTTGCTTTCTTGGAGCTTTTCCTCCAGTGGATTTACGGGCGGTCTGCTTTGTACGAGCCATTGCGATATGTTCTCTGTGAAAATCTACGATTACACGACAGAATACTTTAAAACTTCGAATGTTTGTGTATTTGTGCTAGCCGCAATGTTTGCAAACACGACACTGATTGGCCTTTCGGGGTAATAAAACTCACGCTGATTGGTTGAAATCTCTGTATTATGATTGGACTGATCTGGAAGTTACTGTCACAGCTTTCAATCCCTTTTTGGACTGTAGCTAAAGACTGTTCACCCCAAGCTAACATTTGGCTCACATTTGTGTCTATTCTGTTTTGTTGTGATCGTGTCAACAAAAGTTTGAAATAATGAAAATACTCAAGAGTAATGCAGAATTGAATTAATCTTTATTCAAATTAATAAATAATTGGTTAATCAACAGTCTAACACGAAATGTATAAATTAATTGACAGGAAAAAAGTTACTGTAAATTAAATACCAAAAAAAACAACAAAAAACATCATCACCCATCAATTTTGATCAGTAGACGAGTGGTATAGGCATGCAGCCTTTTGTTGTCGCCAGTTTCTCGTATAGACATGCTTAATTCAGTGCACGACTGTCACTCGTCTCAGTGTCTGGGGAAAGGTTCCAAGACAAAGAGAACACTCTGTATTATCTTATCTTTCGCCTTTGTAATCTCTATAATAGTCTCGGTATTCTCTATAGTCTCGGTAGTATACTGCACGCAAAGCAGGAGACTTGCACATTGTTAAAGTATTCTATATTGTATAAAATACAAATGATTGCAGAAAAAAATTATCTACAAAACTATAATATATATGTACGCATAAGTACTGTGTATAAGAAACAAAATATATGTAATATATTTAAGAGAATGTAACAGCAGAAGAAAAAGAAGAAAAGAATCCAGCTAGACCTCAGACAGACAGACAGACCGACAGACACACATACACACACACACACAATCGATCGAACGAACGAACATTTTCATATATATATTTATATAAGGTCAAAGATTGTAATTTGTGTGAGTATATCATCCTTACAAGAGGATTGCAGCGAAATTTACACACCAAACAATACAAATATGTAACATTGACCACAAACAAATATAAGTTTTTTCTTCTTCTCGTGCTTGCGCATTTCCATCAGCATCTACGTTAGGTGGTTGTTTATTTGTTGGACTTTTATAGGAGAAAAAAGCAAGGTGTACTGCTTTTTTTTTTATCTATGCATGAATTTTTGACATCAACTATTGTTATATATAATAAAAAAAAAGTAGACATCTGTAAACTGTTTACAAAAAAATGAAAAACAGCAGAAAAATAAAAAATAAAAGACAGAGAAATGAGGGGGTGAGCTAGTTTTAAGGTTGTATTCTTCATTCAACTAATTGTACAACAAAGTCAGATTCTTTTTGAAAAATGTTGGTGGCCCTGAAAAGGGCCGTTGTAAGTGAAGTTTCTGTTGTATTGACTTTACTTGGCAGCTTTCTGTGTCTTCTTTGGCAGAAGTACAGCCTGGATGTTTGGCAAAACACCACCTTGGGCAATGGTTACACCAGAGAGAAGTTTGTTCAATTCTTCGTCGTTTCTGATGGCCAACTGAAGATGACGGGGGATGATTCTGCTCTTCTTGTTGTCACGGGCAGCATTTCCTGCCAACTCCAAAACCTCAGCTGCTAAGTATTCCAAGACAGCGGCAAGGTAGACTGGAGCTCCGGCACCAACTCTCTCGGCGTAGTTTCCTTTCCTCAAAAGTCTGTGGATACGACCTACTGGGAACTGAAGTCCGGCACGGGATGACCTAGACTTTGCTTTTGCCTTTGCTTTACCTCCTTTTCCTCGTCCTGACATTTTGATTTAATACGTTGTTTGACACTGAACAAGTATAAACAATGATTACCCCAAGAGGTCGTATTTTACTATTTATACCCGCAAAACGGATTGAAAGATGTTTCAGTTCTAAACCAATCAAATCATCGCTTCCTCCAAGTAGTTGGGTTGAATGTTAGAAGGTGCTCTCTCCGAAGTTCGCGTTTAGTAAAAACTTTCAATCCGTTTTGCCGAGTATAAATACAAATTTTTATTAACGGCCATCATTCACTGATTACTTTTCAGAGAGTATACATCTGTCAAAATGCCACCAAAAGTTGGAACCAAAGGAGCCAAAAAGGCCGTCACAAAGGCCAAAACTGCCCGTCCCGGCGGTGACAAGAAAAGGAGGAGGAAGAGGAGAGAATCCTATGCCATCTACATCTACAAAGTCTTGAGACAAGTTCACCCAGACACTGGAGTATCCTCAAAGGCCATGTCTATCATGAACAGTTTTGTCAACGATATCTTTGAGAGAATCGCTGCAGAAGCTTCCCGTCTCGCTCACTACAACAAGAGATCTACCATCACATCTCGGGAGATCCAGACTGCAGTTCGTCTGCTCTTACCCGGTGAATTAGCCAAGCATGCTGTCAGTGAAGGTACCAAAGCCGTCACAAAGTACACCAGCAGCAAGTAAACAACGAGAAGTTTTCACTTCACAAACGGCCCTTTTCAGGGCCACCAACATTTTTCAAAAAGAGTCTTATTATTGTTGTACATCACATAAACTTCTAAATCAAGCTTTGCCCCCAGCCCAAATGAGGAATTTATCTTTATCATTTTTCTGCCTTTTTTTCTTATTCTTCATATAAAAAAGTTAAATTTGCTAAAATGTGTGATATGAAATATAAACAAAATTCTCTCTTTTTGTCTTACTTTTGTCTAGGCGCTTGAAAAGGGACGAATGAAAGTATACTTCGTGTATATTACTCCGTCATATAAAAAAAATCATACATTTAAAATTAACCAAACCATGCGCTAATATTGTACTTGAAAAGAAAGAATGAAAATAAAAATAAAAGGGTCTTCAGAATATATAAAATTTACACTTATATTCTGAATAAATTAAATGTCAACTGTACGAAAATAAATAAAGAGAGAAATGAAAACAATAAACTTATAAAAAAAATTATATAAATAAAGGTAAAATAAATGATTAGAGTGTAATTTTTATAAGTCGAGATTTATATATTATCCACTTGCTTAATTTTTTTATGGGCAAAAAAGAAAATAATCAAACATAAACGAAGAGAGGACAGAAAAATGGACAGGAGAAAGCTATGATTTTCATTTTGAGTACAACAAATGCAGATTCTTTTTGAAAGATGTTGGTGGCCCTGAAAAGGGCCGTTGTATTTGTATTTTTCAGCTGGCTGTTTAACCTCCGAATCCGTAAAGGGTACGTCCTTGACGTTTCAGGGCGTAGACAACATCCATGGCGGTGACAGTCTTCCTCTTTGCGTGCTCTGTGTATGTGACAGCATCACGGATGACATTTTCCAAAAAGACTTTCAAGACACCACGTGTTTCCTCGTAGATGAGACCAGAGATACGTTTGACACCACCTCTTCTTGCCAGACGACGGATTGCTGGTTTGGTGATACCTTGGATATTATCACGCAACACTTTCCTGTGACGCTTGGCGCCTCCTTTTCCTAGACCTTTTCCTCCTTTACCACGACCTGACATGTTGATTGCTTTGTGAAGTTCGAAATGTCGAATGACAACACTATCCAAATTATGCTATATATCTCATGAACGCGGCCCTAAAAGAAATACCACTAATCTTTTGGTAGGTTGGACCTGATTGGTTCTTTTCGTCTAATTCCGGGAGGTAACTCTGTAGGAATGTTGTACACTTTCAATCCACTTTTTGAATGATGGTCTGAAAATATATGAAAATAACAAATTTCAAAATGTATACAAATAAAAAAAGAGATTATACAAGATGGACCAAACAATATAAGATCTTTAACATCAATTAACAATATAAGATCTGTAACATCAATTAATATTCTTTTTTATTTTCAAATCTGAATGAGCTTTTTTTTTTTTAAGACTAGAAAATATCACACTGCATACATAAGCAGGAGATAATGTGCAATTGTAATTTTTTTTTTCATATTTCTTTTCTTTCCATACAATTTTTTCTTCTTCAAAAGACACAGTTCAGTTTCAGATGAAATCCACTTTGCAGATTTAAAAGTTTACATTGAAAACTACAACATACCAGTTAGTTAAGCATGGACAGATAAATTTGTAAATAACATTAACAGGTGTGCATAATAATTTTTCTAATAATCACTTTTACCAGTTTTAATGAGGATGTCCAGGCAAATTGACATTTCAAACATGGTATTATTACATGTCTTAAACTAATGCACATCTTTAAACTGCTAATAAGGAATCTTTCTACAATGCAATAAATTTATATATCAGCTTTTGATCTGTACACAGCTCAGCCTCACTTTTTACATACCACAAATGGTACATCATTGAATGAATAAATTATTGCGCCTTGTCTATTTTTCTCCACCAATGGGAAAAAAAGATTCATCCGCACACATGTAAACATCATTTATAAGACACAAATAGCACCCAAAATAGCTTCATATTAATCACAAATTAAAGGTTTTCAACAAAAAATTCTTTCTGTAACACGCAAATAATGAAGACAAAGTTTTCAAGGAGAATTTAAGATGGACTTCTTGGACCCGTACCGAAAAAATATATTTAAAAAATATAAAATAATTGAATCTTCTCTTGTATTCACAGTATAATACACAATATATGTAAAAAGAATATACAAAAGCATCAATAAAAACATTGAGAAAATAACATCAAGGGAAAATGTATGTAAGAGAAAAATATAACCACAGAAATTAGAAAGAAATACATTTTAATAATTCTGCAATAAGAAGATGGATTGTATTGTTCTGGGACTATAGTACTCTTCCCTTTTTAAATTTTTTTTTAGGGCCGGTATATATATCTCTGAAAATGTATAACATTCATATATTTCTATATGATGTGAAAGTTTTAGATGAATTAAAATATGTATACATAAGGTGCATATGGAATGAATGACTCTCTCTGTATCTATTTATATTTTCATTTGCAGAAGAGTATGTTTTGAAATAAGTTTTTTTTTAATTTTGTTTCAATAGTTAACTAGGTATAACATTTTCTGAGATTAAAAAAAAAGAAAGAAAGAAAGAAAGAAAGAAAGAAAGAAAGAAAGATGTGGAGAGGGTTTCAGCTATATTTGATTTTGGTGTACAACAAATTCAGACTCTTTTTGAAAAATATTGGTGGCCCTTAAAAGGGCCGTTATTGTATAGAGTAAAGGTCAGTTTAAGCACGTTCTCCACGGATTCTGCGAGCCAACTGGATGTCTTTGGGCATGATGGTGACTCTCTTGGCGTGGATGGCACACAAGTTGGTGTCCTCGAAAAGACCAACGAGGTAAGCTTCACTGGCTTCCTGGAGGGCCATAACGGCAGAGCTCTGGAAACGAAGATCAGTCTTGAAGTCTTGAGCAATTTCACGAACTAATCTCTGGAATGGGAGTTTCCTGATGAGGAGTTCAGTACTTTTCTGGTATCTTCTGATCTCACGAAGAGCGACTGTTCCTGGCCTGTATCTATGTGGTTTCTTAACTCCACCAGTTGCAGGTGCGCTCTTACGGGCGGCCTTGGTGGCAAGTTGCTTTCTTGGAGCTTTTCCTCCAGTGGATTTACGGGCGGTCTGCTTTGTACGAGCCATTGCGATATGTTCTCTGTGAAAATCTACGATTACACGACAGAATACTTTAAAACTTCGAATGTTTGTGTATTTGTGCTAGCCGCAATGTTTGCAAACACGACACTGATTGGCCTTTCGGGGTAATAAAACTCACGCTGATTGGTTGAAATCTCTGTATTATGATTGGACTGATCTGGAAGTTACTGTCACAGCTTTCAATCCCTTTTTGGACTGTAGCTAAAGACTGTTCACCCCAAGCTAACATTTGGCTCACATTTGTGTCTATTCTGTTTTGTTGTGATCGTGTCAACAAAAGTTTGAAATAATGAAAATACTCAAGAGTAATGCAGAATTGAATTAATCTTTATTCAAATTAATAAATAATTGGTTAATCAACAGTCTAACACGAAATGTATAAATTAATTGACAGGAAAAAAGTTACTGTAAATTAAATACCAAAAAAAACAACAAAAAACATCATCACCCATCAATTTTGATCAGTAGACGAGTGGTATAGGCATGCAGCCTTTTGTTGTCGCCAGTTTCTCGTATAGACATGCTTAATTCAGTGCACGACTGTCACTCGTCTCAGTGTCTGGGGAAAGGTTCCAAGACAAAGAGAACACTCTGTATTATCTTATCTTTCGCCTTTGTAATCTCTATAATAGTCTCGGTATTCTCTATAGTCTCGGTAGTATACTGCACGCAAAGCAGGAGACTTGCACATTGTTAAAGTATTCTATATTGTATAAAATACAAATGATTGCAGAAAAAAATTATCTACAAAACTATAATATATATGTACGCATAAGTACTGTGTATAAGAAACAAAATATATGTAATATATTTAAGAGAATGTAACAGCAGAAGAAAAAGAAGAAAAGAATCCAGCTAGACCTCAGACAGACAGACAGACCGACAGACACACATACACACACACACACAATCGATCGAACGAACGAACATTTTCATATATATATTTATATAAGGTCAAAGATTGTAATTTGTGTGAGTATATCATCCTTACAAGAGGATTGCAGCGAAATTTACACACCAAACAATACAAATATGTAACATTGACCACAAACAAATATAAGTTTTTTCTTCTTCTCGTGCTTGCGCATTTCCATCAGCATCTACGTTAGGTGGTTGTTTATTTGTTGGACTTTTATAGGAGAAAAAAGCAAGGTGTACTGCTTTTTTTTTTATCTATGCATGAATTTTTGACATCAACTATTGTTATATATAATAAAAAAAAAGTAGACATCTGTAAACTGTTTACAAAAAAATGAAAAACAGCAGAAAAATAAAAAATAAAAGACAGAGAAATGAGGGGGTGAGCTAGTTTTAAGGTTGTATTCTTCATTCAACTAATTGTACAACAAAGTCAGATTCTTTTTGAAAAATGTTGGTGGCCCTGAAAAGGGCCGTTGTAAGTGAAGTTTCTGTTGTATTGACTTTACTTGGCAGCTTTCTGTGTCTTCTTTGGCAGAAGTACAGCCTGGATGTTTGGCAAAACACCACCTTGGGCAATGGTTACACCAGAGAGAAGTTTGTTCAATTCTTCGTCGTTTCTGATGGCCAACTGAAGATGACGGGGGATGATTCTGCTCTTCTTGTTGTCACGGGCAGCATTTCCTGCCAACTCCAAAACCTCAGCTGCTAAGTATTCCAAGACAGCGGCAAGGTAGACTGGAGCTCCGGCACCAACTCTCTCGGCGTAGTTTCCTTTCCTCAAAAGTCTGTGGATACGACCTACTGGGAACTGAAGTCCGGCACGGGATGACCTAGACTTTGCTTTTGCCTTTGCTTTACCTCCTTTTCCTCGTCCTGACATTTTGATTTAATACGTTGTTTGACACTGAACAAGTATAAACAATGATTACCCCAAGAGGTCGTATTTTACTATTTATACCCGCAAAACGGATTGAAAGATGTTTCAGTTCTAAACCAATCAAATCATCGCTTCCTCCAAGTAGTTGGGTTGAATGTTAGAAGGTGCTCTCTCCGAAGTTCGCGTTTAGTAAAAACTTTCAATCCGTTTTGCCGAGTATAAATACAAATTTTTATTAACGGCCATCATTCACTGATTACTTTTCAGAGAGTATACATCTGTCAAAATGCCACCAAAAGTTGGAACCAAAGGAGCCAAAAAGGCCGTCACAAAGGCCAAAACTGCCCGTCCCGGCGGTGACAAGAAAAGGAGGAGGAAGAGGAGAGAATCCTATGCCATCTACATCTACAAAGTCTTGAGACAAGTTCACCCAGACACTGGAGTATCCTCAAAGGCCATGTCTATCATGAACAGTTTTGTCAACGATATCTTTGAGAGAATCGCTGCAGAAGCTTCCCGTCTCGCTCACTACAACAAGAGATCTACCATCACATCTCGGGAGATCCAGACTGCAGTTCGTCTGCTCTTACCCGGTGAATTAGCCAAGCATGCTGTCAGTGAAGGTACCAAAGCCGTCACAAAGTACACCAGCAGCAAGTAAACAACGAGAAGTTTTCACTTCACAAACGGCCCTTTTCAGGGCCACCAACATTTTTCAAAAAGAGTCTTATTATTGTTGTACATCACATAAACTTCTAAATCAAGCTTTGCCCCCAGCCCAAATGAGGAATTTATCTTTATCATTTTTCTGCCTTTTTTTCTTATTCTTCATATAAAAAAGTTAAATTTGCTAAAATGTGTGATATGAAATATAAACAAAATTCTCTCTTTTTGTCTTACTTTTGTCTAGGCGCTTGAAAAGGGACGAATGAAAGTATACTTCGTGTATATTACTCCGTCATATAAAAAAAATCATACATTTAAAATTAACCAAACCATGCGCTAATATTGTACTTGAAAAGAAAGAATGAAAATAAAAATAAAAGGGTCTTCAGAATATATAAAATTTACACTTATATTCTGAATAAATTAAATGTCAACTGTACGAAAATAAATAAAGAGAGAAATGAAAACAATAAACTTATAAAAAAAATTATATAAATAAAGGTAAAATAAATGATTAGAGTGTAATTTTTATAAGTCGAGATTTATATATTATCCACTTGCTTAATTTTTTTATGGGCAAAAAAGAAAATAATCAAACATAAACGAAGAGAGGACAGAAAAATGGACAGGAGAAAGCTATGATTTTCATTTTGAGTACAACAAATGCAGATTCTTTTTGAAAGATGTTGGTGGCCCTGAAAAGGGCCGTTGTATTTGTATTTTTCAGCTGGCTGTTTAACCTCCGAATCCGTAAAGGGTACGTCCTTGACGTTTCAGGGCGTAGACAACATCCATGGCGGTGACAGTCTTCCTCTTTGCGTGCTCTGTGTATGTGACAGCATCACGGATGACATTTTCCAAAAAGACTTTCAAGACACCACGTGTTTCCTCGTAGATGAGACCAGAGATACGTTTGACACCACCTCTTCTTGCCAGACGACGGATTGCTGGTTTGGTGATACCTTGGATATTATCACGCAACACTTTCCTGTGACGCTTGGCGCCTCCTTTTCCTAGACCTTTTCCTCCTTTACCACGACCTGACATGTTGATTGCTTTGTGAAGTTCGAAATGTCGAATGACAACACTATCCAAATTATGCTATATATCTCATGAACGCGGCCCTAAAAGAAATACCACTAATCTTTTGGTAGGTTGGACCTGATTGGTTCTTTTCGTCTAATTCCGGGAGGTAACTCTGTAGGAATGTTGTACACTTTCAATCCACTTTTTGAATGATGGTCTGAAAATATATGAAAATAACAAATTTCAAAATGTATACAAATAAAAAAAGAGATTATACAAGATGGACCAAACAATATAAGATCTTTAACATCAATTAACAATATAAGATCTGTAACATCAATTAATATTCTTTTTTATTTTCAAATCTGAATGAGCTTTTTTTTTTTTAAGACTAGAAAATATCACACTGCATACATAAGCAGGAGATAATGTGCAATTGTAATTTTTTTTTTCATATTTCTTTTCTTTCCATACAATTTTTTCTTCTTCAAAAGACACAGTTCAGTTTCAGATGAAATCCACTTTGCAGATTTAAAAGTTTACATTGAAAACTACAACATACCAGTTAGTTAAGCATGGACAGATAAATTTGTAAATAACATTAACAGGTGTGCATAATAATTTTTCTAATAATCACTTTTACCAGTTTTAATGAGGATGTCCAGGCAAATTGACATTTCAAACATGGTATTATTACATGTCTTAAACTAATGCACATCTTTAAACTGCTAATAAGGAATCTTTCTACAATGCAATAAATTTATATATCAGCTTTTGATCTGTACACAGCTCAGCCTCACTTTTTACATACCACAAATGGTACATCATTGAATGAATAAATTATTGCGCCTTGTCTATTTTTCTCCACCAATGGGAAAAAAAGATTCATCCGCACACATGTAAACATCATTTATAAGACACAAATAGCACCCAAAATAGCTTCATATTAATCACAAATTAAAGGTTTTCAACAAAAAATTCTTTCTGTAACACGCAAATAATGAAGACAAAGTTTTCAAGGAGAATTTAAGATGGACTTCTTGGACCCGTACCGAAAAAATATATTTAAAAAATATAAAATAATTGAATCTTCTCTTGTATTCACAGTATAATACACAATATATGTAAAAAGAATATACAAAAGCATCAATAAAAACATTGAGAAAATAACATCAAGGGAAAATGTATGTAAGAGAAAAATATAACCACAGAAATTAGAAAGAAATACATTTTAATAATTCTGCAATAAGAAGATGGATTGTATTGTTCTGGGACTATAGTACTCTTCCCTTTTTAAATTTTTTTTTAGGGCCGGTATATATATCTCTGAAAATGTATAACATTCATATATTTCTATATGATGTGAAAGTTTTAGATGAATTAAAATATGTATACATAAGGTGCATATGGAATGAATGACTCTCTCTGTATCTATTTATATTTTCATTTGCAGAAGAGTATGTTTTGAAATAAGTTTTTTTTTAATTTTGTTTCAATAGTTAACTAGGTATAACATTTTCTGAGATTAAAAAAAAAGAAAGAAAGAAAGAAAGAAAGAAAGAAAGAAAGAAAGATGTGGAGAGGGTTTCAGCTATATTTGATTTTGGTGTACAACAAATTCAGACTCTTTTTGAAAAATATTGGTGGCCCTTAAAAGGGCCGTTATTGTATAGAGTAAAGGTCAGTTTAAGCACGTTCTCCACGGATTCTGCGAGCCAACTGGATGTCTTTGGGCATGATGGTGACTCTCTTGGCGTGGATGGCACACAAGTTGGTGTCCTCGAAAAGACCAACGAGGTAAGCTTCACTGGCTTCCTGGAGGGCCATAACGGCAGAGCTCTGGAAACGAAGATCAGTCTTGAAGTCTTGAGCAATTTCACGAACTAATCTCTGGAATGGGAGTTTCCTGATGAGGAGTTCAGTACTTTTCTGGTATCTTCTGATCTCACGAAGAGCGACTGTTCCTGGCCTGTATCTATGTGGTTTCTTAACTCCACCAGTTGCAGGTGCGCTCTTACGGGCGGCCTTGGTGGCAAGTTGCTTTCTTGGAGCTTTTCCTCCAGTGGATTTACGGGCGGTCTGCTTTGTACGAGCCATTGCGATATGTTCTCTGTGAAAATCTACGATTACACGACAGAATACTTTAAAACTTCGAATGTTTGTGTATTTGTGCTAGCCGCAATGTTTGCAAACACGACACTGATTGGCCTTTCGGGGTAATAAAACTCACGCTGATTGGTTGAAATCTCTGTATTATGATTGGACTGATCTGGAAGTTACTGTCACAGCTTTCAATCCCTTTTTGGACTGTAGCTAAAGACTGTTCACCCCAAGCTAACATTTGGCTCACATTTGTGTCTATTCTGTTTTGTTGTGATCGTGTCAACAAAAGTTTGAAATAATGAAAATACTCAAGAGTAATGCAGAATTGAATTAATCTTTATTCAAATTAATAAATAATTGGTTAATCAACAGTCTAACACGAAATGTATAAATTAATTGACAGGAAAAAAGTTACTGTAAATTAAATACCAAAAAAAACAACAAAAAACATCATCACCCATCAATTTTGATCAGTAGACGAGTGGTATAGGCATGCAGCCTTTTGTTGTCGCCAGTTTCTCGTATAGACATGCTTAATTCAGTGCACGACTGTCACTCGTCTCAGTGTCTGGGGAAAGGTTCCAAGACAAAGAGAACACTCTGTATTATCTTATCTTTCGCCTTTGTAATCTCTATAATAGTCTCGGTATTCTCTATAGTCTCGGTAGTATACTGCACGCAAAGCAGGAGACTTGCACATTGTTAAAGTATTCTATATTGTATAAAATACAAATGATTGCAGAAAAAAATTATCTACAAAACTATAATATATATGTACGCATAAGTACTGTGTATAAGAAACAAAATATATGTAATATATTTAAGAGAATGTAACAGCAGAAGAAAAAGAAGAAAAGAATCCAGCTAGACCTCAGACAGACAGACAGACCGACAGACACACATACACACACACACACAATCGATCGAACGAACGAACATTTTCATATATATATTTATATAAGGTCAAAGATTGTAATTTGTGTGAGTATATCATCCTTACAAGAGGATTGCAGCGAAATTTACACACCAAACAATACAAATATGTAACATTGACCACAAACAAATATAAGTTTTTTCTTCTTCTCGTGCTTGCGCATTTCCATCAGCATCTACGTTAGGTGGTTGTTTATTTGTTGGACTTTTATAGGAGAAAAAAGCAAGGTGTACTGCTTTTTTTTTTATCTATGCATGAATTTTTGACATCAACTATTGTTATATATAATAAAAAAAAAGTAGACATCTGTAAACTGTTTACAAAAAAATGAAAAACAGCAGAAAAATAAAAAATAAAAGACAGAGAAATGAGGGGGTGAGCTAGTTTTAAGGTTGTATTCTTCATTCAACTAATTGTACAACAAAGTCAGATTCTTTTTGAAAAATGTTGGTGGCCCTGAAAAGGGCCGTTGTAAGTGAAGTTTCTGTTGTATTGACTTTACTTGGCAGCTTTCTGTGTCTTCTTTGGCAGAAGTACAGCCTGGATGTTTGGCAAAACACCACCTTGGGCAATGGTTACACCAGAGAGAAGTTTGTTCAATTCTTCGTCGTTTCTGATGGCCAACTGAAGATGACGGGGGATGATTCTGCTCTTCTTGTTGTCACGGGCAGCATTTCCTGCCAACTCCAAAACCTCAGCTGCTAAGTATTCCAAGACAGCGGCAAGGTAGACTGGAGCTCCGGCACCAACTCTCTCGGCGTAGTTTCCTTTCCTCAAAAGTCTGTGGATACGACCTACTGGGAACTGAAGTCCGGCACGGGATGACCTAGACTTTGCTTTTGCCTTTGCTTTACCTCCTTTTCCTCGTCCTGACATTTTGATTTAATACGTTGTTTGACACTGAACAAGTATAAACAATGATTACCCCAAGAGGTCGTATTTTACTATTTATACCCGCAAAACGGATTGAAAGATGTTTCAGTTCTAAACCAATCAAATCATCGCTTCCTCCAAGTAGTTGGGTTGAATGTTAGAAGGTGCTCTCTCCGAAGTTCGCGTTTAGTAAAAACTTTCAATCCGTTTTGCCGAGTATAAATACAAATTTTTATTAACGGCCATCATTCACTGATTACTTTTCAGAGAGTATACATCTGTCAAAATGCCACCAAAAGTTGGAACCAAAGGAGCCAAAAAGGCCGTCACAAAGGCCAAAACTGCCCGTCCCGGCGGTGACAAGAAAAGGAGGAGGAAGAGGAGAGAATCCTATGCCATCTACATCTACAAAGTCTTGAGACAAGTTCACCCAGACACTGGAGTATCCTCAAAGGCCATGTCTATCATGAACAGTTTTGTCAACGATATCTTTGAGAGAATCGCTGCAGAAGCTTCCCGTCTCGCTCACTACAACAAGAGATCTACCATCACATCTCGGGAGATCCAGACTGCAGTTCGTCTGCTCTTACCCGGTGAATTAGCCAAGCATGCTGTCAGTGAAGGTACCAAAGCCGTCACAAAGTACACCAGCAGCAAGTAAACAACGAGAAGTTTTCACTTCACAAACGGCCCTTTTCAGGGCCACCAACATTTTTCAAAAAGAGTCTTATTATTGTTGTACATCACATAAACTTCTAAATCAAGCTTTGCCCCCAGCCCAAATGAGGAATTTATCTTTATCATTTTTCTGCCTTTTTTTCTTATTCTTCATATAAAAAAGTTAAATTTGCTAAAATGTGTGATATGAAATATAAACAAAATTCTCTCTTTTTGTCTTACTTTTGTCTAGGCGCTTGAAAAGGGACGAATGAAAGTATACTTCGTGTATATTACTCCGTCATATAAAAAAAATCATACATTTAAAATTAACCAAACCATGCGCTAATATTGTACTTGAAAAGAAAGAATGAAAATAAAAATAAAAGGGTCTTCAGAATATATAAAATTTACACTTATATTCTGAATAAATTAAATGTCAACTGTACGAAAATAAATAAAGAGAGAAATGAAAACAATAAACTTATAAAAAAAATTATATAAATAAAGGTAAAATAAATGATTAGAGTGTAATTTTTATAAGTCGAGATTTATATATTATCCACTTGCTTAATTTTTTTATGGGCAAAAAAGAAAATAATCAAACATAAACGAAGAGAGGACAGAAAAATGGACAGGAGAAAGCTATGATTTTCATTTTGAGTACAACAAATGCAGATTCTTTTTGAAAGATGTTGGTGGCCCTGAAAAGGGCCGTTGTATTTGTATTTTTCAGCTGGCTGTTTAACCTCCGAATCCGTAAAGGGTACGTCCTTGACGTTTCAGGGCGTAGACAACATCCATGGCGGTGACAGTCTTCCTCTTTGCGTGCTCTGTGTATGTGACAGCATCACGGATGACATTTTCCAAAAAGACTTTCAAGACACCACGTGTTTCCTCGTAGATGAGACCAGAGATACGTTTGACACCACCTCTTCTTGCCAGACGACGGATTGCTGGTTTGGTGATACCTTGGATATTATCACGCAACACTTTCCTGTGACGCTTGGCGCCTCCTTTTCCTAGACCTTTTCCTCCTTTACCACGACCTGACATGTTGATTGCTTTGTGAAGTTCGAAATGTCGAATGACAACACTATCCAAATTATGCTATATATCTCATGAACGCGGCCCTAAAAGAAATACCACTAATCTTTTGGTAGGTTGGACCTGATTGGTTCTTTTCGTCTAATTCCGGGAGGTAACTCTGTAGGAATGTTGTACACTTTCAATCCACTTTTTGAATGATGGTCTGAAAATATATGAAAATAACAAATTTCAAAATGTATACAAATAAAAAAAGAGATTATACAAGATGGACCAAACAATATAAGATCTTTAACATCAATTAACAATATAAGATCTGTAACATCAATTAATATTCTTTTTTATTTTCAAATCTGAATGAGCTTTTTTTTTTTTAAGACTAGAAAATATCACACTGCATACATAAGCAGGAGATAATGTGCAATTGTAATTTTTTTTTTCATATTTCTTTTCTTTCCATACAATTTTTTCTTCTTCAAAAGACACAGTTCAGTTTCAGATGAAATCCACTTTGCAGATTTAAAAGTTTACATTGAAAACTACAACATACCAGTTAGTTAAGCATGGACAGATAAATTTGTAAATAACATTAACAGGTGTGCATAATAATTTTTCTAATAATCACTTTTACCAGTTTTAATGAGGATGTCCAGGCAAATTGACATTTCAAACATGGTATTATTACATGTCTTAAACTAATGCACATCTTTAAACTGCTAATAAGGAATCTTTCTACAATGCAATAAATTTATATATCAGCTTTTGATCTGTACACAGCTCAGCCTCACTTTTTACATACCACAAATGGTACATCATTGAATGAATAAATTATTGCGCCTTGTCTATTTTTCTCCACCAATGGGAAAAAAAGATTCATCCGCACACATGTAAACATCATTTATAAGACACAAATAGCACCCAAAATAGCTTCATATTAATCACAAATTAAAGGTTTTCAACAAAAAATTCTTTCTGTAACACGCAAATAATGAAGACAAAGTTTTCAAGGAGAATTTAAGATGGACTTCTTGGACCCGTACCGAAAAAATATATTTAAAAAATATAAAATAATTGAATCTTCTCTTGTATTCACAGTATAATACACAATATATGTAAAAAGAATATACAAAAGCATCAATAAAAACATTGAGAAAATAACATCAAGGGAAAATGTATGTAAGAGAAAAATATAACCACAGAAATTAGAAAGAAATACATTTTAATAATTCTGCAATAAGAAGATGGATTGTATTGTTCTGGGACTATAGTACTCTTCCCTTTTTAAATTTTTTTTTAGGGCCGGTATATATATCTCTGAAAATGTATAACATTCATATATTTCTATATGATGTGAAAGTTTTAGATGAATTAAAATATGTATACATAAGGTGCATATGGAATGAATGACTCTCTCTGTATCTATTTATATTTTCATTTGCAGAAGAGTATGTTTTGAAATAAGTTTTTTTTTAATTTTGTTTCAATAGTTAACTAGGTATAACATTTTCTGAGATTAAAAAAAAAGAAAGAAAGAAAGAAAGAAAGAAAGAAAGAAAGAAAGATGTGGAGAGGGTTTCAGCTATATTTGATTTTGGTGTACAACAAATTCAGACTCTTTTTGAAAAATATTGGTGGCCCTTAAAAGGGCCGTTATTGTATAGAGTAAAGGTCAGTTTAAGCACGTTCTCCACGGATTCTGCGAGCCAACTGGATGTCTTTGGGCATGATGGTGACTCTCTTGGCGTGGATGGCACACAAGTTGGTGTCCTCGAAAAGACCAACGAGGTAAGCTTCACTGGCTTCCTGGAGGGCCATAACGGCAGAGCTCTGGAAACGAAGATCAGTCTTGAAGTCTTGAGCAATTTCACGAACTAATCTCTGGAATGGGAGTTTCCTGATGAGGAGTTCAGTACTTTTCTGGTATCTTCTGATCTCACGAAGAGCGACTGTTCCTGGCCTGTATCTATGTGGTTTCTTAACTCCACCAGTTGCAGGTGCGCTCTTACGGGCGGCCTTGGTGGCAAGTTGCTTTCTTGGAGCTTTTCCTCCAGTGGATTTACGGGCGGTCTGCTTTGTACGAGCCATTGCGATATGTTCTCTGTGAAAATCTACGATTACACGACAGAATACTTTAAAACTTCGAATGTTTGTGTATTTGTGCTAGCCGCAATGTTTGCAAACACGACACTGATTGGCCTTTCGGGGTAATAAAACTCACGCTGATTGGTTGAAATCTCTGTATTATGATTGGACTGATCTGGAAGTTACTGTCACAGCTTTCAATCCCTTTTTGGACTGTAGCTAAAGACTGTTCACCCCAAGCTAACATTTGGCTCACATTTGTGTCTATTCTGTTTTGTTGTGATCGTGTCAACAAAAGTTTGAAATAATGAAAATACTCAAGAGTAATGCAGAATTGAATTAATCTTTATTCAAATTAATAAATAATTGGTTAATCAACAGTCTAACACGAAATGTATAAATTAATTGACAGGAAAAAAGTTACTGTAAATTAAATACCAAAAAAAACAACAAAAAACATCATCACCCATCAATTTTGATCAGTAGACGAGTGGTATAGGCATGCAGCCTTTTGTTGTCGCCAGTTTCTCGTATAGACATGCTTAATTCAGTGCACGACTGTCACTCGTCTCAGTGTCTGGGGAAAGGTTCCAAGACAAAGAGAACACTCTGTATTATCTTATCTTTCGCCTTTGTAATCTCTATAATAGTCTCGGTATTCTCTATAGTCTCGGTAGTATACTGCACGCAAAGCAGGAGACTTGCACATTGTTAAAGTATTCTATATTGTATAAAATACAAATGATTGCAGAAAAAAATTATCTACAAAACTATAATATATATGTACGCATAAGTACTGTGTATAAGAAACAAAATATATGTAATATATTTAAGAGAATGTAACAGCAGAAGAAAAAGAAGAAAAGAATCCAGCTAGACCTCAGACAGACAGACAGACCGACAGACACACATACACACACACACACAATCGATCGAACGAACGAACATTTTCATATATATATTTATATAAGGTCAAAGATTGTAATTTGTGTGAGTATATCATCCTTACAAGAGGATTGCAGCGAAATTTACACACCAAACAATACAAATATGTAACATTGACCACAAACAAATATAAGTTTTTTCTTCTTCTCGTGCTTGCGCATTTCCATCAGCATCTACGTTAGGTGGTTGTTTATTTGTTGGACTTTTATAGGAGAAAAAAGCAAGGTGTACTGCTTTTTTTTTTATCTATGCATGAATTTTTGACATCAACTATTGTTATATATAATAAAAAAAAAGTAGACATCTGTAAACTGTTTACAAAAAAATGAAAAACAGCAGAAAAATAAAAAATAAAAGACAGAGAAATGAGGGGGTGAGCTAGTTTTAAGGTTGTATTCTTCATTCAACTAATTGTACAACAAAGTCAGATTCTTTTTGAAAAATGTTGGTGGCCCTGAAAAGGGCCGTTGTAAGTGAAGTTTCTGTTGTATTGACTTTACTTGGCAGCTTTCTGTGTCTTCTTTGGCAGAAGTACAGCCTGGATGTTTGGCAAAACACCACCTTGGGCAATGGTTACACCAGAGAGAAGTTTGTTCAATTCTTCGTCGTTTCTGATGGCCAACTGAAGATGACGGGGGATGATTCTGCTCTTCTTGTTGTCACGGGCAGCATTTCCTGCCAACTCCAAAACCTCAGCTGCTAAGTATTCCAAGACAGCGGCAAGGTAGACTGGAGCTCCGGCACCAACTCTCTCGGCGTAGTTTCCTTTCCTCAAAAGTCTGTGGATACGACCTACTGGGAACTGAAGTCCGGCACGGGATGACCTAGACTTTGCTTTTGCCTTTGCTTTACCTCCTTTTCCTCGTCCTGACATTTTGATTTAATACGTTGTTTGACACTGAACAAGTATAAACAATGATTACCCCAAGAGGTCGTATTTTACTATTTATACCCGCAAAACGGATTGAAAGATGTTTCAGTTCTAAACCAATCAAATCATCGCTTCCTCCAAGTAGTTGGGTTGAATGTTAGAAGGTGCTCTCTCCGAAGTTCGCGTTTAGTAAAAACTTTCAATCCGTTTTGCCGAGTATAAATACAAATTTTTATTAACGGCCATCATTCACTGATTACTTTTCAGAGAGTATACATCTGTCAAAATGCCACCAAAAGTTGGAACCAAAGGAGCCAAAAAGGCCGTCACAAAGGCCAAAACTGCCCGTCCCGGCGGTGACAAGAAAAGGAGGAGGAAGAGGAGAGAATCCTATGCCATCTACATCTACAAAGTCTTGAGACAAGTTCACCCAGACACTGGAGTATCCTCAAAGGCCATGTCTATCATGAACAGTTTTGTCAACGATATCTTTGAGAGAATCGCTGCAGAAGCTTCCCGTCTCGCTCACTACAACAAGAGATCTACCATCACATCTCGGGAGATCCAGACTGCAGTTCGTCTGCTCTTACCCGGTGAATTAGCCAAGCATGCTGTCAGTGAAGGTACCAAAGCCGTCACAAAGTACACCAGCAGCAAGTAAACAACGAGAAGTTTTCACTTCACAAACGGCCCTTTTCAGGGCCACCAACATTTTTCAAAAAGAGTCTTATTATTGTTGTACATCACATAAACTTCTAAATCAAGCTTTGCCCCCAGCCCAAATGAGGAATTTATCTTTATCATTTTTCTGCCTTTTTTTCTTATTCTTCATATAAAAAAGTTAAATTTGCTAAAATGTGTGATATGAAATATAAACAAAATTCTCTCTTTTTGTCTTACTTTTGTCTAGGCGCTTGAAAAGGGACGAATGAAAGTATACTTCGTGTATATTACTCCGTCATATAAAAAAAATCATACATTTAAAATTAACCAAACCATGCGCTAATATTGTACTTGAAAAGAAAGAATGAAAATAAAAATAAAAGGGTCTTCAGAATATATAAAATTTACACTTATATTCTGAATAAATTAAATGTCAACTGTACGAAAATAAATAAAGAGAGAAATGAAAACAATAAACTTATAAAAAAAATTATATAAATAAAGGTAAAATAAATGATTAGAGTGTAATTTTTATAAGTCGAGATTTATATATTATCCACTTGCTTAATTTTTTTATGGGCAAAAAAGAAAATAATCAAACATAAACGAAGAGAGGACAGAAAAATGGACAGGAGAAAGCTATGATTTTCATTTTGAGTACAACAAATGCAGATTCTTTTTGAAAGATGTTGGTGGCCCTGAAAAGGGCCGTTGTATTTGTATTTTTCAGCTGGCTGTTTAACCTCCGAATCCGTAAAGGGTACGTCCTTGACGTTTCAGGGCGTAGACAACATCCATGGCGGTGACAGTCTTCCTCTTTGCGTGCTCTGTGTATGTGACAGCATCACGGATGACATTTTCCAAAAAGACTTTCAAGACACCACGTGTTTCCTCGTAGATGAGACCAGAGATACGTTTGACACCACCTCTTCTTGCCAGACGACGGATTGCTGGTTTGGTGATACCTTGGATATTATCACGCAACACTTTCCTGTGACGCTTGGCGCCTCCTTTTCCTAGACCTTTTCCTCCTTTACCACGACCTGACATGTTGATTGCTTTGTGAAGTTCGAAATGTCGAATGACAACACTATCCAAATTATGCTATATATCTCATGAACGCGGCCCTAAAAGAAATACCACTAATCTTTTGGTAGGTTGGACCTGATTGGTTCTTTTCGTCTAATTCCGGGAGGTAACTCTGTAGGAATGTTGTACACTTTCAATCCACTTTTTGAATGATGGTCTGAAAATATATGAAAATAACAAATTTCAAAATGTATACAAATAAAAAAAGAGATTATACAAGATGGACCAAACAATATAAGATCTTTAACATCAATTAACAATATAAGATCTGTAACATCAATTAATATTCTTTTTTATTTTCAAATCTGAATGAGCTTTTTTTTTTTTAAGACTAGAAAATATCACACTGCATACATAAGCAGGAGATAATGTGCAATTGTAATTTTTTTTTTCATATTTCTTTTCTTTCCATACAATTTTTTCTTCTTCAAAAGACACAGTTCAGTTTCAGATGAAATCCACTTTGCAGATTTAAAAGTTTACATTGAAAACTACAACATACCAGTTAGTTAAGCATGGACAGATAAATTTGTAAATAACATTAACAGGTGTGCATAATAATTTTTCTAATAATCACTTTTACCAGTTTTAATGAGGATGTCCAGGCAAATTGACATTTCAAACATGGTATTATTACATGTCTTAAACTAATGCACATCTTTAAACTGCTAATAAGGAATCTTTCTACAATGCAATAAATTTATATATCAGCTTTTGATCTGTACACAGCTCAGCCTCACTTTTTACATACCACAAATGGTACATCATTGAATGAATAAATTATTGCGCCTTGTCTATTTTTCTCCACCAATGGGAAAAAAAGATTCATCCGCACACATGTAAACATCATTTATAAGACACAAATAGCACCCAAAATAGCTTCATATTAATCACAAATTAAAGGTTTTCAACAAAAAATTCTTTCTGTAACACGCAAATAATGAAGACAAAGTTTTCAAGGAGAATTTAAGATGGACTTCTTGGACCCGTACCGAAAAAATATATTTAAAAAATATAAAATAATTGAATCTTCTCTTGTATTCACAGTATAATACACAATATATGTAAAAAGAATATACAAAAGCATCAATAAAAACATTGAGAAAATAACATCAAGGGAAAATGTATGTAAGAGAAAAATATAACCACAGAAATTAGAAAGAAATACATTTTAATAATTCTGCAATAAGAAGATGGATTGTATTGTTCTGGGACTATAGTACTCTTCCCTTTTTAAATTTTTTTTTAGGGCCGGTATATATATCTCTGAAAATGTATAACATTCATATATTTCTATATGATGTGAAAGTTTTAGATGAATTAAAATATGTATACATAAGGTGCATATGGAATGAATGACTCTCTCTGTATCTATTTATATTTTCATTTGCAGAAGAGTATGTTTTGAAATAAGTTTTTTTTTAATTTTGTTTCAATAGTTAACTAGGTATAACATTTTCTGAGATTAAAAAAAAAGAAAGAAAGAAAGAAAGAAAGAAAGAAAGAAAGAAAGATGTGGAGAGGGTTTCAGCTATATTTGATTTTGGTGTACAACAAATTCAGACTCTTTTTGAAAAATATTGGTGGCCCTTAAAAGGGCCGTTATTGTATAGAGTAAAGGTCAGTTTAAGCACGTTCTCCACGGATTCTGCGAGCCAACTGGATGTCTTTGGGCATGATGGTGACTCTCTTGGCGTGGATGGCACACAAGTTGGTGTCCTCGAAAAGACCAACGAGGTAAGCTTCACTGGCTTCCTGGAGGGCCATAACGGCAGAGCTCTGGAAACGAAGATCAGTCTTGAAGTCTTGAGCAATTTCACGAACTAATCTCTGGAATGGGAGTTTCCTGATGAGGAGTTCAGTACTTTTCTGGTATCTTCTGATCTCACGAAGAGCGACTGTTCCTGGCCTGTATCTATGTGGTTTCTTAACTCCACCAGTTGCAGGTGCGCTCTTACGGGCGGCCTTGGTGGCAAGTTGCTTTCTTGGAGCTTTTCCTCCAGTGGATTTACGGGCGGTCTGCTTTGTACGAGCCATTGCGATATGTTCTCTGTGAAAATCTACGATTACACGACAGAATACTTTAAAACTTCGAATGTTTGTGTATTTGTGCTAGCCGCAATGTTTGCAAACACGACACTGATTGGCCTTTCGGGGTAATAAAACTCACGCTGATTGGTTGAAATCTCTGTATTATGATTGGACTGATCTGGAAGTTACTGTCACAGCTTTCAATCCCTTTTTGGACTGTAGCTAAAGACTGTTCACCCCAAGCTAACATTTGGCTCACATTTGTGTCTATTCTGTTTTGTTGTGATCGTGTCAACAAAAGTTTGAAATAATGAAAATACTCAAGAGTAATGCAGAATTGAATTAATCTTTATTCAAATTAATAAATAATTGGTTAATCAACAGTCTAACACGAAATGTATAAATTAATTGACAGGAAAAAAGTTACTGTAAATTAAATACCAAAAAAAACAACAAAAAACATCATCACCCATCAATTTTGATCAGTAGACGAGTGGTATAGGCATGCAGCCTTTTGTTGTCGCCAGTTTCTCGTATAGACATGCTTAATTCAGTGCACGACTGTCACTCGTCTCAGTGTCTGGGGAAAGGTTCCAAGACAAAGAGAACACTCTGTATTATCTTATCTTTCGCCTTTGTAATCTCTATAATAGTCTCGGTATTCTCTATAGTCTCGGTAGTATACTGCACGCAAAGCAGGAGACTTGCACATTGTTAAAGTATTCTATATTGTATAAAATACAAATGATTGCAGAAAAAAATTATCTACAAAACTATAATATATATGTACGCATAAGTACTGTGTATAAGAAACAAAATATATGTAATATATTTAAGAGAATGTAACAGCAGAAGAAAAAGAAGAAAAGAATCCAGCTAGACCTCAGACAGACAGACAGACCGACAGACACACATACACACACACACACAATCGATCGAACGAACGAACATTTTCATATATATATTTATATAAGGTCAAAGATTGTAATTTGTGTGAGTATATCATCCTTACAAGAGGATTGCAGCGAAATTTACACACCAAACAATACAAATATGTAACATTGACCACAAACAAATATAAGTTTTTTCTTCTTCTCGTGCTTGCGCATTTCCATCAGCATCTACGTTAGGTGGTTGTTTATTTGTTGGACTTTTATAGGAGAAAAAAGCAAGGTGTACTGCTTTTTTTTTTATCTATGCATGAATTTTTGACATCAACTATTGTTATATATAATAAAAAAAAAGTAGACATCTGTAAACTGTTTACAAAAAAATGAAAAACAGCAGAAAAATAAAAAATAAAAGACAGAGAAATGAGGGGGTGAGCTAGTTTTAAGGTTGTATTCTTCATTCAACTAATTGTACAACAAAGTCAGATTCTTTTTGAAAAATGTTGGTGGCCCTGAAAAGGGCCGTTGTAAGTGAAGTTTCTGTTGTATTGACTTTACTTGGCAGCTTTCTGTGTCTTCTTTGGCAGAAGTACAGCCTGGATGTTTGGCAAAACACCACCTTGGGCAATGGTTACACCAGAGAGAAGTTTGTTCAATTCTTCGTCGTTTCTGATGGCCAACTGAAGATGACGGGGGATGATTCTGCTCTTCTTGTTGTCACGGGCAGCATTTCCTGCCAACTCCAAAACCTCAGCTGCTAAGTATTCCAAGACAGCGGCAAGGTAGACTGGAGCTCCGGCACCAACTCTCTCGGCGTAGTTTCCTTTCCTCAAAAGTCTGTGGATACGACCTACTGGGAACTGAAGTCCGGCACGGGATGACCTAGACTTTGCTTTTGCCTTTGCTTTACCTCCTTTTCCTCGTCCTGACATTTTGATTTAATACGTTGTTTGACACTGAACAAGTATAAACAATGATTACCCCAAGAGGTCGTATTTTACTATTTATACCCGCAAAACGGATTGAAAGATGTTTCAGTTCTAAACCAATCAAATCATCGCTTCCTCCAAGTAGTTGGGTTGAATGTTAGAAGGTGCTCTCTCCGAAGTTCGCGTTTAGTAAAAACTTTCAATCCGTTTTGCCGAGTATAAATACAAATTTTTATTAACGGCCATCATTCACTGATTACTTTTCAGAGAGTATACATCTGTCAAAATGCCACCAAAAGTTGGAACCAAAGGAGCCAAAAAGGCCGTCACAAAGGCCAAAACTGCCCGTCCCGGCGGTGACAAGAAAAGGAGGAGGAAGAGGAGAGAATCCTATGCCATCTACATCTACAAAGTCTTGAGACAAGTTCACCCAGACACTGGAGTATCCTCAAAGGCCATGTCTATCATGAACAGTTTTGTCAACGATATCTTTGAGAGAATCGCTGCAGAAGCTTCCCGTCTCGCTCACTACAACAAGAGATCTACCATCACATCTCGGGAGATCCAGACTGCAGTTCGTCTGCTCTTACCCGGTGAATTAGCCAAGCATGCTGTCAGTGAAGGTACCAAAGCCGTCACAAAGTACACCAGCAGCAAGTAAACAACGAGAAGTTTTCACTTCACAAACGGCCCTTTTCAGGGCCACCAACATTTTTCAAAAAGAGTCTTATTATTGTTGTACATCACATAAACTTCTAAATCAAGCTTTGCCCCCAGCCCAAATGAGGAATTTATCTTTATCATTTTTCTGCCTTTTTTTCTTATTCTTCATATAAAAAAGTTAAATTTGCTAAAATGTGTGATATGAAATATAAACAAAATTCTCTCTTTTTGTCTTACTTTTGTCTAGGCGCTTGAAAAGGGACGAATGAAAGTATACTTCGTGTATATTACTCCGTCATATAAAAAAAATCATACATTTAAAATTAACCAAACCATGCGCTAATATTGTACTTGAAAAGAAAGAATGAAAATAAAAATAAAAGGGTCTTCAGAATATATAAAATTTACACTTATATTCTGAATAAATTAAATGTCAACTGTACGAAAATAAATAAAGAGAGAAATGAAAACAATAAACTTATAAAAAAAATTATATAAATAAAGGTAAAATAAATGATTAGAGTGTAATTTTTATAAGTCGAGATTTATATATTATCCACTTGCTTAATTTTTTTATGGGCAAAAAAGAAAATAATCAAACATAAACGAAGAGAGGACAGAAAAATGGACAGGAGAAAGCTATGATTTTCATTTTGAGTACAACAAATGCAGATTCTTTTTGAAAGATGTTGGTGGCCCTGAAAAGGGCCGTTGTATTTGTATTTTTCAGCTGGCTGTTTAACCTCCGAATCCGTAAAGGGTACGTCCTTGACGTTTCAGGGCGTAGACAACATCCATGGCGGTGACAGTCTTCCTCTTTGCGTGCTCTGTGTATGTGACAGCATCACGGATGACATTTTCCAAAAAGACTTTCAAGACACCACGTGTTTCCTCGTAGATGAGACCAGAGATACGTTTGACACCACCTCTTCTTGCCAGACGACGGATTGCTGGTTTGGTGATACCTTGGATATTATCACGCAACACTTTCCTGTGACGCTTGGCGCCTCCTTTTCCTAGACCTTTTCCTCCTTTACCACGACCTGACATGTTGATTGCTTTGTGAAGTTCGAAATGTCGAATGACAACACTATCCAAATTATGCTATATATCTCATGAACGCGGCCCTAAAAGAAATACCACTAATCTTTTGGTAGGTTGGACCTGATTGGTTCTTTTCGTCTAATTCCGGGAGGTAACTCTGTAGGAATGTTGTACACTTTCAATCCACTTTTTGAATGATGGTCTGAAAATATATGAAAATAACAAATTTCAAAATGTATACAAATAAAAAAAGAGATTATACAAGATGGACCAAACAATATAAGATCTTTAACATCAATTAACAATATAAGATCTGTAACATCAATTAATATTCTTTTTTATTTTCAAATCTGAATGAGCTTTTTTTTTTTTAAGACTAGAAAATATCACACTGCATACATAAGCAGGAGATAATGTGCAATTGTAATTTTTTTTTTCATATTTCTTTTCTTTCCATACAATTTTTTCTTCTTCAAAAGACACAGTTCAGTTTCAGATGAAATCCACTTTGCAGATTTAAAAGTTTACATTGAAAACTACAACATACCAGTTAGTTAAGCATGGACAGATAAATTTGTAAATAACATTAACAGGTGTGCATAATAATTTTTCTAATAATCACTTTTACCAGTTTTAATGAGGATGTCCAGGCAAATTGACATTTCAAACATGGTATTATTACATGTCTTAAACTAATGCACATCTTTAAACTGCTAATAAGGAATCTTTCTACAATGCAATAAATTTATATATCAGCTTTTGATCTGTACACAGCTCAGCCTCACTTTTTACATACCACAAATGGTACATCATTGAATGAATAAATTATTGCGCCTTGTCTATTTTTCTCCACCAATGGGAAAAAAAGATTCATCCGCACACATGTAAACATCATTTATAAGACACAAATAGCACCCAAAATAGCTTCATATTAATCACAAATTAAAGGTTTTCAACAAAAAATTCTTTCTGTAACACGCAAATAATGAAGACAAAGTTTTCAAGGAGAATTTAAGATGGACTTCTTGGACCCGTACCGAAAAAATATATTTAAAAAATATAAAATAATTGAATCTTCTCTTGTATTCACAGTATAATACACAATATATGTAAAAAGAATATACAAAAGCATCAATAAAAACATTGAGAAAATAACATCAAGGGAAAATGTATGTAAGAGAAAAATATAACCACAGAAATTAGAAAGAAATACATTTTAATAATTCTGCAATAAGAAGATGGATTGTATTGTTCTGGGACTATAGTACTCTTCCCTTTTTAAATTTTTTTTTAGGGCCGGTATATATATCTCTGAAAATGTATAACATTCATATATTTCTATATGATGTGAAAGTTTTAGATGAATTAAAATATGTATACATAAGGTGCATATGGAATGAATGACTCTCTCTGTATCTATTTATATTTTCATTTGCAGAAGAGTATGTTTTGAAATAAGTTTTTTTTTAATTTTGTTTCAATAGTTAACTAGGTATAACATTTTCTGAGATTAAAAAAAAAGAAAGAAAGAAAGAAAGAAAGAAAGAAAGAAAGAAAGATGTGGAGAGGGTTTCAGCTATATTTGATTTTGGTGTACAACAAATTCAGACTCTTTTTGAAAAATATTGGTGGCCCTTAAAAGGGCCGTTATTGTATAGAGTAAAGGTCAGTTTAAGCACGTTCTCCACGGATTCTGCGAGCCAACTGGATGTCTTTGGGCATGATGGTGACTCTCTTGGCGTGGATGGCACACAAGTTGGTGTCCTCGAAAAGACCAACGAGGTAAGCTTCACTGGCTTCCTGGAGGGCCATAACGGCAGAGCTCTGGAAACGAAGATCAGTCTTGAAGTCTTGAGCAATTTCACGAACTAATCTCTGGAATGGGAGTTTCCTGATGAGGAGTTCAGTACTTTTCTGGTATCTTCTGATCTCACGAAGAGCGACTGTTCCTGGCCTGTATCTATGTGGTTTCTTAACTCCACCAGTTGCAGGTGCGCTCTTACGGGCGGCCTTGGTGGCAAGTTGCTTTCTTGGAGCTTTTCCTCCAGTGGATTTACGGGCGGTCTGCTTTGTACGAGCCATTGCGATATGTTCTCTGTGAAAATCTACGATTACACGACAGAATACTTTAAAACTTCGAATGTTTGTGTATTTGTGCTAGCCGCAATGTTTGCAAACACGACACTGATTGGCCTTTCGGGGTAATAAAACTCACGCTGATTGGTTGAAATCTCTGTATTATGATTGGACTGATCTGGAAGTTACTGTCACAGCTTTCAATCCCTTTTTGGACTGTAGCTAAAGACTGTTCACCCCAAGCTAACATTTGGCTCACATTTGTGTCTATTCTGTTTTGTTGTGATCGTGTCAACAAAAGTTTGAAATAATGAAAATACTCAAGAGTAATGCAGAATTGAATTAATCTTTATTCAAATTAATAAATAATTGGTTAATCAACAGTCTAACACGAAATGTATAAATTAATTGACAGGAAAAAAGTTACTGTAAATTAAATACCAAAAAAAACAACAAAAAACATCATCACCCATCAATTTTGATCAGTAGACGAGTGGTATAGGCATGCAGCCTTTTGTTGTCGCCAGTTTCTCGTATAGACATGCTTAATTCAGTGCACGACTGTCACTCGTCTCAGTGTCTGGGGAAAGGTTCCAAGACAAAGAGAACACTCTGTATTATCTTATCTTTCGCCTTTGTAATCTCTATAATAGTCTCGGTATTCTCTATAGTCTCGGTAGTATACTGCACGCAAAGCAGGAGACTTGCACATTGTTAAAGTATTCTATATTGTATAAAATACAAATGATTGCAGAAAAAAATTATCTACAAAACTATAATATATATGTACGCATAAGTACTGTGTATAAGAAACAAAATATATGTAATATATTTAAGAGAATGTAACAGCAGAAGAAAAAGAAGAAAAGAATCCAGCTAGACCTCAGACAGACAGACAGACCGACAGACACACATACACACACACACACAATCGATCGAACGAACGAACATTTTCATATATATATTTATATAAGGTCAAAGATTGTAATTTGTGTGAGTATATCATCCTTACAAGAGGATTGCAGCGAAATTTACACACCAAACAATACAAATATGTAACATTGACCACAAACAAATATAAGTTTTTTCTTCTTCTCGTGCTTGCGCATTTCCATCAGCATCTACGTTAGGTGGTTGTTTATTTGTTGGACTTTTATAGGAGAAAAAAGCAAGGTGTACTGCTTTTTTTTTTATCTATGCATGAATTTTTGACATCAACTATTGTTATATATAATAAAAAAAAAGTAGACATCTGTAAACTGTTTACAAAAAAATGAAAAACAGCAGAAAAATAAAAAATAAAAGACAGAGAAATGAGGGGGTGAGCTAGTTTTAAGGTTGTATTCTTCATTCAACTAATTGTACAACAAAGTCAGATTCTTTTTGAAAAATGTTGGTGGCCCTGAAAAGGGCCGTTGTAAGTGAAGTTTCTGTTGTATTGACTTTACTTGGCAGCTTTCTGTGTCTTCTTTGGCAGAAGTACAGCCTGGATGTTTGGCAAAACACCACCTTGGGCAATGGTTACACCAGAGAGAAGTTTGTTCAATTCTTCGTCGTTTCTGATGGCCAACTGAAGATGACGGGGGATGATTCTGCTCTTCTTGTTGTCACGGGCAGCATTTCCTGCCAACTCCAAAACCTCAGCTGCTAAGTATTCCAAGACAGCGGCAAGGTAGACTGGAGCTCCGGCACCAACTCTCTCGGCGTAGTTTCCTTTCCTCAAAAGTCTGTGGATACGACCTACTGGGAACTGAAGTCCGGCACGGGATGACCTAGACTTTGCTTTTGCCTTTGCTTTACCTCCTTTTCCTCGTCCTGACATTTTGATTTAATACGTTGTTTGACACTGAACAAGTATAAACAATGATTACCCCAAGAGGTCGTATTTTACTATTTATACCCGCAAAACGGATTGAAAGATGTTTCAGTTCTAAACCAATCAAATCATCGCTTCCTCCAAGTAGTTGGGTTGAATGTTAGAAGGTGCTCTCTCCGAAGTTCGCGTTTAGTAAAAACTTTCAATCCGTTTTGCCGAGTATAAATACAAATTTTTATTAACGGCCATCATTCACTGATTACTTTTCAGAGAGTATACATCTGTCAAAATGCCACCAAAAGTTGGAACCAAAGGAGCCAAAAAGGCCGTCACAAAGGCCAAAACTGCCCGTCCCGGCGGTGACAAGAAAAGGAGGAGGAAGAGGAGAGAATCCTATGCCATCTACATCTACAAAGTCTTGAGACAAGTTCACCCAGACACTGGAGTATCCTCAAAGGCCATGTCTATCATGAACAGTTTTGTCAACGATATCTTTGAGAGAATCGCTGCAGAAGCTTCCCGTCTCGCTCACTACAACAAGAGATCTACCATCACATCTCGGGAGATCCAGACTGCAGTTCGTCTGCTCTTACCCGGTGAATTAGCCAAGCATGCTGTCAGTGAAGGTACCAAAGCCGTCACAAAGTACACCAGCAGCAAGTAAACAACGAGAAGTTTTCACTTCACAAACGGCCCTTTTCAGGGCCACCAACATTTTTCAAAAAGAGTCTTATTATTGTTGTACATCACATAAACTTCTAAATCAAGCTTTGCCCCCAGCCCAAATGAGGAATTTATCTTTATCATTTTTCTGCCTTTTTTTCTTATTCTTCATATAAAAAAGTTAAATTTGCTAAAATGTGTGATATGAAATATAAACAAAATTCTCTCTTTTTGTCTTACTTTTGTCTAGGCGCTTGAAAAGGGACGAATGAAAGTATACTTCGTGTATATTACTCCGTCATATAAAAAAAATCATACATTTAAAATTAACCAAACCATGCGCTAATATTGTACTTGAAAAGAAAGAATGAAAATAAAAATAAAAGGGTCTTCAGAATATATAAAATTTACACTTATATTCTGAATAAATTAAATGTCAACTGTACGAAAATAAATAAAGAGAGAAATGAAAACAATAAACTTATAAAAAAAATTATATAAATAAAGGTAAAATAAATGATTAGAGTGTAATTTTTATAAGTCGAGATTTATATATTATCCACTTGCTTAATTTTTTTATGGGCAAAAAAGAAAATAATCAAACATAAACGAAGAGAGGACAGAAAAATGGACAGGAGAAAGCTATGATTTTCATTTTGAGTACAACAAATGCAGATTCTTTTTGAAAGATGTTGGTGGCCCTGAAAAGGGCCGTTGTATTTGTATTTTTCAGCTGGCTGTTTAACCTCCGAATCCGTAAAGGGTACGTCCTTGACGTTTCAGGGCGTAGACAACATCCATGGCGGTGACAGTCTTCCTCTTTGCGTGCTCTGTGTATGTGACAGCATCACGGATGACATTTTCCAAAAAGACTTTCAAGACACCACGTGTTTCCTCGTAGATGAGACCAGAGATACGTTTGACACCACCTCTTCTTGCCAGACGACGGATTGCTGGTTTGGTGATACCTTGGATATTATCACGCAACACTTTCCTGTGACGCTTGGCGCCTCCTTTTCCTAGACCTTTTCCTCCTTTACCACGACCTGACATGTTGATTGCTTTGTGAAGTTCGAAATGTCGAATGACAACACTATCCAAATTATGCTATATATCTCATGAACGCGGCCCTAAAAGAAATACCACTAATCTTTTGGTAGGTTGGACCTGATTGGTTCTTTTCGTCTAATTCCGGGAGGTAACTCTGTAGGAATGTTGTACACTTTCAATCCACTTTTTGAATGATGGTCTGAAAATATATGAAAATAACAAATTTCAAAATGTATACAAATAAAAAAAGAGATTATACAAGATGGACCAAACAATATAAGATCTTTAACATCAATTAACAATATAAGATCTGTAACATCAATTAATATTCTTTTTTATTTTCAAATCTGAATGAGCTTTTTTTTTTTTAAGACTAGAAAATATCACACTGCATACATAAGCAGGAGATAATGTGCAATTGTAATTTTTTTTTTCATATTTCTTTTCTTTCCATACAATTTTTTCTTCTTCAAAAGACACAGTTCAGTTTCAGATGAAATCCACTTTGCAGATTTAAAAGTTTACATTGAAAACTACAACATACCAGTTAGTTAAGCATGGACAGATAAATTTGTAAATAACATTAACAGGTGTGCATAATAATTTTTCTAATAATCACTTTTACCAGTTTTAATGAGGATGTCCAGGCAAATTGACATTTCAAACATGGTATTATTACATGTCTTAAACTAATGCACATCTTTAAACTGCTAATAAGGAATCTTTCTACAATGCAATAAATTTATATATCAGCTTTTGATCTGTACACAGCTCAGCCTCACTTTTTACATACCACAAATGGTACATCATTGAATGAATAAATTATTGCGCCTTGTCTATTTTTCTCCACCAATGGGAAAAAAAGATTCATCCGCACACATGTAAACATCATTTATAAGACACAAATAGCACCCAAAATAGCTTCATATTAATCACAAATTAAAGGTTTTCAACAAAAAATTCTTTCTGTAACACGCAAATAATGAAGACAAAGTTTTCAAGGAGAATTTAAGATGGACTTCTTGGACCCGTACCGAAAAAATATATTTAAAAAATATAAAATAATTGAATCTTCTCTTGTATTCACAGTATAATACACAATATATGTAAAAAGAATATACAAAAGCATCAATAAAAACATTGAGAAAATAACATCAAGGGAAAATGTATGTAAGAGAAAAATATAACCACAGAAATTAGAAAGAAATACATTTTAATAATTCTGCAATAAGAAGATGGATTGTATTGTTCTGGGACTATAGTACTCTTCCCTTTTTAAATTTTTTTTTAGGGCCGGTATATATATCTCTGAAAATGTATAACATTCATATATTTCTATATGATGTGAAAGTTTTAGATGAATTAAAATATGTATACATAAGGTGCATATGGAATGAATGACTCTCTCTGTATCTATTTATATTTTCATTTGCAGAAGAGTATGTTTTGAAATAAGTTTTTTTTTAATTTTGTTTCAATAGTTAACTAGGTATAACATTTTCTGAGATTAAAAAAAAAGAAAGAAAGAAAGAAAGAAAGAAAGAAAGAAAGAAAGATGTGGAGAGGGTTTCAGCTATATTTGATTTTGGTGTACAACAAATTCAGACTCTTTTTGAAAAATATTGGTGGCCCTTAAAAGGGCCGTTATTGTATAGAGTAAAGGTCAGTTTAAGCACGTTCTCCACGGATTCTGCGAGCCAACTGGATGTCTTTGGGCATGATGGTGACTCTCTTGGCGTGGATGGCACACAAGTTGGTGTCCTCGAAAAGACCAACGAGGTAAGCTTCACTGGCTTCCTGGAGGGCCATAACGGCAGAGCTCTGGAAACGAAGATCAGTCTTGAAGTCTTGAGCAATTTCACGAACTAATCTCTGGAATGGGAGTTTCCTGATGAGGAGTTCAGTACTTTTCTGGTATCTTCTGATCTCACGAAGAGCGACTGTTCCTGGCCTGTATCTATGTGGTTTCTTAACTCCACCAGTTGCAGGTGCGCTCTTACGGGCGGCCTTGGTGGCAAGTTGCTTTCTTGGAGCTTTTCCTCCAGTGGATTTACGGGCGGTCTGCTTTGTACGAGCCATTGCGATATGTTCTCTGTGAAAATCTACGATTACACGACAGAATACTTTAAAACTTCGAATGTTTGTGTATTTGTGCTAGCCGCAATGTTTGCAAACACGACACTGATTGGCCTTTCGGGGTAATAAAACTCACGCTGATTGGTTGAAATCTCTGTATTATGATTGGACTGATCTGGAAGTTACTGTCACAGCTTTCAATCCCTTTTTGGACTGTAGCTAAAGACTGTTCACCCCAAGCTAACATTTGGCTCACATTTGTGTCTATTCTGTTTTGTTGTGATCGTGTCAACAAAAGTTTGAAATAATGAAAATACTCAAGAGTAATGCAGAATTGAATTAATCTTTATTCAAATTAATAAATAATTGGTTAATCAACAGTCTAACACGAAATGTATAAATTAATTGACAGGAAAAAAGTTACTGTAAATTAAATACCAAAAAAAACAACAAAAAACATCATCACCCATCAATTTTGATCAGTAGACGAGTGGTATAGGCATGCAGCCTTTTGTTGTCGCCAGTTTCTCGTATAGACATGCTTAATTCAGTGCACGACTGTCACTCGTCTCAGTGTCTGGGGAAAGGTTCCAAGACAAAGAGAACACTCTGTATTATCTTATCTTTCGCCTTTGTAATCTCTATAATAGTCTCGGTATTCTCTATAGTCTCGGTAGTATACTGCACGCAAAGCAGGAGACTTGCACATTGTTAAAGTATTCTATATTGTATAAAATACAAATGATTGCAGAAAAAAATTATCTACAAAACTATAATATATATGTACGCATAAGTACTGTGTATAAGAAACAAAATATATGTAATATATTTAAGAGAATGTAACAGCAGAAGAAAAAGAAGAAAAGAATCCAGCTAGACCTCAGACAGACAGACAGACCGACAGACACACATACACACACACACACAATCGATCGAACGAACGAACATTTTCATATATATATTTATATAAGGTCAAAGATTGTAATTTGTGTGAGTATATCATCCTTACAAGAGGATTGCAGCGAAATTTACACACCAAACAATACAAATATGTAACATTGACCACAAACAAATATAAGTTTTTTCTTCTTCTCGTGCTTGCGCATTTCCATCAGCATCTACGTTAGGTGGTTGTTTATTTGTTGGACTTTTATAGGAGAAAAAAGCAAGGTGTACTGCTTTTTTTTTTATCTATGCATGAATTTTTGACATCAACTATTGTTATATATAATAAAAAAAAAGTAGACATCTGTAAACTGTTTACAAAAAAATGAAAAACAGCAGAAAAATAAAAAATAAAAGACAGAGAAATGAGGGGGTGAGCTAGTTTTAAGGTTGTATTCTTCATTCAACTAATTGTACAACAAAGTCAGATTCTTTTTGAAAAATGTTGGTGGCCCTGAAAAGGGCCGTTGTAAGTGAAGTTTCTGTTGTATTGACTTTACTTGGCAGCTTTCTGTGTCTTCTTTGGCAGAAGTACAGCCTGGATGTTTGGCAAAACACCACCTTGGGCAATGGTTACACCAGAGAGAAGTTTGTTCAATTCTTCGTCGTTTCTGATGGCCAACTGAAGATGACGGGGGATGATTCTGCTCTTCTTGTTGTCACGGGCAGCATTTCCTGCCAACTCCAAAACCTCAGCTGCTAAGTATTCCAAGACAGCGGCAAGGTAGACTGGAGCTCCGGCACCAACTCTCTCGGCGTAGTTTCCTTTCCTCAAAAGTCTGTGGATACGACCTACTGGGAACTGAAGTCCGGCACGGGATGACCTAGACTTTGCTTTTGCCTTTGCTTTACCTCCTTTTCCTCGTCCTGACATTTTGATTTAATACGTTGTTTGACACTGAACAAGTATAAACAATGATTACCCCAAGAGGTCGTATTTTACTATTTATACCCGCAAAACGGATTGAAAGATGTTTCAGTTCTAAACCAATCAAATCATCGCTTCCTCCAAGTAGTTGGGTTGAATGTTAGAAGGTGCTCTCTCCGAAGTTCGCGTTTAGTAAAAACTTTCAATCCGTTTTGCCGAGTATAAATACAAATTTTTATTAACGGCCATCATTCACTGATTACTTTTCAGAGAGTATACATCTGTCAAAATGCCACCAAAAGTTGGAACCAAAGGAGCCAAAAAGGCCGTCACAAAGGCCAAAACTGCCCGTCCCGGCGGTGACAAGAAAAGGAGGAGGAAGAGGAGAGAATCCTATGCCATCTACATCTACAAAGTCTTGAGACAAGTTCACCCAGACACTGGAGTATCCTCAAAGGCCATGTCTATCATGAACAGTTTTGTCAACGATATCTTTGAGAGAATCGCTGCAGAAGCTTCCCGTCTCGCTCACTACAACAAGAGATCTACCATCACATCTCGGGAGATCCAGACTGCAGTTCGTCTGCTCTTACCCGGTGAATTAGCCAAGCATGCTGTCAGTGAAGGTACCAAAGCCGTCACAAAGTACACCAGCAGCAAGTAAACAACGAGAAGTTTTCACTTCACAAACGGCCCTTTTCAGGGCCACCAACATTTTTCAAAAAGAGTCTTATTATTGTTGTACATCACATAAACTTCTAAATCAAGCTTTGCCCCCAGCCCAAATGAGGAATTTATCTTTATCATTTTTCTGCCTTTTTTTCTTATTCTTCATATAAAAAAGTTAAATTTGCTAAAATGTGTGATATGAAATATAAACAAAATTCTCTCTTTTTGTCTTACTTTTGTCTAGGCGCTTGAAAAGGGACGAATGAAAGTATACTTCGTGTATATTACTCCGTCATATAAAAAAAATCATACATTTAAAATTAACCAAACCATGCGCTAATATTGTACTTGAAAAGAAAGAATGAAAATAAAAATAAAAGGGTCTTCAGAAGATATAAAATTTACACTTATATTCTGAATAAATTAAATGTCAACTGTACGAAAATAAATAAAGAGAGAAATGAAAACAATAAACTTATAAAAAAAATTATATAAATAAAGGTAAAATAAATGATTAGAGTGTAATTTTTATAAGTCGAGATTTATATATTATCCACTTGCTTAATTTTTTTATGGGCAAAAAAGAAAATAATCAAACATAAACGAAGAGAGGACAGAAAAATGGACAGGAGAAAGCTATGATTTTCATTTTGAGTACAACAAATGCAGATTCTTTTTGAAAGATGTTGGTGGCCCTGAAAAGGGCCGTTGTATTTGTATTTTTCAGCTGGCTGTTTAACCTCCGAATCCGTAAAGGGTACGTCCTTGACGTTTCAGGGCGTAGACAACATCCATGGCGGTGACAGTCTTCCTCTTTGCGTGCTCTGTGTATGTGACAGCATCACGGATGACATTTTCCAAAAAGACTTTCAAGACACCACGTGTTTCCTCGTAGATGAGACCAGAGATACGTTTGACACCACCTCTTCTTGCCAGACGACGGATTGCTGGTTTGGTGATACCTTGGATATTATCACGCAACACTTTCCTGTGACGCTTGGCGCCTCCTTTTCCTAGACCTTTTCCTCCTTTACCACGACCTGACATGTTGATTGCTTTGTGAAGTTCGAAATGTCGAATGACAACACTATCCAAATTATGCTATATATCTCATGAACGCGGCCCTAAAAGAAATACCACTAATCTTTTGGTAGGTTGGACCTGATTGGTTCTTTTCGTCTAATTCCGGGAGGTAACTCTGTAGGAATGTTGTACACTTTCAATCCACTTTTTGAATGATGGTCTGAAAATATATGAAAATAACAAATTTCAAAATGTATACAAATAAAAAAAGAGATTATACAAGATGGACCAAACAATATAAGATCTTTAACATCAATTAACAATATAAGATCTGTAACATCAATTAATATTCTTTTTTATTTTCAAATCTGAATGAGCTTTTTTTTTTTTAAGACTAGAAAATATCACACTGCATACATAAGCAGGAGATAATGTGCAATTGTAATTTTTTTTTTCATATTTCTTTTCTTTCCATACAATTTTTTCTTCTTCAAAAGACACAGTTCAGTTTCAGATGAAATCCACTTTGCAGATTTAAAAGTTTACATTGAAAACTACAACATACCAGTTAGTTAAGCATGGACAGATAAATTTGTAAATAACATTAACAGGTGTGCATAATAATTTTTCTAATAATCACTTTTACCAGTTTTAATGAGGATGTCCAGGCAAATTGACATTTCAAACATGGTATTATTACATGTCTTAAACTAATGCACATCTTTAAACTGCTAATAAGGAATCTTTCTACAATGCAATAAATTTATATATCAGCTTTTGATCTGTACACAGCTCAGCCTCACTTTTTACATACCACAAATGGTACATCATTGAATGAATAAATTATTGCGCCTTGTCTATTTTTCTCCACCAATGGGAAAAAAAGATTCATCCGCACACATGTAAACATCATTTATAAGACACAAATAGCACCCAAAATAGCTTCATATTAATCACAAATTAAAGGTTTTCAACAAAAAATTCTTTCTGTAACACGCAAATAATGAAGACAAAGTTTTCAAGGAGAATTTAAGATGGACTTCTTGGACCCGTACCGAAAAAATATATTTAAAAAATATAAAATAATTGAATCTTCTCTTGTATTCACAGTATAATACACAATATATGTAAAAAGAATATACAAAAGCATCAATAAAAACATTGAGAAAATAACATCAAGGGAAAATGTATGTAAGAGAAAAATATAACCACAGAAATTAGAAAGAAATACATTTTAATAATTCTGCAATAAGAAGATGGATTGTATTGTTCTGGGACTATAGTACTCTTCCCTTTTTAAATTTTTTTTTAGGGCCGGTATATATATCTCTGAAAATGTATAACATTCATATATTTCTATATGATGTGAAAGTTTTAGATGAATTAAAATATGTATACATAAGGTGCATATGGAATGAATGACTCTCTCTGTATCTATTTATATTTTCATTTGCAGAAGAGTATGTTTTGAAATAAGTTTTTTTTTAATTTTGTTTCAATAGTTAACTAGGTATAACATTTTCTGAGATTAAAAAAAAAGAAAGAAAGAAAGAAAGAAAGAAAGAAAGAAAGAAAGATGTGGAGAGGGTTTCAGCTATATTTGATTTTGGTGTACAACAAATTCAGACTCTTTTTGAAAAATATTGGTGGCCCTTAAAAGGGCCGTTATTGTATAGAGTAAAGGTCAGTTTAAGCACGTTCTCCACGGATTCTGCGAGCCAACTGGATGTCTTTGGGCATGATGGTGACTCTCTTGGCGTGGATGGCACACAAGTTGGTGTCCTCGAAAAGACCAACGAGGTAAGCTTCACTGGCTTCCTGGAGGGCCATAACGGCAGAGCTCTGGAAACGAAGATCAGTCTTGAAGTCTTGAGCAATTTCACGAACTAATCTCTGGAATGGGAGTTTCCTGATGAGGAGTTCAGTACTTTTCTGGTATCTTCTGATCTCACGAAGAGCGACTGTTCCTGGCCTGTATCTATGTGGTTTCTTAACTCCACCAGTTGCAGGTGCGCTCTTACGGGCGGCCTTGGTGGCAAGTTGCTTTCTTGGAGCTTTTCCTCCAGTGGATTTACGGGCGGTCTGCTTTGTACGAGCCATTGCGATATGTTCTCTGTGAAAATCTACGATTACACGACAGAATACTTTAAAACTTCGAATGTTTGTGTATTTGTGCTAGCCGCAATGTTTGCAAACACGACACTGATTGGCCTTTCGGGGTAATAAAACTCACGCTGATTGGTTGAAATCTCTGTATTATGATTGGACTGATCTGGAAGTTACTGTCACAGCTTTCAATCCCTTTTTGGACTGTAGCTAAAGACTGTTCACCCCAAGCTAACATTTGGCTCACATTTGTGTCTATTCTGTTTTGTTGTGATCGTGTCAACAAAAGTTTGAAATAATGAAAATACTCAAGAGTAATGCAGAATTGAATTAATCTTTATTCAAATTAATAAATAATTGGTTAATCAACAGTCTAACACGAAATGTATAAATTAATTGACAGGAAAAAAGTTACTGTAAATTAAATACCAAAAAAAACAACAAAAAACATCATCACCCATCAATTTTGATCAGTAGACGAGTGGTATAGGCATGCAGCCTTTTGTTGTCGCCAGTTTCTCGTATAGACATGCTTAATTCAGTGCACGACTGTCACTCGTCTCAGTGTCTGGGGAAAGGTTCCAAGACAAAGAGAACACTCTGTATTATCTTATCTTTCGCCTTTGTAATCTCTATAATAGTCTCGGTATTCTCTATAGTCTCGGTAGTATACTGCACGCAAAGCAGGAGACTTGCACATTGTTAAAGTATTCTATATTGTATAAAATACAAATGATTGCAGAAAAAAATTATCTACAAAACTATAATATATATGTACGCATAAGTACTGTGTATAAGAAACAAAATATATGTAATATATTTAAGAGAATGTAACAGCAGAAGAAAAAGAAGAAAAGAATCCAGCTAGACCTCAGACAGACAGACAGACCGACAGACACACATACACACACACACACAATCGATCGAACGAACGAACATTTTCATATATATATTTATATAAGGTCAAAGATTGTAATTTGTGTGAGTATATCATCCTTACAAGAGGATTGCAGCGAAATTTACACACCAAACAATACAAATATGTAACATTGACCACAAACAAATATAAGTTTTTTCTTCTTCTCGTGCTTGCGCATTTCCATCAGCATCTACGTTAGGTGGTTGTTTATTTGTTGGACTTTTATAGGAGAAAAAAGCAAGGTGTACTGCTTTTTTTTTTATCTATGCATGAATTTTTGACATCAACTATTGTTATATATAATAAAAAAAAAGTAGACATCTGTAAACTGTTTACAAAAAAATGAAAAACAGCAGAAAAATAAAAAATAAAAGACAGAGAAATGAGGGGGTGAGCTAGTTTTAAGGTTGTATTCTTCATTCAACTAATTGTACAACAAAGTCAGATTCTTTTTGAAAAATGTTGGTGGCCCTGAAAAGGGCCGTTGTAAGTGAAGTTTCTGTTGTATTGACTTTACTTGGCAGCTTTCTGTGTCTTCTTTGGCAGAAGTACAGCCTGGATGTTTGGCAAAACACCACCTTGGGCAATGGTTACACCAGAGAGAAGTTTGTTCAATTCTTCGTCGTTTCTGATGGCCAACTGAAGATGACGGGGGATGATTCTGCTCTTCTTGTTGTCACGGGCAGCATTTCCTGCCAACTCCAAAACCTCAGCTGCTAAGTATTCCAAGACAGCGGCAAGGTAGACTGGAGCTCCGGCACCAACTCTCTCGGCGTAGTTTCCTTTCCTCAAAAGTCTGTGGATACGACCTACTGGGAACTGAAGTCCGGCACGGGATGACCTAGACTTTGCTTTTGCCTTTGCTTTACCTCCTTTTCCTCGTCCTGACATTTTGATTTAATACGTTGTTTGACACTGAACAAGTATAAACAATGATTACCCCAAGAGGTCGTATTTTACTATTTATACCCGCAAAACGGATTGAAAGATGTTTCAGTTCTAAACCAATCAAATCATCGCTTCCTCCAAGTAGTTGGGTTGAATGTTAGAAGGTGCTCTCTCCGAAGTTCGCGTTTAGTAAAAACTTTCAATCCGTTTTGCCGAGTATAAATACAAATTTTTATTAACGGCCATCATTCACTGATTACTTTTCAGAGAGTATACATCTGTCAAAATGCCACCAAAAGTTGGAACCAAAGGAGCCAAAAAGGCCGTCACAAAGGCCAAAACTGCCCGTCCCGGCGGTGACAAGAAAAGGAGGAGGAAGAGGAGAGAATCCTATGCCATCTACATCTACAAAGTCTTGAGACAAGTTCACCCAGACACTGGAGTATCCTCAAAGGCCATGTCTATCATGAACAGTTTTGTCAACGATATCTTTGAGAGAATCGCTGCAGAAGCTTCCCGTCTCGCTCACTACAACAAGAGATCTACCATCACATCTCGGGAGATCCAGACTGCAGTTCGTCTGCTCTTACCCGGTGAATTAGCCAAGCATGCTGTCAGTGAAGGTACCAAAGCCGTCACAAAGTACACCAGCAGCAAGTAAACAACGAGAAGTTTTCACTTCACAAACGGCCCTTTTCAGGGCCACCAACATTTTTCAAAAAGAGTCTTATTATTGTTGTACATCACATAAACTTCTAAATCAAGCTTTGCCCCCAGCCCAAATGAGGAATTTATCTTTATCATTTTTCTGCCTTTTTTTCTTATTCTTCATATAAAAAAGTTAAATTTGCTAAAATGTGTGATATGAAATATAAACAAAATTCTCTCTTTTTGTCTTACTTTTGTCTAGGCGCTTGAAAAGGGACGAATGAAAGTATACTTCGTGTATATTACTCCGTCATATAAAAAAAATCATACATTTAAAATTAACCAAACCATGCGCTAATATTGTACTTGAAAAGAAAGAATGAAAATAAAAATAAAAGGGTCTTCAGAATATATAAAATTTACACTTATATTCTGAATAAATTAAATGTCAACTGTACGAAAATAAATAAAGAGAGAAATGAAAACAATAAACTTATAAAAAAAATTATATAAATAAAGGTAAAATAAATGATTAGAGTGTAATTTTTATAAGTCGAGATTTATATATTATCCACTTGCTTAATTTTTTTATGGGCAAAAAAGAAAATAATCAAACATAAACGAAGAGAGGACAGAAAAATGGACAGGAGAAAGCTATGATTTTCATTTTGAGTACAACAAATGCAGATTCTTTTTGAAAGATGTTGGTGGCCCTGAAAAGGGCCGTTGTATTTGTATTTTTCAGCTGGCTGTTTAACCTCCGAATCCGTAAAGGGTACGTCCTTGACGTTTCAGGGCGTAGACAACATCCATGGCGGTGACAGTCTTCCTCTTTGCGTGCTCTGTGTATGTGACAGCATCACGGATGACATTTTCCAAAAAGACTTTCAAGACACCACGTGTTTCCTCGTAGATGAGACCAGAGATACGTTTGACACCACCTCTTCTTGCCAGACGACGGATTGCTGGTTTGGTGATACCTTGGATATTATCACGCAACACTTTCCTGTGACGCTTGGCGCCTCCTTTTCCTAGACCTTTTCCTCCTTTACCACGACCTGACATGTTGATTGCTTTGTGAAGTTCGAAATGTCGAATGACAACACTATCCAAATTATGCTATATATCTCATGAACGCGGCCCTAAAAGAAATACCACTAATCTTTTGGTAGGTTGGACCTGATTGGTTCTTTTCGTCTAATTCCGGGAGGTAACTCTGTAGGAATGTTGTACACTTTCAATCCACTTTTTGAATGATGGTCTGAAAATATATGAAAATAACAAATTTCAAAATGTATACAAATAAAAAAAGAGATTATACAAGATGGACCAAACAATATAAGATCTTTAACATCAATTAACAATATAAGATCTGTAACATCAATTAATATTCTTTTTTATTTTCAAATCTGAATGAGCTTTTTTTTTTTTAAGACTAGAAAATATCACACTGCATACATAAGCAGGAGATAATGTGCAATTGTAATTTTTTTTTTCATATTTCTTTTCTTTCCATACAATTTTTTCTTCTTCAAAAGACACAGTTCAGTTTCAGATGAAATCCACTTTGCAGATTTAAAAGTTTACATTGAAAACTACAACATACCAGTTAGTTAAGCATGGACAGATAAATTTGTAAATAACATTAACAGGTGTGCATAATAATTTTTCTAATAATCACTTTTACCAGTTTTAATGAGGATGTCCAGGCAAATTGACATTTCAAACATGGTATTATTACATGTCTTAAACTAATGCACATCTTTAAACTGCTAATAAGGAATCTTTCTACAATGCAATAAATTTATATATCAGCTTTTGATCTGTACACAGCTCAGCCTCACTTTTTACATACCACAAATGGTACATCATTGAATGAATAAATTATTGCGCCTTGTCTATTTTTCTCCACCAATGGGAAAAAAAGATTCATCCGCACACATGTAAACATCATTTATAAGACACAAATAGCACCCAAAATAGCTTCATATTAATCACAAATTAAAGGTTTTCAACAAAAAATTCTTTCTGTAACACGCAAATAATGAAGACAAAGTTTTCAAGGAGAATTTAAGATGGACTTCTTGGACCCGTACCGAAAAAATATATTTAAAAAATATAAAATAATTGAATCTTCTCTTGTATTCACAGTATAATACACAATATATGTAAAAAGAATATACAAAAGCATCAATAAAAACATTGAGAAAATAACATCAAGGGAAAATGTATGTAAGAGAAAAATATAACCACAGAAATTAGAAAGAAATACATTTTAATAATTCTGCAATAAGAAGATGGATTGTATTGTTCTGGGACTATAGTACTCTTCCCTTTTTAAATTTTTTTTTAGGGCCGGTATATATATCTCTGAAAATGTATAACATTCATATATTTCTATATGATGTGAAAGTTTTAGATGAATTAAAATATGTATACATAAGGTGCATATGGAATGAATGACTCTCTCTGTATCTATTTATATTTTCATTTGCAGAAGAGTATGTTTTGAAATAAGTTTTTTTTTAATTTTGTTTCAATAGTTAACTAGGTATAACATTTTCTGAGATTAAAAAAAAAGAAAGAAAGAAAGAAAGAAAGAAAGAAAGAAAGAAAGATGTGGAGAGGGTTTCAGCTATATTTGATTTTGGTGTACAACAAATTCAGACTCTTTTTGAAAAATATTGGTGGCCCTTAAAAGGGCCGTTATTGTATAGAGTAAAGGTCAGTTTAAGCACGTTCTCCACGGATTCTGCGAGCCAACTGGATGTCTGGCCCCTGTGTATCTTTCTGTGTTTTCTGAGTGTAAGATGCACAAATGTGAATGTTAACACACATGAACTTCGAACTTTATTCCTCCGAGCCCAATTGTTATCGGATGAATCTGGTATAATAAAGGGCACACACACAACATGACATTTAGATTTTATATATACATTGTTAAAAAACTTCAATTTATACACAAACCTACATGAATATAGTTCAACATTGTCATCTTCATCCTTCCACTTAAAACTCAAAACAAAATGGTTTCATTCAGAACTACTTGACAGGATGCCGAACTGGAAGTACTCGCCGTAATAACCTTGAAACCGTTTGTCAAACACGCCTTTTCAAGACAACACTCGCCACTAATCTCACTATACAATGATGATCAATGATTTTTGGAGAATTGAACGAACGATGAGATGTTCATTAAAGCAAATCCATTTGGTTGATCAACATTTCATCTATAGACCTACACAATTTAATTTCTTTCTAATATCAATTCAGGTTCATCATAACAAATGGACAAAACTGACTTATAGTAGTCTCAGAGTGACTGTATAATGAATTTACACCTCAAAAACTGATCTGAGTACAGATTTGCATGTGCAGTTGGAGGAAAAGTTTTTAGACATACAAGATTAAAGTGTATTTTGTGTTTCAGGATTTTTTTGGCATTTGTGTTCATTCCTACTGAAACACCTGAATTACATTTGATATTGAGGCCTCTCATGGGGGTATGCAAGTAATCACATAATCACAAATGTTTTGCCAATATAATAACATAATCATTTATTATTTTTTTAAACAAGATATTCAAATAATCAAAAATGAAATATTTGGTCTAGTAATCAAATAATCACTACAAAAACAGCTAAGTAATCACATAATCAAAAACCCCATGAGGATGCTCATATTGTCCACTCAGTTTCATCCTTTAAACTCACCTATTGTTATATAGATATCTATTGTCCATATCAATACAATACAACACAATACAGTTGTTACCTGAATCTCAAATATTTAACCAAACTTACTTTATTTTTACAAAGAAAAGAATGCCCATCTAAATCCCAAAATGTTTTTTTCTGATCTCCAATTTGATGAAAAAAAATATTCTGGTCAAGCAGATGAGATGGATGACAAACCTAATAGTGTTAAATTTTGAAAAAAATAATCTGATTGATCGCGTCGCTTTGAGCGAAAAAAAATTCAGATTAACACAAAAAAACCATAACCCCTAACTTCAGGTTAAATGGTTGCTCCCTTATGGAACACTGAACTGGTGAAGCATTCGGATTCATTTTTAGAAGAGAAAACATCTTTCCATTATGGGGAATTATGAATAGAGACAAAGCTCAACAAAGCTAAGAATTTCATCACTCCACTTAAGAATTGAGTGCGGAAGGTATCAGGGTACTCTCCTAAATGACAGAACTTGTACTCGTTGTAACTTTGGAGATGTGGAGGATGTATATAATTTAGAATTTTCTATTCCAATGTGTTAAATTTAATGATGACCGATTCATCTATTTCAAGAAATAACTAAAAGTTGTCAATTTTTTTTTACTCTTAACTCAAGAGATAAACTTACATATCTAATGAACACAGAAGATATTAAAGTCAATTTTCACTGCTGCTGATAAAATTATTAATTATGTGGCTTTCTTGTCTGCTTCAGACATGACAAGGACTGTAAATACTACAACATCTTGAGCACTGCCACTTGGTGTCTGGTGCAATTCTCAATAGCTATTACTGCAGTATATTTTATTTGCTGTGAATACACTTGAACTTTTGTTACATTTATGTTTGTTTCTCTGCATCAGATACGAGGAGGCTTGTTAGAGCTCTTACGTTCACAATCAGAAAGCATTGTCCCTTGGTACCTGTTGCAGCTAAACAATCAATTATATTTATTCATTTTCAGCAAAAATATTATAAAATTCGTAAGGGTTCCACGGAACCCAGTGTCTCGCCTACTTTTTCTGTTAATCGCAGGCTCAACAAAAATGAGGAAGTAAATCAATAAAAATATTCCTCTTGATACTATCTTTTGATTGTAAGAAGCTTCTGTCCAAGTTTGGTAAAATTCCAGGATAGTTTATGAATCTAATAAATGTTTAAAAACTTTAACTGCAGACTGAATGTAATGTTAACTGGAAGAAAACAAAATTTCCTTCTAGATACTGGCATTTGATCATAAACAAGCTTCTGTCCAAGTTTGGTACAAATCCAAAATAGTATAAGAAAGTTATTAAAATTTTAAAAACTTTAACCACCGAGTGAATATGTTGTTTCCTGGCAGAAAATCTAAGTCCATTTAAAAGTAAAATACGGAAAAAATGGATTTATTTTTTTACAAAATTTCCTTCTAGATACTAGCTTTTGATCATAAACAAGCTTCTGTCCAAGTTTGGTACAAACCCAGGATAGTTTAAGAAAGTTATTAAAATTTTAAAAACTTTAACCACAGAGTGAATGTAATATTTACCGGCAGAAAAACTAAGTCCATTTATAAGTAAAATACGGAAAAAATGGAATTTTGTTTTTACAAAATTTACTTCTGGATACTATCTTATGATCATAAACAAGCTTCTGTCCAAGTTTGGTAGAAATCCAGGATAGTTTAAGAAAGTTATTAAAATTTCAAAAACTTTAACCACAGAGTAAATATTTGTGGACGCCGCCGCCGCCGACGACGACGGAATGTAGGATCGCTATGTCTCGCTTTTTCGACTAAAGTCGAAGGCTCGACAAAAATCAAGTGAGAAAACTTTTGCCACATCTCTAGAGTAGCAACTTTAACTCTTAAATACTTTTTTTATTTTAACACATAATAGCCTGTATGACTTAATATCAATATTTAAGGTTTATTATATAAATGTCATGTAAAATACTGTATGTTGTAACATTTGTTCCTAATTTGGAAAATAATATATCTTATTTTATAAGTGAGTTTACAAATTTGATATAAGGCTTTTCTTGTTCCAAATTTTTGTATATATCATATGAGGACAAACTTTCCATTATATTTTCAGATTTAAGCCACAGCTAAAAATGTCGTTTGAGACAGACAGCACTTAACTGAGATGCATGCTGATCCAGATTTTGAAAAAGGGCAACCAAGAAACAGTTGGGTCAGGACACTCAGCATTTACCCATTTTTTGTAGTTCCCAGTACTGCCAAGTTTTCATGAAGCAAATGATAATAAGAAGAAGCCCTATATTAAATAAGAAGAAGCCATCAAGTAAATAAGGTGAAGCGGTAAGATATGTTTAGGTATTTGTCCAGTATATATGTAATTGTATTTGTTTGACATCTAATTACTTTCATCAAGATGAGTTGCCATACATGAAATTAAACCAGTGAAACAATTAGCTGTGTAATAAGCCATACCATACATATAAATTATGTTTAAATAATAGTGTCAGCTATATTGTCCAATAATTATACTCTGAATTTAATTACCGGTTTGACATCAAATTGGTTTCATCAAAGGTGCTAAATTTTACAGTGAAACCATAAACTGTGTTGATAATTGTCTGCAATAAAAATTGAGTAAAACCTGATATTGCAATAACTGTATATCACCTAGGGTGCTATAATATGTGCTGGTCTAGCAGTCTAGCCATCAATAGTATAATAAGGCACGTCATTGAAGTTTTTTCCTGCTATTCAAACATGTTTGAAACATTAAAACGTTTAAACCCGCTGCATTTGTTTGCACCTGTCCTAAGTCAGGAATCTGATGTTCAGTAGTTGTCGTTTGTTGATGTGGTTAATAAGTGTTTCTCGTTTCTCGTTTTTTATATAGATTAGACCATTGGTTTTCGCGTTTGAATGGTATTACACTAGTAATTTTTGGGGCCCTTTATAGCTTACTGTTCGGTGTGAGCCAAGGCTCCGTGTTGAAGACCGTACTGTGACCTATAATGGTTTACTTTTATAAATTTTGACTTGGATGGAGAGTTGTCTCATTGGCACTCATACCACCTCTTCTTATATCTATTAAATACCGTTTTTTTTATGTTGCGGAGGATTACTTGAATTAACAAAAGCAGTGGTTGATCAGAGACTGTTCAAGGTCAATGCATTTGAATGTGGACATATGGGTGGGGTGGAACCCCCTCCTTTTTCTCATGGGTTTGAACCCCCTTTTAAAAATGTCTGGAAGCGACTTGCAAAGGACCCTCTGCAAGCAGCCTTAATGTAAAATAGATACGCAGAAAATTAAATTTAAATAAAATTTGAATAAATGAATAATTTTTATTACCAACATGAATACACAATTTTTGCAAAAAAGAAAACATTATTTAGGAAATTGAATCTATCAAGAATCTAAAAACAACAGAAAAAGTTACTTCTAAACTGTATCTAATTATAATTTGACAGATTCAGTCAGAAAAAAAAGAAAACATCATGTTTTCATAATTTAAGCATGGGGTAAAAAATAAAAAGTCACATTATTATATACGTAAAACTTCATTACATTTTTTTTCAGGTTTACAAATTCCTTACATAAAATAAATACTTTTTGAGTGTTCAATTTATATGTTAAACTGAAAACAGATATGTCTGTGCTAAATCTATATGTTTATCCTGATGACATTTGCATTATGCCTTGAATTAGATATGGATAATGTAATTTTTTGTTGAAATGATTATTAATTCCAAGATCAAGGACCTTTTCTCATTTGTAAAACAAAATGCAATCAATGTGTAATATCAATTATGACCAATTGCACTGGTGTATAATGAAATTGTTTGGTTAAAATTTGTATATTGAACATTTTTTCTGCAACTTTCTATGGCTTAAGTCTCAATTGCCATTTAAATTTATATTAGAATTTACTTTTCAGAATAGAAAACAATTTAAATATTTTCCATTATTATTCAATGTTTGGTTATTGGTTTGTTTACTTTGCATTTATTCATTGATTATATATATCTTTTCTTTTTACATTTCAGTGGTGATTCCTAATGCAGTTGATATTCCATTACAGTGATTCCCATTATGGTGGTGATTCCCATTACAGTGATTCCCATTACAGTGGTGATTTCCATTACAGTGGTGATTCCCATTACAGTGATTCCCATTACAGTGGTGATTTCCATTACAGTGGTGATTTCCATTATATTGAGAATTCCCATTACAGTGATTCCAATTATGTTTAGGTGGTGATTCCCATTACAGTGTTGAATCCCATTAAGGTGGTGATTCCCATTAGTGATTCCCATTATGGTGGTGATTCCCATTACAGTGGTGATTCCCATTACAGTGTTGATCCAGGAACTTTTAGATTTACCTTCTTCAAAGAAAAGAAGTTAATTCACTTGAATGTAAGTACAAACTTTGTTATCGCTTTTATTTTTCTGTCCGAAGGTTACAAATTTCAAGGAACATATCAATCTTTTATCAATAAATATCTATGTGCAGATATTGGTACTTAGTCAGAGGAAAAAGGTCTAAAGATAAAATAAAAAGTAAAACCCTGCCGCAAGTCATATCTGCAAGTTTTTGCCATTTGAAGAATTTGATGAGGATGGAAAGTTTGAGAATGGTGTTTAATCTATTTGAAAATTCATATTTGTTAACTTAAAAAGTAAAAGAAGAATTATGATGTACACAATGTTTGGTTAAATTTTGGTCAAAAATAAGCACAAAATCTGATGTATTATTGGCTGGCTTGCAAGTCAATGATTCAATTCATTAAAATTCATATTAATGCAACCTTAAAAAATTTAAACCTCACCTTAAAGAAAAGGGGTTGAAGAATGGAATTTCAACATGTGTGAAGTGAAATTTAAGAAAGGAGCATCCACGAAGAACCACTTTGTTGACAGCATTCATTCTTATACAAGTATAACTATGATTTATGCATTTTTATGCCCCATTTGTGGGCATTATATTTTCTGGTCTGTGCTTCCGTTCGTCTGTTCGCCGTTCATCAATCTGTCCTGCTTCGGGTTAAAGTTTTTGGTCAAGGTAGTATTTGATGAAGTTGATGTCCAATCAACTTGAAACTTAGTACACATGTTCCCTATGATAAAATCTTTCTAATTTTAATGCCAAATTAGAGTTTTGACCCCAATTTCACGATCCACTGAACATAGAAAATTATAGTGCGAGTGGGGCATTTGTGTACTATGGACACATTCTTGTTTAATCTATGACATGAAATCAAACAGACCTATAAAAATTGTTACTACACGATTGCACATGCTTGTTTTGTCTATTTATATTCATGTTTATACCAAGAAAGATCATATCATAGGGAACATGTGTACAATGTTTCAAAAACTACCTTGACCAAAAACTTTAACCTGAAGTGGGACAAAAGAAACAGTTTATATTAAATGCATTGACTCATTTATTGTTCAAGTATTTTCTGGAAATTTTATACTAGATACCATTTAATTAATCACGGGAATGGCCTCCAAATTATGCTGATAGTACTTATAATGACTATATTTCAATGCCAAATTACAGTCTTGACCCTAATTTCAAAGTCCACTGAACATAGAAAATGATAGTGCCAGTGGCACTGGGGTAAATGTGATATCCGTAACTGCAGTTACGTTTATCCAAAGATGGCGGAAATGTTTCTAGTCAATATTTCTTTTGTCAATTCTGTAATAGTTATTTTGTGTCTTCTTTAACGTATTACTGAATTTGAAACTGAAATACTAAGAGTTTGTTCATAATTCAACTGCTAAATGGAGAAAACAGCCGTCCAAAATATCCACTGATATGGGTAACTGAAGTAAATAAATTGTCGATGATATACGTAACTGGAAATATTCATATCAGTAACTGATTTTATTTCTAAACAATTCATGCATGTTTGAAATGAAATAAATGTCTCCGGTTATCAAAATTGTAATCAATCGGGATCTGAATTGTTTTTGGAAGTCTTTACAAATATTATGTGAAAATATATTGATCAGGCTACCAATTCTGTATTTCTATGTAGTCAGCAGCATGCATAGTGAGGCAGAGGAAGGAAATTTGGTAGCTTATTGCAGATGAAATATGGGTGGCAATCAAGACATGCATATCGCTTATAACATAAAAAATACCGAATAAAATTGAGGACGGACAGTCCTTTAGCAAATGAAAAAAAAAAAATCTTAATCTCAAACACATCAAACATATTGATAACAACTATCATATTCTTGACTTGGTACCAGCATTTCCTTATGTAGAAAATGGTAGATTAAACCTGGTTTTATAGCTAGCTAAGCCTCTCACTTTGACAGTCGCAGAGGAATTCCATTATATTAACAATAATTTATGCAAACAGACAGGATAGGTAAAAATAACAAAAATTGGGGTACAACAATCAACATTGTTTTATAATCTTAATAACTATAAAACAAAATTTAAAACTATTTCAACAAAGAAATACAAAATGGCATATAGACACTTTCTGATAAAGATCATGAGCGAAAATTAAAGGTAAGAGTACAAATTGACTATAGCACCATAACACAATGGCGGTATACATGTATGAATACTGAGCCACGACAAATATTGCCAAAAAATTAATCAAACAACAACATAGAGTAAAGGTTAGTCTTCCTCCCCTTAAACCCTTGTAGGATTAATCAAGTACTCATCCACGTCTGGTCAGAAAGGGGACGTTAAATCTGATGCCTCGTGTGGAGAGGGTGCCGTGCTCTTTGCACGTTATGAACCCTTGCAACAACTCTTTGAAGGGTCCAATGGTGGCCTTTTGCAAGGCCAAATTTCCGTCCCTATCCAATTTACCATCATTTCCCCGTGGCAGTCCAAATTTCCCCGACCTTCATCCCAGATGGCCTCTATTGTAAGAATTATCTACTGTATCTATTTTTATCTTGTTCTCGTCCTGAACATATATAAAAAGATGTGGCATGAGTGCCAATGAGACAACTCTCCACAAGAGACCAAATGACACAGAAAATAACAATTATAGGTCACTGTATGGCCTTCAACAGTGAGCAAAGCCCATACCACATAGTTAGCTATAAAAGGCCCCAAATGACAAATGTAACACAATTCAAACAAGTCAACTAATGGCCTTATTTATGTACAAAAAAAATAAACGAAAAACAAATATGTAACACAGCAACAAACGACCACCACTAAATTATAGGCTCCTGACTTCGCACAGGCAAATACAAAATGTTGCGGCATTACATGTAAGCGGCGCCCAACCATCCCCTAACCTGGGACAGTGGTGTAAAAGTACAACATACGAGCAGACTATAAAAATCCTTTGAAAAGGCTTAACTCATCAGGTGGATACAAATAAAAATAAATCCTAACAAAAACATAGAGTGGACGTGGGAGGATACTTGAACATCCCAACAACAAAACAAAAAACCCCAAGTACAGATCTGAGAGTACTCGCATTTACTAACAGCAAGTTCAAAGCTAGTAAAACTTTTAAAAAATCATGTATCTTAGACTAATTTATCAATCATTACAGATCCAACATCCAATGGATTTAGTGTGACAACTTCATAAAACTCAACAGTTATGGATATCCTTTTCTAAACGTTTATTACAGTTATGGATATCAGTCTATACAGTTACCAATATCCACACGGTTTTTGGACGGCTGATTTCTCCATTTAGTGGTTGAACTATGAAAAAAAAAACTTTGTATTTCAGTTTCAAACTAAGTAATACATTAAAAAAACGACACACAATACCGAAGACTTATACATAATTATTACAGAATTGCAAAAAGAAATATTGACCAGAAATATCGTCGGCCATCTTTGGGTATACTTTAACTGCAGTTACGGATATCACATTAACCCCAGTGAGTGGGGCATCGTGTACTATGGACACATTCTTGTTTTAAATGCTTTTTCATGGTCTTGAAGATAATCTTTATCTGTATTTGTAGTTGGATACTGTATTTTGGTCATAAAAAAGCTTCTATCCAAATTTCTTAAAATCTATGAAGGTTTGACAAGGTTATTGAAGTCTTAAAATAATCTTCGATAAAAAAAAGCACTTTTATTATATCCTTTTATTATCAAGATTGCCTAAACCGATTTCCTTATTTTCTTTGTACAAGAGCTAATACCTATTAAAGTAAGGTTTTGTGAAAATTAGAAGAAAAACTTTGGTTAAGTGACATTTCAGCAAAAATATCACACTTAGTTCCCTATGAACTTTTGGGTAAATTGGATGTAAATTACAAGTTTTTGTAAAAAGTTCAAAGTTTGAAAAATTGAATCTATTTGTGCTTGGATTTCATAAAAGAAGTTGAAATAATCTGTTCCAAATTTATTGTATAGGTTCCAAAAATTAAGGAATGAATAATTTTTTGTAAAAAAATAAATAAATAAGGAACACTTATTTATGCATTATTTAAAGAAAATTGTTGGATAATTATGACATGCATTCCAAATTGATTCCTGACATCATATTTGTGGTAAAAACACTTATTTAATAAGATATTACAAATTTGAAGAAATAACTGATTTTGGGGATAGGATAATGCAAAGAAAATAGATATGCATTAGCTTTTCCTGATCGAGACTATACTATGTGTTATAGTAGTCTCATGCTATTCCAAATTTCTGAAATGAAATGGCTGTCAAAACAATATTATAAACAATACCAGCTGAGAACACATCCTCAATTTCCTGGTGTCAAATTTAGGAAAATGTATTCCCAATGATTAAGTAATTAAGTTTGCTTTTGTATTATTAATTTTTTCATTGACCTACCCAATGGGGCCCTTATTTGCTGATATGTCAGTTTTCTAATTATTAAACTGCTTGAGATGAAAAGGAAGTCAGAAATATAACCTCTTCAAGTAGTTTATATTTTATTTAAAAACAGTTGCTGCACATATTTAATAATAATCAACTGCCTGTCAAATGTTAACCAGTTAATATGGTCATAATCATTCATATATACTTTGTTTAACAACCCCCAACAATGATTATGTGCAGAGAACCAGGATTCTGAAAAAGGGGGACACCAGCAAAGCTATGTAAAAAGTGGGACTTGAAAAGAGTATATGCATGAACCAAATATGTAACTCTGAAACTACTGGGCCAAATACCTTCAAACATTATCCAATAAGTCAGCATGATCAAAATAGTCATTGACCCCTTTAAAGTAGTTAATGCCCTTAAAACTTCTTTTTAACATTTTTTGTGAGTCCAATTACTTTTTAAAAAATCTTCTTCTCTGAAATTGATTGGCCAAATACATCAAAACTTTAATTGAATGTTCCTTAGGAGATTTACAGTCAGGAAAAGTGGGGTATTACCTGTATTCAGGGAACACTCCAGTTTTCTGGTGTTAAAAAACCCAGTTTTAACAGGGGCTTCTTTTTTCCTATTCAGTTTATGGTATGAAATCTACAAAACTGCACCTTCTACATATGATAGCAAGTGTTTTTATTAGTACAAAAATCAAGCAAATTTCAACTCTAATTTGATGCATAACTCACAACAAAACACCAATTCATACCTTGTTCATCAATTATGAGATGACAAAAAGATAAGTAAATCATATGGGCATTTAAATTCAATAAATAGAAATTTTCAATAGAAGTGAACATAATTTAGTTATTTGGTCAGTTACACCTGCAACAGGTGCGTCTAAAAACCGCTCAGGACATCCTGAGTGCACTCAGGACATAAGCAGTGCACCCAGGACATGTAATAGATGTTTTAGTGAGCGTTGAGGGTATGCATTCCATAGATTATTTAATTTTTCATCTTATAATTTTTGTTTAAATAAAACCAATTCAATATTTAAGAAGTTATTGAAGTTTTTATCGACACACGTTTTCCTGGGATATGTTATGCATGACCAATGATTATATTGAATACTTATTATCATGTTGATTAGGTCCTTTGATCTTTATTACTTAGTACTTAGGAGTGACTAGCGATGGTAATAAACACATACAAGTAAGCTTGGCAAACAAACAAAAGAAGGTTTCCTTGGAAAAATGAAAATAATAAAGATTTATTGTTTTAGCAAAAATGTTAAATAAACTTTTCGTTCTGTTTGTAATAATTGAAGCCAGTTGAAAAATTTAAGAAATCTACATAAATATCTTGTTTTGTCTTGTCTATAGTCGGGAAATTTTTCATTTAATTAATTTCATTTGAAAAGGTTAAAAAAATATAGAGCTAATTCATTGCACAATGTGGCGTCCTTTGGGATAAAAAAACCTTTCAACTACGAGGAAAGTCCTATAATATAAGACTTCATAGGTGTGGTTCAGCATTGATTAAAAAAAAAAAACGGATAATGCATCAATAGAGTGCCTTATACATTAAAAAAAAATACCAAAATATATGTATTTGAATATGTGTGTGTTTTGTTCTAATTTTTTGTCCATTTAACACGTTTTGACTATTTAAACCACGTGGATCCACATATTTACAAGACACTGTCATTTGGCATTTTCATTGTTTTACTTAATTTCTTTAAACTCCTCATATATAGTTTTATATTATTCAAAGACAGCTTTTATATGCAAATTTTATTAAAACAAATATTTTTCGCCATCAAAACTCATTCTTGTCCAGTAACACATTTCTTAAACGAGTGAAATTGTGAAATATTTTTTTTAAGCTTTTATCTTTATTGCGATAGCCTATGTGTAAAAAAAAAACGTACGATACGTGTATAGTTTCAAACTTTATTAAGTAAGATGTATTCCCCCATTTACGCTCATTCTTGTCCAGTAATAAATTCCATGAACTTTGGGTATTTTTTCTAAACAATTTCAAGTAGTAAGATTAGGTTTTACATCGAGCTCATGGGAAATTATGAACTTTTTGGTCTTACAGAAAATTATGCTATTTCACAATAAGGTTTGCAAGACTCAAGAACAGCGAGACGACTATTTTGCAGATTGTTGAATGATACTCAGTCCTTTCTAACAACAACTAAGTCCTAATGTACAGATTTTGAGTTACAAAAACCCCAGAAACTTGTTCATTAGCCAAACCAAAGAAAGAAACCAAGGCAAGCATGTACTCTGCCAAGATATTAGACTTTAGATATTAAAACAAAAACACACTTGTCTGCCTTTGTATGATTATATTGAACAGATATATCATGTTAAGGAGGGGTATTTGCGAAAAATACCAGTCGAGAGAATGTTAAATTTTGCGAGCTGTAAGGCGAGGGAAATTCATTCTCAAGACTGGTATTTTTTCGCAAATACCCCTCAAGAACATGCTATATCTGTTTAATTACACCGAATGTTAACGTTCAAAAACGCATTGATGATCGTGACGTTACAAGCGTCCAGTCGGATAGAGTATTTTTTGGCAAATACCATGGCAGAGAGGGTAAAAAAGGCATATCCTTTTTGCATATACCCCGGCGGTGTTAAAAAATGAACGATATTCATTTGATAACAGTAAATTGGTGAAAAATACACTGGATATCAACCAATCAAAACCCAGGATTCTTACATAAGCTGTAATTATAAATAAAATATGATATTCGTTTATTTAGTTGATGTTGGAGAGGGGAAAAAAATTCACAAAGAAAAACAAAAACGAACTTGTAATAGACAAACTATACAACAATTTCTTTTACTTATGATAACTGCAGAACGTACAATAACAAATTAATTTCGCTGTCCTCTTTACACATAAACTGTATCAAAATACATTGAATGGGACTATTTTTTTGCTCCATTATTGTAAATTTCACTACACTATAAATAAAATAAATTTAAATACATAAATCAATTCCAAAACAACTTTAAAATATCGCACAATTAAATTTTATCAAGACTGTTCTAATAACATGATATTCATAAGAAATAAGGATATCCAATCAATTTTGTTGATTGGATTATTCACTACTGAGTAGTTCTCTAATCAGTGACATGTGCCCTCATTATTTTATAAAAATAATAAATATCTATTTAAGTTCGTTTTCAAAATCTACCAAAATTTACCACTACAATAAACAGCGTGCAACAAATATGTCGTTCTTCCTGTGTGCATATACGATGACTATAAAGTATCCTGAGTGCGCTTTGTATGTCCTGAGTGCACTCAGGAGGTCCTGAGCAGTGTTTAGACATACCCCCTGGAACATGCAGCTTGGTCAATTGATTCCTAAACAAATGATTTGTATGTTTTTGAGTTCTAGAAAAAATAAGGCTTCACTTTTTCATTGTTTTCACATGAAATACTTTAACAAATACTGCTGATGCACCAGAAAACTAGAGTGTGCCCTGAAAACAGGATATACCCCACTTCTCCTGACTTGTGCCCAACCTGATCTAGTTTATAGATTGTATTCAGGGATTGGATCCATTCATAAACATGGAGGCAGTTTCTAAAAATAGAACATAGAGTCAATAAAATTTTTTGGCTTTCATCTCAAAAACTAAAGCAGTTAAAGCAAAACTGATATAGGTGAAAGTGTTAACAGGTTATAGGAGCACTAGCTGTCAAAATCATATTCACTGATTTGACTCAAATTCTCATATTTGATTTATAACATACTAAAACACATATCCAACTTATAATAAGTCTTAAATAAACAGTTACCAGTGCATATACTAGATAATATATAACAGAAATTTTTGTGTATTTTAGTCTAGACGCCATCTAATTAACTATCGAGATGACCCCGAAAACTACCGACAGTCACATAACACGATATAAACATAAACATAGATATAAATAGACATGGTCCTCGTGGAAATGGATTTTTCTATGTCTATTTGATTTCATGTTTCAGGTTAAAATTATTTTTTTTTTTTCAATTTTACCTGTATAGGAATGTTTTTTTTTTGTGGATCGAATTAGTCAATCAAATGATTTACCTTTGTTTCACTCTCAATGTTGACATTCTTTTCTTTTAATAACTGAACATGAATCAGTCATGTGTAATTCATCTCTAGCTAAAGGATTAAATTTAAGTTCACATGAATATGGTCTCAATGAGGTCGAATTATTCACTTGCAAGTGAATGATACATCATTGATGTATCTTAGCTTATTTTGACAAAATTGAACCATACTGGCTACTAAAACTGAATAATTATTTCACTATTTCACTTTCATTAATGATTGAACAAAAAAAGTCAGAATCTAAATGTTTTAGGTATCTCGTAGCTAGTGCCCCTTTAACATCTACCTGTCAAGTAATCTTCAGACCAATGGGACAACTTATTGAGGGGTCACTGTCCAGAAATATTTAATTTTTTGGAAATTTACAGTTATGGGTTATGCATTACCTTTAATATATGTTATAGAATGAGAGAAATTGTTCAGCAAAGTGCAGATCTACAAATAAGTCAAATGCCTAAAACTGAAATTACAAGTGAGTGATATCAGACTCTCATGAATCTCTTGTTAAACTTTAAGTTCAAAAGGCTATTTTTTTTTATATTTTCTTTTCTACCACAGCTAAATAACCCCTTGTCTGAAGGAGTCGGAAAGACTCTTGTTTGAGAAAGGATTTGTATAGTAACTATACAAATCCTTGGCTTGAGGGATATCCCTCATTTGGGGGGTTGTTCCCAACGGGTTATCAGGATCAAGGATCACTAAAAACACTTTTGCCCATTGTTTAAAGCACAGACATATATACATGTCTGTTAAAAGTGATTGCTTCAATACTGTTCCAGGGTTCTAATCACCAGCATATAGATTTTTTTTTATTATTTCTACAATTTATTTTCAACAAATATTAGGAGGTGAATCTTACCATAATTTAAACAAGAATTTTTTTTTAAGAATTACAAACTTTTGTATATGAAATGCATTCTACTTACCAGATACATACCTTAGGTCAGTCAGTGCCCCCCCACCTTTATGCAAAGTTCTGGATCCGCCACTGGCATATTACATGTGGTCATTTCTCCTGTCAAAAAACTAATGACAAAATTCAGGTCCTTAGTTCAAGTGTCAAAATTACAGGTGAACTTAATTAACAACTGTTCACTACTTTCCATTTTATAACAGGAAATGGAATGATTATATCACCAGGTAATTTTAACACCTTGGATAGGTATAAAGTAGATAATCTTTGTGTATTTTTTTACCCATGACTGTGCAAGAACCTAATAATTTGGTCACGGTGGATAAAACCCCCTCATCATCATGTATTGTCATGCAGACATACTAATTATCTGATTATTCAAAAAAAATTTTTTAGGAAATTAAATAAATTTTTTTGAACATGGCATTAAAAGATCCTGGTCATATCTTAAAACTGAACAATTGTTTTCCAATTGAAGTAAGGCCAGGGTTAACATTTTGAAGTATTAAAATCGTTTAATAAAGATACACACTTAATTATAATTAAAAATGAAGATACAAAAATAATGTACAAGTGAAATATAAATTTGATAAACTAATTCACCACCAATGAAGTAAATATTTCAAGGCTATTGTTAACTGATTTTTCAGAGACATGGAAAAGAAAAGGGAAAAAAATCTTCAAAACTGTTTATTTCATAATTTTATGTTTTAAAGAAAAAATTTCAGACAAAAATGCAAATGATATTTATTTTTAGACTTTTTGTCATGATCCTTAATCCAATATAAACTTATGATAAGGCAAAATAAGGCCATTATTTCATTTCAGTACAAAATATAGTTTAAAGAGGAATAACTCTTGCTTTTTAAATTATAAAGAAAATGTTTCAAACATTTAATTATAGTACAATACTTGTGCAGCTAAATTCATCTACACATAGCTTACAACTTCTGTTTAATTTGATCATTTCTACTTTAAAACATGTTTTGTTTTATGAAAAAAAAGTTAAAAATTGTGCACATCCTAAACATGGAGGAATATGTGCACCTGCATTGGCATAAAGCAACATATAACCTGAATCAATATAAAAGAGGGAAAAAAAACTTTTAAACAAGTTTTTATATCTTTTTTAGTTCTATATGTAGAGTAGGGTATTATAATATATTCTTTCAAAAATTCTGCAGTAAAGCCTATAATCAAAGGAAAGAAAAAATAATTAGAAATAGATAACATATAAAATATTTGTTGACAAACAATGATAGGACTGAAAAAATGTTGACAGGATTATTCTATATCATTTGTAGTTGTTTATGCTGTTGTGATAATTTCCCGGGCAACAAGGTTGCAAGAAGTATGCTAATCTAATGCCCCCTTGACCATCCTTCTATCCTTCCTATTTTCATTTTGCATTCTATCTTAAGTTTATTCTTTACAAATTATATGAAACTCATACACAATAATAAGAACCAAAACTCACAAACAGAGTTAGAATTTGGGCAGCGAGTCAGTTACCAACCTAGAGTTATGCCCCTTTATAACTTTGAAAACTGCAATTTTTTTTTTCCTCACCAACTTAATTTTTCAGTCCATCACCACTTGTAGTTGCCTAGCTTATACCTTCATATTGAAGATTTTGATAATCAGAAAAATGTGAAATGTGAGACCCATTTTATCTCAAGCAGTCAAGGGAGGCTTGTAAAAATTGATGGACTTATGAAAATTAACAATATTGTTGACAGGATAGCCCCTTCATTTATATTTTATCGACAATTTGAATAAAGCTTTTGAACTTCAAAAGAGTTGGATTATCAGAAAAAAAACAATCTGAAATGGGGGACTACAATTTTGAGAGGGGGGTTGAGTATTGTTCCTAGTTCTGTCTGTGACAGGATTGCTTCCCTTGAATAGTAGATACTTAATCTCAATAGTTAAATTATCAAATTTTAAAGTCTCGATAGTTAAATTATAGTCCTTGTCTAGGCTCAAACTTTAAAAAATGAGATAATTAAACAATTTTGATTGGATAAATCCTATTATCCACTGATGCAGTACCATCTTTTCTGCACTAGATGCACATTTCAACAATAAATGTCTCATCAGTGATGATTGATGCCAAAATATTTGAAAACATAAAACTTACTAAAAAACAAGAAGTCACTCAGCTTATTAACCAAATGTTGAAATCTAAATGGTAATACTTTAATGTATAAACTATGCCAAACATTCAAAGTCAAGGAACCATTACTGAAGATACAGGGCCAAATAACCACAGTGAAAATGAGAAATACCAAAACTATAACAACTGCATACACCATTACCATTAACTTATTGTCCACTTAAACTGACCTCTGAACACAAACATTAACATGTAAAGATTTCAAATGTTTCAAGTTCAACTAACCATGGTGATAGGTGGGGTCATATACCAGTAATCTCCATGGAAATGAGATGTGCAAATGCTAATACAACTGCATTAAAGTATCATTGACCTATAGCTAGCACTAATGATTCTGCCAAACCACAATTTTTTTTTTATGTTGTGTTGTTCCACAACTGTTCCAGGTTAACATGGTTAAGGGTGGGGTAAACATATTTAACCCAACATTATGTAAGTGTCTGTTCCAAGTCAGGAGCCTGTAATTCAGTGGTTGTCCTTTGTCACTGTATATCATATTTGTTTGTTTTTTTGTTTGTTTGTTTGTTGTTTTTTTTTAAAATAAATCAGGCAATTAGTTTAAGTGTTTTGATTATTTATATAAGTCAAGAATGGGCCTTTGATAGCTTGCTAAGCAGCATGGTTTTGCTCATAGAAGAAGGCTGTACAGTGAACTATATTTTCCAACTTTAAGATCATTTGGTATCTGGTGGGAAGCTTTCTCATTGGAAATCGGTATATACCATATCTTCTTACTTTTATATTGATACATTTCTAATGCTGCTGCAGACAGAAACAACGCAACTAAGTCTTGCTATTTTCGAATTTATCATGCCAAGACAAAACTAGGTTAACTCCACAACATATATTTTGCCTGTCTCAAGTCAAGGACCTTCCAGTTCAGACAAATTTTCTTCCCTTTGGGACATCTTTAATTGACAAAAAAAATATTGTATTGTATTGTATTCATAAAACACAGAAAAGAATACTATTAACATGTCATTGGTTCATGTTTTCTCATATTTGTTTTTCCTAAATTGTTTTGTTATTAGGCTGTTAGTTTTCTGAATTTAATTGTTTATATTTTTGTGTCAGGGCCTTTTATAGCTGATTTCATGTTATGAGTTTTTCTCGTTGTTAAAAGCTGTATTGTTGTATATAAATGATAACATCCAATTCATTTGAACTTTGGTAAATAGTTGTCTCATTGGCAATAATACCACATTTCCATATTTCTATATTAAACTACAATTAAATTGTTTTTTTCTTTATATGTTTCATATACTTAATTGTGTAGGATGTCAACAATAGTTGTATAATTGTTTATCCTTCATTATGACAAACAATTTAAAAATAAGTTGGATCTCTGTTATACATTTATTGAACAATTTCTTCATTTGATAAAAATTCTCTACATTTCTTAAGAAATTTGAGACTCTGTGACCACTTCTCTGAAGGAAATTGTTGATGTATATCTGTTATAAAATTTTCTAACTTCTGGTATCTCTCAGCTACACTGAACTGACATACATGTTGAATTTTGTGTAAACAGACTGGACAATAAAACAACGGTTGGTTCATTGCATCAACCATTGACAAGCTTTCATTCATGTGACACAGAAAGAACTCACAATGTTCAAGTCCAAACAGATGTCCTAGTTCATGACTGGAAACCTGAAAATTTTCAAATTCAGAGAATCATTCAATATTTTGAGAATAATTTTCCAATTCCAAAGAATCATTTATTTCCAACAAAAGTGACAAACCTAAGTATTCTGTTTTTAATTGCTTTATTGTTTTTAATAACAGTTTTCAGAAGGTTGTTACTTTACACTGGAATAACATTGTCACCTGTTTCACTTCTGTGATGTCTATGAAGACTCTAGTATTTTATATATATAATACTTTAATTCCTGTGAATCCACCCACCTTGCTCATGTTGCTAAGTTTAGTATAATCGGGCACTTTTATTTTTATATGTCAATTAAATATTACCAGGAATTTAGGGAAAATAAAACTGCTTCAAAAACTCTTTGTTACCATTGTACTCTATAAATGGTTTATATGACCATTTATTTGTGTTCTTCAACATCTCTCTAATAATTCTGTTCCTTGAATTTTCAGTGAACTGTGAGTTTTTGTTCCCCATTAAAGGTTGCACTTTGTAAATACAGCTGTTTCTCAAACCACACCTCTTTTGGGGAGATATAGAATATTCATAGATAATTAATTTTGTTTACAAACTGGATCCCAATGGTGATCTCTATGTTTCATCTCATACAGACATAACTTGGGAACGTAAATCACCAGTAAATATACATATGCATATTGTTTATATTGAAATCTGTGGTAATCCTACTGTTAAGGTAGGGGTAGTTAAGAAATTTAGTGTTAGTTTAAACTCTTAGAAGTTCGGGGCATATAAACGTTGAAAATATGCCGCACAGCCCTATATTTTGACCTTAGAAAAAAATAGTAGTGCATATGAACTTTCCATTCTAGGATATGATTTTTTTCAAAACTTCATAGTAAAAGTGGTACAGTTTTAGTCGTAAAAGGAGTTCCTATGGGAAATTGTATTGTCAATATTTACAGAAATGCAACCTATATTGGGTGAAAAAAGAGAACATACGGAATTTATCCAAATTTGGTTTATCTCACAGGTTTTAATGAAATTAACTCAAATATGAAGTTTTATAAATATTTCATGAAGATTGAGAAAATCCTGGGCCTTAGCTATGATGACTCAGCATAAATTCACAGTTTACAGTATGCATAGTTTACATAAAGCCCTGAATGCAAAATAAATTCATCATATATGCATATTGATAGTTAAATTGTTGAGAAGTGCTTATTTTTACTCTTCGCAGTCATTGAAACTCATAGATCCTTCCTGAATATTATTGGTGGGGTGTTTTTGTACTGTCGATAACCCAAAAGTAAACCGTAACACCTAAATCTGCTTTTTTTGTCACCGCGACATAAAAAATACAAGCTAGAAATTACTTTAATATCTCAAAAAATATACATTAGTGTGTTCTATCCTGAATATGTACTAAATATTTCATATTGCTAGAAACAGCAAAATAATTGAGGGAATTTGAGGCCCCAGGGGCAAAAAACAGAGAAAATTGCCTACCCCCTGGGTCATAAAACAAATAATTTAACTTGTAAATGATATGATTTTATGATTTTAAAGGTCTTTATATAGAAAACAATAACTGTGCTTGGATTAAGTTATGCAAAAATCAGATGTTAGCAGTCATTTCTATAAATTTTAAGTGAATTTATACATCAGACTTGTATCTGCATACATACAACTATTGCAAATATGGCTTTGTTTTAACACTTCTAGTTCATATATTAGCTAAATTATGTCAGATATATGGTTAGAGATGATACTGTTGTGACAAGAATTCTTAACTGGCCATTTGAGGCAGAAATTGTGAATTTTCATTGACAAATAGGCATACAGTAAGATGTGGACTGGAGACAGAGGCAGGATTGGGTACTTTATATAATCTTGAATGTTGGAATAATTGACTGCTAAACATTACATTTACTGTAACAGTATTCTGAAATGCTTTCAATTTGTTATCAGAACAGTTTTAAACAGATTCTAGGCATTTCATGTCAGATAACATGCAAATAGGGTAAGCTGGCAATAATTAAAGTCTTGTTTTCAAATTCTTTAAAAAACTGAAACTGGGGAGGGGGTATAAAATGTACAGTAAAAGAAAACTTAGAATATATGCAGTGATTTCTATAAGGCTATAAATATGATAAATATGTATAAATGTGAGAAAAAGTGTTTTTTGAGAGTTTTCTGTTTCAATAAAGGTTTGTATAGGTTGCACTTTGTAAATACAGCTGTTTCTCAAACCACGCCTCTTTTAGGGAGATATAGAATATTCATAAATAATTAATTTTGTTTACAAACAGGATCCCAATGGTGATCTCTATGTTTCATCTCATAGAGACATAGCTTGGGAACGTAAATTACCAGTAAATATACATATGCATATTGTTTATATTGAAATCTGTGGTAATCCTACTGTTATGGTAGGGGTGGTTAAGAAATTTAGTGTTAAAAAAATAGTAGTGCATATGAACTTTCCATTCTAGGATATGATTTTTTTCAAAACTTCATAGTAAAAGTGGTACAGTTTTAGCCGTAAAAGGAGTTCCTATGGGAAATTGCATTGTCAATATTTACAGAAATGCAACCTATAGACCTCACAATGACTTTGAGATGAAGAATTGCAACAAAAGTGATGTTCCTTTGCTTTGGATCATTCTGTCAAATGTATGTAGAACTTTTATTATTATTTATTCCTATTAGTGAATTTGTTCTTTCTATTATTTTGTGTCCTACAGTGCAATCTATACAAATTACAATTTAATTACTAATATAAGAGGTATGGATTATCACAAAAGGATATATTTGCTTGTGTATAAATCAATGAAACAGCAACCCAACACAAAACATTTACAGTTTAGCATGCAGACTTCAACAAGAGATAATAGTGTAAAGTGATGATATACCCTAAATTCCCTTTGTTAGACCAAATATGTGTTCTGAGTAAACTTTAATCTGTACAATATTCTTTAGTGAACAATAACATTGTATACAAATACAACCACTGACAAGTTTCTGCATTTCACATGCACATTAACATAGAATATGTATATTATATATAGTTTTGTGAGTACTCATTCTTTATCCCTTTTTTTCTCAATCTGTATAAAAACAACAGGTTAAAATTAAAAGCCCTAGAAAAAACATGACTTAGGCAATACATGAAACAATAGATCTATAATTTAGAAGGAAATTTAATGAAACATTATATTCATGTTTCTTATTAAAATAAATTAAATTGTTTTATAAAAAATACAAGCAAGGTTGACAATTTAAATTTAAAATAATCCTGGTTGCAATCTATACACAGTGATCTTTTCCATCCCCCCCCCCATAAAAAAAAAGAAAAATTGTATTAATGTCTTTTATGTCCCTAAATTGTTTAAACTATCTTTAATCAGGAAAACATTAAACAACAGATTATTTAAACGAATAAAAAATATGTAAAACTAATAAGTGAGATATTTTAAACAAATATATTTTTGTTAATCCACAGAATGCATTTCCCTTATATTGATATATATATATATATTTACAATTTTTAATGATAGAATGATGTGTGTAGGCTTGTATTATATAACATTGATACATGTGTATGAAAATTTACCTTCAATAATCTCCACAAAATTTCAGAGGTGATTTCAGTTATATCTTTAGGATTTTTAGGGTCAAATGTTGATGGCGGACATCTTCCAAAACTAAATACACCTGACTTATGTTTACAGGAAGCTTCTCCTAAAGCAAAGTTATACTTCTCTTCAGGATATAAGTCTGTCCATGTCATACCCATAATGCAATATCCATCGGAGGGGTTGACATTTTGAAGAGGTGTAAAGAAATCCGTCACTAAATACTGCAGCTGTTCTGTTACTATATGACACCTTTCTCTAATATTCCAATCCACGTTTTTTAAGTTGATGTTATCCAACCATCGCACATCCATTCCCATGTGATAAATCTTTAAAAAATTCTCAATAAATTGAAATAATGTGTATGAACTTGACTGCAAAGTTATTCTAAAATTCTTGACGAAATCTGGGAAGTCATTTATCTGCACCAAATATATTACTCTTTTTGGTGAAGTAAATAAATGTTTTAAAAAATCTAAATCCAAACTCGATTTCCACTGAACATATGTTTGATGACAAAATAATTTCTTCTTCTTTGGTAATGGTTTGAATATTTGTGAATCACTGTCTTTATTTTTACAATTCTTGACAGTATCAATATCAGAGTTATCTCCCCTTCCATCAGCTTGATCTAAGTATATTTGACTGAGGTTAAAAAAATGCCTTTCATCAGGGGGTTTCCCATTTAATTTTCCAATTAGGAAAATGGATTCTGAACTCTGTGTGGAAAACAAACTACCCATTGCATTTCATCTGTCTGACAACTCTGAAATATAATTTTTAAATTATTTTTATATTTTATTGGTAATTATTAGCAATGTGTTTAAGTCCATATCACACATTTAAAGTGCATGAACTGTAATGTATACATATGTAATGTTTAATATTGATTCACTCATAGGGTCTTTGCATCGGAAATAAACACATTTATTGTAAACCAGATATTGGCATGATACGGGTTATGTTCTTTTCATATATTTTATGATGGTATGATACTAAACCGCTAACGGGAGAAATTGTGCTTAATTTTCATATGATGAAGACATAATCTTTCAATCAGTTTAATTGAGGTCTGGAGCTGGCATGTCAGTAACTGCTAGTAGTCCTTTGTTAATTTATGTATCATTGTCATTTTGCTTAGTTTCTTCTGTTACCTATTCTGACATCAGACTCAGACTTCTTTTAAACTGAGTTTTACTGTGTGTATTGCTGTGTGTTTGTTTATTCTACATTGGCTAGAGGTATAGGGGAGGGTTGAGATCTCACAAAACATGTTTAACCCCGCATTTTTGCACCTGTCCCAAGTCAGGCGCCTCTGGCCTTTGTTACTCTTGTATGTTTTTTTTTAATTTTAGTTCATTTATATGTTTCGGAGTTTAATGTGTAATCCGTTTTCACTGAACTAGTACACATTTTTGTTTAGGGGCCAGCTGAAGTCCGCCTCTGGCTGCGGGATTTTCTCGCTGTGTTGAAGAACCATTGGTGGCCTTGAGCTGTTTTCTGCTCTTTGGTTGGGTTGTTGTCTCTTTGACACATTCCCCATTTCCATTCTCAATTTTACTGTCTAAATTTAATTGACAAAAAAAAAAGAAGGGTTTTGTAATATGAAAAGAATGAATGCAGTAATAATTTAGCAATGCAGTTAATCTTTCCACCCTTGATTAGTCTTTCAACCTTAAATAAATGGTTAATGATTAATTATACAAAAAAAAGTTCAGTTTTATTTTTATTCTGTTATTTTAACAATTATAAAAAATAAATTTATATTTAAGATTGTGTATCCTAATGGCACAACAAACATGTCCACTCCATAAGTGTACTCTGCTCCAAGACAGTCAGGTTTTTATTTTAATCAATAACACAAGGAAATGAATAACAACATTTCATTTATGCAAGAAAATATATATGAATAATCAAAATATTCTTTGTATGCATAGTTCTTGCCAAGTTTTGTTATGGTAAGCCAAAGTTTGGTAATGGTAATCCAAGTGATTTCAGAGTAAAAACATTAATCTTGTATGTGCTCAACAACATACTAGGATTTTCAATTCCGGAGGGAGATATACGTTTTCTGATTTAAATGAAACATTTGACAAAGCAGTGACCTAGCTAGACAAAAGTAGAGGCACTCTCTGTTTGTTCTGTGCTCCCCTCTGCTCTTATAGGTTGTCATAGACCTGTTGGTAGTGGACTATCATTGAATCCTTTAGAGTTAATGAGTTCCCATCTGCCTTATCTGTCCAGTAGCCATTGCCTCAATTTAAGCTTTATTTAGATGAAAAATATTGTATGTAAGTTTCTAGTTTATACCGGTAATAAAATAGTTATGTAATTGTGCTTTAACTGAGGTTGCAACTCACTGACACAATTGGCCTTACATGGTTTTGGCTATTCTACTTCATTCCTGTGGGATTTTGAGTTTCTAAATATTTTATATATTTGGCTTTCCCAACTTATTATAATAAACTTAACAAACTGACCTAATGAAGTTATTCCAGAAACTTGTTCTGCATACTTCAAATTGAAGGATGATCAAATCCCCATCTATGGTATTCAAGTAAGTATGCATTGGGTGTGGATTTTGTGGCTTTAGAAAGAAGTAAGAAGAAACTTATTCTCTAAAATACTTTAATATCTGAAAAATCTTGGGAAGAATCTATGTGGGTGTTCATGATGTATAAAGTAAGTTGCACCTTTTGTATTCACTGAATGTTAAATATAATTACCATAGGCTTATCTATCTTGAAATCATACCTCTACCTGGACCTCATAGAAGAAATCCACTTAACAACTCTTCTTTGGAATTGAATTTATCAGACATTTTTCTCACAAATAATAAGGGCCCTGTATCAAGCTGCATCACTGTCTGTCCATCAACAATTTTTGTAAACGCCAAAAATCCAATAGTGTATGTAGGATTCTAATGAAAGTTTGCACTGTTGTTGTGCATAATATATTTTGGTGAAATTTCAGCTCATTTATTTTGGGAAAATACTATTTTTAGTTTAAAAATTACCGATTTGGAGAAAAAGATTTTGTTAAGGCAAATACTTCAAAAGTATAGGTAGGAGGGCAATGAAATAAATTCCCAGTGACAAAAAAAGATTTTTGTGAAATTGGAAAACAAATTGTGATAAAAACTTAGTTTTTGTTAAAAATATATAAATTTTGTGAAACTTTTGTGTGGTTTATGAAAATGTCATTAGTTCATGGGATTTAAAAGTCATGATTTTTAGATAAATATATTAGATCTCAAAGGAAAATATGTATTTCATGAGGTACTTAATTTCAATTCCGCTTGAACCACAAATTCCAAGAAAAATTGATAACCCCCAAACATGCATTGCTTCCTTTGCATCAATATAAAGTATTTGATTCTGTCACTTCTGTGTCTCAAACAAATACACCAGTGGGGCCCTTGCTGACATGTCAGTTCTCTAATTTATTTAGTACTATTAAATTCGTAATTCTTAAGAAAAAATTAGGAGTATGAAAAATATGTGAGCTTGAAATATCATAAATAAAATTTGAGATGGGGATATTAATTAAAAGAGCTATGGAACTTACAAGGCCACCACAGGGTCTGCAACACAGCGAGAAAATCCCGCACACGGTATTGCTTACTTTCCCAATACCTATGTCCTTTAACTGTCTGCCTTAATTTTCAATAATTATAATAGAAAAACAAAGGATATGTGGTATCCATCCAGGACACAAAATCAGTGCATGCACAGCAAAATGCACACAAAAAGCAAAGTAACAGTGCTTGTATTGCTGTTCTTCATCTCTAAGTCACAATGAGGCCTTCAACACAGAGCAAAAAAACACTCACCTCACTGCAAGCTTAAGACGGCTCCTAGCAAAGGTGATCCTTGTAGAACACATTTTTACTGATAATTTTGAATAACACAAAAATGTATGAATGAATTCTAAAATTGAGGAAATATATTGCCTGTTTCTCAGTTATGAAGTACCTGCATGGTTTGGTGTATCCAAATTTCTGGTTACCAGTATTGTCTGATGTGTACATAAAGGTATAATGGTAAAGCAAAATATTGTCCTCCATGACTATGTATCGTGAAATATTGTCCTAATCTATAAAAAACTGTCCAGAGTAGGACAAATTTCCATAGTGAAATTTTGTCTGTATATAGGCAATATTTCACAGATGAATACTATGAAATTTGTCCTGTTAAAGGGAAGTTATATTTTGTGTGCATTGAGACAATATTTCATAGACAGATTATCATGAAATTTTGTCTCATGAAGGGGAGGTTATCAACAGATATCATGTTGGATAATGATATCATTAAAGTGTTTTATTTGACTGATAACTAATAAACACAAATTAATATTCCAGTTACATTGTACTACTGTACCTCCAAAACACTGTCGCAAAAAGATTCGTCAATCTAGTATTTACGAATACTATTAGTACTTTCAATTTTAAACATAAATAAGTGATTGTCAGTACATAACTTATATTTATACAGTATAATGTACTTACAATGGAACATGAGTTACAATTTATGACAAAAATCAGCAAAGACCCATCGAAACAACATCTGATAAACAAATTTAATAATACTTTTAGATATTTGGATGATATTTTGGCTCTCAATAATGACGACTTCAGTATGTATACTAAAGAAATTTATCCTGTTGAACTTACTTTAAATAAAGCTAATACTAACAATGACCACTGCCCTTTCCTCGATCTTGATATCTATATCATTAATGGAAAGCTTAATACTAAAATATATGATAAAAGAGATGATTTTTCATTTCCTATTGTTAATTATCCATTTTTAGATGGTGACGTTCCCTTGTCACCATCTTACGGTGTTTATATATCTCAACTTGTACGATTCGCTCGTGTATGTAACAATGTTTTAGATTTCAACGAGAGAAATTTATGTATTACTGAAAAATTATTACACCAGGGTTTTCGATATCACAAACTAGTCAAAACATTTACTAAATTTTATCATCGGTATAAGGATATCATTCGTAAATATAGCTCAACATGCAGACTTCTTATACGTTCAGGTATTTCACATCCAATTTTTTATGGAAATATTCTTTATAAAGCACAAAAATGTCAGTATTCACCTCTGAAGCTAACAAAACCTTTAAATAGACTTATTAAGAAGGGATATAGTTACGATACTGTTGTCAGGTCATTAAAGATTGCATATTTTGGCGTTAATATCGATTCACTTATAGGGTCTTTGCATCGGCACTAAACACATTTATTTAAAAACCAGTTGTTGGCATGACACGGGTTATATTCTTCTCATATATGTTATGATGGTATGATACTAAACCCCTAACTGGAAGGATTGTGCCTGATATTCATATGATGAAGACATAATCTTTCAATCAGTTTAATTGAAGTCTGGAGCTGGCATGTCAGTTAACTGCTAGTAGTCTGTTGTTATTTATGTAGTATTGTCATTTTGTTTATTTTCTTTGGTTACATCTTCTGACATCAGACTCGGACTTCTCTTGAACTGAATTTTAATGTGCGTATTGTTATGCGTTTACTTTTCTACATTGGCTAGAGGTATAGGGGGAGGGTTGAGATCTCATAAACATGTTTAACCCCGCCGCATTTTTGCGCCTGTCCCAAGTCAGGAGCCTCTAGCCTTTGTTAGTCTTGTATTATTTTTAATTTTAGTTTCCTGTGTACAATTTGGAGTTTAGTATGGCGTTCATTATCACTGAACTAGTATATATATTTGTTTAGGGGCCAGCTGAAGGACGCCTCCGGGTGCGAGAATTTCTCGCTGCATTGAAGACCTGTTAGTGACCTTCTGCTGTTGTCTGTTCTATGGTTGGGTTGTTGTCTCTTTGACACATTCCCCATTTCCATTCTCAATTTTATATGTTAGACAATTCTTTAATCTATAATTAACAAGTTATAAAATATCTATGCAAATTTGAAACTAGCTTATGTTAAAATAAATATTAGTTTGATATATATAGAATAATTTCAGTTATAAATCTAAAAATGTGCATGCTGCATGCATGCAAACTATCATCAGAAGTTATTTCACCGTCAATAGCTTATATTATAAATAGGAGTATCACTACTGGTATATTTCCTTCTGAGCTTAAAAATGCCCATGTCATGCCAAGTCATAAAAAGGGTCCTAAAGATACTGTTGACAACTATAGACCAATATCTATTTTGCCTACTCTTTCAAAGATTTTTGAAAAGCATGTCTGCAAACACCTATACGGATACCTATTAAAATATAAGCTCCTTCATGCAAGTCAGTCTGGATTTAGAAGCCACCACTCTTGTCACACTGCTTTACTAAAACTTATTGATCAGTGGTTCAAAGCCATTGATGATGGAGAAATTATAGGTATTATCTTCCTAGATTTTAAAAAAGCATTTGATCTGGTAGATCACATTATCCTTCTTAAAAAACTGCAGTGATACAAAATTTTAAATTTATCATGTAACTGGTTTAAATCATATCTATCTCATAGATTCCAACAAGTTGAAAATGGGACAATCAAGTCAAGGGCACTAGAAATAAAATCTGGAGTACCTCAGGGCTCCATATTGGGCCCCCTTTTATTTTTATTGTTCATTAATGATTTGCCCCTTCATATAACCTCATCTCAAGCAGACCTCTATGCAGATGATACTACCATCCACTGCACAGGTCGTAGTCTCAATACCATCCTGGACAGCATTACAAATGATTTAGACAGAATTGAAGAATGGTGCAAGGGAAATAAGATGTATATAAATCCAACAAAAACTACATCTATGGTTATTGGTTCTAGACAGAAACTAGCAAAAACAGACCATGTTCTTAATTTGACTGTTGGTAACTCCCACATTAGAGATGTTAATGGCGAAAAGCTCCTAGGGGTTTTTATTGATGAAAATCTTGAGTGGACAGCCCAAATTGACACTTTGTGCACAAAAATCAGTACCAGGCTAAATCTTTTGTCTAGGATAAAGAAATCCCTCCCCCTGGAAACACGAAAGTTATACTTTAATGGTTATATTCTCCCTATTTTGGATTACTGTTGTACAATTTGGGGAAACACCAGTGACCAAAATACAAAGATTAGATAAACTTCAAAAACGAACAGCTAGAATTATTCTTGAACTTCCTTATGATACCCCATCTAATACAATGTTTAAAAAGTTATCATGGCTTCGATTTACTGATCGTGTAATTTACCACAAGGCCTTATATGTTCATAGATGTTTATATGGATCTGTCCCAGAATATTTGTCTAACAAAATCTCCTATGTTACAAATAAAAATGGAATGCAACTTAGATCAAATACTACCCAATTACTTAATATACCAAAGGCAAGAACAAACACATTAAGAAGATCTTTTTCATATTCTGGCCCAACTTTATGGAATAAACTACCAGAAGCACTAAGACACATGTCAATCATAAATACTTTTAAAACAAACTGCTTCAAGTTTTTACTTGAAAATCCAGGAATTATTAAATGATTATGTATCAATGTTGATTATGTTTTCTTATGTTTATCTTTGTTACGAAGAAATTGTGTGATGCATTGTGAGTGGTGTGTGAGGGCCTCAAGGGAGAATAGTGTTTGTACTAATTGAGCATACCCTCTTGAAATAAAGATTATTATTATTATTATTATTATTATTATTGTGTACAATTTTTATTTTGTAATAGTATTTCATAGTGAAATATTGTCATGGACAAAAAATGACACTATTTCATAATGAAATATTGTCCTGGAAAGTATTTCATTATGAAATAGTGTCCACAGACAATATTTTATATGTCCGGCAGACAATATTTCATGGGGGACAATATTTTATGTTACATTATTACTCCACTTGTACATGTGATATTTTGATGGTTTCTTTCTAAATTTGATGATCTTACATTTTTTTTAAGATTTTATGCAGATTATAAATTATGTTTTTTTAGTAAAGCCATAATATAATAATTATATGTCCCTGTTGTTAGGGATAAAAATCCAGCATTATATATAATTTTAACATATAAAATTATTCATGGTTTTAAAATAAAATTGTACAAATCAAATAATTGTCTTCATCACGAATGTAACTGTCATTTTATAACAAGAAACACAAGAAATGTTATCGTAGTCACAAACTGGCACACTTCAAAGGTAATTATGGCAATTATAAAAAAAAAAAAAATAGAAAAAAGCAAAATTGTATTAAAAAAGCAAATGCAGGTCAGGAAATATATGTTTTTGGGCGAAATTGCTGGTGATACATTTTGGTGACATCAAGATTTTACACAGTGAGTGTATGAGAATCAGTGCAACCTGTACTGTAGATGCACAAGATGGTCAGTTAACAAAGGTAATTGTAACCCAGAAGTCAGAATTTTTACAGGGACCTGGGACTGATTATATACTATGTCCCAGCAGGGACTAAGTCTAAAAGTCATTAAGTATTTATTTCCGAATTCTAGTCACTTCGGCACCTGGTTAAATCGGCACCTGGTCAATTCGGTACCAAGTCAAATCGGGACCTTGTTAATTCGGCACCCGAGGTAGTCATTTCGGCACACAAAATTAACATTATGTTTAGCAAGTTAACTGTGTATCATGACTATACACCTTATCGCTATTTTGAAATCTGTCCCGCTTGACCCGAGAATCTGTCCCACTTGAGCTATTGACGTCATACAACAATCACTTTTCCATTGTGGCGTCAGATATTTTCTATTATGACGTAAAAATTTTACTGGAACTTTTGTGATGTCCAGCAATGGCGGACAAATAGCGATAAGGTGTATTGAAGACTGTTAATTTCCATATTTTTTTAAAATATTTTCACTTGAGGTGTTGATCGACGTATATTTGTCTAAAAATACTTGAATTTGATTGGTCCGTTAGCATTGTCCCCCTTGGTTTACACTTCGATAGACCATGTTGCCGAAACTATTTTCGTAACCTTCACTGTGATCTATTCATGCAGATGTATGGGATTAAAGAGTTCAAGCAAATTGAGATTTAATTTTTTTTTTTTTTAAATACATATATAAACTGTTAGTTTCTTGTAGCCTTCAAATTTGGATAACATCTCATTGAAATGAAGTTTTTGATGTAGGTGTTAATTAATTTTATGTTTTATTGAATTAATCGAACATAAATGGATTTCAGACAGACATTATGCATGGCGGCAAACTCCTAAGTTACGAAATGTCAATTATGCATTTGATGGTTACAAAACAGTAGCCAATGTACCAAAAATTGTTAAAGAAAAAATTCAAATGTTTGTTTTAAGAATTATAAGGATTAAACACATTTTTCTAGAGGTTATTGATGTGTAAACTGGGTCGCTGACTCACAAACTTTACATAAAAGTCAGTGTGTGAGTTAATCGCCCCAGTTTACACATCAACTACCTCTAGAAAAAAATCTTTAATCCTATAATAAAAACCGAAAAACTATTCTCAAATAAAAAAGAAGGAAAACGGTAAAATTAATATTTGGTGCCAGTTGAATAACCAAATGCCGAAATGACTTTAAATAGGTGCCGATTTGACTAGATGCCGATTTGACCAGGTGCCGATTTGACTTTTTCTTTAAGAGCCGAATTGACCAGGTGCCGATTTGACTTGTACCCTTATTTCCTGGATTTCACATTTTCAGAATCATCAAATTCAAGGAATTAAAATTAACTGCATGTTTCTGTTTCTACTGAAACTAAATTATGTGTAGAACTGAAGCTAGGCAAGTTACCTCTTTAGTGTATTGACGATTTTAATCAAGTGATTATCAGAAGCTTTTCAATTTTACCCAGATCTTCTTTTACAGGCCACCTGGCAACATGTAAACTTCCGTATGGTGAATATATAATTAAAATTCCTAAACAAAACGAAACAAAGGATAAGCTCATATTTACAACAATTTATCTAACATTGAGCTATCAAGTATATTAATAAAGAGTAAAAAAATATGTTTTTATTATGTCACCTAGTTTTTGGGAGAGAAAAATTTGAATTTGTTTTTACAATGTGACAATAATAAGTAGTTTCGTTTTGTAAGAAAATTTGGTTTGTTATTATATGGGAATAACACACACATGCAGGAAAATGATTTTACATTAACAGTAAGTTATAATTCAATTTACGTTTTGAATTGATACACAAGAATTGATTTATCCTGTATTTGAAATCTTTTTACTTATTTCAAGCAAAATTAATTGATTTTATTGAGTAATGCACATTTTTATTTTGCTCAATTGTTGTTTTGAAACATTTATGGAAGTCTTAAAAGAAGCTGGTAAGAGGAGCCCTAATTAACCTTCAATAGTAATTTTATAAATCAAAGAGGCAAAGAATACAGAATAATCCTGAATGTGTAATTTAAAATATACCCACAGGTATAATTTTACTTACCTCAGCAGCCTTTGAGGTGGTTCACTCATGTGTCTAGGCAGTATAGGGACTGCCAGTATATACATGTATATCTGGGTCTGTTCACCCAAAATTATTTGCTCCCATTCACGATCGCCCCCTTTCACATTGGCACTCTTTTTATTGGTTGTGTGTTGAATACACTTTTAATCAAGTTTAAGTATTGCTATAAATAAGTTTTTTTTTTTAATGTTTCCTCAAAATAAAGGGACATTCTTAAAACGTAAACAGGTTTCCTTTAGTGTTTTATTAATTATTTTGACTAAATAAATCATGAATAAAAGATTGTCATGAAGATTAAGGCAATGTTTATTCATCTAAGATTTGTATTAAAATGAAAGGGTGCAATCAACAGTTTTTTTCTATGACGTCATATTTTAAGGGACCATGCCTAAGTGACCCTTAGTGGTGGAATGGTTAATAAAGATACTTGTATAAAACTAGATATTACTGGAATTAGAATTTTCTCTAGTTTATATTGAAATAAAAATATACTGTACTTTTAATATAGTAAAAAAGTTCTATCCAGAGAAAATGGGGAAAAAGTTGCCTAATCTGAACATAAAAAACCTGAAATCAGGTCATGTGCATACCCATGTAAACATGATACAGACACATTTCCCATAATCAAAACTGTATGAAATTCATAGGTTTTTACCTGGCCTTTAATAAAAATCTTGTTTCAGGGTACGGTTTCCTGCTTCGAAAAGAGCTACAGTGGCTGCAAATAAGTTTTCAATTTTCACTGCCAAAAAAACAGGATGTTTACAGTGTTGTCTCCCCTCAAAACATGAATATTTAATCAATTTTTTAAAATTATTTTAATCATTCAACCTGTTTAATTTGAAAGCTAATTAACTAATTTTTACAATTGAATACAAAAAACATGATACTTTTTCACCAATTATATGAATAAAAAGGGATTTCCCTCCATGGTTATTTTTAGTCGGGGAATAACCCCTAGTTTTTTATACGAAACTGTTTATAGCACCCAAAGGCAGAAGATATCAAATCTTTATTGAGTTTACTCATACCCAGCTAACTACATGCAGTATTTACATCAAAGCTAGTTATAACAACAACCATGATTTTCAAACACAGACCAAATTCAATTATACAAAATTTCATCATTAAAATTTAATTATTAATTATCAAATCACAAAACAAAACAAAACAAAATTTCATATAAAATTTTTCAAATTTTTATTTATGAAATTTATGTATTTTGATAAATATATTTAAAAACATCTAATGATTCAACCAGTATTTGAATAAGAAATAAGGTGCAAATTTGTGGTGTGTGAACGTGTTAGAGTGTGAACGTGTTTTGGGAGTGAACGGACCTGATACCTGACTGCAAATTGTCAAATAAAAAATATCACATGGACCATAAGAGCTGCAGTTCTGCAGCTACATTGTGTAACTATGACCTAGACCAGCCACCTCCCACTTCAATCCAGTATTTACTGTCCCATAAATTATTTTGATATTATAGCTATGTATGTTTTATTTAAGAACATTATGTTTTTAAACAAGATCATCTGACTGAAAGTTTTATCGCCACCTTTTTTTAATAAGGTTTTTCAGGGCCAACTAGTCAACCATCTACTTTTTCAGCTCCCTGTGGGAGCTTATATTCATTGCACTCTCTCCATTAGCTGCACAAGTGAAGTATACCAGAACATCTGATCCCTACTGATATTAAGTATGACATCACTGACAAAAAGTTAGAAAAGAGATGAAAAGTAAAAGGAACTCTGGTAACACTTAGAAGTAGGGAAGCAGGTGGTTATTATCATCAGATTCTTAATTGAATAAACATCTGAATTTTAGTATTTGACCCCTGTTCTATTTAATAATATTCTGATGATAGATTGTACAAGAAATCTAACTAGAATAATCAATTGTAAAATTTTATAATCAGTTAAAATTTTAAATTTGGGAAGCTCACTTTAAATTTTAGCAGCATACATATGTACTTAATCTATCTAAATTTAAAAAACGCATTTTCTACAATTAAGACATTATTGTCTGCTGGATCTAAAAAGATTGTTTGCTTGCTTCCAGTGGGAAATATTACATACATGTTCCTGACGAGAAACTATTTACAGTTAATCTTTTACATATAGGTAGGTTCTGCAAGGTCGGACCACATGTATTAAAGTAGGAAAATTTAGGCTGTCACTGGAACACAATAGTATGTTGAGAACAGTTGACAGTTCAGAGAACCAGGTTCATACTCCGTCTCTACATAATTTATGTAAATCTTAAATACAAATATAACCATCTTTAAGTAAATCAGATTGTGTGTTCTCCAGTTAGTAAAGACTCAAATTCAATCAATACCAATGATTTTACATTTTTTTAGATGCTTAAAAAACATCAAAGACAATGCAATGGAATATTTTCTACTTTCTGACATAACTCCAAATTTGAACCATTTTTACTGCAATAATGTTCTTAAACAAAATGCACATCCATTTATATTTAATATTTATGTATGTACATACATTTCATGTCATACACCTTTCTTTTGGTACAACTACATGTAGATGATTAGTGGATTGTTACATTTGATACAAATATTGATTATTTGCATTAATGTGTAAACTATTTTGGATAAAAAGGATACTTGTGTATAGGAAAAAAGTTATTCAAGCGTGTTGACTTCAAGATATTAGCTTCATCATCTGAAATGTGAAATTACATTAAAAACTGTTTATATCCCTGAAGAATCAGGGATTTTGTTTTTTTTGTGTCTCTTTGTCCTCCATATTTGCTCAGGTTGGAGTGTTTAAAATTAAATGTAAAAAAGGTCAGAAAATATCAGCAGATACAAAACAAATACTCCATTTTAACAAGCCAATTTTTGTTTTACACATCAGAGTGTGTTCATGGGAATGTGTTGTTCCTTCTTTATTCCAAGTTTATAGTTGTAAATTACATGTTTATAATGTGTATCTTTTTATTGTCCCCTGTTTAATGAGAAGCAGGAAGCGTAGAAGAATCAGACATTCAAAATATAAGTTTAAATGTATATATTGAAAATTGCATGGACTTTGTAAGAAGTCTCAAGCCTACATTTCTTGACAGATTTTTATGACATTTATATCAGTAATGTCTTTGAAAAGCAGTGCTAACCAACTCTTTTAAAAGAACCATCTTTGCATCGGAAATAAACACATTTATTCTAAAACCAGTTGTTGGCATGGTACAGGTTATGTTCTTCTCATATATTTTATGATGGTAAGATACTAAACCCCTAACATGAGGGATTGTGCTTGATTTTCATATGATGAAGACATAATCTTTCAATCAGTTTAATTGAGGTCTGGTGCTGGCATGTCAGTAACTGCTAGTAGTCCTTTGTTAATTTATGTATCATTGTCAATTTGCTTAGTTTCTTTTTTTCCCTATTCTGACATTGGACTCAGACTTCTTACTGTACCTATTGCTTGTGTTTCTTTATTCTACATTGGCTAGAGGTAGAGGGGGAGAGTTGAGATCTCACAAAACATGTTTAACCCCGCATTTTTGCACCTGTTCTAAGTCAGGAGCCTCTGGCCTTTGTTAGTCTTGTATGTTTTTTAATTTTAGTTCATTTATATGTTTTGGAGTTTAGTGTGACGTCCATTTTCATTGAACTTGTACACATTTTTATTTAGGGGCCAGCTGAAGACCCATTTGTTTTCTGCTCTTTGGTGGGGTTGTTGTCTCTTTGACACATTCCCCATTTCCATTCTCAATTTTATATTTCCCAGTTCATTTCTTTATATAGGGTTTAAGGAAAATCAATGGCAAGAGGTGGGGACCCAGTTCACTCAGACAGAGATGCATCAAATAGATTATATAATGAAAAAAAGGAAAAGTTTCTTAACATATAAGGAATTTCAGTAGAATGCAGATTATCAGTTCTCTATAAGACGTAACATGACAGACATTTTATTAAACTACTGTAGCAATATTCATATAAAAGGATTAATCTGACTAGTCAAGATTATAACACTAAAGAATTTAAACAGAAAAGATTAAAACTGAATGAAAATAACTTGTTGTACAAAATAATGCTGGATAAAATTTACACTTATTGACATGTCATGATAGGGCTAAATTCAAGTGTCTTAAAGAATTAAAACCTTTTCTCCAACACAAATATGTACATGTACATATGATTGTAAGATTTTTGTTAATTTTGTCAATACTTATTTATATACTGTAAATTCAGAAATAAGTGTATGCATTTATTATTGCGAATCCTTGATCTCTGGCAAAAATGTTAAATCTAATTAATGTGATCGATTCCAAAAAGTTTATGAAGGAAAATTACTGCTAATATTACAAATGCAAGTTTTATTGATGCGAAAGTGGTACTGTAAGTATTTTTCGCATTAAGAAAAACATTTCAATAAATTCTGATATTACTGTATTAAAATAAGTTGCAAAATATGAGATAAAAATCTTCAATTTCAATATTGTATTATCATTGTTTTCCCCAAAATTTCACCACTTTCAACATTTTTAAAATTTTTTTTGCATAAAACTGGAAATATTAGAAATAACAATTAAAAATTTTCAACATTTTGATATTTCATTCACCAAAACAATAAGTACATGTAAGAGTATGTGAATATGTTGCTTGTTTGTCAACATGACTTATAAAAAAAATATTTAATGCCTGAGTTGAGGGACAGCTAATGTTTCTTGAACTTTGTAAAAAGAAATAAAGTATTGATAGATATATATGTACTTGATAGTTAATGATTAGTAGTATGTAAGCGTCACTGTGAATGTATTTGAGTTGGTCAGTGTCCAGGCAAAAATAAGTCAGCTGGCAGATATTCTTTTCATGCTAAGCAAACTTAGGATCAAGTCGACATCTAAATTTGTAACTCTGGTACTTCAAGATGCAGAATAATTGGATGTTTTTATTCTGGTTTATTAAAAGGAATATATTTGACATGAAAATTACATGTAGGTAACACTTCTGACTGATGTCACTTCATATGGACATATTTAGTCTGAACTAGTCGACCTAGTTTTCATGTTACAATAATTTGTAACTTTGTAAGACTTTGGTTCAAATTTATATCAATGATTGAGTAGGTATGAATGAAAGATGCCGAGTATGCATGGTATGCAACAATGAGACAGTTACCCAACAACACAAAATAAACTAAAAATATTGAGATGCCAACATTTTTTCCTGTATTACATATTGCCTTATATCATGTATATGATAGTTACTTGTAAGTCATTACCAAATATATGTCTAACTTTGATTTTGAGTCTAGACAAAATGTGAATAAAGAAAACAGACATGTTTTCATCACACCACATTCCCTAAAGGACAAGAACATGTTAAAGAAATAATTAAAAATAACCTCTGACTAGGTTCTATGGTTTGACTACCTCTGACTAGGTTCTATGGTTTGACTACCTCTGACTAGGTTCTATGGTTTGACTACCTCTGACTAGGTTCTATGGTTTGACAACAGTACAAATAACCTCTGACTAGGTTCTATGGTTTGTACAAATAACCTCTGACTAGGTTCTATGGTTTGACTACCTCTGACTAGGTTCTATGGTTTGACTACCTCTGACTAGGTTCTATGGTTTGACAACAGTACAAATAACCTCTGACTAGGTTCTATGGTTTGTACAAATAACCTCTGACTAGGTTCTATGGTTTGACAACAGTAACTAGGTTCTATGGTTTGACTACCTCTGACTAGGTTCTATGGTTTGACAACAGTACAAATAACCTCTGACTAGGTTCTATGGTTTGTACAAATAACCTCTGACTAGGTTCTATGGTTTGACAACAGAAACTAGGTTCTATGGTTTGACTACCTCTGACTAGGTTCTATGGTTTGACTACCTCTGACTAGGTTCTATGGTTTGACAACAGTAACTAGGTTCTATGGTTTGACTACCTCTGACTAGGTTCTATGGTTTGACATAAGTACAAATAACCTCTGACTAGGTTCTATGGTTTGTACAAATAACCTCTGACTAGGTTCTATGGTTTGTACAAATAACCTCTGACTAGGTTCTATGGTTTGACAACAGTAACTAGGTTCTATGGTTTGACTACCTCTGACTAGGTTCTATGGTTTGACTACCTCTGACTAGGTTCTATGGTTTGACTACAGTACAAATAACCTCTGACTAGGTTCTATGGTTTGACTACAGTACAAATAACCACTGACTAGGTTCTATGGTTTGACCACAGTACAACCACTGACTAGGTTCTATGGTTTGACCACAGTACAAATAACCTCTGACTAGGTTCTATGGTTTGACCACAGTACAAATAACCTCTGACTAGGTTCTATGGTTTGACCACAGTACAAATAACCTCTGACTAGGTTCTATGGTTTGACCACAGTACAAATAACCTCTGACTAGGTTCTATGGTTTGACAACAGTACAAATAACCACTGACTAGGTTCTATGGTTTGACCACAGTACAAATAACCTCTGACTAGGTTCTATGGTTTGACTACAGTACAAATAACCTCTGACTAAGTTCTATGGTTTGACAACAGTACAAATAACCTCTGACTAGGTTCTATGGTTTGACTACAGTACAAATAACCTCTGACTAGGTTCTATGGTTTGACAACAGTACAAATAACCTCTGACTAGGTTCTATGGTTTGTACAAATAACCTCTGACTAGGTTCTATGGTTTGACAACAGTAACTAGGTTCTATGGTTTGACTACCTCTGAATAGGTTCTATGGTTTGACAACAGTACAAATAACCTCTGACTAGGTTCTATGGTTTGTACAAATAACCTCTGACTAGGTTCTATGGTTTGACAACAGAAACTAGGTTCTATGGTTTGACTACCTCTGACTAGGTTCTATGGTTTGACTACCTCTGACAGGTTCTATGGTTTGACAACAGTAACTAGGTTCTATGGTTTGACATAAGTACAAATAACCTCTGACTAGGTTCTATGGTTTGTACAAATAACCTCTGACTAGGTTCTATGGTTTGTACAAATAACCTCTGACTAGGTTCTATGGTTTGACAACAGTAACTAGGTTCTATGGTTTGACTACCTCTGACTAGGTTCTATGGTTTGACTACCTCTGACTAGGTTCTATGGTTTGACTACAGTACAAATAACCTCTGACTAGGTTCTATGGTTTGACTACAGTACAAATAACCACTGACTAGGTTCTATGGTTTGACAACAGTAACTAGGTTCTATGGTTTGACTACCTCTGACTAGGTTCTATGGTTTGACCACAGTACAAATAACCTCTGACTAGGTTCTATGGTTTGACCACAGTACAAATAACCTCTGACTAGGTTCTATGGTTTGACCACAGTACAAATAACCTCTGACTAGGTTCTATGGTTTGACAACAGTACAAATAACCACTGACTAGGTTCTATGGTTTGACCACAGTACAAATAACCTCTGACTAGGTTCTATGGTTTGACTACAGTACAAATAACCTCTGACTAAGTTCTATGGTTTGACAACAGTACAAATAACCTCTGACTAGGTTCTATGGTTTGACTACAGTACAAATAACCACTGACTAGGTTCTATGGTTTGACAACAGTACAAATAACCTCTGACTAGGTTCTATGGTTTGACTACAGTACAAATAACCACTGACTAGGTTCTATGGTTTGACCACAGTACAACCACTGACTAGGTTCTATGGTTTGACCACAGTACAAATAACCTCTGACTAGGTTCTATGGTTTGACCACAGTACAAATAACCTCTGACTAGGTTCTATGGTTTGACAACAGTACAAATAACCACCGACTAGGTTCTATGGTTTGACAACAGTACAAATAACCTCTCTGACTAGGTTCTATGGTTTGACAACAGTACAAATAACCTCTGACTAGGTTCTATGGTTTGACAACAGTACAAATAACCTCTGACTAGGTTCTATGGTTTGACAACAGTACAAATAACCTCTGAATAGGTTCTATGGTTTGACAACAGTACAAATAACCTCTGACTAGGTTCTATGGTTTGACAAATAACCTCTGACTAGGTTCTATGGTTTGACAACAGTACAAATAACCTCTGACTAGGTTCTATGGTTTGACAACAGTACAAATAACCTCTGACTAGGTTCTATGGTTTGACAACAGTACAAATAACCTCTGACTAGGTTCTATGGTTTGACAACAGTACAAATAACCTCTGACTAGGTTCTATGGTTTGACAACAGTACAAATAACCTCTGACTAGGTTGTTCTATGGTTTGACAACAGTACAAATAACCTCTGACTAGGTTCTATGGTTTGACTACAGTACAAAAAACCTCTGACTAGGTTGTTCTATGGTTTGACTACAGTACAAATAACCACTGACTAGGTTCTATGGTTTGACAACAGTACAAATAACCTCTGACTAGGTTCTATGGTTTGACAACAGTACAAATAACCACTGACTAGGTTCTATGGTTTGACAACAGTACAAATAACCACTGACTAGGTTCTATGGGTTGACTACAGTACAAATAACCTCTGACTAGGTTCTATGGTTTGACTACAGTACAAATAACCACTGACTAGGTCTTGGGTTTGACAACAGTACAAATAACCACTGACTAGGTTCTATGGTTTGACAACAGTACAAATAACCTCTGACTAGGTTCTATGGTTTGACAACAGTACAAATAACCACTGACTAGGTTCTATGGTTATGGTTTGACTACAGTACAAATAACCACTGACTAGGTTCTATGGTTTGACTACAGTACAAATAACCTCTGACTAGGTTCTATGGTTTGACAACAGTACAAATAACCACTGACTAGGTTCTATGGTTTGACAACAGTACAAATAACCACTGACTAGGTTCTATGGTTTGACAACAGTACAAATAACCTCTGACTAGGTTCTATGGTTTGACTACAGTACAAATAACCTCACTGACTAGGTTCTATGGTTTGACTACAGTACAAATAACCACTGACTAGGTTCTATGGTTTGACTACAGTACAAATAACCTCTGACTAGGTTCTATGGTTTGACAAATAACCTCTGACTAGGTTCTATGGTTTGACAACAGTACAAATAACCTCTGACTAGGTTCTATGGTTTGACAACAGTACAAATAACCACTGACTAGGTTCTATGGTTTGACAACAGTACAAATAACCACTGACTAGGTTCTATGGTTTGACAACAGTACAAATAACCTCTGACTAGGTTCTATGGTTTGACTACAGTACAAATAACCACTGACTAGGTTCTATGGTTTGACTACAGTACAAATAACCTCTGACTAGGTTCTATGGTTTGACAACATTACAAATAACCACTGACTAGGTTCTATGGTTTGACAACAGTACAAATAACCACTGACTAGGTTCTATGGTTTGACAACAGTACAAATAACCTCTGACTAGGTTCTATGGTTTGACTACAGTACAAATAACCTCACTGACTAGGTTCTATGGTTTGACTACAGTACAAATAACCACTGACTAGGTTCTATGGTTTGACTACAGTACAAATAACCTCTGACTAGGTTCTATGGTTTGACTACAGTACAAATAACCTCTGACTAGGTTCTATGGTTTGACAAATAACCTCTGACTAGGTTCTATGGTTTGACAACAGTACAAATAACCTCTGACTAGGTTCTATGGTTTGACAACAGTACAAATAACCTCTGACTAGGTTCTATGGTTTGACAACAGTACAAATAACCTCTGACTAGGTTCTATGGTTTGACAACAGTACAAATAACCTCTGACTAGGTTCTATGGTTTGACAACAGTACAAATAACCTCTGACTAGGTTCTATGGTTTGACTACAGTACAAATAACCTCTGACTAGGTTCTATGGTTTGACTACAGTACAAAAAACCTCTGACTAGGTTGTTCTATGGTTTGACTACAGTACAAATAACCACTGACTAGGTTCTATGGTTTGACTACAGTACAAATAACCACTGACTAGGTTCTATGGTTTGACAACAGTACAAATAACCTCTGACTAGGTTTTATGGTTTGACAACAATACAAATAACCTCTGACTAGGTTCTATGGTTTGACAACAGTACAAATAACCACTGACTAGGTTCTATGGTTTGACAACAGTACAAATAACCTCTGACTAGGTTCTATGGTTTGACAACAGTACAAATAACCTCTGACTAGGTTCTATGGTTTGACTACAGTACAAATAACCTCTGACTAGGTTCTATGGTTTGACTACAGTACAAATAACCTCTGACTAGGTTCTATGGTTTGACTACAGTACAAATAACCTCTGACTAGGTTCTATGGTTTGACTACAGTACAAATAACCACTGACTAGGTTCTATGGTTTGACAACAGTACAAATAACCTCTGACTAGGTTCTATGGTTTGACAACAGTACAAATAACCTCTGACTAGGTTCTATGGTTTTGACAACAGTACAAATAACCTCTGACTAGGTTCTATGGTTTGACAACAGTACAAATAACCTCTGACTAGGTTTTATGGTTTGACTACAGTACAAATAACCACTGACTAGGTTCTATGGTTTTGACAACAGTACAAATAACCTCTGACTAGGTTCTATGGTTTGACTACAGTACAAATAACCTCTGACTAGGTTCTATGGTTTGACTACAGTACAAATAACCACTGACTAGGTTCTATGGTTTGACTACAGTACAAATAACCACTAACTTGGTTCTATGGTTTGACTACAGTACAAATAACCACTGACTAGGTTCTATGGTTTGACAACAGTACAAATAACCTCTGACTAGGTTCTATGGTTTGACTACAGTACAAATAACCTCTGACTAGGTTCTATGGTTTGACTACAGTACAAATAACCTCTGACTAGGTTCTATGGTTTGACTACAGTACAAATAACCTCTGACTAGGTTCTATGGTTTGACTACAGTACAAATAACCACTGACTTGGTTCTATGGTTTGACTACAGTACAAATAACCACTGACTAGGTTCTATGGTTTGAATACAGTACAAATAACCTCTGACTAGGTTCTATGGTTTGACTACAGTACAAATAACCTCACTGACTAGGTTCTATGGTTTGACTACAGTACAAATAACCACTGACTAGGTTCTATGGTTTGACTACAGTACAAATAACCTCTGATTAGGTTCTTTGGTTTGACAACAGTACAAATAAGCTCTGACTAGGTTTTATGGTTTGACAACAGTACAAATAACCACTGACTAGGTTCTATGGTTTGACAACAGTACAAATAACCTCTGACTAGGTTCTATGGTTTGACAACAGTACAAATAACCTCTGATAAGGTTCTATGGTTTGACTACAGTACAAAGATTTATTTAGATTTCAGAAGGAACCATAGGAATAAAACATACTCCTGTACAGTGCGAAATGTGCTATTATCCATATTTGATTTGGTCATTTTTATTGACTGTCTAAATTATTAACATGGGTATTGGCTTAAAGAATACTTAGCAGATATATGGACTTTCCATTTTAATGATTCTTTGGAAAATATTGGTTAAGTTCAAGATATGACCATAGTAAAAAGCATTAGTATCTAATGCTGTCAGATATGACTCCTATATAGATATTTATGGTTGCAGTAGTTTACTAGACTTGTAAAAATTATAAAGTTCCAGCTAATGGCCCTAATATTGTGTAGAGATGCCTGACTGCAGTGTATGTCATTGTTTACTGTTTTTAAAATTATTGGGATGATGATGTTTTCTTAGAACATTTCTAATGGGATATTTCTATATTGGCTCATTGTATACCCATTAACAAGGATATCACACACAAATAAGGAAAAAAATGACAGAGACAAATTCAGTAATTTTAATTGTAAATTTCTGATAACATTGTTGCATAAAATTAAAAGAAATTTTGTAGATGTTTTTAACATGTAGAGGTTTTAAATGCAATCCTGTGTGTTAAAATTTAATGATTACATTTTAAATCCCAAAACAAAAAAGTTGTTGTTGATTTAATGAGATGTTAAACAATTTATCCTTTGTGGACATGCTTTATTGAAAGGCTTTATTGTTACTGTACTGGCAGTGAAAAGTTTGAATTATTTAATACACAATTGTTTGTTGAGACTGATGGAAATATAAAGACTCACCCACTGTGAATTTTTATTAAAGAATTTTTTACAATGGTTTGCTGTTTCTATTTCATTTTATATTTTATGAGGTATCTTAAGGTCTCATTTGGTTTTAGTAAATATTTGAGGAAAAATATAATGATATTTTGACATACAATGAATAAAGATTATTTTCAAAGTTACCATTTAATTTACATCTTTATCATTTTACAGACATTTTTAATTGCTTGAAGACCTTTATTTACCCTTTTATATTTTGTGTACAGTTTTCACTTTTAACAAGTGACCATTGTATAACAATTATTGATAGCTTTTCATGGATTCTTTCTAATAATTTGTGAGTATGTTTAAAGATAAGGTTTCTACATATTGACCAACATGACCAAGTAAACTAAATGTGCTATTAATAATGGCCTGAGAAGTGGAAAAACTTAATAACGGTACATTTTCTTTCCTGTCTTGTGTTATATTTATTTGTCTTCATTGTATATTTCTTGAGAGCAGTCAAATTTCTGTTTTGCAGATACCCTGAAATTTAAATACACCAAAATTCTTTGATATTGGTATTTATATATTGTTTGACATTTGATTAGAAATTTGCTAATGTTGAGTTTTGTATCCTTTTACAAAAATTATAGCTTTTATAAGTTAGAATTTTGTGACCCCTGCTACTTTAGGACTCATTTGACCCTTGCTGTGTGTATATCTATTAAGCTGGATGGCCAGTACTAGTTGGAACTAGGAAATCAAGATGATTGCTTGACTTTTTTTGTCATGTTTGTTGCAGAGGACACAGCATTTGACAGTATAACCCTTGATTAAGATTTGTATTATTCAGTATGTGCTATGATTTTCTTTTTTTTTAATTTTACTGATAAACCAGGTAGTAATTTATTGCTCAGAAAAACTTTGTTTGGATTAATAAATAATAATTGTCCATTGTTGAGTGAGCCATCCAGCACCAATGTGAACACTGATGTTTAAGAACCCTTATAATTATAACAACTCTCAATAGTGTGTGATCTACAGAATAGCTTTTTTTCTTGTCCTACCCAATTTAACCCTCAAATGTTGAAATAATGACTGTCACAAAATTTTATATAAAATTCTCAAAGAATTCATGGTACCATTGAAGTCTTTTTTAATTGCTATCCAATTTTCTAGTTATATAAGGTTATGAGACAGTTAATCAATCAATCATAGATAAAAGGTTCAACAGAATAGGATTAAAACTTCTTAGATTGAATATATTGTATTAAAATGATGTAATACTATATATCAAAAATCAAAAGTCAATAGGTCTATAAACTGTAGAGATCTTGTACAAGAAAAAATGTAGAAAAAGCTTCTTCATCTAAGTACTGCTTGATCAAATTTAACAGAACGATTCCTTATGAGGTTCTTACTAAGTCGGGGGCGGATCCAGCCATTTTTGTCGAGCCTGCGACTTTTGTCGCAGAAAGCTCGACATAGGGATAGTGATCCGGCGGCGGCGTTAGCTAACTTCTTAAAAGCTTTATATTTTAGAAGATGGAAGACCTGGATGCTTCATACTTTGTATATGGATGCCTCATGTTATGAAGTTTCCGTCAGTCACATGTCCAATGTCCTTGACCTCATTTTCATGGTTCAGTGACTACTTGAAAAAAAAGTTCAGATTTTTTGTAATGTTAAATTCCCTCTTATTATAAGTAATAGGATAACTATATTTGGTATGTGCGTACCTTGCAAGGTCCTCATGCCCGTCAGACAGTTTTCACTTGACCTCGACCTCATTTCATGGATCAGTGAACAAGGTTAAGTTTTGGTGGTCAAGTCCATATCTCAGATACTATAAGCAAGGACTGTAAGGTGTACATGTCCAACTGGCAGGTGTCATCTGACCTTGACCTCATTTTCATGGTTCAGTGGTTATAGTTAAGTTTTTGTGTTTTGGTCTGTTTTTCTTATACTGTATGCAATAGGTCTACTATATTTGGTGTATGGAATGATTGTAAGGTGTACATGTCTAGCTGGCAGGTGTCATCTGACCTTGACCTCATTTTCATGGTTCAGTGGTCAAAGTTAAGTTTTTGAGTTTTGGTCTTTCTTTCTAATACTGCATGCAATAGGTCAGCTATATTTGGTGTATGGAATGATTGTAAGGTGTACATGTCTAGCTGGCAGGTGTCATCTTACCTTGACCTCATTTTCATGGTTCAGTGGTCAAAGTTAAGTTTTTGAGTTTTGGTCTTTTTTTCTAATGCTATAAGCAATAGTTCAACTATATTTGGTGTATGGAAATATTTTATGATCTATATGTCAGTTACGCAGGTTTTATTTGACCTTGACCTCATTTTCAAGGTTCATTGCTCAGTGTTAAGTTTTTGTGTTTTCGTCTGTTTTTCTTATTCTATAAGTAATAGGTCAACTATATTTGTTGTATGGAAGAATTGTTAGCTGTACATGCCTGCCTAGCATGGTTCATCTGACCTTGACCTCATTTTCATGGTTCATTGGTCAATGTTTAGTTTACTTGGTTAATGTTAAGTTTATGTGACAGTTGTAATAAAGCTTTATATTTAGGACTATCAACATAATATCAATGATTAGTAAAGAAGGCGAGACATTTCAGTGTGTGCACTCTTGTTAAAAGGGGGTTTTAATCATATGTCCCCATTCAAAAGCATTGATCCTCAAAAAAAAGTGGGGGTTCCAAAAGGTTCCTTATGATTTACTGACTGGCTGGGAAATTAAATCAAGCAATAAAGCCAAATAAAGCAAGTAGTTTAGTAACTAGAACTTTGACAAGTGTCATTTCTTGATAGCATGTGAAGTATTTAAAACAGACTGGACAGGACAGGAGAAATAATGCATAATTAAGTGTAGGACAGAGTATAAAGAATGAAGTACATGTAAATTACACAACAACTATTGCCTGTGATTATCTTACAAGCACCTTACAAAATAGTTTCCACATAGAGACAATTTTGATTTGCCAATAATTTTCTTAATAAAGCAGTGAATTGTCTGAATTTAACTTTGATGTGCTATACCGATAGTTATATTCGACTTAATACTTTCTTTTAGTTTTATTGTTAAGCCTAGAAACATTTTCATTCTATAATTATTATTTTTTTGTATTTCAGGGTAGATGAAGAAAAATATGAAACCAGGATAGTTAAAAACAGACAGACATTACAGCAGAAATGCCTCAGATACGGACATTTTGTCGTATCAAGCCAACAGGGGATTACTATCCTGAGTTTGAAGTGTCACATGACACCCTCAGTTTACGAGTACCAGAGCTGTTGAGAGACTACAACAATCCAAAGGCTAACAATAGAACTACGGTACACCATGAGTTCCACTTTAACTACATATTTAAGAATGTGGCTACTCAGGAGGAAGTGTTTGATGTTGCTGCTAAAGATATTGTAGCAGGTATATTTTTTAGAGTCATGAGAAAAAAATATACTAATAACTTCAGGGAAAAAATACATTACTATAAAATAATCTGAAAAGTTCAGTAGTAACTCTGATCCTTGCAGTTCAAAAGGGTTCTGTAGAACTAATACATGTTATTAAGAAGTTACTCATATACAACCCTTCTCCCCCATCAAAAAAATATACTTTCCACATATATTATATATACAAACTTAAAAAACAACAACAAAAAAGCCAGTCTTTGAAGAACAATACTGCAAATTATTAACTTTTATTAGATACAGACAACATCTTCTTTTACAGGTGCCGTAGGAAGGACCATGGCCAATCTTTAACATTTTTAAATGCAAAATTGTACAATATTTATTTGATTAAAAGAAGCCATCTGTTTATTCAAATATTTGTAGGATTTTTGGATGGTTTCAATGGTACAATCTTTGCTTATGGTCAGACTGGTACTGGGAAAACATTTACTGTTGAAGGTTACGGCAAACAGTATGAAATGAGGGGTTTAGAACCCAGGTAAGATATATCATGTTGAATTTTACACAGGAAACAGTTTGTTAAGTTAAAATATATTTAGATAAAGTAGAAGATGACACACACACACATAATATAGAAAAAACTATTATTTCGTACTTGGATGGAAAGTTGTTTCATTGGCACTCATACCACATCTTCTTATATCTACATAAAAATTATATGTATATATAGAAAATCAAACAGGAAGAATAAAGGGACATTGAGGAATTTATCATGCACCAAGTATGCATTAGAGTGCTCATTTTGCAAAATGAAAGAACAACCTTAACTGGCTCTACAGCCCTTACACGGTCTAATTAAATCATCGGAGAGGACGTGATTTGCCAGTTGATATATATATATATTTGAAATTGAAATTTCGTTGAAAAATAATTTTAGGTTATTTTGTAAATGTTAATTTGCTGTCTCAATGACATATAGCCAATATCTCCTTTTTTATACCTTTTTGTAATTTATGCGATCAATTTTTTTCTCAGATATTTTTCATGGCATACATCTGCTTGTTATGGCTGAAAATGAACTGATTTATGATAATTTATAGTGCAATTGTTGCAAAATGGGTTGTAATTCTCCTTTGTATTGACTTTAAGGCAACTTTCAATGATAAACTTCTTTAACTAACACATGCACCCACACACAGTGGTCATACACACACACAGAAAACTAATATCTTTTATTTTGTGTTGAATGACAAATTCCTTATAAACTTTCAAGCATTGCATAACTTGTAAGACCAAAATGTAGGTAAATTCAGTAGAGGTAACTGGCTTAATGGTGTTAACTTTTATATTAAGTTGTGATCCTGAGTATACTGCAACATTTTTTGTGGTGTTTTTGTTTTTGTTTGCATAAACTACCTAAACTTTAAAAAAGAATACTTGCATCCAAAAAGTTGTTACTAGAAATTTGATTAAAAGGACAAAGCAAAAATTAGCAGTTAAAACGAGATATTAAAGAAGAATGTAAAAATTTACAAATAACAAACACACTTATGTAGCAGAAAAAAAGGGTAAATTATGGTTAAATTGTAAAATTATGTTTAATAAATATTATTGCTTCGCATCACGATGCGGAGCTATTAGTTTCAGTCAATATACACGCCATCTTGAAATAATTACTTTTCACATATAGATTTTGATTGGTTGCTTTATGATGCGGCTGAGATACAGCAACAGCTATTGGCCTAAATGAGATAAAGAATTACAGACTTTTCTCGTCTCAGGATAAGACATCAAATGCTGGAAAATTAACTATGTGTATTTCAGTTCCGATCAACTGTCATTAATTCATGTTCGTTTTATTATGCATATATATTGCACACTGAAATTCAATTTTGAAATATCAATTATTAATATGTGTTTATTTGCTTTGTTAATCTGCAATATGCACGATTTGTTTTGCTAAACAATGTTTACAAAAATGCATTATCTGTATTTTATAACTTCTGCCAATCTAGGCACACCTCCAGAGTCATGTCTATTTGTAAATATAAATAAATATAAATATATATACAAAAATTGATATTCCTAGTCTAAGACATCCATTTTATATCAATCAATATCTTAAAATACCACATTTCCAATACTAAACCAACAACCACATGCACACATATATCCTTAAATTAGGATAGAGCGAAGCAGTCCACAGCTTTTTAGAAAGCTCAAACTTGTATGTTTTTAGATCTCTATCCATGATATATAAAGCTTTGGAGAAACGTACAGATGAAGAAATTGATGTGCACATATCTTATATGGAAATATATCAAGAAGTTGGATATGATCTACTGAACCCAAACTACAAACAACAGAATCCAAACACACCATTTCCTAGGGTAATGACATACAAACTTAAACTACTTTTAATTGTATCTGTCTTTAATTGGTTGCTGTCATATTGATGTTTACTTCTCGTTACTTTTTATTCGCTGTTGTTCAGTATGGTTTTTTGTCATCTTTTCTATCTCAAATAAAGTGCAATTTAATATAAAAAAAACACATCTTAAATAATTTTAAAAAGTTCTTAAAAAGTATTGATCATGTTGATATTAGATGAAAATATATATGGTGACAATTTTTCTTAGTTCCAACTGAAAAAATTGCATGAGTAAACATTACAAAATTACGAAAGCAGGTCAAAAACCCCTGGAAAAAAATAAGACAAATGAAAATAGCCAAGTTTATCATCGCATAAAAAAAATCAGTAGTTACTTCCCTCTACACTGTTATCTTTAGTAAGTATTTATTGATAAACATATATAACAGCAGATAAGATTTCTTAGAGGAAATATCATCAGGGGTAACCCCAAAACATCTATTAATATAATAAAAATAGAAGTGATTTGCATGATCAATTCTTCAAGATTGGTCATTTTTAGGCTATAAGCATTGATATATGACAAACTGATTTTGATATCCACACAATCTACTGATGAATGAATCTAAATAAAAGCTTAGAAGCACAGTTTCTTTCCAGAATCAAACTTTTTGAACTCGATCTTTGACTGTTTTGATAGCAAGGATATAAAGACATGTTATTTACCTAATCAATATTTAATTGTGTATTAAAAAATGTTTTTTTTTTATGTCAAACATGCTTGAAATTTATCAAATAATAACATTTGTATGGTTGGAATTGCTAGTTTACTGAAAGAAAAATAAATTATGGTCAAGGGGGAGATAACTCCTATTTTTTTACAAAGCAATGGTAAAGAAAATAGATTACTTCTGTACACTGTTATGAAATACATTTTTTAAATACAAACCATTATATTTAGTTGGAAATTAACACTTAAGAATCCAAGAAGAGATCATAGTTATACACATTTACCATGTTAATTATTTTATTGTATAAATGGACAGAAAAATTATGCTAAAATATACAACTTTAACAATTTGAAGTAAAACAAATTTTTTTCTATAGCTGGAATGTGAATGTGATATCCCACCTGGATTGAATTAAGTCATCTATAGTTTATGATAAATATTGCTTTTATAAGTTATCTTTACTTTATGTTTTGTTTTTTTTCTTCTATGCGGGGATGAAGTTTTAGTTTTGCTTTATCATTAAAGGTAGGGGGCAGGTTTAGTTTGAATATGTAACAAACTGAAGAATTTAAAATTTAATTATATTGATTAGGAAATGATTTAAAACTATGTCAAGAAGTATTTGTCAAAATCAAACCTTAACTGACAGTGTAAATTTAATTAAAAAAACCTTAAGAATTTTGAAAGCTATTGCTTATGGCTTAAGCTTTGTCTATGAGAAAACATGCACAGAAAGAGATTTCCAGTTTTCATTTTATACAGAAAAATTTGACAAGAAGAATATATAGATAAATTTTTAAATTACTGAAGATTTAAATTTTGTTTTGTAATTTACCTGTTATAACTGTGTTGTTGTGTTTTGCTAGGTTCATGTGTTAGAAGGCACAGGTGGAGTCTGGGTTGTAAGAAACCTATCAGTTCATAAGGCTCCTACTGAGGAGATAGCCCAACAACTTTTACAACAAGGTCAGCTTCATCGTAAAGTAGCTGCCACCAGTGTACATGATAGATCGTCACGGTCACATGCTGTGTTTACTATACAAATGACATCGAAGAAACCAGGCTCAGATACTCTACTAAGGTCAGTTAAAGTATTTATAGAATATTTGTCAACAATATACATGTTCTTTTGGGTCTCAATACTTCAGGATAAAGGTTAATTAAAGGAAAGGACTGTATTGGGGTTATAGGTTAAACACAGATTCCTGTATTCAATTCAGTTTTTCTTAAAAATTGTTGCCTCACACTTAGAGTACAAGTCTTCAGGCAATGATAATGTCTTTGATAAGAAAATAAAAAAAAAAATTTGTTCCAAAACAGACTTTATAGGAATTGTTTCAACAAAATATTATCTGTCCAAAGATGACAAATTTTTATGCCCCCACCTACGATAGTAGAGGGGCATTATGTTTTTTGGTCTGTTCGTTTGTTCGTCCGTCTGTTCTTCTGTCCGTCCGTCTGTCCCGCTTCAGGTTAAAGTTTTTGGTCAAGGTAGTTTTTGATGAAGTTGAAGTCCAATCAACTTGAACCTTAGTACACATGTTCCCTATGATATGATCTTTCTAATTTTAATGCCAAATTAGAGTTTTGACCCCAATTTCACGGTCCACTGAACATAGAAAATGATAGTTTGAGTGGGGCATCCGTGTACTATGGACACATTCTTGTTCAAATAAATAAATTTAGATAACTATTACCTGAAAATGAGGTTTGTAACAAGATCTAATACATTTTATTTAATTCCCAGGCAGTGTTGTAACTGTTTAAATATAATGTTTTGAAGAAGTTTTGATGTAAAGAATTTCCTTAAAAGTGATTAGAAAATACTGGTAATTGAAATACATTTAGGTTAAAGACTGATACTTTGTTTTAGATAAAGATTTCAAAAAATATATAGGCTGCAATCCTTGTAAGAGAAAGTGCAATTTTAAGCATTTCTGGAAAAGTTGTTATAATGATTTTAATTTTTCCTAGAAAATCATTGTAGAACATGACATAATAATAAGATGCAAAATGCTTGTCAACTGCATCAACAACATCAAAAGTCCTAAGCCTCCTATGGATGCCATTTCAGGGAAGCTGTAGTGTAACATGTGAATCACTTCTTTATTGTGTCTTGGTTGTCATCCATGTCACACTTTGTTTATCAATATCTCTCTCAAATTTGCTGGACAGATTTCAACAAAATTTGCACATATTCTTCAGGACATGAAGTTGTGCACCTGCTATTTGAAATTTTAATCTGAACTATTTTTTGGGTTTCCCTTACCAAATCAGTGTGTTTAAAAACTGCAACTCTGACAATCATTGGCAGAAAAGCTAAATTGTCAACAAAATCCATTTCTAAATGATTTTATGTAAATCTTTATATTAAACCAAAGCTTGCACAGGTGTTATGTTATTTTTCTTCAACTGGTCAGATTTACCTAGACTTTAAAAATTTTAATTTTTAAGAAAGTGGGTGTTACATGGGCACTTTTTTCTTTTAGGAATGGCTTGCTACCAAAAATGACAAAAAATTATAAAAAAACGATTTATTATAATAAATGTGATGTGTCAGTATAAGTAATTATGAAATGTTTAGAAACTGTGTCAGACATCTAATCAATCATTAGTCTGGGTCCTGCTAAGCATTACTGCCACAGTGGTCTAGTGGTAACATGCTCAATAAGAGTATGGAAGATTCATGGGTTCGATCCCAGGTTAAGTGAAACCAAAGACTTAAAATCAGTATTTACTGTTTATGCCCGTAGCACACAGAATTTAGGAGTATAGGAGTAAGAAACAAGATTAGTCAGCTTTAGCATCTGAATAATGTGTCTTGAGACTGCTCATTGTGTCATTCTTGTACAAAGCAGGGTTCATATACATGTCACATTAAAATGTTCTCATCCTGACATACATGTAATACTTGCACTTGGCATTAAACATCAATCTATCATCATCATTATGTATTGCAACTCAATAGGAAGCACTGAGAGAATAAGCAAATCAAACTGTCAGCCTCCATTTTTTAACTTAATGCTTGCATAACAATAATGGGATACTTTTAGCAAACATTGTAATAAGTGTTTATTTCGACTAGTCAGAAAGTGAAAACAGTAATTTTTATGACATCCTTGGATATAAAAAACTCAGCGCAGGATGTTATCGCTTTTTTTATGGACATTTGCGCTTTTTATATAGGACATTTGCGCTTTAACAATATTTGCTGCTTATGACTTTCCTCCTTTTTTATCCCGTTTTAGGACCAGCAGGTTATACCTGGCAGAGTTAAAAGTCATAATTTTCTCTATGGTTAAAAGTATAATAGTCATTTCATAAAAGTATAATAGTCATTTCATATCACATTGATATAGTTATATATACCCGGTAACTAAAAGTAAACATTCTAAAGACATAAAAGACACGTTTAGTAATCACTGGTCAGTTTTCGCTTGATATCTAAAGCAGAAGGAATGAACAAATTTAGCTCTTGTAATCTGTCCTGACAGGTATTTGGCCCATATTTCAAATAAATATTCTAGTTTCTCTTTCTCAATTCTTGACTTAGGTGCTTTTTCATCAATATAATGAATTTAAATATAATTAAGTGACTGTTGTTCAATGATGAAAATCCATCGTGACATATAACATTTTTTTTCTTTACTAGTTGGGGCCGAGTGGTCTAAGTGGTTACTACTGTAATCACTAGCCAGTCAACACTCAGGTTGTGAGTTCGAACCCAGCTCGTCGGGTGCACTCAACTCCAATCTTAATTGACTAGGATTGTCAGTTTTCCTATCGAAGGTTGGTGGTTTTCTCTGGGCACTCCGGCTTCCTCCACCAATAAAAACTGGCTGCCACTAAATAGCCCAAAAGCGGTGCTTAAAAGTGGCGTTAAAACACCAAAAATCAAATCCTTTACTAGTCTACAACTTGAAACTCTATGTTTAAGACCGTGTCCATGTGAGCTAGCTTACGACAAATATAAGTTGAATTTATTTACGTTATGATTAAAATTGCTGGTAGACGACTATAGATAAAAAGCGCAAATGTCCGGTCAATTTAATACAGGTGTATCAAAATTTAAAGCGAAATGTCCATAGTGTTTGGAGGGCAAATGTCCTATCGTGTTACAGGTAAAAAAGCGCAAACATCCTGTGCCCAAAAAACTGAACTGGTGCTTTTGATTTGATATTTAAAATGAGTTACCCGATTGTTTTGTTTTGTGTTGGTTTTTTTTTTACAACTAGTAGCCAATATTACAAACAAATTTGGCATGCTATTTTAAAGCAGTAGTTTATGTGTATACCCTCAGACTTATGTATGTAAGTAAGTAAGTAAATAATGTATTTGAAGACGGTTTCAAAGTTGGCAACAATAAAGCAAATCTTCTGTGAGGCCATGAAATAAGAACAAATTTAAACAATTATAATGTAAATAAAATGTATAGAATTTACAAATCTACAGTACATAAAGTCTGTGAAATAAAATGTTTCATTGATTTAATTATTTCTAACATTAAATATGCTATATACTTTTCTTTAAAGGTATCAATATTTTCCAATATTTATTGGACTGGATGATAAAAAGTAAAATAAAAAAAATACCGAACTCCAAAGAAAATTCAAAACTGAAAGTCCCTTATCAAATGGCAAAATCAAAAGCTCAAACACATCAAACTAATGGAAAACAACTGTCATATTCCTGACTTGGTACAGGCATTTCCTTATGTAGAAAATGGTGGATTAAACCTGGTTTTATAGCTGGCTGAACCTCTCACTTGTATGACAGTTGCATAAAATTCCATTATATTGACAACAATGTGTGAACAAAACAAACAGACATAATTGGTAAAAAAGTTAAAAAAAAAAAAGGGGTACAACAGTCAACTTTGTGTTATAATCTTAATCACTATAAAAACAAACAAATATGTCAACAAAGAAAAACAAAATGGCATATAGACAAAGCACATAAGCAAAAATGAAAAACAAGAATACAAAAAATGACCATAGTACAATAAAGCAATGGCGGAATGTATAAGTACCGAGCAACGCCAAAAGGATATTTCCAAAAATGAACTAAACAGTAAAGGTAAATAATAAAGAAAAATAAAAGAATACTATAACACATAATTAAGATGATAAACAACGTCAGTACCTAGAATATATACTTCAAAACCATCATGTATTATTTGTGAAGTTGATACTGAATATTTATCAACAAGGTCTTGGTATCTTCCGATGAATTTTTTTAGAAAAAGGACGATACGTTGGTTCATCAACTTTCTGCTCAGACACTGGTGACGTTTTATAAAGTCTGAGTAGCAGCTGCAAGCTCTTGAATAATGAATGAGTTGGGAAAGAATTCCACACTTTGTTGCCTATATAATGTTATTTGTAGATAAACACTGCAAACCCACCTGTAGTAAGTTCAAATAAAAACTATTAGAAAAAAATCTTGATAAATAATTAATCATTGAGACCAATATTATCCGTCTGTCAGTCCCTCCTTCTTTCAACATGTCATACTAAAATTATAAGTTAACAAGAATATGCTTTTATAAAATTTCTTGAAACTATGGAATATTTGAAGCAGTGGAAAAGACTTTATGGATTTAGGAATTTTTGTTGCAGCATCGTTTCAGAGGATTTGATGTTTCATGAACTTTCCCTGTATCATACATAGAATGTCAAGGTCACATTCCAGGAAATGTATTGAATTTACCACATCTTTGTACTAACTTTTTAGATCATGGTAAAATGTAATTAATATCCATAACTTAAGGTGTGATGACTGACCCAAAATAACACATGGTTTGTCTAGATCACATCCAATAAATTAATGAAATTATGTGAATTCAACATCAAATTTTATATTTAGGTAACTTTAGGCCTTAGGTGAATAGGTGTTGCTTTTAACCATGGGGTTATTCTACTTTTTGCTAGAGTACAAATCTATCTGAAGTACTTGTGCATTTTTGTCGAGCCTGTGAAATTTATGTCCTGAAAGCTAGACATAGCAATCCTAGATTCCATCGTCGGCCATGTCAACATTTACATTCAGTCTGTGGTTAATATTTTTTAAACATCAGTAACTTTGTCAAAACTTTTATGGAATTTTATGAAATTTGGAATGAAGCTTTTTTTGACAAAAAGACAGTATCCAGAGCAAAATTTTGAAAATATTTATTTTCTTTTTTCCATATTTTTGGGATAAATGGACGTTTTACAGTCTAAGGTTAAAGCTTTTCATTCATCAATAATTTTGTCAAACCTTCATGGAATTTAACATAAGTTAGACAGAAGCTTTTTTTATGAACTAAAGACAGAATCCAGAGCAAAATAATACAAATATTTTTTTTTCATTTTTCAGTATTTTTCTAAAAAAAGACTTAGTTATTTGCAGTTAACAAGTAGATTCAGTCTGGGATTAAAGATTTGTGCACATCAATTAATTTGTCAAACCTTCATAAAATTTTATGAAACTTTGGCAGAAGCTTTTTGATGATTAAGAGATAATGTCTGAAACAAAATTTTAAGAGTATATTTCTTTCTTTTTTCAGTATTTTACTCATAGATGGACCTAGTTTTTTGCAGTTAATATGTACAGACAGTCGGGGATTACATTTTTTTACATGATAAATTTGTAAACCTTCATTGATTTTTATTAAATTTGGACATAAGCTAATCTTTAAGATCAAGAAATAGCATCTAAAGATAAAGATTGAATTTTTTTTTTTAATATTTTTTATTTCACTGATACATGAACTCATTTTTTTAAGTCAACTTTACTCTTTAACACTGACAGCAGCAATCAAAGGGGAGACACTGGGTTGCATGGAACCCTTTACAGATTTTTATAAAATTTTGCATGGATTATTATGTTATGTGTACTAATGTTTTTACAAGTTTCAGACAGGACTATTTTTATTTCCTTGCCTATGATAGAAGGGAGCATCATGTTTTTCCGGTCTGTTCATCTGTTTGTATCAGTCACTTGTTAATTGGCTTGCATGAGGACAAACAATGTCCTGAAGATGGTAAATAATTTATCATTTGAAGACATCTGTCGTATATCAGTTGTGACTTTTCAAAACCAGTCAGCAAGTATTTTATCTTACTATTGACTTTACAATAATCTCTAACCCATTAGCCTTTAAATAAACCAATACTTTATTTGTATAGGTTTGATAGATATAAGTGTTACCGTCAACAGTCTTTTGATTGGAATAAAATACAGGGATTAGAACCCATTAACCAGTTAACGAATTAGCACTTTAAATAGCCATTGTCAAGATGTGTTCAATTGTACAACTTTAAATCAACAGCTTTTGTCCTTCAATTTTGTCTAAGAGGTGATTGATAAATATTTGTATTGATATGATAAAGAGGCTCATCTTGCAGGTATTTTTTTGACAAATTTCTTCATTTTCCTAGAAATAAAATAACCAGCTGAATAAGACATTAACCATATTCCTAAAATTTATTTTATTGTTGCAAAATATAATTCAAATAATGAATTAGAAATTAAATGCAAACATTCCCCCCTTTTTGGTACCTCAGAAATTTAGTGATGGATATATTTAAGATTTAAAAGAACAGAATGAAACATTGTTACAGTGTTAAACAAGGTATTATAAAAACTCAGACTCAGTTTATCAATTGGAATATTTTATTACAAATCTGTGGTATGTATCAATTTTGTGTTTAGTTTTTACTTATGATTAGATAGATATACAAATGTATTAAAAGATTTCAAAAGCACATGTTTTTTCAGAAAAAAACTATATAGATTTATGTTAAAAATTATACAGTTTATATATTTTCAATGTGTTTTACTAGATATTGAAATTGAAAATTTGTATTCAATCATGTTTCACAACTTGTCTTTTCATTTTGAAAATGTTCAAATAGTCAGATATTTTGATAAAATGTTTGGATTGTTGGGATCTGTTACTGAAAAATGACTATGACAGTTATACCATTCCAAATTTTCCAACTTAAATCCAAAGGCTAGCCCTCATATATCAAATTTGATTTTTTTTAAGAATAAACCTTAAGTTAAGGTGCTTGTAATATTCCCTATTCTTCATAGCACCTACTAAGATGATGAAAATGGGTTCAACATGGATCTACAAAGGAATTTAGAACAAGGAATTATTTGAATCTGGAATAATTTTGAATTCTGGAAAATTGATGAGAAATGTATGATGAAAACTTACCCAATTTAGGGGGTTAGTTAGTTCATACTAAAATATCAGTGAAAGTAAAATTAACCTTAGCCATGCCCGCATGCCCGCATGCCCGCATGGCAAACCCTGTTTATCTTGATTAGATTTCATCATAAATTTCTGATCAATTTTCCAAAATTCAAATTTATTCCAAATTCAAATAATTCCTTGCTTTAACTTTTTAATTAAATGCAACCTGGTGAGATACGTTTAATTGATTAGATATAAAAACAATTCCTAAAAATAAGTCCACTTTTAAAGTGGGGGCTATATTGCAATCAACTTGTTCATCTGTCCGTCCTTCATCCAACAAATATTTTTGTCACACTTCTAAGAAAATGAAGAAGCTGTGAACAGAATTACTTCATATTTGGTCAGCAGCTTGATAATGCTGAGTTGTAACATGTGAGCACTTTGCATATTTGTCAGACACCCTTTCCTTATTTGCCAGTAATTGCCATCAGGTTGACAATAATGAGATATAACCTGTGTACGCTTTTTGGACCTATGTGACAACTACTTCTCGTTTTTTTTATGCTTTAGATTTAATTTTTTTTTTATTTTGACTAAAATTTTTGTCGCACTTTTATGATAAACTACTGTACAGAATGACTTCATAATTGGTCAGCAGCTTTACAGTGATGTGTTAATGTAATGTTTGAGCCCTTTTCTTATCTCTCGGACACATAGTTTCTGTTTTACAATACTTTGAACTATGAGTTGAGGGTATACTTAGCACGACAATGCATGCATTCTTGTTGATTTAGAGAGTCTTTCTGTTTTTCCTTGGGCTAATTAGGATTACTGTGTTCAAATATCAACTTTCAAGTACCTTTTTAATTTGTTCCAAAATTAACTTGATCTTGCAAATGTTAAATAAAAAAAACAAATTATTGAGACCTATTGTGTTACTCAAAATTTATGTGAAAAATCAGTGATAATTCACATTTGGGATGTCACAACTAAGGAAGTAAGGGACTGAATTGTGGTTATGACTTAGTTAAATAGTTTGTATGCAAGCAGCAACCTTTTTATCAAAGAAGACCTGAAAGGAAATGTAAACCCTGGAATATTGTATCATCTGGTAGAATTATACTCCATAATCAGGTGCTGCTTGTGGGTTGCTACACAGAAAGGTAAAGTGCACAATGGGACCTTCATTGACTTATGTTAATTGTTAGGAAAGTTGGAGAAGGCTTGTTTTGACTAAAGTAATTACCTAAATGTCCAGCAGACATGAACTCTGAGTGGTTAAAGAAAGCTTAAGAATATTATATTGAAAATTCTTTTCAAAATTTTTGTCTTTCTATATTCTATTTTTTACCATATCATTAGCTGCATGCTCTCCTGGTTCATAAGATTTCCCCCTCCTCTTCCTTTGTATGCAGGTTGATATATTTTGAAGACTGGAACCAGATTTGAGCCTTTTCTGATAAACATATGAATGACTCTTGGTATCCCCTATTCATTTCACAAGATTTTTTTAATAGAAGCACTTTCTGTCCCCCCTGTTAAAACATGTTTATAGTACATGTAGTGTGAATAGTTGATTTGCTGTACTATTGTACTCACTGTTGCATATCATTAAATCTGTTAGCCTTCTAATACTATGATTAGATTACACATTTAAATGTTTTACAAAGACAATACCATGTCTCAATGTATACCTTGATATCAACATATCTGTATGGTATGTAAGGGTCGATGCAAAGAAAGGTAGGTCATGTTTGTTTTAATAGCTAGCAGTTTAGTTCCAGAAGAGAACACATACAGACTAACATGCAATACAGTCTGCAGTTCAGGTCATAAGAACTCATGTAGTTCTATAAGTTTTAAAGTATGTTCATTAAAGCAAATCTCTAATACAAAATATGTAAATTGCTGACAGTAGCTCATTTATAGCTTGGAGAAAGTCTGATCTTTTTTATAAATTAGCAGTCTCTATAGAACTCTTCTTCTTTTTGTGTGGAAAATTTCATTAAAATGCAGTCAAGGTTATTTAAAAAACAAATTTCTTTTTGTCAAGAAATTCTATTTCAGGTTTTAAACGTTATTCAGCCTTCAAGATAAATAGATATTAGCTTACAAATAAAGGGACAAATAAAGGGATTTTGGGCCGAAACTGATGAAAAAGGGTTTATTACGATCCATACAGTGTGCTAACATGCTTTTACTTTGGTCTATTTGAAAGAGCATTTATATTACATCAGTTAAATTCTAGTAATCAAATACTACTCTATCATGTGTAACAGTTATTTGTTACAAAAGTTTATTAAATATTTAAAACAATTAGAGCATTGTAGTTTAAACCATTTCCATTACGTTGTTACTACAATTTCAAACATGCTGAAAAAAATCATTGACCCCAGTAAGAGTATTTTAATTATCAAGGACAGCTAACCTTTAGTGTTCTGACGCTGCAGACATGTAATTTTTAGATTACCGGAAGGTTTGAATTTGCAATAGTCAGTGATTTACTAATTGATCAGTGTGGTAGTGCATGTGCAACAAGACATTTGATGTTACCGTAGAACCGCTGGGATTAAATGACCATAGAACGTAACTTACACTTATTTGTTTTGATATACTTTGAAATGGTGATTGAGAGAATATTGTGAACATTGATAGTTATAATTGACCATTTCTGTGCAGCATAATTTTTATTCAAAAAATGAATGAAAATCAAAAATCCAAACTTCACTTTATATTTTTTTCAACAAATGATACCTACCAGTCTTTGTTTTCATATCTTGTTAGGCTCACGATAATAAAACTGTCTTTATTACTATTGGGAAGGATAGAAAAATAAGTAATTTCTCTAGGGGACAAGGATGCACAAACAAATTTATATCCTGTCTGGGACCTGAGGTTAAAACCATATTTAACTTTTTTTGCCTGGATTTTTCAGGATTCAAAAATATGTCAGTCACCTCTGGGGTCAGGATTAAAAAACGAGTTATATTTTGTATTATCTTCTCAGACCAAGATTGAAAAATATTTCAGTCCTCTCAGGGACCAGAATTATAAACAGAAACTATTTTATAATAAAGGCTATAAATAAAAACTTGACAAATATTCTGGTTATCTCGGGAATAACTTTAAACACAAGTTTAAACAAATAATGATAAAATCTTCAATTCAAATGTTGAAATTGAAATTATATATATGTGCCTTATCATCTAAATGAATTGAAAATATAAGATCTCTCATGATAACACTGCAGTTTATTGTCTTGGTACAAGATAAAAGGTCTAACTAATTTCCTTTCTAATCATGCATTACAGTGTCCTAAATGTAGATATAAGTGAATTTTCTTATGCTGATATAGTTCCTATAATGGTTGTCTAATATGGTCGTTTGAACTTCTTCATCCAACTATATGACTCATGGTGAGGGAATAAATGTTCAGCTCTGCAGAAAAAATACACAACTGGTCACTAGGGGCATAATAGTCAAATATTTTGATAGTGCCAGTTATGCTTATTGTCCCCCACATATCCCAATGTCAAGGACAAATTCGAAATGCAGAATCGATTAATTATTTTTTTAAAAGCTCTGCCCCTTTGAAATATTAATTATATGGAAGATTGCATTGTAAGCAATCTCAGGTGTATAGATTTTTATATGTAAAATTGCATTGTAAGCACTCTCAAGCCTACATTTCTCTAAGAAATTTAGAAATATTAAAAAGACATTTTGTTTTTTCATTTAAGTTAATGCCCTTAGACAGAAGAAATATGTGCAACAAGGGGGACATTGAAACTCTGTTGTTTTATTTAATATGAAAGAACCCTTTTTACAACTATTTGAATGTCTTGTAAAGTTATTTTCCGCACCCCCCTTTTTGCCAGTGGCAATTCAGGAAATAACTTTTTTCTGTATATAGATGATCTGATGCAAGGAAATGTTTAAATCCTACCAGCACAGTTCTTTTTCCAGTAGCATTCAACATTCTTAGCCTAATCATCCTTGTAAACCCAATTTGCACCTAAATTATTTTGTTTTCATTATCTCACTTGTTCATCTTGAATTTGCATAACATATTTGTCACTGGACATTAAATAAAGATCAATCAGTGAATTAAGTTCTATGAACAAAATATTATATACAACTACGGCCCTCTGAGGAGGGGGATATCCAAAATTGTCAACCCTGTTAAGGGAGCTTTAGCCCGAGGGGAATAACCCTTAGCAGAGTTGACAATTTTGGATATCTCTCAACTCATAGGGCCATAACTGTTTCATTATAAGGAACAAATATTGGCATTCAATTTGGCCGGTCAGTACAATTTGTTGATATTATTTACCGGCCCTGCCGATTTGGACGAAAATACTTGAATTAATTCACACCAGGCTGGGTTCATTCTAAAATATTTCTTTTATAACTCTTTCCACCATCAAACTGTTATACATGTAGTAATTATATATTATGAAATATTTGAGAAGATTGTCTGCTTTAAGAGCATATTTTTTGTGACTTTACATCTTTTAAAATTTTCTCGTCTATTGTGTCAGACTGAATATAGTACATTAGTGTATACTGATACTTACAAAAGCCAGTTTGGGTATTATGCTGGTTAACTCTCTTTTTAGCATACTGACTGTTGGAAGGGCATTCATGCAGTTCTGACATGTTTAGTTCACATTTATTTTTTTTAAAAAATGGCAGATAGACCCAATTTTAACCAGATTTAACCAGACACTCTTTTGGATGACTTCAATGAAATGTTTTCTCTTAGGGAGCTACCATTTGATTTTTAAGGGGGGGCTAGGATGAAAAATTTTGTCCTGCATTTTTTTTTAGTTTAAATCTCTGTCCTGCCTTTTTATTTTTCACTCTATTCGGTCCTGCATTTTTTTTTTATTAGTTTATCCTGACTTTTTTTTACATAAATTGACATCCTGCCTTTTTAGCTGCCACCAAATTGGTAGTTTTAACAAAATTTTGCAGTATTTTGTTATTATTTTGAATATTATTATAGATATATATCAACTGTAAGCAGCAATAATGTTCAGCAAATTAAGATCTACAAAAAAGTTAATATGACCATAATTGTCAATTGACCCCTTAAGGAGTTATTGCCCTTTAAAGACAATTTTACACAATTTGTTCATCAAGTTTGCTAACATTTAAAAATCTTCTCCTCTGAAACTATTGGGCCAATTACCTTCAAACTTTAATTAAATGTTCCTTAGGGTATCTAGTTTATAAATTGTATTCGAAGTTTTGATCCATCGACAAACATGGCCGCCATGGCTAAAAATAGAACGTAAGGGTCAAATGCAGTTTTTTGCTTATATCTCAAAAACTTTTAGAGCAAATGTGACATGGGGTAAAATTGTTTAATTGGTCAAGATCTATCGGCCCTGAAATTATCAGACGAATCGAACAACCAATTGTTGGGTTGCTGCCACCGAAATTGGTAGTTTTAACAAAATTTTGCAGTTTTTTGTTATTATTTTGAATATTACTATAGATATATATATAAACTGTAAGCAGCAATAATGTTCAGCAAAGTAAGATCTACAAAAAAGTTAATTTGACCAAAATTGTCAATTGACCCCTTAAGGAGTTATTGACCTTTAAAGACAATTTTACACAATTTGTTCATCAAGTTTGTTCATCAAGTTTGCTAACATTTAAAAATCTTCTCCTCTGAAATACAGGTGAGCGATTTAGGCTCTTGAGAGCCTCTTGTTTTTTTTGCCAAGTTGCTCATCCTGCCTTTTTTTTTACTCAAAACTCCTGTCCTGCCTATTTTTTCAAGTTTCATCCTAGCCCCCCCATAAAAATCAAATGGTAGCTCCCTTATTAAATAGTAATTTGAATGCAAAGAAGCCAAGTTAGTGTTGCAGACTTCAAACAAAGCCTCTGACAGAGTTTCGTGGAGATTTGCAGCCATTTATTGTCTTGCTTTCGCCACAGTAATCGACATAGGTATTAGAATCCCACGGTGGCGATGGTGTAAACTATTTATTTAAAGCTTTGTATTTCAGAAGGTAGAAGACCTGGATGCTTCATACCTTGTATGCAGATACCTTATGTTATGAAGTTTCTGTCTGTCATATGTCCATTGTTGTTGACCTAATTTCATGGTTAAGTGACTGCATGAAAAAAAAATTACATTTTATTTGTTAAGTGAAATACTCACTTATTATGAGTAATAGGATAACTTGTATTTGGTATATGGGTTCCTTGCAACGTCTACATCTCTGTCAGGTAATGTTTACCTGTCCTCGACCTTATTCCATAGATCAGTGACCAAGATTAAAGTTACGAGGTCAAGTCCGTATCTCAGATACTGTAAGCAATAGGTCAGCTATATTTGGTGTATGGAATGGTTGTAAGGGGTACATGTCTGTCTGACAGGTTTCATCTGACCTTGACCTCAATTTCATGGTTCATTGAACAATGTTTAGTTTTTGTGGTTTGATCTATTTCTCAGATACTATAAGCAATAGGTCAACTATATTTGGTGTATGGAATGATTGTAAGGGATACGGTCCGACTGACAGATTTCATCTGACCATGACCTAAATTTCATGGTTCATTGAACAATGTTTAGTTTTTGTCGAGCCTGCGACTTTTGTCGCAGAAAGCTCGACATAGGGATAGTGATCCGGCGGCGGCAGCGGCGTTAGCTAGCTTCTTTAAAGCTTTATATTTTAGAAGGTGGAAGGTCTGGATGCTTCATACTTTGTATATGGATGCCTCATGTTACGAAGTTTCCGTCAGTCACATGTCCAATGTCCTTTACCTCATTTTCATGGTTCAGTGACTACTTGAAAAAAAAGTTAAGATTTTTTGTAATGTTAAATTCTCTCTTATTATGAGTAATAGGATAACTATATTTGGTATGTGCGTACCTTGCAAGGTCCTCATGCCTGTCAGACAGTTTTCACTTGACCTCGACCTCATTTCATGGATCAGTGAACAAGGTTAAGTTTTGGTGGTCAAGTCCATATCTCAGATACTATAAGCAATAGGTCTAGTATATTCGGTGTATGGAAGGACTGTAAGCTGTACATGTCCAACTGGCAGGTGTCATCTGACCTTGATCTCATTTTCATGGTTCAGTGGTTATAGTTAAGTTTTTGTGTTTTGGTCTGTTTTTCTTATATTGTATGCAATAGGTCTACTATATTTGGTGTATGGAATGATTGTAAGGTGTACATGTCTAGCTGGCAGGTGTCATCTGACCTTGACCTCATTTTCATGGTTCAGTGGTCAAAGTTAGGTTTTTGAGTTTTGGTCTTTTTTTCTAATACTATATGTAATAGTTCAACTATATTTGGTGAATGGAAATATTTTATGATCTATATGTCGTTCACGCAGGTTTTATTTGACCTTGACCACATTTTCAAGGTTCATTGCTCAGTGTTAAGTTTTTGTGTTTTGGTCTGTTTTTCTTATACTGTATGCAATAGGTCTACTATATTTGGTGTATGGAATGATTGTAAGGTGTACATGTCTGGCTGGCAGGTGTCATCTGACCTTGACCTCATTTTCATGGTTCAGTGGTCAAAGTTAAGTTTTTGAGTTTTGGTCTTTTTTTCTAATACTATATGCAATAGTTCAACTATATTTGGTGTATGGAAATATTTTATGATCTATATGTCGTTCACACAGGTTTTATTTGACCTTGACCTCATTTTCAAGGTTTATTGCTCAGTGTTAAGTTTTTGTGTTTTGGTCTGTTTTTCTTAAACTATAAGCAATAGGTCAACTATATTTGTTGTATGGAAGAATTGTTAGCTGTACATGCCTGCCTAGCATGGTTCATCTGACCTTGACCTCATTTTCATGGTACATTGGTCAATGTTTAGTTTACTTGGTTAATGTTAAGTTTATGTGACAGTTGTAATAAAGCTTTATATTTAGGACTATCAACATAATATCAATGATTAGTAAAGAAGGCGAGACATTTCAGCGAGTGCACTCTTGTTGTGGTTTGGTCTATTTCTCAGATATAGGGCCAATATATTTGGTGTATGCAATGAATGTCAGGTTTTCATGTCTGTCTGCCAGGTTTCATCTGACCTTGACCTGATTTTCATGGTTCATCGGACAATTTTTAGTTTTTAGGCTTTGGTCTATTTCGCAGATATTATAAGCAATAGGTCAATTATATTTAGTGTATGGAATAATTGTGAGGTATACATGTCTGTTTGGCAGTTTCATATGATCTTGACCTCATTTTCATGGTTCATTGGTCAATGTTAAGTCTTTGTGACTCGTATTAAAACCTTCATATTATAGCTGACTATGCGGTATGGGTTTTGCTCATTGTTGAAGGTAGTACGGTGACCTATAGTTGTTGAGTTATGTGTCATTTGGTCTCTTGTGGAGAGTTGTCTCATTGGCAATTGTACCACAACTTCTTATTTTAATATTACAGACTTTCAACATAAATTCAATGATAAGTAAAACAGGCGAGACATTTCAGCGTGTGCACTCTTGTTTTAGAACATTTTTTCTGTATGGATAAACTTGACTTTTTTGTAAATATTTATCGAGTGGGATTATAATTCACTTTAAACCCATTACAGATTGCAACATAGGACTGTATTTCTTTTTTGTTGCTACTATAGAATGACAAATTTATCTTCATTAATAGTCTATGCATTTCTGTGCAGACTTCCTGACAAACAAAATCAATATTTAATATTATGATAAAATAATAAATTACAAAATTTGAAAATACTGGGTTCATTAAAATTCTCCAACGTCTAAGATAAACATTAAAAGTTAAATAAACCTAGGGATTATTTGACTAACCGGTCATTTATAAAATCATTAGACAGAAAAACATACATCTCTGTTTATATAAAGTTACACAAATCACACTTTGATGTCACTGGTTCACATCTATGTAGTTGTTATAGAAGATGTATATCATATACTCACCAGTTCACCCTAAGTAAAGTTGTTATAGAAGATGTATATCATATAATGTAAGTGAAAAAATACTGTTGAACTTGGTATTCAGTAAGTTTTTTTTTGTTTGGTGCAGGAGATTTGGGTAGATTTGTGATTTTAAAAAGGTATGCATTTCAGTTGACCAAGATTTCTCGACATCTGACAGACTTTTTTATGACTGGCTTGGGTCATGGGACCTAAAAAGAGTTAGTCAGACATCAGAGCAGAATCGGACTAGCTTTTCAAATAAACCATTAGGAGGTTAGTTTTTAGCTGAGTTTTACAAGATCAAACATAGCTACAAATAAGACATCAGCAATTTCTGTGGATGAGTTATTTTTTTAATTTGAATGAAAAATTATGTATACAAATTATTTAAAGTAAATCATATGTTTGTCTCTAGTACACACTGTATTGAAGAAAAAAACATGCATGGTGGGTTTTTAAACGCCCGCCCGTCAAATTTTTGACGGGACGTATTATGGTATACAAATGTCAGTCTGTTCGTCCGTCTGTCTGTCTGGCGTAAACATGTCGCACCGTAACTTGAGAATGACTTATCCAAATTTCATGAAACTTAACATAGTTGTTTCTTATGATGGTCAATCGATCTGTATACTTTTTGGTGAAAATAAGATTAAAACTTTTTGAGTGACGGGACTTAGTAACTAAAACAGGTGTGTGTTTTTTTTCACATGTCGCTCACGCAGGTTTTATGAACAATTTATGATTATTGCTTAAAACTTTACACACTTCTTAGTTATATTAATCTTAAGATCTGTATACTTTTTGGTGATGATTCAAAATTTTATTTTAGAGATATTGAGTATTTTGTTAAAAAAGGGGGAGGGGTTTTTCACATGTCCCGCCGTTTCTCAAAAACAGTTTATGATTATTGCTTAAAACTTTACACACTTCTTTGTTATATTAACCTTAAGATCTGTATACTTTTTGGTGATGATTCAAAATTTTATTTTTGAGTTATTGAGTATTTTGTAAAAAAAGGGGGAGGGGTTTTTCACATGTCGCGCCGTATCTCAAAAACAGTTTATGATTATTGCTTAAAACTTTACACACTTCTTAGTTATATTAACCTTAAGATCTGTATACTTTTTGGTGATGATTCAAAATTTTATTTTTGAGTTATTGAGTATTTTGTAAAAAAAGGGGGGAGGGGTTTTTCACATGTCACGCTGTATCTCAAAAACGATTTATGATTATTGCTTAAAATTTTACACACTTCTTAGCTATATTAATCTAAAGATCTGTATACTTTTTGGTTTTGATTCAAAATTTTATTTTTGAGTTATTGATTTTTTTTTTTTAAAGGGGGGTTTTCACATGTCGCGCCGTATCTCAAAAACGATTTATGATTATTCCTTAAAATTTTACACACTTCTTAGTTATATTAATTCTCAAGATCTGTATACTTTTTGGTTTTGATTCAAAATTTTATTTTAGAGATATTGAGTTTTTTGTAAAAAAAAAGCGGGGGTTTTCGCATGTCACACCGTATGTCAGGAACTATTTATGCTTATTGCATAAAAATTCACACACAAGACGACGGGCGTATCATGCGCTCATGGCGCAGCTGTTTATTTGTTTAACAAGAACTTTTTTATCATGTGTAGCATCTGTCATTTTCTGTCTGAACAGCTTTTCGATGGTTTTCTTTGCTGTCTTGGTCAACAATACACAAGATAACAACAATAAGAAATGCAAAAATTTTATTTAATTTTGTCATTTCACTGTTCTTTTTCAATTTTTCTTTTGTTCCATTCTTTTTATTTCTCTTGACTTCTGCTGGCTTCTGTAAAGAAAATGTTAACAAATTAGTCCTGTTGTTTAGTGAGTAAACTAGTGGAGATACATTGTGTAATTTAAATTTCATCAAATTACACAAGAAAATTTTATTTTAATCCAGTCTGGTTTCATAAAAATGTATATTGAAAAGCGACATCTAATCAGTGTGGCTGGATTCGGAAGGAATATTCATAGCTATTAGATATGCACGTACATCTGTGGAGTTTCAGGTGTATTATTATCATACGAGTCTGTAACGGTAGAGTTCACCAGTACTAAAATAAAACTGTACAGTACCATTTTCCAAACTGAGAATAGGACCTGTAACCTTTACTTGGTCTTACAAAAAATCAACTCTCTTAATGGTAATTGTATATTTTAACACAAATACATTTTTGTGATATAGATTGAGGCTATAAAAGGATAAATACCTTCACACAATCTGCTCCTCCAGAATGTTTTGAATCTAAGCTTATAAATTTTGGCTCTTCTAATTGTTTCTACAAAAGATAAAAAAAAAGTCAAAATATTAAATAAAATACAGTCAAGAAAAAATCACATTGTACTAGTCAGCTACAAAGGTCACAACATTAAAAAATGAAAGAAAATTCAAACAAGAAAACAAATGGCTTGATTTTAAATTATAAAATAAGACAATAAAAAAACAAATATATATGTATACATATCAGAAATTAACCAACTATAACTACTAAATTAAAGGCTCCGGACTAGGATTGACACATTAACAATTATCTATACTTACTAAAAATGTATCTGGCCTGGCCTGAAGGGCTAGCAAGTAATCACAGGCACTTGTCTCAGAAAAAAATGTGCGATTAATCATGAAAACTGTATAATGAATATATTGTCTTTCATGGTTACAAATATCTACCAGTAGAAAATGTCTGCAATATTTCACTATTTTATATTACTTTACTAACTAATACATTGTTGATGACGCTGAAAACAGCATACCTAATATATGCAGATATGCTATGTCTTGCTTTTGGACTCTGTCAATGCAAGACAAAAAGGAAAGAAATCAATGATTCAAGTTCAAATATATTGATTGATTGTTGGAATCTTAATGTCCAGTGACAAATATTTAATGCATGTTCCAGCCAAAGTTTAATTAAACAAGCTAAGGAATGGTTTGAATTTTTTTAAAACATGTAGGTAAAGATTTTTTAAAGTACTATTACATAGATTAAAATGTTAGGATTGCAAAGGAAGTTTCTGCTTGCCATGAAATATTTGAAAAACAAGATATCGAGTGGATTTAATGGTAAATGTATAACTAATGAAATTTTGAAAAATTCTTGTATGCTGAATGTTGGGCATGATATGTATATAAAATTATGAAACACTACTTTTTTCTTAAAAATTAATAAAATTTTCTCTCTAGCAAGAAGTTCTTATTGGAGAGAAAATTTATTTAACCCATATTCAAAGGAAGATGATTTAATAGCCCTTCAAACAACAGAGGTGTAACCCTTTTTACTAGTTTAGGAACATTTTTTTCCAAAGTATAATAGTTTAGAAAACTATTTAGAATCTCATAAGATTATCTGCCAAGAACATATAGGAATCAAAAAAGGATGTAGAACTATAGCGACCACATTTCTTAGTTTAAAAAATATTTAGTTGGGTTAGTTTTCATAATTATTTTCTAATCAATTTTGCAGAATTTGAAATTATTCCATATTTAAATAATTCCTTGTTTGAACTTGAATTGCAAATAAAACTTCATTATAGATGTACATATCTTTTAAAATTTCCAAAAATGGCCCCATCATGTTATATGTAAAAAGTTTGCAGAGAAGGGCCTCTATATTTTTTTTTACAGTGTCTTTTTTTTTTTAAGTTGATGAAGCTGAGACATATTAAAAGATTTAAGGCTTAAAAATGTAGAATCATGTCTTGTTTAAAAGTGTTATTGGGAGGATTTAATACTTTCCTTGTGTAATTGTCCAATTTTCAAAAGTAATAAATTGTTTATATATATCTGGGACTATTATACTATTAGTATAATAGTCCCAGTATATAACAAGTTAAATTTAATTTTCCCTTGCCCAGCCTGCATGGTCTTTATCACATGTCATGGCCAACAGATAATATCTGTATAGAACCCCTATTTTTGATTATTATTATACAAAATCATTTAAATGTATCCTAGAAAGTTTAATTATACCTTCATGCCTATTTATATGTTCAGTGGGTTTGTTTGTTTGTTTGTTTGTTTGTTTTTCTAACTTGGGGTACATGTATTTGTCACTTGGTATTTCACACTAAATATTTCATATAAAATTGCATTTCAAAAGATTATTTAGGGGACATTTCTGATTTGATTTTATGCAACTTGGTACCAACAGCAGAATAACTGTTTGTTTTATTTTCATTTTCTTCTATCTTGCTATATATTTATATTTCAACCAAATTAGATTGTAAAAAATAGTATATATGTTCACATCAGGAGAAAATAAAAACAACTGATGACAGAGCTATGACAAAACAAACAAATACTCTTTATATACAATTCAGCGTTTTTCAACACATTATTTGTAAAAAATACAACCATAAATGCCTCCAATAAACGTGTTTTTATATGAAATACATCATGTATATACATTTTTATAGCCCAAAAATGTAGGTGACGAAATCTTTTTGGCCATGTACTGAAGCAGCGTTTCCGCTTATAATAGAAGAAATCTCAATATTTTTTAAATACGTCGTTTACCTTTCTATAAGATCTATATTTCTGTCTCTTGTGACAGCTCCACGTAACGTTAGTTCTGGAACAGACCAGGTGATGTAATCATTGGATGCCATTGGCATTGTTTACGTTGTAAATACAGATGCAAACGTTTTACGTGATTGAAGCGTTCAAGTAACCACTTATGGAACCGAAGTGCCGCCACACGTGAAAAGTCGTGAATGATTCCTATTCACAGTGAGTGGTTTCATAATCAGATCTTTCTTGGATTCAATAACTGTTGTATATATTGTTAAATAAGAGAGAGTAAAGTAAAAATCCTTTTCATTATCAAAAGCCACAAAATCAAGTTGGATATTTATTGTTAAGTGATAAACAATTGGTAACTGAAACCCAATTGGAGTTATTGTGTTGAAAGACCTCATTTTGTCAGTTTTTTTTCTTTTTGGTAGTATAAACATAGGAGGTTTTAGGTGATACGGCTGCATATGGTCTGATATATATATATAACTGGTCAGTTTTACTGTCGGTAGGTGTCATAAAACTCAGGTTTCAGGTGCTGACTTTGATGAAATTTTGTGAAAAACTTGGCAAATGCCTGTAGATATATTCTTTAGTTCTTTCAAAAGTTGTATATTAATTTGTAGTAAATAAATTGTGCATTACCATTTCAGATCAAAACTTCATCTGGTAGATTTGGCTGGTTCAGAGAGAGTATCTAAGACTGGAGTTCAAGGTCATCAATTGAATGAGGCAAAATGTATCAACCTCTCTCTTCATTACCTAGAGACTGTTATTATAGCACTTCAGGGGGAAAGTGCCCCGCCCAGTAGACAAAGACCTGGTAGTGGAGGAGTCAAAAAGTAAGTATATGGGAATAGGGATGTCTTGTCTAGTAGACAAAGGTCAAGTAGTGGAGTAATTAAGACGAAGAAAGTATCAATTCAATATTATATTGGAAAGAGCACTATAAAGATGTGATCTTAGAATATTACACAAATTAAACTGTAAACTAATTGACACTTGGTATGATACATCCTCATATTAATGATAAATTGTATGTTCTATCACAGTACACTTAATCAAAATATTGTCTTAATCACTCAGTATTTTGGGAAAGATGAAGGTTTCAATAGGAAGACATTGTGTGGAAAGTGAAGTGGCCAGTTTATAGCCTCCAGTTTGTTAGTGAACAATTCATACATGTGAATGAATTTTCCTAATTATACATCTCAAAACAAAATTTGCAGTTGATACAATGTTACTGTTTTCAAAATCTTGAACAAATATAATGGTCAAGTAAAACAGAATTTGGTTATTATTTCTAAGTAGAACTATTATAAAAAAAATTCCCTTTATGGTGTTTTCATTTGTTACCAGATTCCATTAAAATTTGAATGAAAATTGACAAGTTTGCAACACACACAGTGTTTTCCTTAACCAACACTGACAAAGTATAAAATCTCAGTCTGTATCCTATATACACTCTTCTTAAAGACATGAACCCTAAGTATTACTATGACTTCTCATACTTTATCTTTTCATTTCAGATCTAGGTACAATTTACCAAACAGGCCAGCCACAGCAGAGGGAACAAGAATTGGAAATATCAGTAAACATGTCCCATACAGGAATTCTCTTCTTACTATGGTCCTCAGGGACAGTCTGGGTAGGTTTCTGGAAATATCAGTAAACATGTCCCATACAGGAATTCTCTCCTTACTATGGTCCTCAGGGACAGTCTGGGTAGGTTTCTGGAAATATCAGTAAACATGTCCCATTCAGGAATTCTCTTCTTACTATGGTCCTCAGGGACAGTCTGGTTAGGTTTCTGGAAATATCAGTAAACATGTCCCATACAGGAATTCTCTTCTAACTATGGTCCTCCGGGACAGTCTCGGTAGGTTTCTGGAAATATCAGTAAACATGTACCATACAGGAATTCTCTTCTTACTGTGGTCCTCCGGGACAGTCCGGGTAGGTTTCTGGAAATATCAGTAAACATATGTCCCATACAGGAATTCTCTTCTTACTATGGTCCTCAGGGACAGTCTGGGTAGGTTTCTGGAAATATCAGTAAACATATGTCCCATACAGGAATTCTCTTCTTACTATGGTCCTCAGGGACAGTCTGGGTAGGTTTCTGGAAATATCAGTAAACATGTCCCATACAGGAATTCTCTTCTTACTATGGTCCTCAGGGACAGTCTGGGTAGGTTTCTGGAAATATCAGTAAACATGTCCCATACAGGAATTTTCTTCTTACTATGGACCTCAGGGACAGTCTGGGTAGGTTTCTGGAAATATCAGTAAACATGTCCCATACAGGAATTCTCTTCTTACTATGGTCCTCAGGGACAGTCTGGGTAGGTTTCTGGAAATATCAGTAAACATGTCCCATACAGGAATTCTCTTCTTACTATGGTCCTCAGGGACAGTCTGGGTAGGTTTCTGGAAATATCAGTAAACATGTCCCATACATGAATTTTCTTTTTACTATGGTCCTCAGGGACAGTCTGGGTAGGTTTCTGGAAATATCAGTAAACATGTCCCATACACAAATTTTCTTCTTACTATGGTCCTCAGGGGTGTATAGGTATATATCCATCATCCATACAAATGAAATGGTTGAAATAACTAAATATTTAAACCACAGGTTTTCATCAAGGCTTAGAATTTACTAAAATATTTCAACCTAAAATATTTTTATCAAAGTATACATGTGTGAACAGAAATGAAAAAATGCCAAGATACAATTAGGACAGACTATTACTGGCCTTCCGTACATTAAGAGTCTGAATTCATTCTTTTTATTTTTATTTTTTACAAGAAAACTGTATCAGAATTCTATGATTTTAGGTGGAAATTGTATGACATCTATGATAGCTACCATTTCATTAGAATATAATAATCTTGGTGAATCCATTTCTACCTGTCGATTTGCTGGTCGTGTTGCATGTATAGCTAACAGTGTATCGTAAGTATCATTGTAGAGATAACAGTTCATACAAATAGTCATTCACAGAAGTACAAATAGTCATTCACAGAAGTACAAATAGTCATTCACAGAAGTACTAACAATATGTGATGCAGACAGTGTATGCATGATTAAAACTTTCACAGATAATTGAATCAATTATTATTAGTAATAGAAATGAAATGATTGTGTTCACGGACAAATCAACGTGTGAAGGGAATTAAAATGTTAAAGTATTATCTTCATGTAAGTTTTGTAGGAAAAACTTGAAAAATTATTGTGAAAATGTGAAACTAGCAAAATGGATAACAAAATACAAAACCATTAACTTACCTATAATTCAAAACATTAACTTTGGCACACAAAATCATTTCAAAGAAAACCACTGTACCTGTACATAATAATCTAAATAAAAATTGATTTGTTATTCATACTATAACAAATGATGATTTTCATCAGTTTTTTAACTGACTGCAGCGACGAATTTGGAATCAGGTATGGACATTGTAGGATATAGTATTTTATATCTGTGTTTATGTTTGTTTAGAGTTATCTCCAATTTAAAGACATTTTACCAGTGCTCAAATGTTTTAAACTTTCATTCAAACATTGACAGAAAAAAAAACCTCATTACTTCTCAGTTGGATTATATATGTTTCATTTTATGTGTAGGAATTCCAGGAAAGATAATTCAGCTTCTTATTTGTAGACTTTTATACCCCCGCTTTAAAAAAGGGGGGTATACTGTTTTACCTCTGTTTGTCCATCTGTCCGTCCGTCCATCCATCTGTTCGTCCGTCCCATGAATATTTTTCGTCGCATTTTTTCAGGAACTACATCATAAGGATTTCTGAAATTTGGTTTCAGGGTTTATATAAGTTAGCTATACCGTTTGATACGTTTTCAGATTCATCACTCAACAACAAATACATATTTGGGCTGGGGGTATCATCAGTGAGCAGTAGCTCACAGTTTCACTGGCCGTCTGATGGACATCAACTTTCTAACGTAAAACTTAAATACTTTCTGACATGTTTTATACCTTTAATATACTCAAAGTTTTGAAAGTCTGTTGACAGATGCGATCTAATTTGAATTCAACCTATGATTTTACCAAACATGCCTTGAAAAATTTAAATGGGGACCCTGTCACATCTGTAACATGTCTACAGACCAATTAAGCCTGTAACATTAAGTTATACACAAGGTCATCAAAACCTTTGAAAGATTGATATTTTTACACTAAATAGATTAGTTTTGAATGTAGATTAAAAAAATTACTTATTTAAAGGTTTTTACTGATTCTATGTATTGCAAGTATGAATTCTTGTGTCAAAATGGTGCAAAATTCATTGTCAAAAAGACCGTGAACATGATAAACATGAGATGATTGCAAAGTCACCAACCACATTGTTAACACTTTGTTAAATATTACTTCAAACATTTATGGCATTCAAATTACAAATGAATTTAATTGTGCATACAGAAATACATTGAAAGAATTCATGATGAAGTGTCCAGTTCAAATGTATGATAAAAAGAAAAATGACAGCCCATTCCTAATCTTGCAGTTATGGAGCTAGTGGCTTAAACAATGCTTAAGATAAATCTATCTTAACATAAGACTTAACCAGGGGAGATAACTCTTAATGTTTGTGCTACACTAATAGAAAAACTAGCCACTTTCCATCAATAAATATAAAACTATCAACTAGGGTTTTATTTATCACAGTATTTTATCAATTTGTTTAATGTAGCCTCAGACAGGTTGCACTTTCACTTGACAAAACGTAGTGTCAGTATTATATATCTTGTTTGCTGTTTAATATATATAGTAGCCTCATGGGTAGTTTGTCGAGCAAGTATATATGAATGAATGAATGGTTTATTATAGTGCAACCTGCATATATACAATAGATACATATTAGTACAATATTACATTACAGCCAGCCAGATAGGCTTACGATGCACTGACAAATTAAAACTCAAATTTTTGAAAAAATAGATAACAATTAGTTTTGGACGAATGTCTAAGTTATAAGAAAATACAACAGTTAACGTAAAATAGTTAGAGAATTTCTCTTCGGATACGATCACAGTCCAAGATAAAGATTGCTATACATTTGTTGTTGTTAGATAACAGTTCATTCAAGGCAGCATTTTGAGAAAGTTCCTTTATGCGTATATATAACTATGTATTATTTAGTTAATGCACACAATCTTCAATGTTTTATTGATAGAAAATGATGTTTCAATATTGTTTTGCTGCATTTCATAATAATGCTCTTACAAACTGAGAAAAATTGTCAATCATATTAACTATTGAGGCAAGCATTAGGAAAACTTTTGCCTTAGGACATAACAGTGTCTACTTAAATCCAAAAGATTAAAAAGTTGAATTATATATATCTATAAGTCATTGTATGGTCTTCTACAATAACCCATATCTTAGGGCTGTTTCAGAATTAAAAGCATTGAGGGGCATGAGAGGCCCCTTTTTAAAGACCCTAATCACTCATAATATAAAAATTGTATATAATTCTAAGGCAAATGCAACCTCCCACAATTGAGTGCTTTCCATCCCCCTTCCACAATCAATTTTTTAACAGTCCTTATGAAATGCAATAAAAGACCTCCAGTACAAAAAATAGAATCAGTTATTTGTTCTTTAGTGTATAATCATATCATTTCTAGATATTGGTGTTCACAGTATCATAAGCATGTTAAGCATTTCTTAGTATGAGTATTAACTAACAGTACAGTATGATTAAATAGTGAATGAAAATACTTTGTCCACATATTACAAGCATGTTATAAATGATATTGTTCACTATAGAAGCATGTTAAGCATCAGGCATATAACTAAAGTTACACTATGATTGGCTTTACAGTGGCAGAATATGGTAAGACATGCAGTGTTATAGCTTGTATAGCATGTAGCTTGCTTTAATTACTGGAGTATTGTGTACATTTGATGAACACTTTTTATGTGTAAACTTTGATTCCTTGTTTATAAATAGGACATTAGGATTTTTCTTTGACTTTGGCTTTTGCTAATTATCTTGAGTTGATCTCTATTGGTCCTTCTGACTACTTGGACACTTTTTTAGCTCACCTGGGCAAAACAATGAGCTTTTCTCATCACTTGGCGTCCGTCGTCCATCGTCTGTCATCTGTCGTCCGTTAACTTTTACTAAAATCTTCTCCTCTGAAACTACTGGGCCAAATTTAACCAAACTTGGCCACAATCATCAATAGGGTATCTAGTTTTAAAAATGTGTCCAATGACTCCACCTGCCAATCAAGATGGCAGACATGGCTAAAAATAGAACATCTGGGTAAAATGCAGTTTTTGGCTTATATCTCTGAAACTAAAGCATTTAGAGCAAATCTGACATGGGGGTAAAAATGTCCATCAAGTTAAGATCTATCTGCCCTTGAATTTTCAGACAAATCAGACAACCCGTTGTTGGGTTGCTGCCCCTGAATTGGTAATTTTAAGGAAATTTTGCAGTTTTTGGTTATTATCTTGAATATTATTATAGATAAAGATAAACTGTAAACAGCAATAATGTTCAGTAAAATCTACAAATAAGTCAACATGACCAAAATTGTCAATTGATCCCTTAAGGAGTTATTGCCCTTTATAGTCAATTTTTAACAATTTTTTGTAAATTTTTGTAATCTTTTACAAAATCTTCTACTCTGAAACAACTGAGACAAATTTAACCAAATTTGGCCACAATCATCATTAGGGTATATAGTTTGAAAAATTTGTCTGATGACCCCGCCTGCCAACCAACATGGCCAACATGGCTAAAACTAGAACATAGGGGTAAAATGCAGTTTTTGGCTTATATCTCTGAAACTAAAGCATTTAGAGCAAATCTGACATGGGTTAAAATGTTCTGTCTGCTCTGAAATTTTCCGACGAATTAGACAACCCATTGTTGGGTTGCTGCCCCTGAATCTTTATAGTCAATTTTTAGTCATTTTTTTTTATAAATTTTTGTAATCTTTTACAAAAATCTTCTTCGCTTAATCTACTGGGCCAAATAGAATTAAACTTAGCCACAATTTTCAATAGGGTATCTTGACTTAAAAATGTATCCGATGACCCTGCCATCCAACCAACATGGCCGCCATGGCTAAAATTAGAACATAGGGGTTAACTATAGAAGTCTAAGGGAAAATTGTAAAAAAATAATTTCAAATGGTCACAACTTGAAAACTAATTTAAATAATGATAAGGGATCTTCAGTAACTATTGTAAGACTACAATGGGATGACCTGCTTTTAATTTAACTACTGGGCCAAATTAAACCAAACTTGGCCTCAACCATTATTAGGATATCTTATACTATTTATTATGATTTTAACCTTATTTTACATGATTTCCAAAATACAGGTGAGCGACACAGGCTCTTGAGAGCCTCTAGTTTTTGGTTTTAAAGATCAGTCAAGAAGGCAATAAGTTTATATTTTTGAATACATTATGAATGCCATCATTTCTTTAAATCTTATATTAAACTAATTTTTTGCATCTTGCTTTTAACTTACTTTTTATGTTTTCATTCTGCACCTTATCAAAATTTACAAAGTCATGTATGTATCCTTGATTAAAATTTGGATAGTTATACTGTTTTACTTAACGTTATTGACCTAGAGTACACATCTTTCATCAAAACTACACAATTACATCTCGTAAAGTAATTTGCTATGAATGCAGTATTTTCTGACATTTATCTATGGTGTATGTTCTTTAGTTCTTAAAAATAATACAGTCAAACTTCACTAGCTCTTAACTCAATTACTCGTCAAAAACAGCTTTTATATCTCATTGATACATACGCTGTAACTACATTAAAATAAATAATTAATTACTTGTACACTTTGGTGTTTTAGCTACTGAGGTTTGACTGTATTGATAGAGTTTACTGTTATTTGTTTTATAATTTGTGCATGTTTTGGTCAGGAATATGGTGATAAAAAAAAAAAATGTTATATTGTTCAGGACACAACACTTTAGTAAAGGATTGAGATTTCTAAGAATTTCAATAAGTTGTAGTATGGGTTTACTGAAAAGGAAACTATGACTAAAATCAACATGAATATCATTTATGGAGATTGAAATGAGTACAGTGATAGAGATGAGTCAATGAAACACGCAGATGAGATCCCACTGTCTCCTGTCCTCTTTTGATAATGAGTAAAGCTATACCGTTCTTTGCATATATATGTATAGCAATATTGTTGTGTTGTAGTGACTTATCTTAATTAACTTTTTACTCTGACACTAAATATCTTAGCTGCATGGTAACAGAAAATTTTCTGAAACTATAGGTCTTGGATAATAAGGTAATAATCTTTGCTTTTTTTTTTTTTTTTCATCTGCTTATAGGTTTAGATTTCATAAGTAAAATTCACATTGGATAGATTACAACTTGAACTGTAAAACAATAAATTCACTGCACTTTTGGAATTTGACAAAAAGATTGTTTAGGTATTTAATAAGAAAATTATTGAAATTATTTAAACTGTATATTTTATTTCTTTTCAATCAATCAAATGTATAAGAATGCCATCAAAATGAAAGCAAAACGATCTAAGAGTACTCACAGTTACTGAAAGCTAGTTCAAAGCCAAATTTCAGCTAATAACCATGTTTTCCCAGAACTAAATAATTTTTTTTTTGGTTAAATTTTGTTATAAAGTTCTGTCTCATTGATATTTACCCTGCATCTTCAAATCCTGCAATTACTTGTACATGAGGACAGGCTTATTGTTCATACATTGTTTTCACTCTAACAGAAGAATATAGATTTATCCTGTTGAGTTGTTACCTCCTTTAAATGTACTTTGGTCCAGTTATTAGAAATATATCATTGTTAAACTCTTTTACTTATTGATTGAACAACTGTCAGTTTCTAAGAAGATGTGTGATTATAGGTTTTTACCAGAAAAGTCAGAATTGTGACAGACATCTTGTTTGTTAGAATGTCATCTCTGAAAAGTTTATTGAGATCTATTCAATAATACCATTTGCTCTGGCTCTTTCTGTTATTCAGTGTTAAATAAGTTACTTATTCGATAATCTTTGATCTTGTTGAAAAAATATATTGTGTTATTTTAAATTATTTCTAAAAGATTAGAGAAAGCATAAAAGATATGTTGAAGAATCATTTGATTCCATAACTAATTGATGCACAGTTATGATAAATAGGTAGGTTATTCTGGACTAAATGAGGGAAAAAATAGTTTGTCAGTTTTATTATATTATTACTTTTTCATTGTAGTCTTTGGGCACTTTTTTTATTTATTAACCCAATAGTCTTTATATTTTGTGTGTTCTTTACTACATATTAAGTAATTATTATCAAAATATAAACCAAGCTAAGTATTCTATATCATATTATATAAATTGACTCTGGCTATAACTATAACAAAATTTATTTTCATTTAACTCTTATCAAAATTTGTGACAAGTGAACCAACACCTTCTAACGGAAAAGCTGGTAGAGTAACCAAGATGGATACCGAAGTATGCTGCGGTTGTCTTAAAACCTCATGGAAATATAATATGTAGAGACATATTATATTCTTATCAAAATTTATAGAAATTTAAAAAGCATTGTAAAAAGCTTGTAGTATCATTAGCTTCTTTATTTTTCTTAAAAAAATATATAACAATAAATTTATTTCATGAATATTAAGAATAATTAGTTCTTAAAAACAAATATCAATTTGTGACAGTGCTGCATTTTTAATTATTAAAAAAATACAATTAATTTTTCTACATATACCTTTTTATAATAATTAGGATACCTCACTTCAGATTTAGTAGTTTATTATTTCACATTTTCTGTCAACTAAACAAGAGATCAAATTGTTTGATATTTTGACCAGTTCTTTGTAATAGTGGTGCTATATGTTTATTGTCTACTCATATAAAACAAATACTTGATTTTCTCACATTTCCTTTTTTTTTTTATTACAGGAGAAATGAACAGTTAGATGAAAAATCTTTGATTAAGAAGTTAAAGAAAAAAGTAGCTGAATTAGAAACAGAATTATCATGTCTGAAACTTGCCAAGGTAATCACTGATCACATGAGAAATGGTGGCTTTAACACAGAAATTTTGTTGACATTAATTTTTCACTGGTGCAATTTACAGAAAACTTAAGCACTTATAAAAAAATATTACTTGTGACAACTGCTTGTAACAGAAAAATTAGATAAGATATTCTTTCAATGGTAGAGTTTAAAGCTTAAATTTCTTCTTTTTTTTTAAAGAATGAAAAAAATTGCCATACTTAAAATGTTTGAAAATACCTGCTAGAATGGGAGATAACTCATGTAAAGTTCATCTGAAGAAACCTAATAAGTTTAAATCAATTCTGTTTTTCACATACAGCTGATGACGTGATGATGATACAGAGCTGATCTTAAGTTGTAGTATTACAAAATATATCATTATATAGTATAAGGTTTTATATTTTTACCAAAATTGAGTATTTCAACCTAGGTTATTGTGGATTCATTTATTTTCGTGGGTACTAATTTTTTTTGAATGAATGTTATTTTTAGTGGATATTTGATTTCGTGGTTATGCCAAAGTGCATACAAGTCTATAGAAAATTTATTCTGTGTTGAACATTTTAAATTCATGGTTTACCTATACCCACAAAATCAATAAAAAATTATGTTCTACGAATTAAAGTGAATCCACAGTTTTAATTATACCCCGCTTTAAAAAAGTGGGGGTATACTGTTTTACCTCTGTCTGTCCTTCCCTCAGTCATCCATCCATCCATCCATCCATCCGTCAGTCAGTCAGTCAGTCCGTCCCATGAATATTTTCTTCGCATTTTTCTCAGGAACTACTTGACAAGGATTTCTGAAATTTGGTTTCAGGGTTTATATAAGTAAATTACACCATGTGATGTGTTTTCAGATTCATCACTCAACAACTTCCTGTTAACCTAACACTTGTATTATTTTACACATGATAGCCAAGTTGTAAATTTTCGTCACATTTTTCTCAGGAACTACTTGACAAGGATTTCTGAAATTTGGTTTCAGGGTTTATATAAGTCAGCTATACTGTGTGATGTGTTTTCAGATTCATCACTCAACAACTTCCTGTGTTACTCAACAACTTCCTGTTTACCAAAATATTTCGGCAGGGGTATCATCAGTGAGCAGTAGCTCACAGTTTTACTTGTTATTTCCAGATTTGCAGTAAGTAATAGATGATAATTATTTTGTTATTTAAGGAGGTTGGTAATGCTGCTTTAGATAGTATGAATACAAAGTTAACAGACGAAGATAAAATCATGTGTGCTGAAATCATACAAGGTTATCTGGGAGGAAAAGTGCCTGACCCTATCACAGCAGGTATGTTACACACATCTCCTTCACTCAGCAGGTTTATATAAAGTTAAGATGTGGTATGATTGCCAATGATACAACTCTCCACCAGAGTGCAAACAAGCAATTATAGGTTACTGTACAGCCTTCAACAGTAAGAAAACCCCATACCATATAGTCAGCCCCAACATGAAAAATGTGAAACAATTAAAACAAGAAAACCAATGGCCTAATATTCACAAACAAAAAACCCATAGCTGTAAAAATATAAGGGCATACACTACAAGAACGGAACACATTCTGCTCCATCCCCACAGTAGGAGCAACAAACCCAGCAATCAATATAACATTAAGGAGATGTGTAGGATTGCCAATGAGACAATTATGTAGAGATATCCCCATAATTATATAAAGTTATCAGGGTAGAGGAGTGACAAGCTTACACGAGGGAGAACAGTGTCGTGTGCCAATCATCTCCAAACCTATTTGAGTTTGGGGTTTATATAGTGGTGAACTATTTAAGAACATTTCTTATTTGTGTGCATGTGGGAAGCTATATGTCAGAAACTTATTGATTATAAATGTTTAACTTTCAGATATTGCAATGAAATTTTATACAACCATAAATGATGGACATACTATGGTAGATGTTTGGTTGTCCATCCCTCTTGCTAAGCATGTCTTACAAAAACTCTATTTTTTCGATGCCAGGTCACAATTGATATACTATTGAATACTAGCTAGCTGTCCATCTGTTCAAAAATGTCTTCAATAAGATAAGCTTTACAATGTTAGTACACAATATCAAGTTGTATGAAAGCAAGCTATCTTTCAATTTTCAACGCCTTTTTTGATATGCCATTACAGAGTTCTTTTTTTTTCTATTCTATTTATATTATGCACAGAATTGATCTGGGGTTACTTTGGCAAGAATAGAAATACACAACTGCATGATATTTATAACTATCTACTAGTTTAAATATTTCATGAATTTATATACTATAAAAAGAAGAAGAAGTGGTATGATTGCTAATGAGACAACGCTACACCAATGTTTGTTTGAAAATTTCAGATTTAATATTTGGTAAATTGAAAATATTGAAACAATATTTGTTTGTCTTAAATTTGCAGGAATCACAAATCCACAAAAGTTCAGAGAATGTATGAAGTTACTTAGGGGTATGATAAGAGAAGGACAAAACTTAAATGAAGAATTTTCTAACAACAACAAAAGTATTGAATATAACAAAAATGATCAAAATTGGAGATCAACTGACAATCATTTAAACAAGAAAAATATTCGGATTATAACACATAACCAATCACAGACAAGGAGGAGAGCTTTTGAAGAGAAGAAAGTCCTGACATCTAATGAAGATCCAGAAGTGGATGTGTTGAAAGTCCATCCTGATACACGTATACAGCAAAATCAAGCCCAGTAAGATATTTAGTTGATAAAATATACAACTATTTATTAATTCAATTGTTATTTTTATGGCCCTGCCAACTTTGGTCAGGCCATAAAGTTCCTGCCATTGTGTCATTCCGTCATTCCACACCGACCAGTTATACAGACTTTTTTTTTCTAAATGCCTTTACATATTGAGCTGATTTTTAGTATGTGAGTCTATTATGATGAGTTACAGATCAAGTTTACGTTTGTTTTTGCTCCGCTGATTTTGCCGAAATTACAGGCTTTGGACTTCATGAAAATAACAGTTGTACAGACTTTTTTTCTAAACGCCTTCACATATTGAGCTGATTTTTAGTATGTGAGTCTGCTATGATGAGTTATAGATCAAGTTTAGGTTTGGTTCTGCTCCGCTGATTTTTGCCGAAATTACTGGCTTTGGTCTCAAAGTTTCCACTTTTTTTGCAAGTGGGGCCATTCGTATTGTTCTGACCCATCTAGTTTTTGTCGAGCCTGCAACTTTTGTGATCCAGGGGCAGCGGCGTTAGCTAACTTCTTAAAAGCTTTATATTTTAGAAGGTAGAAGACCTGGATGCTTCATACTTTGTATATAGATGCCTCATGTTACGAAATTTCCGTCAGTCACATGTCCAATGTACTTGACCTCATTTTCATGGTTCAGTGACTACTTGAAAAAAAAGTTAATATTTTTTGTAATATTACATTCTCTCTTATTAGAAGTAATAGGATAACTATATTTGGTATGTGCGTACCTTGCAAGGTCCTCATGCCTGTCAGACAGTTTTCACTTGACCTCGACCTCATTTCATGGATCAGTGAACAAGGTTAAGTTTTGGTGGTCAAGTCCATATCTCAGATACTATAAGCAATAGCTCTAGTATATTTGGTGTATGGAAGGACTGTAAGGTGTACATGTCCAACTGGTAGGGTTCATCTGACCTTGACCACATTTTCATGGTTCAGTGGTAGTAGTTAAGTTTTTGTGTTTTGATCTGTTTTTCTTATAATGTATGCAATAGGTCTACTATATTTGGTGTATGGAATAATTGTAAGGTGTACATGTCTAGCTGGCAGGTGTCATCTGACCTTGACCTCATTTTCATGGTTCAGTGGTCAAAGTTAAGTTTTTGAGTTTTGGTCTTTTTTTGTCGAGCCTTCGACTTTTGTCGAAAAAGCGAGACATAGCGATCCTTCATTCCGTCGGCGTCGTCGTTGTCGTCGGCGGCGTCCACAAATATTCACTCTGTGGTTAAAGTTTTTGAAATTTTAATAACTTTCTTAAACTATTCTGGATTTCTACCAAACTTAGACAGAAGCTTGTTTATGATCATAAGATAATATTCAAAAGTAAATTTTGTAAAAAAAAAAATCCATTTTTTCCGTATTTTACTTATAAATGGACTTAGTTTTTCTGCCAGGAAACATTACATTCACTCTGTGGTTAAAGTTTTTGAAATTTTAATAACTTTCTTAAACTATCCTGGATTTCTACCAAACTTTGAAAGAAGCTGGTTTATGATCATAAGACAGTATCCAGAAGTAAATTTTGTAAAAAAAAAATTTCATTTTTTCCGTATTTTACTTATAAATGGACTTAGTTTTTCTGCCAGGAAACATTACATTCACTCTGTGGTTAAAGTTTTTGAAATTTTAATAACTTTCTTAAACTATCCTGGATTTCTACCAAACTTGGAAAGAAGCTTGTTTATGATCATAAGATAGTATCCAGAAGGCAATTTTGTATAATAAAAATTCTATTTTTTCCGTATTTTACTTATAAATGGACTTAGTTTTTCTGCCAGTTAACATTACATTCACTCTGTGGTTAAAGTTTTTAAAATTTTAACAACTTTCTTAAACTATCCTGGATTTGTACCAAACTTGGACAGAAGCTTGTTTATGATTAAAAGCTAGTATCTACATGGAAATTTTGTTCCATTTTTTCCGTATTTTACTTATAAATGGACTTAGTTTTTCTTCCAGTTAACATTACATACAGTCTGCAGTGTAAGTTTTTAAAACATTTATTAGATTCATAAACTATCCTGGATTTTTATCAAACTTGGACAGAAGCTACTTACAATCAAAAGATAGTATAGAGAGGAATATTTTTATTAATTTTTTTCCTCATTTTTGTTGAGCCTGCGATTAACAGCAAAAGTAGGCGAGACACTGGGTTCCGCGGAACCCTTACGAATTTTTCTAATACTATATGCAATAGGTCAACTATATTTGGTGTATGGAAATATTTTATGATCTATATGTCAGTCGTGCAGGTTTTATTTGACCTTGACCTCATTTTCACGGTTCATTGCTCAGTGTTAATTTTTTGTGTTTTGGTCTGTTTATCATTAACTATAAGCAATAGGTCAACTATATTTGTTGTATGGAAGAATTGTTAGCTGTACATGTCTGTCTGGCATGGTTCATCCGACCTTGACCTCATTTGCATGGTTCATCGGTCAATGTTTAGTTTTCTTGGTTAATGTTAAGTTTATGTGACAGTTGTAATAAAGCTTTATATTTAGGACTATCAACATAATATCGATGATAAGTAAAGAAGGCAAGACATTTCAGTGTGTGCACTCTTGTTGTATATTTTATATAATTCTGTTGCTACTTACTATATACTTATGTCTGGTGTCTTTTACCTTACTTTCATGATGCAGCAACTGCTTATAAAACTATATAGTTTTTTATCATGTAATTTTTTGCTTGAGCTTATATGCAGACTATGGCAAAACCAAAAAAACCAGTATCCACGAAAATACAATTTTTTCTGAAATTACGAAAATTGGTACCCACCAAAATAAACAAATCCACAGTATAAGCTAAATGGTTGTTTTGTTTAAATATGTACGGACTAAACAGAATAAAAATATGTAAATTTTAATTTTTTTACCCAACAGACATATGCAGTAACATCCACTTCTATGTAATTGTTGCTGTCAATCATTTAAGGATTAAGTATCCAAGATAGCAGGTAATAAATACAAAATTAACAGTAGTTATAATTTAATTATTGAATTTAATTATAGTAAAGAAGTAGAGATCCCTATAACAAATGCTTGGACTGCTGACACCAGAGAAGCAGCCAAACAACCTGTCCGGAGGAAACCAAGACAACCTGTCAGGGAATCAACATTATCTGATGAGGAAAATAGAGAAGGTAAAAAAATGGTTTATACAATGACTGTGATGTATGAGAATGATATGTCAATCTTTAAAAAAGTGATCATTATTATCAAAGAGATTGTAGCATTGAGAAAAATGCATATAAGATAGATTGAATTTTCCCAGTTTTAAACTAAGCTGTTCAATGTGCTTCTAACCTGTGAAATGTAGTTGTAAGAATTGAAAGCATCTTTTTACATTCTTGTAGAGTTGTATTTTTAGCCTGGGATCCTGGCTCACTGCTTAACAGTAGAGCCAAGTGGAATACAATGACATATATTCGTGTATTGTCTGTTGCATTGTTGGATAGCATCATTTCTTGACATATGGCTGGAAAAATTTATTTAGCCATGAATTTGTTGAAAAATATTTAACAATTTATGCAAAATGCATTTTTTAATAAAAATATAGCAACAATAATCCAAACCTTACTGATATAAACTGTGAATCAACAGTTAATTTATGATCCATTGATAAATCCCTTGTTTATATAACCTGCACATGCACAGTAATTCAGTCCTGTACAGTGCTGAAAAGTGGTCACATGGATTGTATTACACCTGGCCTTGCTGATGCAAAGAGGAGGTTAGGCCAGGATGCCAGGCTATTGTATTTTCAGTTTGAAACATGAAAATGTGTTTTTGAGCTGTTTGGGATTGTTAATTAAATACATTGAGGGGTGTCTATTGGCTGTGTGGGATGCACAAATACAATCATCTGTATACAAGATGTATTAATACATAGCCATGTCCTTATAGGGACAATGATTCCAAGATACATACTTAATTTAAACAGAACTTATTGTATACATGGTTGAAGCTATGGCTAGGCTGTAAAACCTGGTTCAACTGACCACTTTCCTTCCAAAGTGTCTGTACTTAGTCATGACAACCACTTTCCTTCCAAAGTGCCTGTACTTAGTCATGACATCCACTTTCCTTCCAAAGTGCCTGTACTTAGTCTAGACAACCACTTTCCTTCCAAAATGCCTGTACTTAGTCATGACAACCACTTTCCTTCCAAAGTGCCTGTACTTAGTCATGACATCCACTTTCCTTCCAAAGTGCCTGTACTTAGTCTAGACAACCACTTTCCTTCCAAAATGCCTGTACTTAGTCATGACAACCACTTTCCTTCCAAAGTGCCTGTACTTAGTCATGACAACCACTTTCCTTCCAAAGTGCCTGTACTTAGTCATGACAACCACTTTCCTTCCAAAGTGCCTGTACTTCGTCTAGACAACCACTTTCCTTCCAAAATGCCTGTACTTAGTCAAGACATCCACTTTCCTTCCAAAGTGCCTGTACTTAGTCAAGACAACCACTTTCCTTCCAAAGTGCCTGTACTTAGTCAAGACATCCACTTTCCTTCCAAAGTGCCTGTACTTAGTCAAGACATCCACTTTCCTTCCAAAGTGCCTGTACTTAGTCATGACAACCACTTTCCTTCCAAAGTGCCTGTACTTAGTCATGACATCCACTTTCCTTCCAAATTGCCTGTATTTAGTCATGACAACCACTTTCCTTCCAGATTGCCTGTACTTAGTCATGACAACCACTTTCCTTCCAAAGTGCCTGTACTTAGTCATGACAACCACTTTCCTTCCAAAGTGCCTGTACTTAGTCATGACAACCACTTTCCTTCCAAAGTGCCTGTACTAAGTCATGACATCCACTTTCCTTCCAAAGTGCCTGTACTTCGTCTAGACATCCACTTTCCTTCCAAAGTTCCTGTACTTCGTCATGACATCCACTTTCCTTCCAAAGTGCCTGTACTTAGTCAAGACAACCACTTTCCTTCCAAAGTGCCTGTACATAGTCTAGACAACCACTTTCCTTCCAAAGTGCCTGTACTTAGTCATGACATCCACTTTCCTTCCTAAGTGCCTGTACTTAGCTAGACATCCACTTTCCTTCCAAAGTGCCTGTACTTAGTCTAGACAATGACAATTAATCCCCAATTGTTCCAATGAGGATTGTGTTAAAAGATTTTCCAAAAAACTAGCCAGTACATTTGGACATAGGTTGTCAGTCAGAGCTATAATGATTGGTAATCAATTATTAGATGAATAAATATTAGATTCAGCCTTTTTATAATGTAAACAGGGTTCGACATTAACTTTTATACCAACTTGTCCAGTTGGGCAAGCGCCCTATTTCTTTTACTTGTCCAAAAGTGAAATCTACATGCCCAAAACTCCTTTTTCCAAGACTCAATGAACACTCGTGGCATCCTTTTTTGTTCATATTTAGCTTTTGACTAGGACTGGGAGTCAGATTTCCTTTTTAAAGGAATTCCACTGAAAAAACTTGCCAGGGTTGATTGTTGTGCCATGATGGCTGCAACTAGACTTGACCACTGAGATACTATGAGGCATATATGAGCCGAGGAGGGAGGGAAAAGATCGACAAATATACGGGAATTGGATCATTTACATAGAGATACTTATTTCATAATGATTTATCTAAGAAATGCCATTTCAAAAAACCCTTCTTGATAAACTAACAACAACTGACAAATTTGTTAAAGTTTAATTTCATTTTCTCTTTCAAGCTTTTACGTTTTTCCATCTTAGGGAAATACACATCCGATTTCAAATTCTAAAGTTAGAACAATGAAAATAGACCTCCGCTTTCCATTGGTCGGTGGGAATAACACGTGCGTCGGAAACGATCAAGTGGTGTCCCGATTGATAACGATAATGACGAAGCAACGCCGCGGCCGCCAGATTGGCCAATATTTTTGAATGTGATTTATTTTTGGTAAAATGAGGAATTCAGTGCGAACAAATGACGAAATATACGCATTGAAGGGGGGTTAAGACCACTTTACTCGACTGTGCTGTGTTATCACTGAGTAATCTATTGACAAAACAGACACTATTGATTTTGTGAAATTTTAATCATATAACACTTTTTTTTTCACTTGCCCGATTGGACAACCAAGATGATGTTTTTACTTGTCCGAATACGGCATTTACTTGCCCTGGGCAATCGGACAACCGTAAGTGTTGGACCCTGGTAAACTACTTTTTTTTCCACTTAAATATGAAGTCAAATACAGCCTTTTGAATAAATCTTAATATTCCAGATTGCTGATTGCATCTGCCTTGTGTAAAATATGAATTATAAATAAAATGTACATTATATATTTCTGTTAGCAGAAAACAAACCACAAGATCCAGTCAGTCGTTTGACTTCACTACTGGAGGCCCATAAAAGGAGGAGTAGAAAATATCAATCACCATTTGAAAAGAAACGAGTGAAGGAGATAAAAACTTTAAATTCTAAAGTACATCAAATGCAACAGGAGAAGTTAGAGAAAGAGGAAGAAATCATTGAAATGAAACTAAGTCTGGCTACTCAGGAATTAGATATTATGGAACAGGAGATCAAGTATGTTATTCTGTATAATTATTTGAAATAGGGAGTCAATTAAATGCCTTTTTGTGTATATATAACATTGTACATAGAAGAATTTTAATTGAAACACTGAATTTGTACACAGGCAGGATAATACTAAATGTAAATGTGAAACCAAACCCTTCACAATTTGAGTACCTTTCAGCAACTACTAGTACATTCTGGTCAGAACTTTGTTATATCCTTAGATAAGCACCATTTCAATTAAATTTGACACTTTGAATCAATGATTTGCTGTAACACCAATCACCCAGTGTAGGAAAAGACTTTTTTACTCAAAAGCATGTTTAACCAAACCTTGTTTTGTGTATTATAGTCTAGTTACCAGATTATGCTTTCAATTTAGAATTTGATATAGATATGTGATGGGGAAATAACCAAGTTAAATAAAACATTACAAAAATACATTTTGTCTATAGTCTAAGGGAAGCAACTCCACATATTTTTAGATATAATCTTTGTTTATTCAGAACAAATTTAGACGTAACAAAAGACCAAGTATCAGATCAGCATGCCTATGTACAACAACTCAGATCCACTGAGGCAGATCCAAATCTGGTTGAACAGGAAAAACTTGTGGAAAAACAACTCAGGAAAAGACAGGTATGTTACAATGGACAGTTAATTGTACAGTTTGTCCAGTTTAGAGTAGGATGATTAAAGGTTTGGTTTATTTTTTAAAAAAATTCAATATTTGACAGCCATGGTCCAAAAACTTGAATAGAATATAATGTACCAATAAATTATAGTCATCGGGTATTAAAATACAGATAAATATTTGTTTACATAGGCAGTTTTAAAGCCTTATTTTTTTATTACAGGCCAAGTTTGATAAAAAGTTGGAATTTATAGATGAAAAACGACAGCAATTAAATGAACAATCAGAACATATTATGGCTGAGATTAGTAGTGCTAAACCAACTATTGTGGATAAGTTTGGAAAATTCCGTAAACATGATGGAACATTAAATACCAGACAGGTCTACGATTTGTTGAGAAATGAGGAGAAGAAACATGAAAAGGTAAATCATAAACAGATGTAAGCAAAACTTTACTCACATTTTAATTCCTGAAAATGTGTGTAAAGATATACACAGAAAAAAAGTCTCAAAAGTCAAAAGCTAGTCAATATGTACTTTTACATACAACTTAGTCAGATTACAAATTCAAGAAAGTCTCTTCCTGAAATTTCCTTCAATGGTAAAGGGTGTGTGATTATAGTTATACACCACTCTTACATTTTTATAGCCTCTGTCATTAATTCCACTGACTGGCATGACATTCTTCTGTACACAAGGTTCACAAAATGTTTTTAGAAATGTGACATTTTATTTTCATAATATTTTCTATTAAACAACAGAAACAGAATAGTTTAGAGGTAGCTTAATATACATATGAGACATTCTACAAAATCTGAATTGAAATTACTTATTGTAGAAAATGTCTTTTTAATATATGCAAATCACATACCTAAAAGATGAACCTTGTTTTCAGTATAAAACCTGTACATTATCTGTCTTAGATTAACTTTGTCTTCAGTATAGAACCTGTACATTATCTGTCTTAGATGAACCTTGTCTTCAGTATAGAACCTGTACATTATCTGTCTCAGATGAACCTTGTCCTCAGTAAAGAAACTGTACATTATCTGTCTTAGATGAACTTGTGTTGTTGGTTGGCTGTCTCATTGATACCCTTTTACTTATAACTAATATGATTATACAGTATAACTTGTTAAAATTTCAGATAAAATAATAATACCCTGAAGTTATTATTATATGAAAAGTAATAAATGGGATTCCAAATCATCAGACTTTTTTCATATATAAAATATTACAGATTACATGTTTTAGGAACTATTTTATTTAAATAGAGTATTAATACATAATACGTTTTGGAATGCTGGTCAGTAGTTACTTGGGGACACTCGCATGTCTAGGTTTTTAACCAATCAGCAATGGGGTTACCCAGTCACTGTCACATGTGCTTCTTGTTTACCAATTGTTTTTCGAGATCATACTAATTAACCAATGAGATTCATAGCTAATTTTGAATTAAATTTTCAGCACTTAATTAGTAAGGCTTTTGTTTTATGCACACTGGCTCAACTATTCCCGAAGCAACGCTTGCTTGCAGCAGCCATTATTTTTCTGGGACAAAACTGTCGCTATGCACACATTTGTGCTATCCAGGGGTGTGGTGCGGAACACCAAGCATTTGCTCATTCAAAAAACTGGGTATAATGGTAAAGCTGGGTATAATGGTAAAGCTGGGTATAATGGTAAAGCTGGGTATAATGGTAAAACTGGGTATAATGGTAAAACTGGGTATAATGGTAAAGCTGGGTATAATGGTAAAGCTGGGTATAATGGTAAAACTGGGTATAATGGTAAAACTGGGTATAATGGTAAAGCTGGGTATAATGGTAAAGCCAGTGCGTGACCTTGTTTATACTGTTTGGCAAGAGGAACTTAAAAATGATTCTGATAAAGAATTTCTTTTACAAGGCATAAAAAATGGGTTTGACATTGTTCAGGATATTAATTTGGCTCCACTTAACATTTCAGCTAAAAATCACCCTTCAGCACATATTTCAAGTCCTTTATACGATAAAGCTCATCAACAGATTTTAATTGAAATTGAAAATGAGAATTATGAGTTGGCAACGTCCACACCAAAAATTATCAGTCCTTTAGGTGTCATTTCAAAACCAGATGGGGGTGTAAGAACAATTCATGATTGCAGTAGACCCATAGGGTCAGCTGTTAATGATTTTGCAGGGGATATGGATAAGCAAAAATTTCAATCTGTTGATGATGCAGCAAAATTAGTGACAAAAAACTGTTTCATGTCCAAAGTTGATTTAAAATCTGCCTACAGATCTGTGGGTATCAGTCGCAGTAGTCAACAGGTAATAGGTTTACAGTGGACTTTCCCTGACAGTCAAACACATATTTTTATAGATAAAAAATTATCTTTTGGCTCTAAATTAGCACCTGGTATTTTCCATAGACTTTCACAGGCTATTCATCGCATGATGTCACGCAGAGGCTTTACCATTATAGCATACTTAGATGATTTTTTCATTTGCGAAAGCACTAAGCAGTGCTGCGCACATGGCCTTAGGGTTTTAATTTACTTGCTGCGCAAGTTAGGCTTTGCAATTAGTTGGTCCAAGGTCTTGGACCCATGCCAGAAATTAGTATTTTTAGGTGTGGAGATAGACTCCACAACATTTGAATTAAGATTACCTAGTACAAAACTAGAGCAGTTAAGGCAAGATTTGGCAGATTTTCAGCAGCGCAAGCATGTTTCTAAGAAACAACTGCAGTCCCTGGCGGGAAAACTAAACTGGGCTTCTTCAGTGGTTCGCGGCGGAAGAGTTTTTCTTCGAAGAATCATTGATGGCATTACGAAGCTTAAGCATGATTGGCACAAAATGCGCTTATGTGAGGATATTTTGCATGATATTCATTGGTGGTACAATTTCATGTCCACTTTTGGAAATCCTTCTTACTTAACACTGATCCTGTCACCTCAGTTTATACTGATGCTTGCAAAACAGGTGCAGGTGGAGTTTTTGGTACCGATTGGTTTTGTGTAAATTAGAAAGAGGATTTCCCATTTGCGCAAACTTTGCATATTAATGAGCAAGAAGCATTTGCAGTGGCTTTGGCGGCCAAGCGTTGGGCTAAATGTTGGCAAAATAAGCGTGTATATATTTATTGTGATAATTCATCAACTGTTGGTTGTATCAATAAGTGTACCTCTAAGAACAAACTTTTGATGTCATTTTTGCACGAATTGTTTTGGCTGTCTACTACTAACAATTTTCAACTTGTTGCAATTCATCTGCCAGGGAAGCAGAATGATATGGCTGATGCCGTTTCACGGTTGCATGAGTTAAAGCTATGTAAATTTTTTTTGAAAGAATGCTTACCAACTCCTTTGTTTGTGCATCACCTTGTTTCTCATATGTCCTGTCACTCCCTTCATTTTCTTTTATTTAGGCTCACAGGCACACTTTGATTCAGTGTTAATTTTCAGAAGTAACTTGTGCTGAATTCAGGATAATGAATTCTTGCAAAACTGTTCTTGTCATAGAATAAGTGTTAAATACCATCAGAAAATTTTGTTTATTCAAAAAGGGTACCATGCCTGTCTTTCTATAATCAGCATGTCATGCATGTATGTGTTATTACCAGGCTTCCAATTGCATGAACCTAATCTCCTTCTTTAACACAGGTTTGGATTATTTTGGAGTACCACAGTTTTTCAACTTGATTTTGCTTTCTTTGTAAATATGTTTATTGCTTTATTGATATGCAAAGAAAATATTAAACTGTGATTCTTTCTCCCAAACCTGTGTCTGTTTACTTTATTCCTTTATACATACTATAACCAGTTGGCATTTCTTGATCCCTTTACTGAACTCTGTTAAGTGTAAATCAGGTGCCTTATCTGCACTGTAACTCTTCAGCATTCGGTCAGGGCACCAAAGACATAGCAGACTGGTTATTGGTGCAACTGACATATATACAGCATAATAAGGGAGGATCTGGGTGGAACAGTGTTATGAATTAATTTGAAGGATTAAAGGTCACTTTCTTTGCATTTATACAATTTCATGACTGTCAGTTGTATACGCCCATCTTTAAAGACTGGAAGTATTATAGTATATCATTGTCTATCTGTATGTCTGTCTATCTGTCATCAACACTTTGGACAATAACTCCAAAACGCTTTCCCCAATTTTTTATAAAACTTTGGTGAATTGTTTATATCTGTTGACATAAGCTCCCTTTTGATTTTTATAAATTTTTAGATTTTATGTTTCCAAGTTGTGGGATTTTATTCATAAAAAATGGGAGATTTTCCAGTTTTCTGACTATAACGCCAAAATGCTTTGAGCAATTTTCATGAAACTTTGGTGAATTGTTTATATATATTGAAAAAAGTTCCCTGTCAATTTTTAAAAATTTCTGATGTTACGTTTTGGAGTATTGGGAATTTATTCATAAAAAAGGGGGGATTTTCCAGTTTTCCGACAATAACTCAAAAACGCTTAAAGCAGTTTTCATGAAACTTTGATGACTTGTTTATATTTATTGAAATAAGCTCCCTTTTGTTTTTTTATAAATTTCTGATATGACATTGCAGAGTTATTGAAATTTATTTGTTGAAAAATCATCCTTTTGTGTCAGTGGGTATCACTGTGTGTGCATGTCTTTTTTTTTGACGGGGGGGGGGTCTATTTGAGCAATGCTCACAGTATTTCTAGTTGATCATATAAATTCTTTTTATAGTCCTAGGTTAACTACAGCCTTTGAAGAGTAACAAACTAATTTAACTTTATTACTAATTACAGGCTCAGACAGATCTAGATAGAGAAAGGTATATGGTAATTAGTCGACAGTTAGAGATGAAAGAAGTAGCCACAAGACAAAAATTACAAGAATTTAAAGAAATGTTGCGCATGTCTAAATCTGCAGGATACCCTGATGGACTTGTATTACATAATGGTGATCGTAATATGAATACAGCTCCTGCTAAAGGCATGTTTATGCATCGTGAACCATCTCGGCATGCATCGCGACATGCATCAAAACCAGTTCAAATTGTAGAACATGATGAGGATGAGAATTATCCAAGGTCTGCACAGACAAGAGCATCTGATGACACTTTTGTAACAGCCAAAAGTGACTTTGATAGGGACGAGGATGAACGTGAAGAGTATCCTAAATCTGCTGTTACTAGAGTTTCTGGTGCTACATTTTTCACAGCCAAATCAAATTTTGATCGTCCTCCTTCAAGGGCCAGTCTGAGATCATTTCAAAGTAGCATTCCAGATTCAGATTTTTATGCCAAAAGAAAACAAGAAAAGGATCCAACTGTAAGATGGGAATCAGCATTTTCACGGCCGCCGTCATCTGCAGCGAGCAGACAGGCTTCTGTTGCTGACTTTCACAGCGAGTTAAAAAGAAATGCTGAAAAAGAGGTTCAGTTTTTATCTCCAGAATATATGACTGATGATTATAAGTCATCTTCTAGAAAATCTGAAAGAAGACGTGATATTAGTAGTGATAGGGAAAGTTTACAAAATGGTTTTGAGTCTGAACCAGAAGAAACAATGTTGCCAAGTAATTATGTGTATGGAATGAGTAGAGGAGATAAATTTGATGCAAGAAAAATGGGTCTTGCCTCAAATACCTTTGATTCTGCTTTAGCATCAATGTTGGACAAAAGTGAATCTAACGTTTATTATGATCATGAGGATTATAATGATTTTGCTAGAAATACTAATCCTAGCTTTTTTGGTGAAGTGCCAAGTCGTAAAAGTCGGGGTACATCACGACAGAGGTCAGAACAGATACAGGCAGCTTATGGTGTTAGACAGAGTAGGAGTAGAGACAGGCGAAGTGAGCAGAGTTCTAGAGATTCCTGGTTAAGACAGAGTAGTCTTAGTCAGGAGAGAAAGAGCACAAGTGGAGACAGAAAGACAAGGAGTAGAGACAGATGGAGGGATAAGTCAATGGACAGTGATTATAGCGATGCAGAACAGAAAAAGCCAGCCAAACCCAAAACTCCAAATATTAAGTTTAGAAACTGGGGACCAATGGCTAGAGTGAGTACAGTGAATTTCCTTAAAAAACAAGAAAGTTCAAAGTTGAAGAAGAAAGCTATTTTCTTTGTTAGGATAAAATAAATCGCTGATTGGTTTTGTAACACAAATAAAAGAAAATACAAAATTGATGATTCAGTCATCATTTTCTTAGAAGTTGTAAGATGTCTTATAGCAATTACAAGATTGCCACTTTGTCAACATCTTTTAGTTAAATCATGTATACTGAAATATTGTTTACTCTTGCATTATATTACTTTTTAATATATCAGTTCATACACATATGAAATTAAATTGAACTATTAATGAAGATGAGCAATGTTGTGTTATTCAGGACAGGAATAGTAAGTGTGTTATGAACAACAATGGCAGAAGAGACTATATGTACACAAAAAAAGAACATTCACGACAGGAACATAGCTATTTTTAAAAGACCATAAGAATACTTTTATTTTGAAAAATTCTGAAAACAGATTTTTATTGTTGTGTTTAAAATATACCCTAAGCATTAAAAATGTTACTTTACAATTTCACCAAAATTGTTGGAGGTAAAGCTAATTTTGACATATCATACAATTCCAGGAGACATCCATTTTAGACAGGTTGGCTTCTACATCCATTAAAACTCCAGAAAAGAAGACAAGAACACCATCAAAATCTAAAGAAGGTAAGCGCATCTAATCCACAGGGTTGTCCATGCTAAAAATATGTTGGCATTCTTGTGATTACATGGTTTATTAACTTTTTTAATCAAGATTGTCAATATCTGCAATTTTTCTATATTATGTATAGGCTTGATTATGAAACACAATCTCTTTTTCCTCTGAATCTGTCAAGTGATAACTATAAAGAAAATTAAAAAAATTCTTGCAATTGCCTTATCAAAATTTCCAGTAATCTCCCCTCTTCTAGATGGTGTGTATTTGAAAAAAACAAACTATATAAAATTTTCAGATATATTGATTATATTTTGTAATCACAAAAAATCTAGGTACAAAACTTTGAAAGCTTCACCATTTCTTAGCCTCTTACAAAATACAATTGCAAATATTTTAGAACATAATTGTTGATATCTCAATACACAGTTGCTTCTGTGTCTGTATGTCAGCTTCTTCTATTTTGTGTAACTCCATCACCTGGATATATGTTTTATTGTATAAACAGTTCATTATGTTGAAAAATGTATAATTTGCCTGTCAATAATTATTTTATTGTTCTAGAATATTTTGTTATAAGCTGCTAAGTCAGAATAATAAATCAGTACAAGGTAAATGTGTGTGTGTGTCAGGTCAATATATGTGTATGATTCGCAGTAGTAGCCTGAAGGTAGAGTCAACATTTGTTTAATTTATTTATTTTTAGTTTGATTTTTATGTTTCTGCAGTATTTTAGGACAATATAGATTGAGATTGTCAAGCTTTATTACGAGCACATAGTAAAAATAGAGTATTTGATATTTTGATAGAAGTTTTGTGTCACCGATTTTATATCTCCCGCCTACAACAGTAAAAGGGCATTATGTTTTCCTGTCTGTGTGTCTGTCTGTCCATCTATGTGTAGTAAGTCAATCCGTCTGTTATCCAGTTAAAGTTTTGGTTTAAGGTAGCTTGTGGTCACATCAACTTGAAACTTAGAGGGGGCATGGTATCCTATGGACACATGTTCTTGTTTTTTTTTGTTTTTTTTGCTTGTTAGAACTGCTGATGTGAATGTCATTCACTGGAAATTACTTTCTATCTTTATTACCACTGAATAATTTCAAAAGCAATCAAGCAACAGCTACAGAAAAATATATCTACTTTATACCAAGAATCGCCACAGTGGTATTGTGGTAATGTGCTAGCCGCGCATGTTGGTTGTCTTTGATACGATCGTTGGCTGGTCAAACCAAAGATTTAGACATTAATGTTTTCTGCCTCTCTGCCAAGGATGCAGAGTCTTCCTGTGGACTGTTACCTTATGAACTAGCACACAAAGGATTTAATTCTGGTAGTCAGTTTAGTACAAAGTAGTGTATGAACAGATTTTCGTCCTTAATATACTTGTAATACTTGATGCAGGACATAAAGCAGTCATCCATCAATCAGTCAGTCAACTGTTCAAAACCAAAATATGCATTATTAATTTATTCTGAATAACTGAAAAAATAGGAACATAATTTGTTTAAGAAATAATTCATGATAGCCATAGATTTGTTGGAAATTTTCACATGGCCTTGGCCGTTATAATCGAGTTTTATCCTGAACAATCGTGGGGAATAAAATTAATGAATATAATGGCCCAGGCCATGTGAAAATGATAACAAATCTATGGCTTGCATGAACTATTTGGATTCTAATTGGGCAAAATGGTAATTTAAAAAACTGAAGTGTAGGTAAGTGTGCTGTGAATTATTTCTTAAATAACCTTGTGAAAAAAGTGTTTAATCCTTATAGTTCTCAATCTAAATAATTTGTTTTTTGTTGGCTACTATTTTCTGTCCAATCCATAGTTGACATGTCGTATCTAAGGAATGAGCTGCCATGTGGACTTGCTGAAATCCATAAATGTGTAAATTATGCAATAGAAAAGAAAATGAAACAACACATACCTCAAAACTCCATTGTAATGCAATTTTATCAGAATTTGGACTGTAAAAGTAAAGATATAACCTTCAGCTGGAGAGATTTCATTGGTACATCACTGAGTCTGCACTAAGTATAGATATATCAGAAAATTTATGATGTTGTTGTTTACAAAGCGAAAGAAGCACGTCATATCAGAATAATGAATAATATTTGTTATTTTTGTGGTTGCATTTAATATCTTGGCACCTTTGAGGAAACCTTTATAGTTTATGTTTCACATTTTAGATAAAAGTTTTGATGAGACAGTAGTTGGTCATAACATGAAAATGGAGTATGTTCCAAAGAAAGCGAATCACTATACTCAGTCTAGCAAACCTCAGTCGACATCAGTAGAACCTGCTAATGATGTGGAGAATGCTTTCCAATCTAAAGTACAATCTCATAAAGAAAGGGTAGCCAAAATCAGGAAAGCCAGGAGATCAGCAGAACTTATACAACGAGCATGGAGAAACTATATCAAAAGCAAAAACAAAAAACGGCGTTACTAAAATCATAAATGGACTGTAATATAAGGGTATTTTAGTTAATTTTATGGTATTATTTTTAGTTTTTAGTCTAAATCTGCATTTTTTAGCATTATATTGATTTAGATTGTTGAAAATCATGAAATGTGATTAGTTATGCATTTGATTTTTTTAGTATTTGCTATATTGATAGAAGGCTAGTCAAAATATTTTGTTAAATACCGTCTGTGATATCACTTGTTTACTCATTCCACCAAAAATGTGCTATATCTTAACACTTCATTAACTTCAGGGAATATTCACAGGCACTAGGGAAATGAACACCCCTTTTTCGAAATTTTTTTTTTTGTGTTTTTTTTTAATATTGTAACTTATTTTGACTTATTAAATATGTTCTTGCTCTAATCCATATGATATTACAATAACAGTACAATCAATCAGCTATCCAGAAATTCAAATTTTCATACTTGGGTAGATTTTATTTCGCCAAGTCTATTACTGATGAGGGAGACGTCAAACACATGCTCTGTATGACTCCAAATGCTATACATGAATAATGAAGTCAGATAAGTTTGCAAGGTTTCCCACATTTTATTAACTTTTGGTGGCTGTAAATAATTGGGAAACCTTTCAAACTTCATGATTTATGTATTGCATGTATTGATAAAATAAAAACTTCTCCTGAACTTGAACTGAAATGATGTTAATTCTCATTATTGTAGGTGTAATACTATTTTCCCGTACTATTTTCCCGTTTTAGTAGTACTTGATGTGTCCAAACTGGTTTTCCGCAAAAACAATATTAACTGATCTGATTAGATGAATTTCCTTTTGTTTTATTTTTTACAAAGTCGTTTTCAAAGTTTCTGTAGACAATAAATAACACCCCACGCCAACATTTGGCAGAATTTATGTAAAGACTAGTGCAATGATTTTTACTCCTTCACAAATTTCCTGTTGTAACATTAATGAACACATCATCATTGCCCGTTGATTTTCTCTGTGCCTTAATATTTATGTCTGGATATTTAGAAAACTATCCATCTGTCATGTTCTGTGCCTTGTGTTTATTTTATAGTCAATCATATTTCTAGTTAATGCTAGATATTTTAGAGGGACATAACTTTATGAACTTACACCTTATTTTGTCTATTTTGTTGTAATGAAACTCAGGACTGCAAATTGTGACTTTGTAATGCAAGTTTTGTGGATATCTGTAATTTTGCTTTAATCAGTTTAGACATATTCAAATGAATTGAACTATAAATGACTTTAATACAAACAGCAGGTTATATGTATGGTAATAAGTGCCAGTCTGTAATGGTTATTACCAATCATTCTATTTAGGAGAGTATTTTCAGTGTTGCCAGTGTTAATGACTACATATATTTTTTTTTTAAATACTATGAAGTTAAATACAACAGCATTTGGAAAAACAATAAATCCAAATTATTTTTGTTTGTTTTATGACATTAAGAAAAATTTACTGCTGGTATCTGATACCAGTCAATAAAGCATTAAAATCATAGAGTAAGATTTCTCTGAAGAGGCTTGTCCCTGTTTTGAGCTAATTTAAATCTTACAGAAAAATTGTCTTTTATTTATAATTTTCCGTCCAAAATGAGTTTATGGCCAATATTTTTTTTTTATTGTGATATTGATTTAAAACATTCCATTTTTTTGACAGATATTTTATATTTGATTTTTTTAGAAGTTGATTTTTGAGATACATTTATATTTATTGCATTTATATTTATTGTAAAAACAAAAAAATAGATTTTGCCCTTGTCATATGTTATGTATAGATCAGATTTGGGTAACATGAATGTTGATTTTGTGATGGTTGTGCAAGTTATACAATTATTTCCAGAATGCATTTTCCTGTCTTGAACATCTAAAAGAGGTCCTCTCTTATACTGACCATTGTCTAGGGAAATTTAATCTCATTTGTTCTATTTCTCAGATGTAACAATTTAAATTTAATGAAATAATATATTTATTTTGATTTGACAGTTTATACATGAAATGTCCATGCACAGTCATTATCATTTGTTGCAATAGTAGACAATGGATCCCCCCCCCCCCCCCCACTCAATGCTTTTATTGTTACTACAAAAAAACATCAGAATACTCTTGAATTGTAATGGTGTTTTCTTTGCAGCAGTAATAAAACCACTTATAATGACTGTTAATATCAATGATGTTATAGCCTCTTGTGACCATGACAATTTTAATGTCAATGATGTTACAGGTTTTTGCGATAAAGACTATATTTATATCAGTGATGTTATAGCCTCTTGTGACCATGACATTTTTAATGTCAATGATGTTACAGGTTTTTGTGATAAAGACTATATTAATATCAGTAATGTTATAGCCTCTTGTGACCATGACAATTTTAATGTCAATGATGTTACAGGTTTTTGTGATAAAGACTATATTTATATCAGTGATGTTATAGCCTCTTGTGACCATGACATTTTTAATGTCAATGATGTTACAGGTTTTTGTGATAAAGACTATATTAATATCAGTGATGTTATAGCCTCTTGTGACCATGACATTTTTAATGTCAATGATGTTACAGGTTTTTGTGATAAAGACTATATTTATATCAGTGATGTTATAGCCTCTTGTGACCATGACAATTTTAATGTCAATGATGGTTACAGGTTTTTGTGATAATGACTATATTTATATCAGCGATGTAATAGAGTCTTGTGACCATCACTTTATGTAATCTCTGTGATGTTTATAGACTTTTTGATTCTGTTTGTTAGTTATTACAAATTATTTATTTTTGGCAGCACAAATGTGCTTCAGTGTCTTGTACTTAAATAAATTTTATATCAATGTTCATTATGAATCTTATCCCATATTGTTGCCTTAAATATACCTAATATGGGGAGATTTAAGGGAATAAAAGAAAAGTTCAAGTCATATTTATAGATGGAGTGATTGATAGATTGTTTGTATTTAATGCCAGTTTTAGCACTCATGGCTTTTTCATGAGGGTCAGTTTTTAAAGGTGGAGGAAGCTGGAGTACCCAGGGATAACCACAGACGTTATGTGGGAAAAAATAACAATTATACCCGAGTAAGCTCAGAGTAGAACACACCTGGCCACAATCGGGGTTCGAACTGACAACCTCAGAGTTGACAGGCTAGTAACCACTGTAGATGTTCACATAAGAACACTAGGCCACAGAGGCCCTTTATAAATGGCACTTATAATATAAACCAAAACTCAAGGTCCATACATAACACAAATCTTAACAATTAACAGAATACAGTCAAAACTAAAACTTCAGTAAAATATAGTGATAAAAAATTTAGATGAACATACTCTGCTGAGGCTGAGATTGAAATTACATGAATATGAACATCATTATTTTAAGAGGAAAACAGTCTGGAACATCCCAGTACAGTTCATTGACTTTATAATGTTAATGTAATACTGTAACTAAAGTTTGACTCCACCTTTAACACATCCACACACAATGTTATTCTCCAGTGTTCCATGAAAAACATATAAGAAATAAGATGTCAAATTGACTACAAACTGGGTTTTCTGAAGGTGCTTTCAGGCTTGTTTGACCTGCCACCAAACTGTCAGAATCATCAATACCATAATTGACCGCCATTTTGGTATCACTGACAAACACATGAAAATTTGAAAAGTATTGGTGAAACGATTTATAAGTTATTGCATGGAAACAATGTGATGTGTCATTTTCCAATCTATTGATGAAAATCTTCAATATCGAACTGGACCTTAATTTTGTTATCAGTAACAACATGTTAAAATTTGTAGTATAAATAAAAGGTGATAGGGGGTATACAGAAATAAGACGGGAAACAAACGAATAACATCTTGATGGTTAACATAATCTTCAACAATAAACCAGTTAAAATTTGTAAATCTTATAATTGCAGGATATAGAAATCTACATTACAATGTAAAACTGCCTCTGTGGTCTCATGGTAAGGTGTTATCTTGAGTGTGGGACCTCTACCTAAGTCAAACCAAGTATTTGTCTCTTCTCTACAAAGTATGCAGCATTTTGTAGTCCGAACAATGTGCTCTAGTAGGTGATGAGCTCATGACCACTCTTCTTATCTTGTGAGCTATCACACTCAAAATCTATTTCAGTATGTTGGTCTAGTAGTACAAAGCATGTTATAAATATTGTCATCTAGAATATGCATTCAAACTGACAATCAATCACTGTCAACCAATTGGAATCACTAACTAACCCTGGCAGCCACATCTTTTTGGTCAGATCAGAATAAAATGAAATGCATTCTCAAAAGACCATCCATCAATTATAGCCGATATTTAAGGTCAGTAAGAGAAAACAACAAAAAAGGTGATTTCCCATATTTCTGTTTCAATGTAATATATGTGGTTTCAGTCATACTTTCATACATCTACATAATTCATGCAAAGTTTGGTCCATATTGGCTCAGCATTTTCAGATTTAATTGCGAACATTTTAAAGAAAACAAACAGAACTGACTTTTAAGACAGAGGCCATATCCTAGTGGTCCTTTAGGCTAGGGGAATTTACATAATTAGGTGTTACACTATCTTACAAAACTACTGTAAATTCAGAAATTATTGCGAGGTTTTTATTTATGCAAATAGTGTGACTGGGTTAGTATCGCAATGATTAGAACTCGCAGTCTGATATCTGATATATGCATCTGTATGCAGAATTTCCTTAAATCGCAATAATTAATCTTGCATTATTGTCCATTCTTCATAAATCGCAATAATAAATGTACGCAATAATTTCTGAATTTACAGTAATTAGGATGCATGTACCGGTATTCAGATTTTAATGGTCTAGTAAAAGTACTTCATTAACAACAATTCCTCAGACAGCAAAACATATGAACATAGAAACTTCTCTACTTGGAATACTTTTTAATATTTCAAATTTTGAACAGAATAAAAATTCAATAAATTGCTCCGCTGGGCGCAGCTTGATACGACCGCAGAGTTCGAACCCTGAACAGTTGGGGCAAGTATGGACACAACATTCAAGCTTGATACAGCACTGAATTTGGATTGTGATTAAATATTTGACACAGCATAGGTTTCTGACACTGAATGAATGTGGTATAAGAACTTGAATTTTTTAATTTACCTATTCAAACCATATCATTATTATTTGCTTTTATATATAAATCAGAAATAACCAATTTAAAATGAAAAATTTTAAAGAAAAAAAAGGAAAATAAAATCCCCCCCAAATGTTTTTAACCCCCTTATGATTCATCACCCCCAAAATCAATCCCAGCCTTTCCTTTGTGGTATGGTACCTTGCAGTACAATTTCAGAGAGATCCATACACTTGAACACAAGTTATTGTCTGGAAACTAGAAAAAGGCTTGTTTTTTTTGGCCCCTTTTTCACCCCAAATTCCTAAACGTTTAGGGCAATTACCCCCAAACTCAAACCCAGCTTTCCCTTTGAGATATGGAACCTTGTAGTACAATTTCATAAAGATCCATACACTTACACACAAGTTATTGTCATGAAACTAGAAAAATGCTTATTTTTTTACCCCTTTTTGGCCCCTAATTCCTAAAATTTGGAGGCAATTACCCCCAAAATCAATCCCAGCATTCCCTTTGTGATATGGAACCTTGTGGTACAATGTCGGAGAGATCCATGCACTAACACACACGTTATGTCTGGGATTTACAAAAAAGCTTATTTTTGGCCCTTAATTCCCTAACTGTTGGTACCATAACCCCCAAAATCAATCCCAACCTTCCTTTTATGGTATTGAACCGTATTGTAAAATTTCATAGAGATCCATTCACTTGAACACAAGTTATTGTCTGGCAACTAGAAAAATGCTTATTTTTGGCCCCTTTTTGGCCCCTTATTCCTATTCATTTTGGGCAATTACCCCCAAACTCAATTCCAGCTTTCCTTTTGTGATATGGAACCTTGTAGTACAATTTTAGAAAGATCCATACACTTACAAGTTATTGTCATGAAACTAGAAAAATGCTTGTTTTTTGCCCCTAATTCCTAAAATTTAGGGCAATTACCCCCAAACTCAAACCCAGCTTTCCCTTTGAGATATGGAACCTTGTAGTACAATTTCATGAAGATCCATACACTTACACACAAGTTATTGTCATGAAACTAGAAAAATGCTTATTTTTTTACCCCTTTTTGGCCCCTAATTCCTAAAATTTGGAGGCAATTACCCCCAAAATCAATCCCAGCATTCCCTTTGTGATATGGAACCTTGTGGTACAATGTCAGAGAGATACATGCACTTACACACAAGTTATGTCTGGAAGTTACAAAAATGCTTATTTTTGGCCTTTTTGGCCCCTAATTCCTTAACTGTTGGTACCAAAACCCCCAAAATCAATTCCAACCTTCCTTTTATGGTATTGAACCTCATGGTAAAATTTCATAGAGATCCATTTACTTAAACTAAAGTTAGAGTGCGAAAACCAATGTGTCTTCGGACGACGACAACAACGACGACAACAACGCCAACGTCATACCAATATACGACCACATAAATTTTTTTGCGGTTGTATAAAAATTACTGACCCCTAAAGGTTGGAATATCTCCCTGAAGTTGAAGTGCATAGAGACTCATTCAACAACATCAATGGCATAAAGTAAAATCAACCATATATCAATACACCATTTCTCTAGTCATTCTTCATTACTGGACATCACAAAGGTTCCTGCCAAATTTTGAAGTCATAATAAAATTTTCTGACACCACAAAGGAAAAGTGATTGTTGTACGACGTCAATAGTTAGAAGTGTCGCAAATTCTCAAATAGCAATAAGGTCTATGGTATACCATAAATACTTATAGAATAACTAATCATCTCCTTCAAAAATATTTGTACACCAGTGATTTCAAATTTGTACTTTATAAACATCAAAAGTCCTTGTTAAAAAAAAACTAATCCAAAATTTTGAACATAAAAAAACTAATCCAAAATTTTGAACATAAAACTTATACTCAATGAGTGACAAACAACACATTAATTCAAAAATGTGCACATGAGTGAATTATGTTGTTCATCACAATATTTTCAATATTTGACTTCTTGACATTGACATTTAATATAAATAAAGTAGAACTTTGAAGTCACTGGAACATGACTGCAGGAAGCAGGGATACTTATGCAATTGTACACAAAAATGTTCCATAAAATGAACCCAAATCAGTAATCTTTACATTACGAGTTGACAACAATGATGATGCACAGCCAGAAAAGTGACAATCCTGTCTCATTAATCCTATTTTTTAATAACACAAGAAAAGAATTTCATATCAGTTTAATATTTGATCAGCAAAGATAAATACTATATATTTAGCCAAAATGTCTCTGAGGGGGATTATTCAGGGTCATGACACTGTGACTTTAAGTCAAACTTCAATCTGAATCTCCAATTTAAAAAAAAATGTTGTTCTCAAAGGGGTTTGTCTGAACCCCTCTTGCTACAGGTATTCCATGTTAAAAAAGAAAACTGAAGATAGAAACATGATCTTAGTATTTTAATTTATACAATACAACAAACATTTATGAATATACAATAATTTCATGATTAAAGATTCTATGAGATCAATCTGTATCACAGTTTTGACATATTGTGCTCAATAAACAGCTGCGCACAACGCATAATACCCTATTCTTGTGCATATTGAAATTGTTACAAAAATAAAATCAGGTGTTTAGAAGGCATTTAATCAGAAGCAAATATAATGGCTCCATAGAAAAACACGCATGAGGATATCCTTCGACAAGAATTGTGTCAATTATGACTGTTAAAAGTCTCATAACTCTGGAATGAGAAACCAGAAAAATTTCATAATCAAGAGTACATTCATCAATCAAGGCATACTAGAGTTAGTGCACGAGATGTGAATAATTGCCTTAATTCAAATGGTTCAAGTCCTGTAACTCTGAAATGTCATCGAAAGCTTTTTTACATCAATCCTTGTGTTGTGTTAAAATTGTATGATCATTGCTTAAAGCAATTTTGAGTTAATGTACGAAGTGTTGACTGAGGGATGGACGAACATTGGTATACTATAATAAGTCCTGTCTTGGGCTAATAAAAATCTTACTGACTCTATTAGTCTGGAAACATAATATCATAAGGAGGTAGATTAAGTAACTTCTCAGTTGAGATACAATAAAATATTAGCTTCTCTTGTGGTTCATTTTAAAAAAATGTATGTTTTTCTTCAGTAGGTGCTTTTTAAGGTAGTGTTACTGTATTGGAATTATAATATATTCAATGGAGCAAACGTGTTCTTTCCATGTGATATTTGGGTTAAGTGATACACAAGATCAAAGTGTATAATTGTAACAACTAACTTGTGATAATTATTCAATAGATTTGACAGTTTGGGAAAATGCAGTTAAAACGGAAATTCTTTAAACGAGACAGTTCTTTAATTACAACTGGGATATTTTCAACAAGGCTTTAATTTCAGACATATGAAATGTTTAAATTAGACCAAGAATTTCTTATATGAGTGGTCTAATTTAATGTGTATTTCTGAAGTTGTTTTAAACTGTACTTTCTTATAATTGTCAGAAATTAAATTCTTGCAAAAAATTTCCCCATCAACAATTAATGTGTTCTGACTATAGTTTAGCACCATAGATATATCTATCCTATGATAATAATGTAAATAAACATTTAATGATGTAAAACATTAAATGAAATATATATTTATATATCAAAATACAATTGAGTAAAATGAAAGACATATAAATATTGCCTGAAGATTCAAAACAGCTTATTAATGCCCTCTGCAACTTCTCTGCATGAAGAATAATGACAAGATACAAAAAAGGAAATTCAAATGATATCTTCTTGTCAGTTATAATCTATTTTCTATTATTTCATGACACCTGTACATCCATTCATTATCTCTTTGTTGATATTGTGAAACATTCACATTGCCATTAAATATTAAAGATTGTCTAAATGCTTTATTGAAATCTATCAAGCTTTTAGGAGAAAGGGGTGTTCATTCTTCTATATTATACCTCTACATGTGAGGTTAAGTATAATCAATCATTTATTATGATTGATTGTCCTTTGTCTTACATCTAGAAGCATACTATAGGATAAGAAATGACCAATGAAATAAGGTATATAAGTCTGCAATTTGTAAAGAGACAAACTGACAATTTGGTGTGACTCGAATTGGCTGAAATGATAAGCTATCAAGTTGGTCTAATCTAAAATTATAGACTTTCAATTTGTGTATCCTGAAATAATAGACTCTCAATATGGTGTGGCCTTATTGTGTCTTGAAACAATGGAATATCATTTGAAGTGGCCTGATACAACGGTACATAAATTTGCTGTGGAATACAAAAACAGAGGAAATACATTTGAAAGCACAACATTGTTATAAATTGCACTGAATATTAAACATCATTCTTTTCTTTTGATAGTTCCTGGAATGGATTTTCCTCTTCCCTGTATCATTTAGGAAGACAGATCTTTGTCAAATATGTACTCTCCTAGTCCTGGGCCAACATTCTTTAGCCTGGTTGCATAATCTGACAATGTCTTGATTATTTCCACTTGTTGACCCAAGAAATGGTCTTCAAGGAAATCTTCAAACTAATGAAAATAAAAATTCAATTAAACAATTAGTTACTCAAAAACACATTATTCAAAGAATTCTCCAAACTTGCCAGAATGGCCAACAAAATTCAATATAGCCTATTAAAGTCTACTTCATTTTGGTAGTATATTTAATATCACAACATATTTTTGTAAATATTTTCATTTTTAGTTCTTGTAGAATTTACTTTTGATGGACATTTAGGTCATCCATATTTCTTAATGAAGTTAAAAAAAAAATTTATCAAACTAAAATTGGTAACAAAAGGCAACAGTATTTTTAATGAATCTTTTATGGTCAATTTTTCATTAACAACAGTTAAATCCATGTAAGTGGTTTCTTAAAGAGGATATATACATGTATCATATTCCTTAGTTTTGTAGCAGTCCCACTTTTACAATATTTGCAGGATTTTGAATAGATATTTTGTGGATTTTAATCAAAAAGTAACACATCCCACTGTTGATTGATCAGTGGAGTTAGAATTCATAAGTTTTTCCTAGAGAGATGGGGATGGTATTCACCAACAACATTATCATACATACATGTGCATCACCCTGTGTACAAGAAATCTTGTGTAACAACATTATCATACATACATGTGCATCACCCTGAGTATAAGAAATCTTGTGTAACAACATTATCATACATACATGTGCATCACCCTGTGTACAAGAAATCTTGTGTAACAACATTATCATACATACATGTGCATCACCCTGTGTACAAGAAATCTTGTGTAACAACATTATCATACATACATGTGCATTACCCTGTGTACAAGAAATCTTGTGTAACAACATTATCATACATACATGTGCATCACCCTGTGTACAAGAAATCTTGTGTAACAACATTATCATACATACATGTGCATCACCCTGTGTACAAGAAATCTTGTGTAACAACATTATCATACATACATGTGCATTACCCTGTGTACAAGAAATCTTGTGTAACAACATTATCATACATACATGTGCATCACCCTGTGTACAAGAAATCTAGTGTAACAACATTATCATACATACATGTGCATCACCCTGTGTACAAGAAATCTTGTGTAACAACATTATCATACATACATGTGCATCACCCTGTGTACAAGAAATCTTGTGTAACAACATTATCATACATACATGTGCATCACCCTGTGTACAAGATATCTTGTGTAACAACATTATCATACATACATGTGCATCACCCTGTGTACAAGAAATCTAGTGTAACAACATTATCATACATACATGTGCATCACCCTGTGTACAAGAAATCTTGTGTAACAACATTATCATACATACATGTGCATCACCCTGAGTACAAGAAATCTTGTGTAGAGCCAGAATGGCCTCATTGACCTTTTTCTCCAGACTTAACGATGTCTGTACTGCATCCAAACCAGTTTTCCATTCATCTTTGTCTGGTTTCTACCAAAATACAATTAAAAAAATTGTCATATTAATGGCCACAGGGTAAACATTGCCCATCTGGTAAAAAATTAGAATAAAAGAGATCATGTATCATCTTATTGGTGGGAACATGTACAAGTGAGGCTATCTAGACCATGTGTTGTTCATTGGTGGGAACATGTACAAGTTAGGCTATCTAGACCATGTGTTGTTCATTGGTGGGAACATCTAGTACAAGTTAGGCTATCTAGACCATGGGTTGTTCATTGGTGGGAACATGTACAAGTTAGGCTATCTAGACAATGTGTTATTCATTGGTGGGAACATGTACAAGTTAGGTTATCTAAACCATGTTTGTTCATTGGTGGGAATATGTACAAGTTAGGCTATCTAGAACATGTGGTGTGTATTGGTGGGAACATCTAGTACAAGTTAGGTTATCTAAACCATGTTTGTTTATTGGTGGGAACATGTACAAGTTAGGTTATCTAAACCATGTTTGTTTATTGGTGGGAACATGTACAAGTTAGGTTATCTAGACCATGTTTGTGTATTGGTGGGAACATGTACAAGTTTGGTTATCTAAACCATGTTTGTTCATTGGTGGGAACATGTACAAGTTAGGCTATCTAGACCATGTTTGTTCATTGGTGGGAACATGTACAAGTTAGGCTATCTAGACCATGTGTTGTTCATTGTGGTGTTTGTTTGTACATTTATTGTGTTTAATGAGTTGGTTGTTGGTGATTGGTATTCTCTATTTGTACACCTATTTTTTCGAATGAGTCAGTTGGTAGTGATTGGTGTTTTCTGTTTGTACATCTATTTCGTTGAATGAGTCGGTTCGTGGTGATTGGTGTTGTCTGTTTGTACATCTATTTCATTGAATGAGTCCGTTTGTGATGATTGGTCTTGTCTGTTTGTACATATTTTGTCGAATGAGTCAGTTCGTGGTGATTAGTGTTGTCTGTTTGTACATATTTTGTCGAATGAGTCAGTTCGTGGTGATTAGTGTTGTCTGTTTGTACATATTTTGTCGAATGAGTCAGTTCGTGGTGATTAGTGTTGTCTGTTTGTACATATTTTGTCGAATGAGTCAGTTCGTGGTGATTAGTGTTGTCTGTTTGTACATATTTTGTCGAATGAGTCAGTTCGTGGTGATTAGTGTTGTCTGTTTGTACATATTTTGTCGAATGAGTCAGTTCGTGGTGATTAGTGTTGTCTGTTTGTACATATTTTGTCGAATGAGTCAGTTCGTGGTGATTAGTGTTGTCTGTTTGTACATATTTTGTCGAATGAGTCGGTTCGTGGTGATTAGTGTTGTCTGTTTGTACATATTTTGTCGAATGAGTCGGTTCATGGTGATTGGTGTTGTCTGTTTGTACATATTTTGTCGAATGAGTCGGTTCATGGTGATTGGTGTTGTCTGTTTGTACATATTTTGTCGAATGAGTCGGTTCATGGTGATTGGTGTTGTCTGTTTGTACGGTCTTATGTTAGGTAATTGCTTTTAAATCATTTTTATGTATGGTTGATTAACTAAGGATTATATAAATAATGAAATAATAATCTTTGTTGGTAACTTTAGTCCTCAAGTAGATATATCAAATGTCAAAGTTTCATTTAAAGTAACATAGTTCTACTAAGTAATCTAGATAAGGTAGCACTACAGTCAGAATTTTCAGACGCCAACCAACATTCTTTAAAGATTAATTTCTCCAAAACTACTCAATGGATTTTTAAAATCTTTAACTCATTTTAAAGCTGAAATATTACTCTTTCATAATCCATAGATAAATTTATTTTTGGTATGATAAATCTTAAAATATAGCTCATTAATTTCCAAAAAAGTGGTCTTCCAACTTGGATGGAAATGGTAAATTCAGGTCAAATGGTAGTAAAAATTTGTTTTCATCCCTTTAATCAACCATATACAAACTACAAAACTGTGTATCAGATTTTTGATATATGCCTCCAGTAATAAGATATATTATTTTTACTGCTGGATGCCAAACCTCATTTCACCTTTCATCTTTGGAGACCTATAAATTCATTTAGAAACAAATTATCCAAAAACTGGGACACGGTATTGTAGAAAATACTCCCTTTAATCACATATATCAAAGTCAAGCCAAAGGGGGTACCCATAAAGTTTATATTTTCATTTTTTCCTAACAAATCTCATGAAAAATTGTTCTGAGAAATGACCTAAAAACGGAATTTCCCCCTTTAATAGAACCCCTATAAATGTAACATTAATACAAAAATTCCACTGGGAACACCCCAGGAGTATTCTGACACCATTACTTTATCAATAGAACCACACACTTTGTCTCTTTGATGCTCTTATGCTGTAAATTTTGCATTATGTGTGGCACTGTGCAACACTAACTTGGCATTTGGCGGGAGTTTGACGTCACAGATTTGACCAATATCTGTGATGTAGTAATTAAATATAGACAAAGCTCCGCCTCTGTCAAGACAGTCTAAGATAAGAGAATAACAGGATTGACAAGCTGCATATAATCAATATTTATCATCATTATTCTCACTATAAAGAATAAATTTCATTTGAATTTTAAAAAGAAATATACTATTACTGAAATTTAAGCTAGAACATTAAAATTGTGCATCAAAACACATGTTAATAAAAAGATCCAAGACCATCCACTTCTTTAAAAAAAGACACTCCCACATGATTTTTGAGTTTTATGGAATTGAAAAATTTCAGATAAACTTAAAGTTGGTTAAAATTCCTAAAACTGTATTTAAATGTAGAAGACCAAATTTATACAGGCAGTCAGAGGATTTCAAAGATACTTTCACACTCTTTTCCATATTTTTTTTTCATTTTTTGTAGATTTCATCCTTTAGATTTTTTCCTTCATATCTTTTTCTTTTTCTCTGTTTATAAACATGTTATATATATTACTTTTGTTGCAATACAATGAGATAAGACCACAATATTTATCTTGTGATCAGGGATTAACAGCTGGACACTGGTATCAACAGATGATTGACATATTAGCCCCTCCCAAATGCCTATATATTTAGATAAATTACCATGTGCTTTTATTTACATAAGTTCATTATTAATTTACTCCCTGTTGTGATATGACAATGACTTTGGGATTTTTACAAACTGTGCAGAATAATACTTAATTCAAAATTATGTGATAAAAAAAAATATCTTCAAAAAATCATTGTTAGACTGTAGTACTACCTTAATAGAGGTCTTTCACATTCGTGCATTTCCCCCTACATTTCTAGTGTCACAATGGTTATGTTATTACATAACACTCATAGGCTATGATTCAAACACACCATTAACACTAACTGACCTGACTTTAATCGGTATTAATCATTATTAAAATAGAACTGGAAATTGGTCTTTTATATCTAACAAAATTCTACAAAAGGCCAGGCTTTAAAGATCCTTTGTTTTTACTTTAACCATATTCAGAATTGGATGGTAGTTAATTTCTTTTTTTGTGAAAAAAGTGTTTAATCCTTTGTTACATTTTGAAGAAAATACAACTACATGTATGGTATATGCTTTGTAATTTAAACATACATAATCAATGAACTGTCTTATTACATTTCAAGTTTTATATAGGAATGACAGATGGATGAATCTTGGTAAATCCACTGTATATACATGTATATTTCAGTTAATTCAAAATATATAGTAAGGGTGTACATGCTGAAATGTCTTGAATTCTTTTAAAAATTGTGATAGAATTTTATGTTAAATGTGGCCGTACAGTTTCTTATAGTTGCTTCATTTGGACTCTGTTGGATAGTTGTCTCATAAGCAATCAGGATTGTGTCACAACAAAAAATTAAAATAGCCATTTAAGACATCATCATTATTTAGACTAGTAATACCTGAACATCCTGAAGTACAATTCTTCCACCTCTTTTATTTTGATACTCCATTAACTTTTCTGCCTCACATCTCTTTTGTTTTGACAGTTTCTCAAAATATTTATGGAAACCTGGAAGTGCTATATCATCTCTGTCAAAGTAATATGCCTGGAAATAATAATTTTCATTGTATTGAGTTATGATTTGAAAAAAACAACATTCTGGATATATCAACTGTAGATTCATTATTATAGTCAAATGAAATCAGACATAGTATATCTAGTCTGCATCAATCACTTTTAATAATAAAAAAAAATGTTATTCTTTATTCTAATATGACTGCTTCTTTCGCTTTGTAAACAACACCTTGATAAAATTCTAGATATATCTATACTTAGCGCAGACTCAGAGATGTGCATATTGGTGGTTGTTACTAGTTACCTCCCACGTAAATCCTCATGTATCGTTCCCTATGTGCAAACAGTATGCTGATTTCGTTATGTTCAAATTGAAATTGGTAAAGAAACTACAGAACCGTTATTCCGATTCTAATGCATAACAAAAAGAATTAATGCACAAGAGCTTAAAAAATGTATAAAATCAAAATAAAATAAAATTCCGCGAAATTTCATGAATGATTTTGGCGCAATAACGTCCGATGTCATAACATGACGTCATACGAATGAAAACTCTCAAGCTGAAGGTTTTCTGTTACGTATACGCCCTAAGTTCAGATAATATTGCATTAAAATGGAGTTTTGAGGTAGGTGGTGTTTCATTTTATGTTCTAAAGCATTATTCCCACATTTGTGGATTTCAGCAAGTCAACATGGCAGCTCACTCCTTAGTTATGACATGTCAACTCTGGATTTGAAGTATTTCTTAACTTATCTGGAACTCAAGAATTTAGACAGAACTGAAATTTGAAACTTAAAAAAAACAAAAGAAGAGTGTGTCTGAGGACACCAATGCCCTCACTCAAGCTTGCTTAATATAAAATGTGAAAATACTTTTGGAGAGAATTTGATGTGACTGCTAGTTTTTAAAGAGATCTAGATCTATTGTTCTAGTCTAAGGTTTTTTGTGCTGTGTGTTATTTACATGTTTTCACTGTTATGTTTTTATTTCTTACCGCCTTACATAATAAGCTTTGTGATTTAAGACCTTAATAGTAGTTCAGTGAAGATCACACTTTTTGTCCTTAGCATTGTGTATTAGTGTCATAAAATTTGTATGAGGCAAACTTAAGTTAGAGTGGGAAGACAAAAAAATTTGCAATACCAAGTTATAAAGGGATATAACTCTAGAACGGTGACTGACTTACTGCCCAAATTCTTTCAGCGAGTTTTGGTGCATAGCATGTCCAGTGGAATTTTCATCAACTAGGTAAACTTCTTTCAGCTGATTTTGTATGTTAAGGTAAACATTAAAGAGGGTCGTAATGGGGGTACCTTCATGACGAATAACAGTAAAAATTCTTGCCAAATGAAGTTAACGATAATTTTTGGTCCATGACAATAAAATGTACACTTTCTTTTAGACAATAAAAAACCTACTGATTTTGACGAATCACGTTAATTTTTTTCCAAAAATAACGCCAGGTAACGATAATTATTTGAGACCTCTGACGAATCATGATAAGGATATTTTGATGAATGACGGTAAAATTTTAACCAATTTGACGCTAACTGTAGCCTAAAATGACAGTTTGATGCCTGACGGTAAAGGGCATTCCTATCCTCATTAAACAAGCCGGCATTCGTCAAAATCAGTCTATTTATTAATGTCTAAAAGAAAGTGTACATTTTATCGTCATGCAACAAAAATTACTGTTAACGTCATTTGGCAAGAATTTTTACCGTTATTCGTCATGAAGGTACCCCCATTACGACCCTCATTAAACCTAATGACATGTAATAAATAACACAAAATAAACATCTAACCAACATTTTGGCTCCTATACAACTTCATTTAAATAATATACGGTAGTGATGTGGTCTCAATGTTTTGGCTTATGATATGCAGAAATATCAACTCTTTTAAATGAAAGCAACTATTTTAAATCATTTAATTGGAGGGAGCCACGCAGCGACGCCGACGGACACACAGCGACCAAGCATAAAAAAATGAGCGAGTGCAGAGATTTAATTCTTATTAGATTGGAATTAAAGAAAATTTTTTTTCTCAAAAACAGTTCCCCTCATTTAAAGGATAGTTACTCAATCGGGGAGCCTTTCCCCATTTTGGCGTTCCCAACCTCATAAACAGAACACATTGAAAAAAAATATTTTACCATTGACTGATAAATATAAGACGCATGCAGTTCGAGATTTATATGCTTGTTGATTCCCGCCTCAGTTTCAGCATGAAAGTTTTGTCGAGGTTGTGTCTGAGACATCTTGGGACTGTTTACAGATTTGTGATTTCCTGTGATTCCTTGAATCAAAAAATGGCCGGAAGGAAATAATGAACTTTCTTTGTAGAAAATTCCTCCCCTTTTTGGGAGCACCACAGAATTACATTGAACAGCTGGAACAAAAGTGGATACTTATCTAAAATAAGTTTTTCGTATAATGATATAAATGTTTCAATTTTGATCTTCGTTCAAGTTACCTTTGTAAGAGTTCAAGACAATGAAATATTAAAAAAAAAGATTTTCAGCAGTTAATTTTGCTTACTTTCGTTTTGTTTGTTTGTAATTGAGGTCGATCCGCATTTTATATTTATCGTTTATTGAGGTTTCATGGTTGAGTGAATACACATTGTAAACCGATTGCAAGGATGTTGTAAACAATCTTTGAGTTCAGATATTGTTATTTACACGGATTAAAATGGATATATCATAAAACATGCGTGTCTATGTTTTTAAAAAATGAAGGCATTCATTGCTTTCCCATTTATTTGGACTTTTATATTGGGTAAGTTATGCATTTTATATACGATCAGAGTTGTTACAAAAGTGAACCTTAAACAATGTAGTATTTCAATTAAGAACAAAGTTATCTGAACAGCATGATATTGAAGATGGTGACGATGAAAAATAAAGTCAAATTAAAAAATAGTTCATAATTATGTATAATATGCCTACATAAATGTACAGGAAATTTCAAATAAAATACAGAACTCTATATGTAATTTTTTGTGAACCAACCTACATGTACTATCAAAGTAGCTGAGGAAATCACAATATCCAGTTGTGGTTCTGAAAAAATTTAAATGGGATGGTGGGTAGAAATAATATTATTTCAACAAATAAGTATGAAAAGTGGAAAGTCATACTAATGCAAACTCATACCATTGTCAACTTTTTACAATAAACATTTATAAAAGAGTGTCCAATATCCCAACTGTTTTATAAAATGTTTTTAAAAAATGGATATAATTTTGATATTTATTTGAGTGAAATGTAATGACCACAATTGATTTATCTGAAATTCGGTGAAATTAAAAACCTTGCAAGATTTTCTTTTGTCAATTCTACTTCATGTGTATATATATGAAGTACAAAACAGAAACAAGTCAGTCAGTAGGGTATGCACAAATAGCACTAATTGGAATACTGACCGCCTTTTAAGATTATGTCAATTAACCAAACTCAGTATTAGCTAGTATAGCAAATACTGACAAGCTAGTGTAGCTTGTTTGAAATTGAAAATGTACCTTGAACTATATCAAATATTTTTTTTTAAATGTCTGTGGGAAAATGAACAGTTGGGTTTGTTTAAGTATACATGTACATGTATGCACAATTCAATAAGGAGAATTTCAAGTTGATTTAATGCTGCATGAATAACTTAACATTTCTGCACATGTTACAATCATTTAGCAAGAAATTGCATTCAACCCACTTTTTAAATTGATAGAAAATAATACTTCAATGTTCTTCTGTAATAAACTTGTTTTGTACACAAGGTTCTTCTGGTATCATACCTTCGTGAGGACTATTTGCCATATTGTCAAATACCATGTAAAAATAAAGCTCTCAGAAAGAAGTTGTGGAGTTGTGGTTACCAACACTGATTGACTTAACCATATTTGGCCAGGGTGAATCCATAGTTCTATGAAGAAAACCAATATTGAACAATGCCTTAATGTTTTATTTTTAGTCTTCCAAATGACAAAAGAGTAAAGTGTGATCATTTTTGTGTGGCCTGCAACACATTAGCAGAATGCTACACATGGGATGCTTATCTGTTGGCTGTGGCATTAAATATTTGTGTCAAGCTCTATATAACAGAAGGTTGAAGACCAGGATGCTTCATACCTTCTCTTCAGATGCATTACATGTATGTTACGAAGTTCCCATCTGTTATATTTTCATTGTTCTTGACTTCATTTTTATGGTTTAGTAGTGCCTAAAAAAATTATACCAAAGTTTTTTTGTCGCATGAATTTTTCACTTATTCATGTTATTATGAGTTATAAAATAACTATTTTTGGTATATGGGATCCATGCAAGGTCTACATGTCTGCAGTTTCACCTGGCCTTCACCTCATTTCATGGATCAGTGATCAAGGTTAAAAGTTTTGTGGTCAGGTCTGTATGTCAGATACATGTACTATAAGCAACCAGTCAGCTGTATAAGTATAAATAAGAAGATGTGGTATGAGTGCCAATGAGACAACTATCCATCCAAGTCACAATGTGTAAAAAGTAAACAATTATAGGTCAAAGTACGGCTTTCAACACAGAGCCTTGGCTCACACTGAACAGCAAGCTATAAAGGGCCCCAAAAAGACTAGTGTAAAACAATTCAAACAGGAAAACCAACGGTCTAATCTATATAAAAAATGAGAAACACTTATGCCGGCAACCACACCAACAAACGACAAACAGGCTCCTGAATTAGTACAGGTGCATAAAAATGCATGGAATGAGTTAAAGGTGAACATGTCAGTCAGGCAGGTTTCATCTGACCTTGACCTTATTTTCATGGTTGAATGATTGGTCAGTGATAAGTTTTCATGGTTTTGTCTGTTTCACATACATGTACTATAACTTCTATAAGCAATATGTTAAGTATATTATTAGGCATAGAAGGTTTGAATGCATGGTGTACATGGATCATTGATGATGTGAGGTTTATGTGATACTTGTAATAAAACTTTTATCAGCTTTAATGATTGTTTGAAAGAAATATTTATTTAAAGAATTGTAGCATTTCTCAAGTTGCTGAATATAATGTTTTTGTATATTTTGTATTTATAAGTCTTCATTTGATGTACAAAATGTAGTTTGCATTCAATAGCAACATTTATGTAATATCCATAATGCTTATAACATTTATTCTATATGTATATATATATTCTTGTAAGGCAATAAAACTTTCCATGAAATCTTGAATAAATTTCAAGTGGAAGTTACAAGCTACATATATTACAACTTCAACTACCATTTTACAAACACAGTTTAAAACACTTGAAGCTCATAAATATCATGAAATTTTATGTAATTAAATTGAATAAAAGTTTTTATCATTTTTTAGATAAGTTCAACAATAATGATAATTTAAATAACTACTGTTTGGGATATATGCCAGTAAGTTTTTACATTAGACATTTTAGAGGGTTGTGTTTTTTGTCAATCGAAGGCAGATTGCAGTGGTTATGTAATAAATGCACCCCTTGTGGTACTACAGATGTCAAATTTCAACATCAAAAGGGAAATATTTCTTCCATGTGTCACTGAAAATAAACACCAGTAACAACATAATCTGTTAAAAAAGTTCTTGCAGCTTAAAGATTAGGAAGTTTGGACAAGTTAAACATGTTCTGTTACTTCATGGCAGGTATTTTTATAATATGTATTTTTTTAGAGGAGAGTTGTAATTTTTACTTATCTCTTTCCCTTCTTCTTTGAAGAACACCCCCCCTCCCATTTCTATCTATTGACTGAGTTTTGATGATTGTTGTGTGATACATGTATGTAAGTGTGATGGATTCAGGGGGCGGTGAAGAGGGCATACACCCCCCCCCCATTTGATCAGAAATTTATATCATTTCTTAGCTTAAAATCGTCTAAAAATATTACTTCACTTTTATGGAATCATGCCCTCCTTTGAAAAATCCTGGATCTGCCCCTGATAATAGTGTTAATATTGAATGAAATTATATAAAGTTGCATTTCTAGTTATTTTGATGTTCTTTCCATGTTGATGCTGTACACATGGTACATGTTTATGTATTGTTCTAACTGGTTCACTCTATACCCTATTCTTTGACTTTATCAGACAATTTCATTTTCATTATTACTTTTAAGTCTTTGATTCATAATCATGTAGTTTTAGATGATTATAAAAAATAAGTGTCTTTTCTTGTTCTCATGGTATTAGTCTGTCCAGTACAGGGGCGGATTCAGGCGGGGGGCGTGGCGGGCGTGCACCCCATAAAATATGCAAAACATGGGTTGTCTTCAGCTCAATAAAGAATATTTCGATAATTTTACCTCAAAAAAATTTCAGTTTGCGCCCCCTAACCTAAAATCCTAGATCCACCCCTGGTCCAGTATATCATGTATATATATATGCATGTTAAGACAAGGAATCTCATTATTCTGTGCACAGTGTAACTGTTCATCTGAGACATCAATCCTGATTCAATGTTTGTAATAGTCTCATATGGTCTATGTTTGATGTCTTTTGGCTGGCATTGATCACATCTTATTATTTTTAACTTCCATCTTCTTGTGTGCAGAGCACTACAAATGTAACTGGTACAATGGTGCATACATATATTTGTCTATTTACAAATTTTTTGTTAAAAGTTATTAACTTTCAGAAAGTTTAGCCAACATTTAGAAAGGAGAGTGTAGATATTTTGCTGGTTGTGGGCTGCAGGTTTATATGAAGATCATAAATATATTTGGCCTTTTAATTTACAATGTTAAAAGAAATCTCCACTGTTTTATTTTTTTGTCATCAGAACTGATATCATATCATTGTTTACTGTATGGAAGAACTGCTGCTCATAAAATCATGTCTATTGTAAAGTAATTAATGATCCAAGTCCTGCATCTTTTGCTGATAAATGATAATACTTATATGTATATCTGTGTATAAATCTATTGTGTATTGGTACTGTAATCAGTAAACATAGTTGAGTTCCTTGAGGAATGATTTGTTTACTGGAATTCGTTTATTAAGATAACTGTTGTACATGCTCTAAATATCTGCTGCAACATTGATGATCCAATGTCAATCTTACTTACTTTCAACATATCTTTATTGTGTTCAGTGGATCTCGTCCAACATACAACATGTGCAATTCTGCTTGTTTCTGATGTCAAAATATTTCTTATCTACAACAAGTGATTTTTTAGGTCAAAATGCAATTATGTATAATTGAAAAAGGGCATAATGAGGTCGTATATCTAAACAAATACTGCAGTGCATAGCAAAAGGAGACCTGAATGAACATATCTGTTTTGAGTAATAGGACTTGTAAGGAGAAATAGCTAGTATAACTTTTGCATTGTGTACATGTTTTGTCTCCTTTCTACTATAATCTTTTAGAAAGAGAAAATATATTACAAATATCCTATAAAAAAAAAAAAACCTACTATGGAAGGTGATATAATGTCTCTTTTTTAAAGTTTTTTAATGGCAGTTAAAGAAAACAAGTAGGTGATCTTTATCCCTGCCCACGGAAACTTATACTGGTAATTTTTTATATTGTCTTTTTAGTCATATTTTACCTGAAACCAACAAAATTTAAATAAATTTTATACCAGGAATATATATTTGTAAGGGATACTGCCTGGGTCATTCACTGCCTAACAAGTTTGACCTTTATAATCTTTAAGATAACATGACATGAAGATGTATTTGTACAGATGTTGTATCAATAAAAGTAGGTGTGAAATAAATAAACAAACTGCCAAGTACTTGACACCTGGAATACTGGTACAGACATGTTAAAGGAAATGCTGCCATTCCTTACAGCAGTACATGCATCTAATTGTTTCTGCAGTATCATTGTTCCTCAAATATACATTTTAGCCCATAAAAAAACACCACAATAGACCATTTTATTTCTGGTAACTGAAACATCTGCAGCGTAACCTGATTTTGACATATCCAGATAATGAATATATATTTGTAATAATGTTTGATGAGATTATTTTCTACACAAATTAAAAGCCTCAGTTAAGTATTTGACACTGATTAAATTGTGGAAAATATTGAAATGTTTGGCTCAAAGAGACAATTCAGGGCCAGTTGTATCAATTATTTTGTTATTTGAGAGGGAATCGCCCATGTGTTTTGCTTTTCTCAGCAGTCTGCTGACACTGAACCATAAGTACAAGTTGAGTATCCAGTGTTTTTGAACAAATTGTATTTATTTCCTTGTTGCAAGAACCAGTTCTTCATGGTATTTGGGTATATGTGTACAACTGCGAAAAAAGATAGATTAACACAGTCTGCACCATTAGCCACAAGTCCGATGCCCCAGACTATTAAATATTGATTCTGACTAGTGAAAATTTTATATAGTCATATAGGGACAAGTTTTGATATTTAGTTTCTGGACTAGTAGATGAAAAAGTATTTGGTGCAGACTGTTAACATGTTGTAAAAGTTTTTTGAATCAGTATAATTAAAGTTTAACTCTCTTTGTTAATAATAATGTGTATCTTTTCATTTATGAAAATTGCCATCAAATTCTCAGTTTTTACCAAATATGTCACCAAACATCATGTAGACTTCTCTTGAATTGCTGCTCACCATGGCTGTACTGTGCATCTGTTTAAAATATATAGAAAAAGTAACAATATTCAATTCAGTGTCATGTGGTTATCAATCGATGTTGTTTTTACATTCAAAATGTATTACATCTCCTTAATACGTTATATATGTAAGGAGAAAGCAAAGGTTAAACACTTTAATTCTCTAGAAGAAATTGAAGCTTATAAAAACACCCAGAGTTATATTAACCATACAACTTGGTGATTTAATTTTAATCTATTCCCACATCTGAATGCTATTTAATTTTAAAATTAAAAGTTTTTTGTAGAAAAGAGATAGCGATGGAACATTTTCATTTACAATAACCCTGCCACATGTGATTGACAGGTTTTTTATTTTCTCTCTTTACTGAAAGACAGATTTGAAACCAGTAGGTCTGGGTTATGAACCTGATAAAACCTAGATAGTATTATTATTATTAATGATCCTGTACCTAAAAAGATGATATCGTGTGTAATAACATGAACTATTTAAACTCATGGACAGATCAACTTATTAATCTTTAAAACTTATTATAAAATCATGCATAGATCAGAGGTCACAGACCATCATTGTCAAAAAAAGGAAACAACTCTTCATAATTCCATGCATCAAACTTTGATTTCTTCAAATTTTGAAAGGCAAATATGGCAAAGAGTTCAAAGTTCAAAAATGAAGTTTTGTAACTGCTCAAGGTCATTATTATTATTTGTTATTATTGTAAGATCTTCTCTGTAACTATGTATTTGGTTTATGAGAATAAAGATCATTCATTCATTCATTCAAGAAAATTATGTTTTAGTGAACAACTAAGACAGACTTTTATTGTTTAGTTATTTTCAAAATGTTTAATTATTATAGTTAATAGAATTATATTTTATTACTAGTTGTCCAGAGAGAGATATTTTTCAAGAAGATAAACAATATTTATCCTATGATAACTTTTCAGATCTCTGAAATGAGACAAAATTTGTTTGGTTATTTACTAATGAAAATTTATATCTTAAAATATTTAGGAAATTATGTTATTAAATGTCTAGATGTTAAATGAAACGTAAATAGATATAGGTAATAACGATGATTATTGTAATGATTTTATGGTTCTGGTCCTGTCTGGAATAAAATGTACAGGATTTATATAAGATGAAGAAATATATGTAGCTTTATATCTATGAACATTTAATTCTTCATTTCAATGTAAAAAATTTTTTTTTTACAAATCATAGTATATTGTTTTGTGTGTATAAATGTCATGCTGCCCATCAAGGGCCCTTAATTGGAACAATAAATATTCCTCCTTATAATATATAAATTACCTGTATGAAAAAAAAGAAAATAAAACAGCAATCCAACAACACATAAGAATGATAAGAGACATATACGGTCAACAAAAGGTCTTCCAACAACAGTATTCTTTTTGCATGTTTTATATCTTGTTTTGTTTCTCTAGTTCAAAATTATATCTAGGGAAATCCTTATCAGATTTCTGTTTGACCCTTTTGTAGGAAGCCCCAAAAGTCAAAAAGATAACTAAGGGTAACTGAATGTCGACCTTTTCATGTATAAGACTTGGTGTATACCTACCATACTTTTTATTTGGCTGAGAGATTTGTAGCATACATTAAAGTCTTTGATTTTATGGAAATTCCAAAAATTTTGGCTGAGAACGTATTTAAATGTCTCATCTGACTTTAAAAAGGCTTGCATAGAACTTGGTGGTCTTGTGCCATAAAAACTGGCTTGCTTAATATACCATTTTGTGAAAATGGGAATTTTATGAATGGAGACTATTTATTTTATTTCAAGTTTTGCCTGGGTTTTTATATGCCCGTTTACGGGACGTATTATGGTATACCTCTGTCCGTCTGTCCGTCATCAACATGTCGGACATTAACTCAAAAATGCTTTATCCAATTTGCATAAAACTTTGGTGAATTGTTAATATCTATTGACGTGAGCTCCCTTTCATTTTTTATAAAATTTAGATTTTACGTTTCTGAGTTATGGGGTTTTATTCATTAAAAAAAGGGGGATTTTCCAGTTTTCAGACAATAAGTCAAGAATGCTTTCACCAACTTGCAAGAAATTGTGGTGAATTGTTTATATCTATTGACATGAGCTCCCTTTCGATTTTAATAAATTTTAGATTTTACGTTTCCAAGTTACAGGGTTTTATTCATAAAAAAAGGGGGGATTTTCCAGTTTTCGGACAAAAACTCAAAAATGCTTTCAGCAATTCTTATGAAACTTTGGTGAATTGTTTGTATGTATTGATGTAAGCTCCCTTTAGAATTTTATAAATTTTACATTTTACATTTCTGAGTTATTGGGTTTTATTCATTAAAAAAAGGGGTGTTTTTTCTGTTTTCGGACAATAACTCAAAAATGCTTGTCACCAATTCTCATGAAACTTTGGTGAATTGTTTATATCTATTGATGTAAGCTCCCTTTTTATTTTCATAAATTTCTAATATGACATTGAGAATTAATTGAACTTTATTTGTTTATAGTCTGACAACAGATTTACTAAGTATTGCACAACAGCAAGAAATCTTTATTTGAATATAAATTCAATTCATATAATCAATTTCAAGTTCTTTAACTACATTTATTCAGAAACCTATAATATGTCAAATATTTAATTATAATCCAAATTCAGACCTGAATCAAGCTTGAATATTGTGTCCATTTTTGCCCCAACTTTTCAGGGTTGGACCTCTGCGGGTGTATCTAGCTGCGCTCAGCGTAGCAGTTTATTTGGAAATGCATTTGTACCTCAAGTTTAGTACAGTTCTGATTTTCTCTTCTTTATTTTATTTTTTTTATTTTTTGTAGAAATAGGAATAATTTTAACCCCATCTTATGTCATATGTTCCTCATTCAAATAAATGATGCAATGAAACATTTCCTTGACATTTTATCACATTAAATTTTTTATTGGAGAATATTCGATAAATTACTGATAAATTATTTCTAATTAACATGTGACATTTATTGTTATTCCCTAATTAAAAGTGAATATCAATGCTACAGTACTGCAGGTTTCTTCTTTCATGACATTTCATGGTCAACAAAAGTTAGAAATTGCAAGTCACATTCACAAATATGATTCTAACAACAGGTTGTCAAATGTTATCTGGGTTAGTACAAGTTTATTGTCAGTCCATATGATAATTATAACCCACATGAAAGAACTTTATGAAGCATAGCCCTTTTATTGGGGGTTAATTAAGACCACTTTTTTCTCTGATGTTGAGTATGAACCTTTTAAATAGCAATGGTTCATTAATTTTCATGTGATCTTGTTCATCTGCATGAATTGTTACCTTTAAAAGACATTTTTTATGAGTTTTCATCAGTTGTACCATTGTATGTTTACATGTAGCTTTTTGGTGTTCAAAAGTGTTTTTTTTTTGTTGTTTAAATTCATTTTTAACTGCTATCCATTATTGTAGAAATGGCTACATGTGAGATTATCTGAAACTTAGTACTGTAAATCATAAATTTTTACAATGTTTTATTATTGCGAAATTGCAACAGGATACTGGTTTCACAAAAATTTGAACGTCCATTTTAAATGTTGATACCATCATTTGTATGCAGCATTTCCAGAATTAGCAATAATTATTTTCACATTGTTGTCCATTCTTCATCAATCACAATAATAAATACACACTAAAATTACTGTATACATGTACATACAGTGTATCATGTTTCCTCTTATTACTGACAAATTTTAAAGTAAATTTTTTTTAAATCTGGAGTTGAAATTTCAGTATTATAGTTATTATAAAAATAAGAACATGTGGTATAAATGCCAATGAGACAACCCATTGTCTATGATTGCATTTCAATGTTTAAGATAAGGTTATTTTAGGCTTTGTGATTACATGTATTTTTGTGATTGGAATAAAATGAAAGAGATGTGGGGTATATATATGTCAATGAGACAAAGCCACTTGGACAAATATTATCAAAGGACATCTAGAGAACAACACTAGGACAAAAATATCCAAAGGACATCTAGAGAACAACACTAGGACAAAAATATCCAAAGGACATCTAGAGAACAACACTAGGACAAAAATATCCAAAGGACATTAAGAGAACAACACTAGGACAAAAATAACCGAAGGACATCTAGAGAACAACACTAGGACAAAAATATCCAAAGGACATTAAGAGAACAACACTAGGACAAAAATAACCGAAGGACATCTAGAGAACAACACTAGGACAAAAATATCCAAAGGACATTAAGAGAACAACACTAGGACAAAAATAACCGAAGGACATCTAGAGAACAACACTAGGACAAAAATATCCAAAGGACATTAAGAGAACAACACTAGGACAAAAATAACCGAAGGACATCTAGAGAACAACACTAGGACAAAAATATCCAAAGGACATCTAGAGAACAACACTAGGACAAAAATAACCAAAGGACATCTAGAGAACATAGAAGTAGGACAAAAATATCCAAAGGACATCTAGAGAACAACACTAGGACAAAAATAACCAAAGGACATCTAGAGAACACCAAACTAGGACAAAAAAATAACCAAAGGACATCTAGAGAACAACACTAGGATAAAAATAACCAAAGGACATCTAGAGAACACCGAACTAGGACAAAAAAATAACCAAAGGACATCTAGAGAACAACACTAAGACAAAAATAACCAAAGGACAAAGGACATCTAGAGAACAACACTAGGACAAAAATAACCAAAGGACATATAGAGAACAACACCAGGACAAAAATATCCAAAGGACATCTAGAGAACAACACTAGGACACAAATATCCAAAGGGCATATAGAGAACAACACCAGGACAAAAATAACCAAAGGACATCTAGAAAACACCGAACTAGGACAAAAATAACCAAAGGACATCTAGATAACAACACTAGGACAAAAATAACCAAAGGACATCTAGAGAACATCGAAGTAGGACAAAAATATCCAAAGGACATCTAGAGAACAACACTAAGACACAAATATCCAAAGGGCATATAGAGAACAACACCAGGACAAAAATAACCAAAGGACATCTAGAGAACACTGAACTAGGACAAAAATAACCAAAGGACATCTAGAGAACAACACTAGGACAAAAATAACCAAAGGACATCTAGAGAACATCACTAGGACAAAAATATCTAAAGGACATTTAGAGAACAATACTAGGACAAAAATAACCAAAAGACATCTAGAGAACAACACTAGGACAAAAATAACCAAAGGACAACTAGAGAACAACACTAGGACAAAAATATCCAAAGGACATTTAGAGAACTCCACTAGGACAAAAATATCATAAGGACATATAGAGAACAACACCAGGACAAAAATAACCAAAGGACATCTAGAGAACACCGAACTAGGACAAAAATAACCAAAGGACATCTAGAGAACAACGAACTAGGACAAACATAACCAAAGGACATCTAGAGAACAACGAACTAGGACAAACATAACCAAAGGACATCTAGAGAACAACACTAGGACAAACATAACCAAAGGACATATAGAGAACAACGAACTAGGACAAACATAACCAAAGGACATCTAGAGAACAACACTAGGACAAAAATAACCAAAGGACATATAGAGAACAACACCAGGACAAAAATATCCAAAGGACATTTAGAGAACACCGAACTAGTACAAAAAGAACCAAAGGACATCTAGATAACAACATACAGTCTTCAACATGGTGGGCTGTGTTAAGCTTTGTGTGTTTCTCCTGTGCGCACATCATGATAGACTAACAAGCACAGGAAAAAATTATGATGAATGGTAGCAGAGTATTTATCATTCCTTCCTTTTGTGTTCCATCCTTCCAAATTAAGTAAAAAAAATTATAAAAATGCAAGATACTTTCACCATTTAATGTAAATGGATACCTGCATTAATCATGCTTAAAAGTACCCTGAGATTAGGTTAAATTATTTAAAGAACCCATCCTGAATTGTTGAAAGAACCCCTCTTAAATTATTGAAAGTACCCTATTTTAATCATTTTAAGAACCCTTTTTTAATTATTGAAAGCAATCATTTTGAATTAACAAATTGGTGTAATTTTGATACAACCAATTGGACTAATGTCCTCATGGATGTATCTAATACTCTAAGTAGAGGGGGAGACAAAACCTTTTTGAATAAATGTTTCCAGGTATTCTTGAAACCAACTAGCACAAGATTTCAAATTAACTATGTTGTATACATAGACTCAGCACAGACTTGTTCTATATAAGATCCTAATATTTAATATATAAAGTATATATATCAATCAACTTAACTTTGGCTTCATTGTTATGTTTTCCCTGCGTATTTCTGTATTTAGCTTTTGACTTATGTTGACTTATGTTGACTGTTATATTGTGTTCCAATTTTAAAAGATGTTGCAAAAAGCCGACCATCAAAGTAAAAAGTTATGTAATTAGATTTCCAATATTTACATTTGTAAATGAAAGTCATTGACTTAAAAGTTTAGAAGGCATTATACAAGCTTTTTAAGTACAGAAATATTTATTTTGCGGTGATTGTGAAGTGAATGCTGTCTTTCAAGTATTTGTGACAATCATTAACATTAAGATTACAGTTCACAGTTTGCTCTAACAGTACTTAAAAATCGAAAATCGGGTTAATACTTGAAAATGCAAACCTTGTTGGACTTTAAAAACACATTAAGCTACACTGACATAAATTTTATTTAAATTTCAATTTGAGTTCAATTTGTTGTAAGAATCAATGTATGTTTTTTTGTATGGTAAATGCATATTTGTGATTTTATCGTTGAACACTGTGATCGTAATCTGGTATCAAGTCTAAATCAAACTTTTGTGGTAGGTTTAAACTAGAAAATGTCACTGGATTGACACAAGCCATTAAACATAATTTGAATGACATGTTGTTCTGTAACCAACAATCGTAAGATGTTCTTACTAAGCCCCTTTAACCCAGTTGGTTTTATAATTCCTTTGTATCCTAGAAGGATCAGTCTCAGATTGACCGGCAGATTGACAGAGATGACCCTGTTGATCTTAAAGGTCAATCAGTATTATATTTCTGCCAAATGTAATCTACGTTAGAATGTATGTGATTTTTAGTTTGTTGTCATGTTTGTCAAAGGTTTACTCCCTTATGTAAACAGAATTAATTGTCCATTAGGTTGTACAGTAGTCGTTGTAAATACCTATATAAAAGTAAGGAGTTCCTACTGATGTTCAAAATGTAAGAAATGTAAGGAAATAAAAGTCTTTACAAGTGCCATATTTTTTATGCCCTTTTCTACAAATGCACCTTTTGACAATAGATGTACAATTGTCTCTGCTACTGTACATACATTTCGTACATTATACTGATTATGGATTTGGTTTATGTTTTTCTGTATTTCTCAGACCTATCATTATATATAACATATAAGGTAGTTTCACCACTACAATTTTTCCGGAGTATATCAGTTTTAAGTGATTTTTGCATTAAATACTGAAACAAACTAGAGCAGACCCACAAAAATACTGTAACTGAAGTCATCATGGTTATGCATAGGCATTTTCATCACAAACTTTACAAAGTACCTTGTTACGTCAAATATATGATCATGCTTATTAATAATTTTGCCACTGGCTTAATTGTGGCATTTCTTTTAGTGGATAAATTTTAGTCACATGGGACATTTATTTCATATAGAGTAAAAGATGCTGTGTTGTTTAAAATTTAGCTATTTAGCATAAAGTACAATCATTGTACTTGTATGATTGCCCTATTATATTGAAGTACATGTATGGGGTCGAATATTCTGCTAACTTCAAAAAGCTTCTGTAGATTAAAATTTTATTTATCTTTCCACTTGGGTAGTAATTTTCTATTTCACATGATTATCAATCAAGTTGTTAACAGCTAAACCATTTAACATCAACAGCTTTGTGTACAACTGTATGAACAAAATTACAAAGCAACATTTTTGTCGAGCCTGCGACTTTTGTCGCAGAAAGCTCGACATAGGGATAGCGATCCGGCGGCGGCGGCGGCGTTAGCTAACTTCTTAAAAGCTTTATATTTTAGAAGATGGAAGACCTGGATGCTTCATACTTTGTATATGGATGCCTCATGTTACGAAGTTTCCGTCAGTCACATGTCCAATGTCCTTGACCTCATTTTCATGGTTCAGTGACTACTTGAAAAAAAAGTTCAGATTTTTTGTAATGTTAAATTCTCTCTTATTATAAGTAATAGGATAACTATATTTGGTATGTGCGTACCTTGCAAGGTCCTCATGCCCGTCAGACAGTTTTCACTTGACCTCGACCTCATTTCATGGATCAGTGAACAAGGTTAAGTTTTCGTGGTCAAGTCCATATCTCAGATACTATAAGCAATAGGTCTAGTATATTCGGTGTATGGAAGGACTGTAAGGTGTACATGTCCAACTGGCAGGTGTCATCTGACCTTGACCTCATTTTCATGGTTCAGTGGTTATAGTTAAGTTTTTGTGTTTTGGTCTGTTTTTCTTATACTGTATGCAATAGGTCTACTATATTTGGTGTATGGAATGATTGTAAGGTGTACATGTTTAGCTGGCAGGTGTCATCTGACCTTGACCTCATTTTCATGGTTCAGTGGTCAAAGTTAAGTTTTTGAGTTTTGGTCTTTTTTTCTAATACTGCATGCAATAGGTCAGCTATATTTGGTGTATGGAATGATTGTAAGGTGTACATGTCTAGCTGGCAGGTGTCATCTTACCTTGACCTCATTTTCATGGTTCAGTGGTCAAAGTTAAGTTTTTGAGTTTTGGTCTTTTTTACTAATACTATATGCAATAGTTCAACTATATTTGGTGTATGGAAATATTTTATGATCTATATGTCAGTCACGCAGGTTTTATTTGACGTTGACCTCATTTTCAAGGTTCATTGCTCAGTGTTAAGTTTTTGTGTTTTCGTCTGTTTTTCTTAAACTATAAGCAATAGGTCAACTATATTTGTTGTATGGAAGAATTGTTAGCTGTACATGCCTGCCTAGCATGGTTCATCTGACCTTGACCTCATTTTCATGGTTCATTGGTCAATGTTTAGTTTACTTGGTTAATGTTAAGTTTATGTGACAGTTGTAATAAAGCTTTATATTTAGGACTATCAACATAATATCAATGATTAGTAAAGAAGGCGAGACATTTCAGCGTGTGCACTCTTGTTTAATTAAGTCCAGTACATTTTACTGCTACAAATTTCTGCCAAAATCTATTGCTTCAAAAAAAAATTATGGGTATGTTCTTAATTGAGTCTGTAAATATGGAAGATTAAAAGTATATATTATATATATATATTATTCACTGTTACTATCAACTGTGGACATGAGAGGGTAATGGCCATATTATTGTCGAGCCTGCGACTTTTGTCGCAGAAAGCTCGACATAGGGATAGCGATCCGGCGGCGGCGGCGGCGGCTACGGCGGCGGCGGCGGCGTTAGCTAACTTCTTAAAAGCTTTATATTTTAGAAGATGGAAGACCTGGATGCTTCATACTTTGTATATGGATGCCTCATGTTACGAAGTTTCCGTCAGTCACATGTCCAATATCCTTGACCTCATTTTCATGGTTCAGTGACTACTTGAAAAAAAAGTTCAGATTTTTTGTAATGTTAAATTCTCTCTTATTATAAGTAATAGGATAACTATATTTGGTATGTGCGTACCTTGCAAGGTCCTCATGCCCGTCAGACAGTTTTCACTTGACCTCAACCTCATTTCATGGATCAGTGAACAAGGTTAAGTTTTCGTGGTCAAGTCCATATCTCAGATACTATAAGCAATAGGTCTAGTATATTCGGTGTATGGAAGGACTGTAAGGTGTACATGTCCAACTGGCAGGTGTCATCTGACCTTGACCTCATTTTCATGGTTCAGTGGTTATAGTTAAGTTTTTGTGTTTTGGTCTGTTTTTCTTATACTGTATGCAATAGGTCTACTATATTTGGTGTATGGAATGATTGTAAGGTGTACATGTCTAGCTGGCAGGTGTCATCTGACCTTGACCTCATTTTCATGGTTCAGTGGTCAAAGTTAAGTTTTTGAGTTTTGGTCTTTTTTTCTAATACTGCATGCAATAGGTCAGCTATATTTGGTGTATGGAATGATTGTAAGGTGTACATGTCTAGTTGGCAGGTGTCATCTTACCTTGACCTCATTTTCATGGTTCAGTGGTCAAAGTTAAGTTTTTGAGTTTTGGTCTTTTTTTCTAATACTATATGCAATAGTTCAACTATATTTGGTGTATGGAAATATTTTATGATCTATATGTCAGTCACGCAGGTTTTATTTGACGTTGACCTCATTTTCAAGGTTCATTGCTCAGTGTTAAGTTTTTGTGTTTTCGTCTGTTTTTCTTAAACTATAAGCAATAGGTCAACTATATTTGTTGTATGGAAGAATTGTTAGCTGTACATGCCTGCCTAGCATGGTTCATCTGACCTTGACCTCATTTTCATGGTTCATTGGTCAATGTTTAGTTTACTTGGTTAATGTTAAGTTTATGTGACAGTTGTAATAAAGCTTTATATTTAGGACTATCAACATAATATCAATGATTAGTAAAGAAGGCGAGACATTTCAGCGTGTGCACTCTTGTTATAATTTCTTTGTTTTGTCTGTGTGAGATTGGTATGTAATTATATTTCATAGAATAGAGAATAGAAATGGGGAATGTGTCAAAGGAGACAACAACCTGACAAAACAGCAGAAAGGCCACCAATGGGTCTTCAACACAGCGAGAAAATCCTGGAGGCAGCCTTCAGCTGGCCACTCCCTAAGCAATAAAGTATACTAGTGAATTTAGTGAAATGGACGCCACACTAAACTCCAGATCATGCAAATGAACCAAAATTTAAAAAACACACAAGACTAAGAAAGGCTAGAGGTTCCTGACTTGGTACAGACGCACAAAATGCATAAAAGGTGTTATAGCCAGTTTGTTATGCTAAAATAAATAAGAAAAAAATGTGTTCTTAAAAAAGCACATGTTTCAACAGATTTCACTGGCCTTTTGGTCAATTTAGAGACCTGTGGCAGGTCATATATGTAGTAACCAAAGTTCCAGATGTTTAAAAACAAACTATAAACATTAAATTTGTTGTTTCAGGACTAAAGATTCCTGAACCAGAAACCAAAAGCTCCTGTACATGTCCTGATCATTTCTTCTCCTGTGGAAACTGTATATGTATTCCAAAGAAATGGGTCTGTGATGGAGACAATGATTGCTCCAATAACCAGGATGAAAAACATTGTGGTAAGTTACCATGGTTACTGTTGTCTTTGATGCTGACCTTGATCTGTACAATACAGCTGCTTTTAGCACTGGCCAAGATGACTAGTCATTTTGTTTAATAACTACCAGCACATGTACAGGCCTTTTGTTAGTTGATGGCACTTACCAGGATGGAAATGGTAAAAAGGTGGATGAAAAATATATAGCCATGAATTTTTACTTGAATCAAAAAAGAAATCTGAAATTAGAAGTTTGGTCTTGCAGGTAATATTAAGCTTCTCAACACATGATAAATAAACATGTTCCTTTTGAATTCTTTATAAAATATTTAAATAAAGATCAACACTCAAATTGACAGTGGTAAATTAAATTATTAGATGCTTTGGATAATAGTGTCAAAATAACTGTCTGACATATTGTTTTGTGCATTTAGACAGTAGATACAGCTAATCTCTTCTCAATTTTGAGTCTACATTAATTGTAAAAAGGTGCTATAACATGTATAATGCAGATCGCTGTATGCAGCACTAATGTGCAGTAACTGACAAAGCTGCCATTTAATATCTCTTTTGAAGAATGGTGATAAAATTACATGCAAATTAACAATTTGAATTTTTGAATTGCATAGATACATATTTGAAATTTTTCGGTTTTCTTCTTTGAGAAATTGTGCTACAGGCATGACAGGTCAGTATATAACTTGCAAATTTTTTTCATACACTTTCCAAATTTTTTCTTTAAATTTTATGTATGAAATATTAAGTACATGAAGTAGGGGATGAAATTACATGTTAAAAAAATTTAGGTGATGAATTTTATGTAAAGTAGTGATTTGGCTCAGTTAAAAAAGGTGAAAAATTAGTATGTCTGAATCTGTCAAACTGAATTATAGACCCCCCTTAACATAGAATTGTCCATATTTTGAGTTAGAGCTGGTAGATTTTTCTATAATTTTGATATTATTTGTTCCAAAAGTAGTACACTACACTATGAAAATCGTTTGAGATAGAGCAGGTGCGATTTTTTTAAATTTGAATTTATTGTCTTAAACAAATGCACTACAAAATAACTGTGTTCTCTGACCTACAGGAATAAAGAATATAGTGACAGAAATATATTTTTTAAAAAGTAATAATAAAGTAAAGTATATATTAAAAGTAGTAGTGTGGTGACATTGACATAAAATCTGTACAAAAATAGTTTGTGTGTAGTGTACATGATACATTCATTTTAACTGAAAGAAAAACTTCCCATACATGCCATAGTGACATTAAATAATGATTGATAACATATATTTTCTGTCAGTGAAGAAATGATTTTAGAACTATTTGCGAAATGGGCCCATTTTCTGAGGATCTACCAAGGGTGCCAACATATTTGTTTCTGTTACAGAATTAGAAAATTCAGTGACAAATTTTATCGTGTTGAATGTGCTATGAGAAAACAAACAGAAAATGTACCCTTAATAAGAAATTTAGTACTATGACAGTCATAGTATGACCTCTCTTCTTGATATGTTCTATTTAGGTGGAATATTGTATGAAATTCTGTAAATATTCTGGTTATACGACCGCAAAAAATTTTGCGGTCGTATATTGGTATCACATTGTCGTCTTCCGAAGACATTTGGTTTCCGGACAATAACTTTAGTATTAGTAAATAGAAATCTATGAAATTTAAATATAAGGTTTATAACCTCAAAAGGAAGGTTGGGATTGATTTTGGGGTTATGGTCTCAACAGTTTAGGAATTAGGGGCCAAAAAGGGGCCCAAATAAGCATTTTTCTAGTTTCATGACAATAACTTGTGGAACAGTGTATGGATCTCTCTGAAATTATACCACAAGTTTCCATACCACAAAGGGATGGTTAGGATTTGCTTTGGAGGGTTATGACTCAAACCGTTTAGGAATTAGGGGCAAAAAAGTGAGAAAAAACAAGGGTGTCCTGGTTAATGGACAATTATTTAAGTACAAATTACAGTGTAAGGGAGGTAATTCAAACACAACTTTGAATTACCTCCCTTACACTGCTTTTAAATTATGTAGAAAGAATTTTTGTATTGTCTTGGGGTGATTAGCTGTCAATTCATTTTTAGAAGTTACTATTTTAATAATTTTAAAAATGCTGATTAAGGTAAATTAATTTTAGCTATGATTATGTATGTCATTTTCTATTTTAAGACTTTTATGATGTATTTAAATGGGTTATTATGGTTGCAAACTCCATTGGAAATTTGAATTGAAATTAAGACCATGACTGAAGGAAAGAATTTTTTTTTTGGAAAAAGGGGGGTGGGGGTGGGGGGTGGGAGGTAAAAAAAATTGGAAGGGGGTAAAAAAAAAATTGGTGGTGGGGGGTGGGGGGGACAATTTTTTCTTCTCAAGATTTCAGTAATTAAAAAGAAAATCCTTCAAATTTATTTTTTTTTTTAAAAAGGGAGGGGGAGGTCAATTCGCAACAGCATAGTGTATTGCACAAAAGCAAATGAATTACAATCCAAATTCAGACCTGTATCAAGCGCAAATATTGTGTCCATTTTTGCCCCAACTGTTCAGGGTTGGACCTCTGCGGTTGTATCCAGCTGCGCTCGGCGAAGCAATTTATTTTATATGATGCAAAAGGAGATTATGATTTATTGCCAAATGACATAAAAGTTACAAGAAAAATGTGATAAAATAGGATATTTTAAATGTGGTGAGATTACTGATCAAAAGACCCAGACATTATAAAACTTACACTTTTTTGTCAAAGATTAAAATTTCTGCTGAAATCTTTGATTATGATTAATCTCATTTTACATCAAATGTCAAAATGGCAAATTTAAATTTAAATTTTATGCTATAAATGTATGATAATTTAGGTGTCTCATAAAAAAATTGAATAGCTGTATCTATCAAACCCATTAATCAAATGTACCTGGCACCAAGTAAAAAATTAAGCTTTACATTTTTCTTTTGTAACAAGGGATCTATCAATTTTAACTGTGATCAGAAGCCTGAGAATTTATGTATTTTCTGGACAGAGCTAGAGAGTTAAGAATTTTCAGTTGATTCATCATGTAGTGTCTATATATCCTGTCAAAGAGTTTTACATTGTCTATCAAACCTCTGTGTAAGAGTGGAGGTTCTTTATCAACACTTCTGACTTTTTCTGCTCCAACTTTGAAGTTGTAGGTAACAGGATCAATGTCTTTGTTCTATATTGAAATCATAAAGAAAGATTGACACATGTAATATTTAAAATGTAAGCTTTCCTCATTGCTTGACTGAATTATACTGAAAATTAATATTATGAAAGATTTAAGTTTTTGGGGTGCATCGCATATAAAATTGTTGAAACAGGATATGGGTGGATGAAATATTAGGAAATAGCCAATATATCAAAGGATCAGTGGTTATGTTGCTGTTTTTCTTATTCAACAGTTGCAGCTTACAGTGTTCATATTGGTTTCTCTCTAATTTTTCTTGATAACAACTAAACAGGCTATTAAAAGAAGTATTTATCAAATTGAATATAATGAGGTGACGTCTTTCTACAAATTCTATTATTAATTGTTAAAGACTATGGTCATAATAGTGGTCACAGTACATACTAAAATACTAAAGGTGTTTACTTGACAAAGTAACTACCTTAGTTTGGGTATTTTATAAATGGTTTGCATTGATTATTTCAAACCACAATCATGTCTGAACTGAGATATAATATAGCAATTATTTTGTGTAAGATTGAGTTTAAGTGTTCATTCAGAAAGTGCTGTTTGAATCAGGATACTCACAGAATTGAGTAAAAAGGTCCTATATGAGGCAGAACAGCTTTATGATTGAGTTTTCTTATCTTACTTTTAAAATTTGGCATGTTTTTCAGACAGGTCCTTTGGAGAATTTCCCAGACTTTACATTGACCTCTGTCAAAGCTATATCTCACAGAATACTGAAGTGTGTATCTTTGATCTGCCTTTTCCTTGAGAAATATTTGCATCAGTTTGTCTGCTGGTATAACAGTCTGCTAAACATCAGCACTCACTCAATGTAAATAAACTGTCAACAAATATATTGCTTTCAAGATAAAGTATCTATTCATTAATTTTGAATAAAAATTTCTTGTTAAAAGATTGGTGATCATACAACCACTTGATCAGCATAAAAAAAAGACACGTATCTGTTGAAATTAGAAAGTTAGTGCAGAAAAGAGTGTTTGTCAGAACTTTTCTTTGATTCAGATATTACATACACTTTGTGCACATTTAATGCTGGTATTAGTATGATAGGTTCTTCGATAAAAGATTTCATTAAACTACTGGTACACATTAAAACCATTCATGAACTCCATATTAAGTCTTATATTTGTTAAAAATAGTACTTGAAAAGTTAGTTTTAGGGGTCATGATGTGTACTTAGTTTGAAAAAAATAACACAATTAAAATGGAAAATAAATTACATGTCTTAATTGTTTTATTTTTGACTTTTTTTGGTTAACATCATTTATGCCCTTCTCAAAGGGAGGTAACCCAAGATGATAATACATCATTTATGCCCTTCTCAAAGGGAGGTAACCCAAGATGATAATACATCATTTATGCCCTTCTCAAAGGAAGGTAACCCAAGCTGATAATACACTTTGATCTGTAGTTTGGACAGTCAGTTTTTAACAAAACGATGTTTTATGCAAGAAGAGCTGTCAGACAAGATAAGGAAGAGTGGTTTTGATATATCTGATTGTGACCATTCAGGAATTCGGGAAAAATTTGAGGTTTGTCACAATTACAAACAATGATATGTTTCATTCACAATCCTCTGTGAAACTTGTGTTTGAGATGTCTTTTTCTGCCTGTTAGACTGTCTGCTCAAACTAACCTTGCCTTTTGCCAGATGCCACTGCATTAAAAATAAAAATAGGTGTTGAAAATATCATCATTTAGACTTTCTGTTTTCTAAATGAGGAAAAATGAACTTTAAGTTAATTGTTTTCTGAGATGGCACATAATCTGTGCTGCTTTCTATTACTATTTTTTTTATACTTTAACTAACTATAGAACAAAGGAAAGAATGTTTCAATAAAAATTCAGCTTATTCATACCACTTAACAAGGTGAGCCTTGGAAAAACTTTTCTTGGGAAATAAAAGTTCTTTCCTTTAGTAGCCCATAGATTGGCAAGGGACCATTGGTCTGTGGACCCCCACTAATTTTACATCCTTATATATTTGCATACTTTATACCATAGAATACTATAGTGTACATAATTTAACTCTGCATGAGAGTTTAATTACATTGACTTGTCTTTAACTTGGATACATCAGATTAGTAAGGTTAACACTATATCATATAAAAGTTTTTGATGAGCTTTCTGTGGGGGATTAAGTCTCAGTCAGTATGACTACTGTACCAATCTCAAAACAAATTTCAAAACACATAGTTTGACAAATAATCTGTTTATAATTGCCAACACTATGAAAAATTCACTGAATTGCTTAATCATGTTGTAAATAAAGTCACATGGCTTTCTGAAAGCAAAATATTGGTAGTGGTAGACTTAAAGTCTTCTGACAGAGTCGGTCAGGTGTCAATCATTCAAAAGAATTGTCATTCATACTTTTTCTTATCATTGAATAATGTGATATTTAGTGGCACAAAGATAATATATACTTCACCTGTAGGTTGACATGTTCTTTTGATGTCATATTAATCAGGTGTTATCAGGTGTAAAAAATAACTCAATTATAGAAGTGAATATGAAACTAGATATCAGATTATTAGCATGTGCATTTTTTGCTGCATATTTTGGATAAAATTACTAAATATTTTGTTTACAGTACATTATTCAGTCTATTATTTAAAGGTTTTATTTCATAAGATATTGTTTAAACTGTCAAAATTTCAGACTAGGTAACGACAGTCAATATCATATTTATAAAAAAATTTAAAACTTGTCATTAAAATGTATATCTATACTTTTATTTTAATTTGACTTTATGATTATTTTATAATTTATTAATCAAGGTATGTAGCATTCATTGACTATACATTGTAGGTTTCCAAATCAGCAAAAAATACAAAACTATCTAATGAAAATTAATATAATTTATTGCAATTATATTATGTCTGGTAAAAAACTTAAGTGTAAGGAGGTTAATGGTAAATGTACACAATGTCCTTTTCTGTGGTAATTCTGATTCATTAGCGGCATACATTCAATTTATACCCCTTTTACCTGTTTACCAGCAGACAAATGACCACTGAAGGAGTGAGGAGACATTGGTTACCTTTCTATTTTCCCCCTTTTTCTTTTACATTTTTGCATGATAGATCTCTGTACATTAGAACTATTTGAAATTTTTGGTATTAAGTATTGAATTGGTGAGTTGAAAGTTGTAATTTATTTTTTGCTTACCTATGTCTCTAGGTCAAAATATATCATATCTGATAAAAATTCATGACAGACTTATCAAATAGTTTGAAAAATGTAAATTTTACCATGATATTGAGTTTCTAGGGGTAATGCATTTCCTGTTTTAGACTGTAGCTCACATATGGTTCCTGTATATATATGACATCTAAAATTATGTCATACAGAAATTGTTCATGTACTGTGATCATTTTAACTTGCTTTTGTGTGTGTGTGTGTGTGTGTGGGTGCAATGATTTAAAGTTTCGTTAAGTTTTCTTAGAATTTATATATAGATATGGAGAAGATGAAAAATTTTCTGTAACTTTAAAATTCCATAAGGATGGATCTGAAAGGGGACCTATCTACAATTCAAGACTTTGTAAATCATTTTTTGAGTGATCTACTAAAACAGTCATTTATACATTCACTTTCATATGATTTATAATAGTATTACTGCTATACTTTAACATAAAGAAGAATTGTAATTAACATACAGTCATATGTTGCCAATTATTACAAATGATCTTCATATTATACAAGAAAAATTATTTCTGCTTTATGTGTAAGGATGAAGTCAGTTAATCTAAAGAAAACTATTATTCTTTTGGCAAAGTCTCTGTCTGCTTTCAGAAGAATCAAAATACAAATCTTGATCCTTATGACAAAACTGATCCCTTTCTGTTCCATTCTTATGACTAATCCACTTTGATGTCCCCTTTCTGCTCCATTCTTATGACTAATCCACTTTGATGTCCCCTTTCTGCTCCATTCTTATGACTAATCCACTTTGATGTCCCCTTTCTGCTCCATTCTAATGACTAATCCACTTTGATTTCCTCTTTCTGTTCCCTCTTTATGACTAATCCACTTTGATGTCCCTTTCTGTTCCCTCTTTATGACTAATCCACTTTAAGGTCCCCTTTCAGTTCCATCCTTATGATTTATTCACTTTGAGGGCTCCTTTCTGATACCTCCTTATGAATAATCAGCTTTGAGGTCCCCTTTCTGTTCCATCCTTATGACTTATCTACTTTGTGGTCCCCTTTCTGTTCCATCCCTATGAATAATCTACTTGGAGGATCCCTTTCTGTTCCATCCTTATGACTTATCTACTTTGAAGTCCCCTTTCAGTTCCATCCTTATGACTAATCTACTTGGAGGTCCCCTTTCAGTTCCATCGTTATGACTAATCAACTTGAAGGTCCCCTTTCTGTTCCATCCTTATGAGTAATTCACTTTGAGGATCCCTTTCTGTTCCATTATTATGACTAATAGACTTTGAGGTCCCCTTTCTGTTCCCTCTTTATGACTAATCTACTTGGAGGTCCCCTTTCTGTTCCATCCTTATGACTACTCCACTTGGAGGTCCCCTTTCTTTTCCATCCTTATGACTAATCCACTTGGAGGTGACTGGTCCCCTTTCTGTTTCATCAATATGACATTATGTCTAATCTACTTTGAGACGCCTTTCAGTTCCGTCCTTATGACTAATCCACTTGGAGGTCCCCTTTCTGTTTCATCCTTATGTCTAATCGACTTTGAGGTCCCCTTTCTGTTCCCTCTTTATGACTAATCTACTTGGAGGTCCCCTTTCTGTTCCATCCTTATGACTACTCCACTTTGAGGTCCCCTTTCAGTTCCATCCTTATGACTAATCCACTTGGAGGTCCCCTTTCTCTTTCATCCTTATGTCAAATCAAATTTGAGGTCCCCTTTCTGTTCCCTCTTTATGACTAATCTACTTGGAGGTCCCCTTTCTGTTCCCTCTTTATGACTACTCCACTTAGAGGTCCCCTTTCTTTTCCATCCTTATGACTAATCCACTTGGAGGTCCCCTTTCTGTTTCATCCTTATGACTACTCCATTTGGAGGTCCCCTTTCTTTTCCATCCTTATGTCTAATCTACTTGGAGGTCCCCTTTCTGTTTCATCCTTATGACTACTCCATTTGGAGGTCCCCTTTCTTTTCCATCCTTATGTCTAATCTACTTGGAGGTCCCCTTTCAGTTCCATCGTTATGACTAATCAACTTGAAGGTCCCCTTTCTGTTCCATCCTAATGAGTAATTCACTTTGAGGATCCCTTTCTGTTCCATTATTATGACTAATAGACTTTGAGGTCCCCTTTCTGTTCCCTCTTTATGACTAATCTACTTGGAGGTCCCCTTTCTGTTCCATCCTTATGACTACTCCACTTGGAGGTCCCCTTTCTTTTCCATCCTTATGACTAATCCACTTGGAGGTGACTGGTCCCCTTTCTGTTTCATCAATATGACATTATGTCTAATCTACTTTGAGGTCGCCTTTCAGTTCCGTCCTTATGACTAATCCACTTGGAGGTCCCTTTTCTGTTTCATCCTTATGTCTAATCGACTTTGAGGTCCCCTTTCTGTTCCCTCTTTATGACTAATCTACTTGGAGGTCCCCTTTCTGTTCCATCCTTATGACTACTCCACTTTGAGGTCCCCTTTCAGTTCCATCCTTATGACTAATCCACTTGGAGGTCCCCTTTCTCTTTCATCCTTATGTCAAATCAAATTTGAGGTCCCCTTTCTGTTCCCTCTTTATGACTAATCTACTTGGAGGTCCCCTTTCTGTTCCCTCTTTATGACTACTCCACTTAGAGGCCCCCTTTCTTTTCCATCCTTATGTCTAATCCACTTGGAGGTCCCCTTTCTGTTTCATCCTTATGACTACTCCATTTGGAGGTCCCCTTTCTTTTCCATCCTTATGTCTAATCTACTTGGAGGTCCCCTTTCTGTTCCTTCATTGTGACTAATCCACTTGGAGGTCCCCTTTCTTTTCCATCCTTATGTCTAATCAACTTGGAGGTCCCCTTTCTGTTTCATCCTTATGACTTATCCACTTGGAGGTCCCCTTTCAGTTCCATCCTTATGTCTAATCCACTTGGAGGTCCCCTTTCTCTTTCATCCTTATGTCAAATCAAATTTGAGGTCCCCTTTCTGTTCCCTCTTTATGACTAATCTACTTGGAGGTCCCCTTTCTGTTCCCTCTTTATGACTAATCAACTTGGAGGTCCCCTTTCTGTTCCCTCTTTATGACTAATCAACTTGGAGGTCCCCTTTCTGTTTCATCCTTATGACTAATCCACTTGGAGGTCCCCTTTCAGTTCCGTCCTTATGACTAATCCACTTGGAGGTCCCCTTTCTCTTTCATCCTTATGTCAAATCAAATTTGAGGTCCCCTTTCTGTTCCCTCTTTATGTCTAATCAACTTGGAGGTCCCCTTTCTGTTTCATCCTTATGACTAATCCACTTGGAGGTCCCCTTTCAGTTCCATCATTATGACTACTCCACTTGGAGGTCCCCTTTCTTTTCCATCCTTATGACTAATCCACTTGGAGGTCCCCTTTCTGTTTCATCCTTATGACTACTCCATTTGGAGGTCCCCTTTCTTTTCCATCCTTATGTCTAATCTACTTGGAGGTCCCCTTTCTGTTCCCTCTTTATGACTAATCCACTTGGAGGTCCCCTTTCTGTTCCTTCATTATGACTACTCCACTTGGAGGTCCCCTTTCTTTTCCATCCTTATGTCTAATCAACTTGGAGGTCCCCTTACTGTTTCATCCTTATGACTAATCCACTTGGAGGTCCCCTTTCAGTTCCATCCTTATGACTAATCCACTTGGAGGTCCCCTTTCTCTTTCATCCTTATGTCAAATCAAATTTGAGGTCCCCTTTCTGTTCCCTCTTTATGACTAATCTACTTGGAGGTCCCCTTTCTGTTCCCTCTTTATGACTACTCCACTTGGAGGTCCCCTTTCTTTTCCATCCTTATGACTAATCCACTTGGAGGTCCCCTTTCTGTTCCATCATTATGACTACTCCACTTGGAGGTCCCCTTTCTTTTCCATCCTTATGACTAATCCACTTGGAGGTCCTCTTTCTGTTCCATCATTATGACTACTCCACTTTGAAGTCCCCTTTCAGTTCCATCCTTATAACTTATCAACTTGGAAGTCCCCTTTCTGTTCCATCCTTATGACTTATTTACTTTGCGGTCCCCTTTCTGTTCCATTCTTATGACTTTTCCACTTGGAGGTCCCCTTTCAGTTCCATCTTTATGAGGAAAAAATATAATGATATTGCCTTAATGAACTGAAAGTAGGCCCTGTTAGTCAACCAACTCCCTGTTGTGTTAATTGATTGATTGATTGTTAGTTGCTTAACATCCAATGGTCAGTGAATTGAAATTCTAGATCTTAATATCATATGAATAAAAGAAGATTTATGGTATACTTTATTCAGAGTTAAAAGCCCCACAAAACACCAAAAGACATCTAGTGGTCAATATTATTTTTCTTTATTTGTAAAATATTATCTTTTTTGTTGTCAAATCTTGGAGTTATCTATTTGAGAATAAACCACAGTAGATGCCTAGACCATCAATAAAACAATCAAAGTTTGGATGTATTGAGTTCAGATAGGGTGTGATACCTTATCCACACTGTGTAAATGATCCTTTATGAAATGTAACTTTGTATAACTGATATATGGTGATATTATTAATCAAATATTTTTAAGGATTTGTGATTTGTTAAAACTTGATCACATGTACATTTGTATTTATTCAGTTTGCATGCCAATACTATTGTGTTTAGCTTTTCGTAGTTCAAAAACAGCATATTGCACAGGGCATACAGCATGTTACTAAAAATACATTCTAGAAATCCACAATTTTACATGGTTCATACAATATTTGTTGATTAATAATATAACAATTGTAGCCTTTGGTTGAGGTCAATATGATGTTATAACGACCTCATACAAAGGCTATAATTGTATAACTTTTCTGTATGAAGTATTCTGTGTGAAATGTGTCGTCATGCTAAAATCAAAACAACAAGAAGGCTCTTTTTCAGAGAATGTCGTAATACAAAAGCACATTACCCAGTTACTCTATAGAACTGGGAAGTAACTATACACTTAAGGATGAAGTTGCTCCTCTTGTTTTTGAATTTTTGTCAGATATTCGAAATCCTCTGGTTTTATCCATGTAGTGCCAATAAATATTTTGCCCGCTAACCCCTACTTTTCTTTTCCTAATTTTATTAAGTCTCCCAAACAAAGTTTGGGAAGACTTATTGTTTTTGCTCAGTTATTATTATTCCCCTTTTCTTCTTCCTCTTCCGCCGCTTTTAAATTTGAACTTGTCCGCACCCATTCTCCAAATCCATGTCTAGTGGTGCAATCAGGGTTTTGTTTGTGCAATGGGGTTTATAAAGGGGTACTTTGAGGGGCAAAAAGAAAAGAGGGTTTTAATAAAGAACCCTATGGGATTTTATTTTTTAAAATTTTCAAATGAAAATAAATTGAAAACCGTTTGTGATAGACACAATCTTTTTAATTGAAAATGTTCTAAATGATAAAGCACATTAAATGAAATACAGGGTTAGTCCCCAGGGGTCACCCCCACCCCCTGCCATTTAAGAAAGTTCTAATACATTGTAAGTGGTCAAGATCCCCACCCCTAAACATATATATTTTGGTTTGTCATGCTAAGATTGTTTGAATGATATACAGGGTTAGTCCCCAGGGGTCATCCCGACCCCCTGCCATTTGAGAAAGTTCTAATATCTTGTAAATGGTCGAGATCCCCACCCCTAAACCATATATATTCTGGTTTGTCATGATAAAGCACATCAAATGTCATACAGGGTTAGTCCCCAGGGGTCACCCCCACCCCCTGCCATTAAAGAAAGTTCTAATACCTTGTAAGTGGTCAAGATCCCCACCCCTTAACCATATATATTTTGGTTTGTCATGCGAAGATGGTTTGAATGATATACAGGGTTAGTCCCCAGGGGTCATCCCGACCCCCTGCCATTTAAGAAAGTTCTAATATCTTGTAAATGATTGAGATCCCCACCCCTAAATCATATATATTCCTATTTGTCATGTCTCGAACATTTGAATGACGTATACGGTCAGTCCCCAGGGGTTCCCCCCACCCCCAATGTTCTAATATCTTGTAAATGGTTGAGATCCCCACCCCTAAACCATATATATTCCTGTTAGTCATGTAACGAACATTTGAATGACGTATAGGGTCAGTCCCCAGGGGTTCCCCCCACCACCCAATGTTCTAGTATCTTGTAAATAGTCGAGATCCCCACCCCTAAACCATATATATTCTGGTTTGTCATGCCAAGATGATTTGAATGATATACAAGGTTAGTCCCCAGGCATCACTAATGCATATAACTTTACTGGACCAAACCAATTTTCACTGGACGTTGCCCAATGTCAGGCGACCCTGGGAATAACGAATTATGGAATCTTCGTTTTCCAGTATCCTGTTACAATCATTTCTTGTTACATATAGTTTAAAAAAGCCATATTTGAAAATCTTATAAAATTCTTGTTATTTTTTCATAGTTTTTGAATGAAAAAAGGTGCCAATGTTAAATGTATGAACAATCTAGAGAGAATCATTTCCCTCCAATTTTTCAATGGCTTATATCTCAAAAACAAGGACTCGAGCCCTTCATTTTTTTTTCTGCTGTTTTAGTTCTGTTTTTTATATACTATCAACTTATAACAGTCTTTCAAAAAGCTTGTTATTTTGAAACAGAGTAGCGAACATCCTTAAATTATACAAAGGCACATTTACAGGGGACAAAGAAAAGATAAGCCAGGCGCAGACTCCATTATAAATGTCATGATAACAGAGAAGTAACAGTACAACAGAATTACAATGTTTCAAGGCACATTTTTCTGCAAACACACCCTGGAACAGCTACATTAAAAATACACCAAAAATATAAAAGCACTGTACAATAGTGAAGTAACAACGCCCTAGAAATATAGAGGCACATTTTACTGGAGACTCAATCTATAGGAAAGCAACGATACACCATAAATACAGTTGTAGTTTTCTTTGTTGGCACTCTGTACAAAAGTGAAGTAATAACGCACTAGAAATATAGAGGCACATTTTACTGGAGACTCAATCTATAGGAAAGCAACGATACACCATAAATACAGTTGTAGTTTTCTTTGTTGGCACTCTGTACAAAAGTGAAGTAACAACGCACTAGAAATATAGAGGCACATTTTACTGGAGACTCAATCTATAGGAAAGCAACGATACACCATAAATACAGTTGTAGTTTTCTTTGTTGGCACTCTGTACAAAAGTGAAGTAACAACGCACTAGAAATATAGAGGCACATTTTACTGGAGACGCTATCTATAGGACAGCAATGATACACAATAAATACAGTTGTAGTTTTCTTTGTTGGCACTCTATACAATAGTGAAGTAACAACGCACTAGAACTATAGAGGCAATATAAAACTTCCATGGTAGTATTCAGTTGTTTTATATTAGCAAAAAAAAAAACAGAAGTAAATCAACTTTTATGTGATTGATAAAAAAATTATCATAATGTACTTCAATATTATTTTTTCTTGATAAAACTAAGTTTTAGAAGGTTAATGCTAAATGGTTAATGTACACAATGGACTTTTCTGTATTCTGTCAGACTTCAGTTCACATAAGGCTGTACCTGCAAAACAACATCACTTTTCTTATTAGACAACCTCTTCAACAGTTAAATAACTGAAAAGTAGAAAAACAAAAGAAAATTTGACAGTGCCCACTGTGGTGTACTTTACTGTGAGCTAGAAAAATAGAAGCACATTTTATACAAACTTAAGACACTATTTAAGCAATGTGTTACCACAGTAAGTCTTTTAAAGATCACCCAAGACACCAGTCCTTTGAAGAATGAATGCAGGGGTGCGAATAATAGATTACAAGGTTAAAGGTCACATAATCTAGTCTTAAAGCAAAAACCGATTTATATTAATCAAATAGCTAAAATAATCTAATTTAAATCTAAAATAAACATTAACTACCATCTGCCTTAAATCAGAAATTGTGTAAACTTTTGTATTTGCTTTTTAGTTTTTTTTTGTGCTTGTGGAATATTTGCACATCACCTTATATAAAATGTATCCTGAATACATCTATGAAAGTACAACTTAATATCAACTAGAAAAAATAATATGACAACATTTATTTAACTGGCCATAAATAGAGGTTGCTATAAAGATTATCCAAATAAGGAAAATTTGAGTGAATTATTCTTGATATTGCAAGTACCTGTATATATTTGAGTATGTCATTACCTCCTTGGCAATAGATGTCTCTCGTTAACATTATAACAATTAGTATCAAGTACCAGTGATCATTGTTATAAATCATGTAAGTGGATTACAAGTGTCTGTTTAGCCAGGAAATTGATGCTTGGCATCTATTTGTGAATTTGTTTCAAAGAAAATGTTTATATTTATCATATAGATAAAAAAAAAGACATATTGTTTTTAATAACTGACATAATATCATGTCTGCTAGTTAAGTAGTAATAGTCTAAAGGTCTAGTGTTTGTGTTTGTATGGTCTTTGATCTGGGCCTTGTGACAGTCTGTGTTCAGCCCAATATTTGATGAGAAGTCTGGTATTGTGGTCAATGTACTATATTGATTTCATTGTCAAGTAGCCATTGCCAGCTCATGTTTTTAGAGGGCATGTATTTCTTACATAGAGCATATATGTAATGTGTAGGTTGAAAAAAAGATCATTTGTGTCAATTTTGAACTGTTGTATATATATTTCATTGTTGGAATATAGTATAATGGTGGGGTTGGGGGTCAATAAGAATTACTAATAAACTTAACATTGTCCAAAAGACAAGTGTGAGTTGCTTTCATTGCTTGCCATTTGTCCTCAGTCAATGATAGAAATAATCTTCCTAAAACCACTGGGATCACAATCATCATTTTGGTGTTTAGTTTCAAATCTTTGATATTTCTGTTGACCAACAAACATGTTTGCTGACCATTTTTTTTAAGTTTCCTTTTTTTATTCATCCTATAAGTCATATGATTCTCCTATTTTGCAATTAAAACCAACCAAAATTAATAAAAAATATAAATTTTCTAGTAAAAAACAAATATTTGAAAAAAAGCTATTTAGTAATTCAAATGATAGGAATGATGATTATACTGTTCACATCATAGTATTTACCCATTGAACCAGCTTGTAAAGATTACTGCAGAATTTTCATAGTATTTGCAGCAAAGAAAAAAATAATGATTTCCAAATGTTTCTCAAACTCATTTAAATTTAAAAAACATTTATAAAGCAATTGAAAGATAACCCCTCTGCTACAGTTTGTGCTTGCATTGAATTCTTCCTTATAAAATTAAAACTGTTAGAAAAAATATTATATTCTACATGATTTTACAAATATTACCCTATGACACTTATATCAAGAAATTTTGAAGGACACATTGTTTTACTTTTCATAAAATATAGTAGTATGTAAGGCAAGAATTGATTGGATATATGAATGATAGTAAACACCCAGTAAATAATTAGTAAATAATTAAGTCATCTATATAATACAAAAAAACTAATACATTACAATTATGTTGAATTTAAAGGTGTCCAATATATGCATAGTGGAATTACAGGCAATTTAATTTTATCTATAAAAAATACTTGCACAACAAAATTTAATTCATTTCTACTAATATGAAATTTTACAAATCCATTTAAATAATTACAGCCAAGAAATGATTCCCATAGAAAAGAATATGTTATCAGAGTGAACTCTTCTTGACTAGCTACCAGTTAAAGCCTATTGATTTCACAACTATTCGTAAAACTACGTTTTTCTCAACAATTCAATCATTCTTCTACTCAGCTACTCTTGATTATTGAATTTCTGAGTTTCTAAATATTTCTACATAATTAAAAGCTGAGATATGATTGACAAACACACCCAGGTGCTAATATTGGGTTTGTGTCCATGTTTTATTAGGTTTCAGGTAGCCTTTGAATTGACACAGGTGTTCACTTTGATGTATAACACACCTGTTATCACCTGTAGTCCTGACCATCTTGCCTACATGTTCTTACATCTGATTATAGATCAACATGATATATTTACATACATGATTTGTAAATAAATAAGTCTTCTTTGAATTAAAATATGTAATGCATGCTATGAAATTTTGTTTCCTTTTAAATTTATTTACAAAAAGATGTATAATAAATCAAACCATTACATGCATGCTGTGCAGTTTTAAATTCAGGTGCAAAACTTTTGTTTGCATTTAACATTGAAATTCGTGCTGTGAAGTTCTACTGTTTCATTGTCAGTTAGAATTTTAATTCAACCAATAAAATATTGGCATCTGCTGAAGGTCAGAGCTGAAGGTTAAATGTAACATTTCAGTATAAATGGACACAAAGTATTTGTACTATACAAATTATCATTTCTCTGAATTATTAATGTGATCAAATGTACCTTGGCAAATTAGATATACTCCGTCATAGTTACTAGGCTTGAAATTTTGTATGCCAGACAAGAGATTCTTCTACAAAAAACTTGTGAGGGACACTCAAATCAAAAAAGTTAAAAAGGCCAAGCAAAGGTTGGCAGCTCAGAGGATTGAAATAATCCAGATTTTAGGCCACTATTTATAAATGTTATATAATTCAATTAACCTGATATACATGTATTAGGCCTTCGCTACAAAAAATGTCAATAAGGCATTGAACAACATAAAGCTTTTTTAACAAAGTTGACATTTTTGGTCTGCCTGCAAACTTACTGAAAAACAGTCATTCAAATTCATTAAATTCTTGCATTTTTTTTTTATTATATCAGAAAAAATGTAGAATGATGAGAATCAGATTTTAAAATAGTACTGGCTTTTCAAATGACAATGATGAACCGTCTTAGTAGTCATGTGGTAGCGGTCTTGCCTCAAGTGCAGGCGGTCTTGCGTTTTTCCCAGGCCGGGTTAAGTCCAAAGACTTTTGTATTTGCTGCTTCTCCCCTAGGCATGTGGTACTATGGAGTAACAGCAAAGACTGGTGGGCCTAAAGTTGAAACAATGTGTCCAGGAAGGGCGACATGTCTTCTTGCAAACTGTTATCTTGTGAAATAGCACGATAAAAGTCAGGCTCTGAGTGTGATGGTCTAGTACAAAGCAGGGTTCATATCCATCTCACATCAACATGTTCTAGTTCTTCATATGCATTTAACTTGGTGCTCAGACAGTGCTGGATGTTAAATAGCCATCCATACCCATCACATGATGATGACATTGTTTGTAAACAACTTCTTGTATTCCTCAATTCCCATTGATTTGTCCATTGTTCAACATTTGCATTAAAAAATGAAAGCAGTATTTTTAATTTACATGAGTAAGCTTCTTTTCTTGTGTACTGAATGAGACCAATTGAGTACTTTGCCCTGATTTTTTGTGTTTTAAATAAAACAGCACCATGACCTATATTTTTATTTTTATTTTTTCAGATCAAACATGCCTTCCAAACCACTTCACATGTAACAACCAGCGATGTGTAAAAATAGAATGGCTTTGTGATGGAGATAATGACTGTGGGGATGACAGTGATGAACTCAGTTGTCGTAAGTTACTGTTACTATAGTGATGAACTCAGTTATCATGAGTAACTTGTAAAATTAATGAACTCAGTTTTCGTAAGTTACTGTTGTTATATTGATGAACTTAGCTGTACATTACTGGTGTTATAGTGACCTCAGTTGTTATGACCTTCTATTCAAGTGATGAACTCTGTTGTCATAAGCTACTGTTATAATGATGAACTCAGTTGTCTGAAGTAACTTGCTACAGGGATGAACTCAGTTGTTGTTAGTAACTGTTGTTATTGTGTGTGACAAATTCAGTTGTTGTTAGTTACTGTTGTTTTAGTGATGAACTCAGTTGCTGTAAGTTACAATTGTCATAGAGATGAACTCAGTTGTCATAAGTTACTGCTCAGTTGTCTTAAGTAATTTGTTATAGTGATGAATTCAGTTGTTGTTAGTTACTGTTGTTATTGCGATGTACTCCTTTGTTTTTTACTGTTGTTATGGTCATGAACTTAGTTGTAGTAAGTTACTGTTGTCATACAGGGGTTAAAAAATCCACTAGCCCGACGCCCGGGACTAGAACATTTACACCTGGGCAATCAAAACTTTCATCCAATATGCCAGACGGACTAGTAGAAAAAATTATTGGCATTAACAAAATACACAGTGGAAAATCCCTTCCTCACTTTTTTTATCTTAGCCAATTGGATTCAATTACTTCATTCATGATTCCAGGATTTGAACAGATATTTTTACATGTTTTAAAAATAGAACAAATAACTGGGTAGACCGGTATCATGTATTGAACATGTACTTTCAATAATGATTTCTCAGTTCTGAGGGGTATTGTATACTACTCATGCTAAAACTTACAATTAACAGTACTGAGGGTATGATGCATTGATTGATATGACCTGTTTGCGCAAATCTAATTAATTTAGTAAAAATGATTTAGCCTATCAGAAATACATATTCAAATATTTTTTTAATTTAGAAAAAAACGACAGAACCAGTTTGTTAACAAGTACATGTGTACCCGTGTGTGAGATTTAATTATGCATCCAAATTCTTCAAAAATGCTTAAATATCATTGATACCTTTATCTTGCATTCATTTCAAGAATTGTTTTGAAGAAATAGTGGTGGAGTGAACTATTTAAACTCAATTGTGCTTTGTAAATGTACATAGATTTTATGTACCTATCTCTGATCTCTACTTTTACTATTGTCTAGTCAATATCCGGTATTAGGAAAATGTGCTTTTAAACACAAATATAAAGCTCTGACAGCGTGATATTGCATTAATAAAGAGTCAAAGGCAGATTTTTATACACTTGTGTTGAACATTTCATAAGATGCACTGTCAATGTAACAGTTTACGTCAGAACATCTGATTTAAAAAGTCTGAAGTTTAATATCGTTGTTATGTCAATCATTGTTATGATGCTCAGATTATTACCATGTCATGATTGCCCTTTGTTACTAAGTCTTACGCCGTTACGGGATTGAAATCTGAATAACAAAAAAATGTCTGTCTGGCTCAAGTGTTTTTGAAAGCCTGGGCTAGCAGTTCTTCCATCAGGACTAGTAATATCCTGCTACCAATAAGTTGTGGGCTAGTGAGCTGTAGCAAAATTTTTGAACCCCTGTGTCTGTCTGTCCCACATCAGGTTATATGTTTAAGACAAGGTTGTTTATCATGAAGTTGTGGTCACATCAACTTCAAAAAATTAGTACACATGTTCATTATGATGTTAACTTTTGAAGCTTTGCGCCAGTTAGGGTTTTGACCCAAATTTCAGAGTTCTTTGAAGGTTAACATGTGATTATGTGATATCCTATTGGACACATATTCTTGTTACTGTAATCTTAGTCTTGATCTCAGTTGTCCTCAGTTACTGTGAAGGTCAGTGGACCTCTCTGGGCACTCTGGCTTTCTCCACCAATAAAAACTGACCTCCACGAAATAGCACAACAGTCCTCAGTTACTGTTGGTACTCTCTCTGAGTATACAAGATTCCTTACACCAACTCTTTTCTGAGAATATATGTTTGGATCTGCTATGAGAATAAACACGCATTCACTTCCAAGCTGAGTAGAAATTTACCTTTAACATGTTTAAGATTCTTTATGCATATTTCAGCCTTAAAGGGTTGAACCTAATCAGTTTGTATGAAATGATGTTTGTATATATATCATAAAAAAGAAGATGTGGTATGATTGCCAATGAGACAACTCTCCACAAGAGACCAAATTCTTTGTGTTTATTTCAGCCTTTAAGGATTGAACCTAATCAGTTTGTTTGAAATGATGTTGTGTTTATTTCAGCCTCTAAGGGTTAAACCTAATCAGTTTGTATGAAATGATGTTGTGTTTATTTCAGCCTCTAAGGATTAAACCTAATCAGTTTGTATGAAATGATGCTGTGTTTATTTCAGCCTTTAAGGATTGAACCTAACCAGTTTGTATGAATTAATGTTGTGTATATTTCAGCCTTTAAGGATTAAACCTAATCAGTTTGTATGAAATGATGTTGTGTTTATTTCAGCCTCTAAGGGTTGAACCTAATCAGTTTGTATGAAAAGATGTGTTTATTTCAGCCTCAAAGAACTGCAGTACTGATCAGTTCCCGTGCAGTGATGGAAGTTGTATACCCAAACATTGGAAATGTGACCATGACCCTGACTGTACTCATGGAGAAGATGAAAGGAACTGTGGTAGGTAATCTGTACAATAAGATATCTTATCCCTTTGATATATAATAGTTATATACTTACATGTCATGTTGAGGTTGTCTCGTGTACATCCAACTCAGATTAGTTCTTTTCATGATTTATTTAGACAATAAAACCTTTCATAATTTCTATTATAGAGTTATTTCAGACATTAACATCATAATCAGATGTTTTGATTAGTTTGAAAAAAAATGCAACTTGGTTTAGAGTGAATTAATTAAAATTCACATGTTTATTCTGATCATGAATTGTTCAGTTAGAGTTTTAATAAATTTTGAATTGCAGTCAATTTTTGATGATTTGAATCAATAACTGTCTTAATTAATTTCTAGTGTACAGAACTTACATTGATATTATCTTAATAATTATGGTTATAATATCACACATAACTTTGTAGCAAAAGTACACTTATTTTTTTGGTAGACTTTCATAAAGATTGGACACTTGTATTGTTAGCTTTGCATCTCTTGAGAAATGTGAAGACACTTACATATATGAGATGATAGAATAGAGTTTGGATGGCAAAACCGTTCACTTTTACATATAGTAAACATTTTTATCCTGTTTATATTGTGAATGGACTGATAAATTGGCAGTTTAAGAATCTGAGAGATGTAATGAAATTAGAACAATCCACTATTGTCAATACATTTTTTAACCAATCACAACACGTGTGTACACTTTTGAAAGTATTACCCAGAGTGCATAAGTTCTGAAACATTGAATAAGCAATGTCTTTATCTTGCTGTAATACATGAGATTTTAAGCTGAGTGTTGAAAACCTGTCAACCACTGTCAAGACAAAGAATGTGTTAAAAGTGTGATTACTTTTATATATTGTAAATATCTTAGTATTTCATTGGACTTATTAGTCTTATACATCCACATTCTATGCCAATTTGATAAACTATCATTGTATTTTACATGAATGTGTAAAATAAAGCCAATAAATTATTATTAAACTTCCTTTTATATTCAATAAACATTCAGTAAAATATTTAAACAGAAAAAACATAGAAAGAACATATAAAGTAAAGATAAAAAATGATATATACTTGACATAATTGCATAGGCTGTGAATGACAAAGTTAGAAAAGATGAAAGATGTAAGTTCTTGTGGATATGTTCCAGACCATATGAATATTTGGACCATACGAGTATATACACATTTGGATATTAACGGGCTGGACCATACGAGTATATATTTATTTGGCAATTAACGGGCCGGACCATACAAGTATATACTCGTTTGGCAGCAGGAACACACATCTTGTTTTCTGAACTAAAATAGGCACAAGTTACTAACTGAAATCCTTTATCTTTGAAATATTGTCTGAATCTTAGTGTATCTGTTATTTTCCAATCGCTGGAGTCAATTTTAAGTGCCTTTATATTGTTGAAACTTTTCGTTTGTAAGTGAAACCACAGGCGTATGAGGCAAGAACTTTTTTTTTTCGTTTTTCCCTGGGCCCTCGGTCATAACCCTTTACTTGGTACTCAGAGTACAGATTGTGTGCTCAAAAAACCATATCCAACAATTTGATTGGTTGATTTTTTGAGTCTGAGTGTGATTATCGTGCACTACAGTTCCATGACTGCAAGGCCTGGTGTTTAGTTCTTTCAAAAAAAAATCTTCCAATTTCTACTGATTTTGCTTAATTGATGTGTTCTTTATCCAATTCATACATCTTACAATAACAGTAGTTAATATGTGCTTTCCCTCTCTTTTTATTTTCCATATAAGAATAAAGGGAGAGGAAGTATTAACTACTGTTATTGTTAGATTGTATGAATAGGAGCAAGAACACTAAATAACTTGTTATGATACAAAAAATTCAAGAAATTTTAATTTATTTAAATCAGATTTAAACATAAAAATAAAGAAAAAGAGGGTTCAATGTCGAAGTGCCTGTGAGTAAAACAGTTGACCTCTCATTTAACAGTTCATTCATATATTTGTGGAGGTTATTTTCCAAAGAGGACATTTGGTTAAGGAAAATATATAATTTTTACTTGTGAGTAAAATTCACTTTATTTCATTAATCATGTAACATTAAAATCAACTTATATTTATGATATTGAATAAGTCAAAATTTCATTTTTAGAAACTCTTAATTATTGACACCTGGAAGGTCATACCTTATGCAATTTATGGTATAAGTAACTTTTCAACATTCATAGTACTAATTACCCGGACCATACAATTATATACACATATGGTCATGACCATACGCGTATAGACCAAACACACATATGGCCCATATGGTTCAGAACAGATTCAGTGTATCAGTTTATATTTGATATACTGGTAGTTACTGCATTTGAAAAAATTATCTCTCTGCAGTTTTGTATAATTCTCACGAACGTAAAATTAAATTTAAAGAAAATAAACCTGTTTCATTCATAGCCATTAAATGAGAAGACCTTATTTTGTGTGTCGCTTCTCTTCCTTCCACAATAAATTAATCGTCATGCCTCTGTGTCCTGTAGGTACCATGCATAGTCGCATTTGTCATCATCGCTTATGATTATTCTGTTTTGGTTATTTTGGGAGGAAAACGAAAATAAAGGCGTCCGGATATTGTTTCCGTCATCGGACGGTCTTTTAAGTCATAGACAAGACTTCCGTTTAGGACTGTAAAATTACACATAATTTTCATAGGTACTTGGGGACAGGTCAATTATTTTCGCGTTGTTTTTTTATACGACCGCAAAAATTAAAAATTTTTTGGTCGTATATTGGTATGACGTTGGCGTCGTCGTCGTCGTCGTCGTCGTCGTCGTCGTCCGGCGTCGTCCGAAGACACATTGGTTTTCGCACTCTAACTTTAGTTTAAGTGAATGGATCTCCATGAAATTTTACCATAAGGTTCAATACCACGAAAGGAAGGTTGGGATTGATTTTGGGGGTTATGGTACCAACAGTTAAGGAATTAGGGGCCAAAAAGGGGCCAAAAATAAGCATTTTTGTAACTTCCAGACAATAACTTGTGTGTAAGTGTATGGATCTCTCTGACATTGTACCACAAGGTTCCATATCACAAAAGGAAAGGCTGTAATTGATTTTGGGGGTAATTGCCTCAAAATTTTAGGAATTAGGGGCCAAAAAAGGGGCCAAAAACAAGCATTTTTTTAGTTTCATGACAATAACTTGTGTGTTAGTGTTTGGATATTTCTGAAATTGTACTACAAGGTTCCATATCACAAAGGGAAAGCTGGAATTGAGTTTGGGGGTAATTGCCCGAAACGTTTAGGAATTGGGGGCCAAAAAGGGGCCAAAAATAAGCATTTTTCTAGTTTCCAGACAATAACTTGTGTTCAAGTGTATGGATCTCTCTGAAATTGTACTGCAAGGTACCATACCACAAAGGGAAGGCTGGGATTGAGTTTGGGGGTGATGAATCATAAGGGGGTTCAAAAAATTTGGGGGGGGATTTTTTTTTTTCTTTTTTTTTTTCTTTTTTTCCTTTTTTTTTTCTTTTAAAATTTTCCATTTTAAGTTGGTTATTTCTGAATAATATTTAAAAGCAAATAATAATGATATGGTAGGAGATACACACCAAACAGGATGTGTAAATTATTATCTAATAAGTATTGTGCAATAGCAAGAAATTTTCAATTGCACAGTATTGCACAATAGCAAGAAATCTTCAATTGCACAGTATTGCGCAATAGCAAGAAATCTTCAATTGCACAGTATTGCGCAATAGCAAGAAATATCCAATAGCACAATATTGCGCAATAGCAAGAAATTGTCAATTGTACAGTATTGCGCAATAGCAAGAAATATTCAATTGCACAGTATTGTGCAAAAGAAGATACTTCGTATAAATTGCTTATTTCTTGATCAATTTCAATGGGGTTTTATTCTTGAATTCTTGGGGTTCTTTAATATGCTGAATCTAACCGTGTATTAAGTTTTTGGATTTTGGGCCCCGTTTTTAAATTGGTCCACATTGAGGTCCAAAGGGTCCAAAATTTAACTTTGTTTGATTTCATCAAAAATTGAATTATTGGGGTTCTTTGATATGCTGAATCTAACCGTGTATTTAGATTCTTAATTTTTGGTTCCGTTTTCAAATTGGTCTACATTAAGGTCCAAAGGGTCCAAAATTAAACTTAGTTTGATTTTAACAAAAATTGAATTTTTAGGGTTCTTTGATATGCTGAATCTAAACATGTATTTAGATTTTTGATTATGGGCCCAGTTTTCAAGTTGGTCCAAATCGGGGTCCAAAATTAAACTTTGTTTGATTTCAACAAAAATTGAATATATGGGGTTCTTTGATATGCTGAATCTAACCATGTATTTAGATTTTTGATTTTTGGGCCCCGTTATCAACTTTGTCCACATTGAGGTCAAAAGGGTCCAAAATTTAACTTTGTTTGATTTCATCAAAAATTGAATTATTGGGGTTCTTTGATATGCCGAATCTAACCGTGTATTTAAATTCTTAATTTTTGGTTCCGTTTTCAAATTGGTCTACATTAAGGTCCAAAGGGTCCAAAATTAAACTTAGTTTGATTTTAACAAAAATTGAATTTTTAGGGTTCTTTGATATGCTGAATCTAAACATGTATTTAGATTTTTGATTATGGGCCCAGTTTTCAAGTTGGTCCAAATCGGGGTCCAAAATTAAACTTTGTTTGATTTCAACAAAAATTGAATATATGGGGTTCTTTGATATGCTGAATCTAACCATGTATTTAGATTTTTGATTTTTGGGCCCCGTTATCAACTTTGTCCACTTTGAGGTTTAAAGGGTCCAAAATTTAACTTTGTTTGATTTCATCAAAAATTGAATTATTGGGGTTCTTTGATATGCCGAATCTAACCGTGTATTTAAATTCTTAATTTTTGGTTCCGTTTTCAAATTGGTCTACATTAAGGTCCAAAGGGTCCAAAATTAAACTTAGTTTGATTTTAACAAAAATTGAATTTTTAGGGTTCTTTGATATGCTGAATCTAAACATGTATTTAGATTTTTGATTATGGGCCCAGTTTTCAAGTTGGTCCAAATCGGGGTCCAAAATTAAACTTTGTTTGATTTCATCAAAAATTGAATTCTTGGGGTTCTTTGATATGCTGAATCTAACCATGTATTTAGATTTTGGATATTGGACCATAATAGGTGAATGTCCAATTTAAAATTTTTAAGTTCTTAGACCACATTCATTCTGTGTCAGAAACCTATGCTGTGTCAAATATTTAATCACAATCCAAATTCAGAGCTGTATCAAGCTTGAATGTTGTGTCCATACTTGCCCCAACTGTTCAGGGTTCGACCTCTGCGGTCGTATCAAGCTGCGCCCTGCGGAGCATTTTATTTTACACTATGAACATACATATACTATAAATAAAGTATATTTGCTATTTACTATCAATTCCAAGCTTATATCATATAGAGAGTCTCTATATAATATGTCAGTGACCGCCGTGAATAGTAAACTTGGAGTTGATAGTAAATAGCAAATACAATTTATTTAAAGTATATGTATGTTCATAGTGTAAAAAAAAAAACGAGAAAATAATTGAAATTAATAGAAAACAAAAAAATAACAGATTTCATCCTACAACAGTTTACATACTTTCAACCACGCTCTAAATGCCTGAGATTTCGCGGGTGTTGTTCTAGTAATTATGTATTTCAGCTGTGACATGTAATGAACACCAGTTTAAATGTCTATGTATTTCAGCTGTGACATGTAATGAACACCAGTTTAAATGTCAAGACAAGTCTAGCTGTATACCTAAAGAATGGAGGTGTAACTCTATACTGGACTGTTCTGATGGTAGTGATGAAGATAATTGTAGTAAGTTAATGGTCCAGCTTACATAGCTGATAATGATGGGGAAATAATGTTATAATAGGTAGTAAGTTAATGTTCCTGCTAGCAATGCTGGTAAAAACTGAGATGTTTTAATTCTTTACTAGGTAGTTTGTTACTATTCCAGCTAACATGGCTGGTAGTAAAAGGGAATGATTCTATAATAAGTTACTTTTCCAGCCAATGAAAATAGTAATATAAGGATCATATTCTATATTTGGTAGTACTGTTCCATCTCCAAACCTGGAAACAAATTACCTTGAGTTTGTACATCTTGTATTTATATTACAGTAAATTTGCCTTGTTAATTTTGAAGGAAGATTTTCTTTCAGGTTAAAAACTCTTAATTTATACAGATTGACATTGTCAATTATAAATGATTATTTTAGATGAACAGCAAGCCTTCTGTAGTAAACATGAATTTACCTGTCTACAAACTTCTACATGTGTTCCACTGAAGATGAGATGTGATGGTAAAAACGATTGTAAGTCTGGTGAAGATGAATTACTTTGTGGTAAGTCTGTTGTTAGTTTCGTCTGTTAAAAAAGAATATGGGATAGATATGAGAAACTGTAACAATTCAAAAACTATGTAAAATGGCAAACCTACCACTCTTGGAAATGCTTTTCATCATTTATAGATCTTCTAGAACATTACTGTCTTTTCCACAACCTTAACACATATTATAGGTTAAATATAATTGGTAAATATACTATAAAGCTGGTCACACCCTAGAAGGTACATTGTTTGGAGGAATTTGAATAAGATATTAGCTAGGAATATCTTCAAATTATGGTAATATTCTTACTATTGAAATGCCTTATACTCCATAACAATAAATTTCTTACTGAATAGCTCTGCAACAGTGAAAATAAATGAGTGTTTTGGGAAGATAATATGTTTGAGTCACATTCAATACTACAGAAAATCCTGCAAATAGCTCTATAATGCTCTTATTTTGATTGATGTAAGGAGTTATTGTTACGAAAAATTTTCAAAAATAATATCAGCAGAAAATAATGTGTGAAAAGTTACGACACAATGAAGCCATGAAGGGAACTGGATTTTTTAAGACTTTGATTAAAGAGTTATCCTGGTGTATCATAACTTTTTTACTTTTTCCACAGAAGTGTCAGATAAATCTGACTGCTCAGCAGATGAGTATGTATGTGGTGATGGGTCCTGCATAGCTATGGACTGGGTCTGTGATGGAGTTACTGACTGTGCAAACCTGATGGATGAACAGAATTGTAGTAAGTTATTCAATCCTACTCACCCAATCCTCTACTTTCTTAACAGTCATTAGATTGTACTTTAGATCAAAATTCATGTTGAATTCCTTTAGGGACTGAATTTGCCGATGAAATAGTTAAACTGAAGTGTAGTCAGAACCTCAGTTTGGAGCCCACTCTTCTGTCGAATAAGATGAGTTAGAGTGTCTAGTTATACAAAAAGACTACTTGGTATTCAGATTTCCTCCTTTATAAGATCAATTGGTATGTACAGATATAAAAAAGAATCCTTCGGAAATCACATGAACAGTTGCAACCAAACTTGGATTGAATAATATTTGGTTTGTTTCTGATATAAGATTTTTTTCAGATGATCATGTTAACCAATGAAATTGAAGGAACCAGCTTTTGCCAGTCATTGAAGACAGCGGCTATGGTTCATGAAGACAGTTGATATTTTTCCTATCTTTCAGCTTTTTTGTCCTGTAATCCTAACCAGTTCAGATGTGACAATGATCATTGTATCAGCAGATCTAAAAGATGTGATGGAGTTGATGATTGTTCTGATGACAGTGATGAAAAGGGGTGTGGTAAGTTGTTAGAACATCCCACTAATGAATACTTAATCCCACCCACTCACTATATTTATTCACTAAGAATGTGTAAATGATTGATGAAAGGGAATATTGTAAATTCTATGGCAGCAAACTAAAGAAATCTTAGTCCATTTTCTTTATCCTCTTTAATTGTGGTTTTAGGGGCTGATGGTAATTTCTCGGTGCCCAATGCATAGATCTGACTGTGGCAACTGTATAATGAATTTAATTATTACATAATGGAAAATTTTGTTGAATCAAATGGCTGAAGGCAGACTGATATTTGTGCTAACTGTAGCACTGTAATTTTAGGGGTTTACAATGCAAACTATTGACTTAGTTATTTCTGCTCATGACAGTTTGTTAATCTTCAATAAAAATGGTTTGACAGAATCTAAACGAACTTGCATTGGTTCTAACAGGACATGAAGTGTGCACATTCTATTTTAATTTTTTATCTTAAAAGATTTTTGAGGTTTCTCATACTAGAAAATGGACCTAGTCATTTATACTTACATTATTTTGATAAAGCAGACAACTATTATTATTATAATTATTTGTTGTATCACTCATATATTTTGCATTACCTAGAAACCATGAATGGAGAGATACAGTGCAGTCCAGGACAGTTTAGTTGTGGCAATGAGAAATGTATCTCCTTAGAAAAGAAATGTAATACATTTGATGACTGCGGGGATTCTTCTGATGAACTGAACTGTGGTAAGTTTCATGGTAACAAGAACTTGGTAATTTGTCATGGTAACAAGAACTTGGTAATTTTCCATGGCAACAAGAATGTGATAATTTGTCATGGTATCATACAGTGTGCTAGTAATGGCTTTTCTGTAATCGGCAGATTGAATTTTTGCATAAAGACGTAATGCATGAGGTAGGGGCTGGGTTGAGAACACAAATCTTAAAGGATTTGCAATGCTTTTAGTACCTCCATCATGTCCCTTTTGGTTATTATCTTGAGTAGTTGTATATGACATAATACAGTATCATTTTTCTGTTGACTGTATGGTAGAATAATCACTCATATTTTTGTCAGGTTTATTTGCCAATATCTGCGCTTTTGATGATAAAAGATATTTATTTTGCATAAGTGATAATACACTTACATGTAAAAAGTAGAAAAAAGGCAAATAGAAAAATTGTAATGAATCATCTGTTATAAGCTTTCATTTAGGATCTCTTGTTCATGATATTTTTGTTTCTCTTCTGATTTATAAAGATTAAACATTATTATACAATACAGACAGTTTAATCTGTTTATGTTGAGAGAAGACTTGTGATCTTAATGACAGAACATGAAACACAAGATGACAGACTGATGATAGAGTTTCCATTCTATTACATAATAAGTTTTCTTATCAAAGAAAAAAGGCTACAGTGAAATGTGTTGAATAGTTTTTTTAAAGATTACACAATAATTCTTTTTTTTTATCAAAGGTCTTGATTTCAATACAAAATTTACCTACATTCATGTTCTAGTTCTTTATATCAAACAAAAACGATACAAATAGTTGTAGTCAGGTTACTGAAGAAATCGGACATAAAATTTCATGCATATTTATCCTGATCCTATTGAAAAGAAAGTACCCAAAAGGTTTCTTTTTTTGTTGTTGATGATGATGCTTTAATTGTTAGCATCATGATCCTATTGAAAATGTTCCTTTGTGCCAGGATGCTATGTGAAATTTCTGATTGAACACTAATATTAAGAAATAAATATTAGCAGATTGTTAAATGAAACAGAATCTATTACATGTTTATATGAATAAATGGTGATTTGCAGAACTAGTAAATTGGGTTACAAGTGAATTAGGAACTAGTAAATTGGGTTACAGGTGAATTAGGAACTGGTAAATTGGGTTACAGGTGAATTAGGAACTAGTAAATTGGGTTACAGGTGAATTAGGAACTAGTAAATTGGGTTACAGGTGAATTAGGAACTAGTAAATTGGGTTACAGGTGAATTAGGAACTAGTAAATTGGGTTACAGGTGAATTAGGAACTAGTAAATTGGGTTACATGTGAATTAGGAACTAGTAAATTGGGTTACAGGTGAATAAGGAACTGGTAAATTAGGTTACAGGTGAATTAGGAACTAGTAAATTGGGTTACAGGTGAATTAGGAACTAGTAATTGGGTTACAGGTGAATTAGGAACTAGTAAATTGGGTTACAGGTGAATTAGGAACTAGTAAATTGGGTTACAGGTGAATTAGGAAATAGTAAATTGGGTTACATGTGAATTAGGAACTAGTAAATTGGGTTACATGTCAAGGAGCCAGGAACACAAATACTGTGGATCTGTTTATTTTTGTGGGTTGAGAAAAAATTGTATTTTCGTGGATATTAGATTTTGTGGCTTTTGCCAAGTTTGCATATAAGTATATAGAAAAACCCATGAATTCCACAAAAATTGGTGTACTGCAAAAATAATGAATCCACAGTACAGAAATGGTCAAGGACATCTTCAGGTCATTCATGTAACGTACAGTCTTCAACAGTGTTTCTACAATAACCAATGAATGACATATTTGACTTATTTCAGGCGAGGAGGTTCTGATTTATGCCCAAGGACAGTACTTAAGGAAGATAGCACTGAGCATGCCTAACTATCCTGATGTTAAAATACCACTGAAAGGTGTGAAGAAGATCATAGCTATTGATTACAACCCAATAAGTAACATGATCTACTGGAGTGACCAGGATCTCAACACTATAAGTGCAGCTTATCTGGATGGTTCAGGTACAATAGTTATCTCCCCTTCCTGCTACTACACATCTTTTCTTACACTGTGAACAAAAATGAGAATAATTTTAACATTACTTTTTGGTGAAAAAATGGTAGCCAGTATTTCTCCTCATGAAAAGCATTTGCCTTCTACCATAGATATAAATCAAGTCATATAAGAGAATTTCTTTGGTTTCAAATATCTCTTCTGGTATATAGCCATATGTAATAGTAAAATTGTAGTCCAGTTGTAGAAGTTATATTGTTATCAAAGCCAGGGTCATTTGTTTGTTGAGAGAAACATATAACTGTATGTCCCACATGCTTAAAAAAGTTTGTTTTTTTATTATAAGTAAATGTAACTCAGAAGGAGACAAACTTTCAAAGTCTTGAAACAACAAATTGCACCTGTAAAGTTGGTCATCTACCATGTGCTTACATCAATAGTGTCCACAAAATATAAAAAAAATTCACGTTCTGTTTGATTTGAAAAATTTTATTTACAAATTGTTGCAGCCAGTTTGAATAAGTCAAAGTATAAGTATTTATAATTTTTTATAGACAAAAATTACCGTTTGAGAACAAATTTTTACTCATATTTGTATAATACCAGGACAAATATTTTCTTATCAAAGGTCAGAAAATAATATCGAGCAAAGTGAAATCATCTGATGGTATAGCAGTGGATTGGATCAACAAAGTGCTATTCTGGACAGATACAGGCTCAGATAAGATAGAACAGGCAAATCTTAATGGTACTGAACAAATTACTATCCTGTCTAAAGATCTTGATGAACCAAGGGATATTGCAGTAGACCCAGTCGAAAAGTGAGTATAGCAGACATCTGTCTTGTATAGACAACTGTCCTGCATAGACGACTGTCCTATATAGACAACTGTCCTGTTTAGATGACAGTCCTATATAAACAACTAATCTGTATAGACAACTGTCCTATATAGACAACTGTCCTGTATAGACAAGTGTCCTATATAGAAAACTTTCCTATATAGAAGACTGTCCTATACAGACAACTGTCCTACATAGACAACTGTCCTGTATAGATGACAGTCCTATATAAACAACTAATCTGTATAGACAACTGTCCTATATAGACAACTGTCCTGTATAGACAACTGTCCTATATAGAAAACTTTCCTATATAGAAGACTGTCCTTTACAGACAACTGTCCTGTATAGACAACTGTACTGTATAGACAACTGTCCTGTATAGACAACTGTCCTATATAGACAACTGTCCTATATAGAAAACTGTCCTGTATAGACGACTGTCTTGTATAGACGACTGTCCTGTATAGACCCCTGTCCTGTATAGACAACTGTTCTGTATAGACTGCTGTCCTATATAGACAACTTTCCTGTATAGATGACTGTCCTGTATAGACAACTCTGTATAGACAACTGTCCTGTATAGACAATTGTCCTGTATAGACAACTGTCCTGTATAGTATAGACAACTGTCCTGTATAGACTACTGTCCTGTATAGACAACTGCAATATTTAAGGAACACTACAGTAGACCAAGTGAGAAATAAGCATATTGAACAACTAGATTTTATTAACCAATGTCTTAAACACATTATAAATTGTCCAGTTAATACAATTTCAAGTGTCTGAGAACTGGTCGTTAATACAGGTCTAAAACAAGAAAAAACGGTCAATACAGAATTTTTAGTGGTCTTAATACAGGATTTTATCTTCCGGTTTTAGGTTCAAAAAGGTGTCAGAAAATTGATGTGTGTATTACACGAAATATTAGATTTCAACAAGTTTGATGCTAGAGTTGTTGTTATTTTTTATATGTTATACAATTTTTTTCTTTGAGAATATACAGTTATGGACTGTAAAAAGGGTGAATATCCAGAATTGTCAACCGTTAAAGATTATTTCTCTGAGGGTGCAGTCCGAAGTGAGAGAAATTTATAGGATAGAATATCTTGGAAATGCACCATTTCTAATGGGCCACATTTGTTTAATTTTACCAAAGGGCTCTTCCAATCATTGAAAATACATGTTAAAGAAGCTCTTGTATATGTCTTAACTGTAGTAACAAATTGTCAAAACACTTACGTCAGAGAATATTTTTGTCACTTAAAGTGCCTCATATGTATAAATGAAGACTCTTTCTGGAAAATATTAGTGGCCCTGAAAAGGGCCGTTTGTGAAAGGTATCCTTGGCACCAGATGGATTTCAAATACTTGTTTCTTCATCACTCCAGTCCACAGACTTCTTACCTGGACGTTGCCATTTTGTATACATCCGTCAGTGACATCATTTTGATGGGAGATAACTTGTGTAAAAATCTAGAAGCTCCCAGGGTTATTTACCGTTGAATAAAAGGGTAATTCATCGCACATTTTAAGGGTTATTTGGCATTCCTTGCATGAAAATAATAACTAACCCAAATAGTTCATATTGATCCAGTATGAGTCTTCCTACAGTCATGTGTATCGTCAGTCAGCTGGTGGTTATTTTAAGTCATTGGTTAAAGGTGTCATAAAATGGGTGTTTTCATATTAATCCTCGTACAGTCGTATTGGGTCTTGATCAGCTGTATTGGCCCTCGGATAAGCCTAGAGAGAATACAGCTAACCTCGACCCAATTCAACCTGTTTAACATAATACAGGATTAATATGAAAACACCCATTTAATAACACTATATTATTCATTTATGAAAGTACTCCAAAAGTACTTGTATTATAATAATTCACAAGGAAATGTTAATTTTATCAAGTTAAGATTTGTTTAAATTAGAAAACTTTTAAAAGTGGAATGTTAAGCCCAAAGCATTTATGATGTGAAAGTTGTTTGTAGTTTCTTGGAATTTTGGAAGTTATGAACTGTTGTTTATAGAGTCTGTTGGCTTGTATAAGTTTGATACTAACTATAGAATTGTGTTAATTTCAGATTTATATATTGGTCTGACTGGGGTCAACAACCTAAAATAGAGAGGTCAAGATATAATGGAACAGACAGACAAACTCTTATTGACAGTGAGATCCAATGGCCTAATGGACTAGCATTAGATTTGGCAGACAGGAAGATTTATTGGGGAGATGCTAAGAAACAGAGAATTGAAAGAGCTAACTTGGATAGTTCAAACAGAGAGGTTGTAATATCAACTGACATACCTCATTTGTTTGGGCTGAGTTTGCTTGGTAAGTACTGAGGTTGTCATATCAACTGACATACCTCATTTGTTTGGGCTGAGTTTGCTTGGTAAGAACTGCAGTATAAACTGTCCTTTTAGATTCCTTACAATTTTCAGATAGGCTTACTGATTAGGGAGGAGTTTCTTTGATTTTTTATTTGTCAGGTACTAATGGAATCCATAAATTCATAAGCCAATGAGTATATATTTCTTTCCAATTTTAGATTCAACTAGAACTAAAATAAAATCCCAGTATTAAAGTACATCAACAATTGTACAATCTTTACTTAAAAAGATAAGAATTAATAAACATGCAATCTAGAAAAGAAGGGAACTGGTGAATAAATTCATGAAACAAAATCCGTACACACACTTGACACTTGTATTTTGGTATTTTAGGTAACCATATTTACTGGTCAGACTGGAAGGACACATCTTTAAATAGATGTGATAAAAGGACTGGAAAGAACAAAGTCACCATACTGAAACATCATAGCAGGAATCTAGGCATGTTCATGGACGTCAAGGCTATCAAGGTCAAACTTATAAAAGGTAAGGTCAAACACATTCATAATCTTGACATGGAATCAGTCAATTTAACAATGTTTGGTTGTGGTAATACTGTAAATTCATCATTATTCGTGGGATACCAATGTTCACTGATTTCGTGGGTATAGGGAAACCACAAATTTAAATGTTTAACGAATAAAATTGAGAATGGAAATGGGGAATATGTCAAAGAGACAACAACCCAACCAAAGAGCAGATAACAGCTGAAGGCCACCAATGGAAAATCCCTCATCCGGAGGTGGTCCTCAGCTGGCCCCTAAATAAAGTTGTGTACTGGTTCAGTGAAAATGAACATCACACTAAACTCCAAAACATATAAAGGAACTAAAATTAAAAAACATACAAGACTAGCAAAGGCCAGAGGCTCCGGACTTGGGACAGGCGCAAAAATGTGGCGGGGTTAAACATGTTTTGTGAGATCTCAACCCTCCCCCTATACCTCTAGCCAATGTAGAATAAAGAAACACATAGCAATACGCACAGTAAAACTCAGTATATATTGTATATAGGCTTGTATACAAACTATTGCAAAACCATGAAATCAAATATCCACGAAAATATGTTTTTTTCTCAATCCATGAAAATTGGTAACCACGAAAATAAATGAATCTACAGTACCGGTAAATGGAAAACTGCCTTTACATCGAAGCATCTGAGCAAATTCATGGGTTAGAATTATGTCAAACTTCCCATAATCAGGGCATATTTAGGGGTGTGAGCTATCAGCATCAGACTGCCATTACACAGCAGATATCTGGTATGATCAAAGAAAAAAGATGTTAAACTACCCTAACAACACAAGCATGTATTGTCTTAAGATATTTGAATAACTTTTCTTTGAATTTCAGGAGACAGAAATAAATACTGTGGATTTGATGAGTTCCATTGTGAGAATGATCTTTGTATCGGGAACAAGAAACGATGTAATGGAAAGAATGACTGTGGGGATAATTCAGACGAGATAGACTGTGGTAAGAATGTAAAACAGGGTAATCTAGTCTCTTACGAGTATTAGACTAATAAAAATACAACAATGAAACAATGTGTACCAGTAATGTTCAAATTGTTAAATATGTTCAAAAATTGAGTGAAAAGCAGGTACATTATTTATGCAACCCAAAAGGTTGGATGAAACAGGAATATATGCACACAAAATCAATGAAAAGTTGGTATCTTACAAATGATAATGAATCCACAGATTTTTTAATTTAATACTGAAATACAAATGCGTAATCACCTAAAATATTGATTTATAGTGCACTTTATATAGTATTACCTTGTGAGCCTCATATATTATAATTGATGGAAAAAGAATATATGGAACTCTGCAAAGCCAACAAATACTGTCCTTTCTTTTGATAGATTTACCAGCAACTTGTGACAAGGAAAATGGAGGTTGTCAGCAGACGTGTCGTATATTTGGCCAGCAGGCAAGATGTGACTGTTTCCCAGGCTATTATCTACTGTCAGACATGAGAAACTGTAAAGACATAAATGAATGCAACTTTGAAGGCACATGTAGTCAGAAGTGTACAAATGTGCCAGGAACATATAAATGTTATTGTGTAGATGGATACACATTAAAGCCTGATGGCAGGGGCTGTAAAGCTGATGGTAGGTATACAGGGTGCTATCAGTTTAGATGCATGTAGGTAGACCAAGGTACCAGTTTAAATCTTTATATAGGGTTGTAACAAGTTAGATAATTAGACTAGGTCGTTAAATAATTAAACTAGGTCATTAGATATTTAGACCAGGGTACCATTTAAAACCTTTTGACAGGATTGTAACTCTTAGATGATTAGACTTGGATACAGGTTTAAACTTCTGTAAACCAACTTATTTTCGCAGATACTTATTTTTAGCGTTAAGTCCTAACCAATTTCAATAAAATACATTTTTGCAATAATCTAACGTTATTGTTGTCATATAAGGATGATCCAAGTTTGACAAATTCATGATGATTTATATTCACGTTATTTTTCTACTAAAAGTTGCAAAAAATGAATCTCTTGAAAATAAAAATGAGTTTGTTTACAGAACTACCTAGTCTGTTCTCTTTATAATGTTTCATCAGGGTTGTCAGTTAAAACCTATTGACAGGGTTGTATCTCTTTAGATCAGAGTACCATTTGAAACATTATTGTAAAGCTGTCAGTTTGGTAGACCAATGTGTTTGTTGAAATCCAGTACTGGTTATATTTAGTTGGAAGACTTAAAAAAGTAGAAGAAATGGTAACATTTATTGCAAAAAATTATTCTGATATGAGTAGACTACAGAATCATTTACAGTCAAGAATCCCAGATTCACTACAAAAAGTATGTAGACACAAGTCAAACTGCAGAAATGAAAGTACTAGAATGACATATCTTTCTTTCTATTGGACTAATGGGTGAAATGTTTCCTGATCTTTAATTGTTTGGAATGACAGTATTAAATAGAATAAGAAATAACATAACATTATAAAAGTTAAACTTATGAATTTAATTGCAGTTTATGTTATTTTTTTTAATTAATAAAAGCTTTTTAAAAATTGTATGTTTCAGGTGGGAAAGCCTATTTGATCTTTGCCAACCGTGTTGACATCAGAAGAGTCCTACCAGATAAGTCAGAGTATGATTCTATACTCCAAGGTTTACAGAATGCCATAGCGTTAGACTTCCATATAGATAAGAATTATGTGTTCTGGTCTGATGTGGCTCTAGATAAGATTAAGAGAGCTTACATTAATGGTAGTGAGATTAAAGAAGTTGTACAGTATGGCTTAGAAAGTCCTGGTAAGTTATAATCCTTGAAAGGAGAAAAATTTAATTTGTCTCAAATTTGTTGAAAACTTACTTAGAAGTTATGTTAAAGTTTTAAGATTTAGAAGTTGTTACATCATAACCAGCTGTTGATTGACCAGGATACCCGCATTGAGACAAAAACAATGTATAGAAAATGTAAGTAATAATTCCTGCACTTGCTGGAACTTGTATCTGGTTTAAAAAAAAATGACTTATGTTTATTTATAGGAGGCCTAGCTGTAGATTGGGTACATGATCTGTTGTTTTGGACTGATGCTGGAACATCTACAATAGAAGTGACAGATTTAGATGGAGTCTATCGTAAAGTGTTGATATGGGAGAACTTAGAGAAACCAAGGGCACTTGTAGCTCATCCTGGAAATAGGTCAGTAAAAATTGTATGAAATTTGAAATGCATACATATGATTGATCGATTGTTGCTTAATGTCCAGAGGCATTTCATACATATTGACATATCTAATAAACAAATTTAAAATATTTACAAGCAGTCTGTACAGTGTATGAAACAAAGTAATATTAACTGTAGAAGTGTAAATATTAAAATGTTAGGCCATACAAAAAAATATTACCATCTCAGGCCAGATAATTGTTTTTTTCTACTTGTGCACCAGATAGAACCTGACATGACACCAATGACAATGCCATCTTGGTTGCACTTTTTTATACCCCTGCCGTAGCGGAGGGGGCATTAAGTTTTACCCTTGTCCGTCTTTACGTTCGTCCATACATACGTCCCGAAATTGGTTTCTGTTCTCTAACTTTAGTTAGCCTAAACCAAATGTTATGAAACTTATACACAATGCTTATTACCACAAAACACAGATCAAGTTTGAATTTGGGTGGGGTCACTTTTACCTTTCTAGAGTTATGGCACTTTACAAATGGAAAAAAATTGCTGAATTTTTCGTTTACTTTCTCTAACTTAAGTTAGCCTGAACCAAATGTTATGAAACTTATACACAATGCTTATTACCACAAAACTCAGATCAAGTACAACTTTTGGTAGTGTCACCTTTACGGTTCATAAGTTATGTCCCTTTATAAGGTTATATATGCAAGCGAATTCATCATCTGTGTCTCATGGACACATTCCCTATTTTTTTCAATATAGTTCTAAATTATTAAGTAAACATATCAATATCAATGTTAATTATTGTATTTTCAGATCAATATTTTGGACAGATTGGGGAACTACACCTAAGATAGAGAGTAGCTGTATGGATGGTAGTTATAGGAATGTTATTGCTAACACATCACTGTTCTGGCCTAATGGTCTAACTATAGATTATACCACAGACAAACTGTACTGGGCTGATGCTAAACATCATGTCATAGAATGTGCTGATTTAGATGGTTCTAATAGGAGAACCGTTCTAAATAAAGGTGAGAATTTATTGATAACAAGAGAACTGTACTAAATAAAGGTAAGAAATTATAGATAACAAGAGGACTGTACTTAATAAGGGTAAGAATTTATAGATTACATGAGAGAACTGTCCTTTATAAAGGTAAAAAATTATAGATAACAAGAGGAATGTACTTTTAAGAGGTAAGAAAGTGCTGAGGACTGATGTTGCTGGCTGTAATAAGGGGACTGCTGTAACCTGGCCTTGACCTTATTTTATTGGTTCAGAAATAAATGTTCAAGAAGTTTTTATACGATTGCAAACATTTTTTTTATCAAGCTTGAATGTAGTGTCCATACTTGCCCCAACTGTTCAGGATTCAACCTCTGCGGTTGTATCAAGCTGTGCCCTGCAGTGCATTTTGGTCAGATTCTCAGGTACTAAGAGTAATATATGGTCTATATTAAGTGTATAAGAATTCATGTAAAATGTACATATTCATCTGGTCAAGTGTCACTTTACCTTTACCCCATTTTTAAGGTTCATGGAACAATGTTTATTTTGGTATTGTGCTTAGGTCTGATTCTCAAGTACTGTGAAAAATAAGTTCTTCTTGGAATCACTTGGATCTTTGAGCATTGAACAATGTCAATTTTACCGGAATTTAAGACCTTTATCTCAAAAACTATCAAAACTATTTAGTTAAAACAATTTAACTAAATTAGATATGTCACTGTATCCATTTGGTCATTTTGTTATTGAGCACTTCACTATCTTTATATTAATTACAAATAAAATATGTTATCATTTGGTCATTTTGTTATTGACCACTTCACTATCTTTATATTAATTACAAATAAAATATCATTTGGCCTCCTTCAGTTTAAAAATGTCCTACTCATCCTAGATATCACATTGATCTAATTGAAGTTGACCATACACTTTTTGTGCATATATATCTGACACACACTGACATCTTTCAAGATACATTATTTATGTTTTTAGTCCCCTACCGACGATCTGATAATTTTGTGCAGAGTTATGGTCCTTGGACTTGAAAAATTCACTCATATAATCAGTTTTCCACACTGTTTTTAGTCATGCTTGAAGATATTGACTTGATATTTTCTTTTTGTTTACATCATGACAAGTTATAGAACAAGTTAGCATTTTGTTCCAGTATAATGAATTTTTACCCGGTAGGGGACTATGTATTGCCATGCAATACTCTCAGAATGCTTGTTATTATCTTATTTTCAGGATTGCCACATCCTTTTGCCTTGACCTTGTTTGAAGATGAACTTTATTGGACAGACTGGAATACAAAGAGTATAAACAAAGCCAACAAGTTTACTGGGAATGATGTAGAGACTGTACATAACAGGCTTCATTATCCCATGGATATACATACGTTCCATCCGCAGAGGCAGCCAACAAGTAATTTCCTTATTTTAAGGATATAAGTCAATAAACTGAAAGGGAAGGGATAATTTAGTCCAAGCTAAGAATTTTATTGTGATTTCATCGTAGACTTAGTGATTGTTTCATGTTTAAGGTGGTACCCAACACCTTGACTAATATTAATTTGGCTCGTTTAATTTTCATAAAATTTTGACAAAATGTTAACTTTGACCCTTTGACAAAAATATAAAAATTTCAAAAAATTTGAACCAACCACTTTATCAGAAAAATTTCATTGGTTATATAGCAGTTTGACAAACACTAATTTTGATCATTGAGAAGCTTAATATTTCCTTAACAATACAACGTAATTAAAACGTTTAGCTGATTTTTACAGAGTTATCTCCCTGTAGTGTTAGGTACCACCTTAACAAGTTGTAGTTTATTGTAGCAATGATAATGGTTTTAGACAGTAATGTTATATTAGTGATTTCTACATGAAGTATTGGATTTTTTTGATTTCATAAAAGATAAAAATGCAAGTTTAAAAACTGATTTTTTTCTTACTGTTTTTTAATTCAAATAGATAGCTATAACATTATTAAAACAAAAGTATCTTTCAGTGAAGAATGTCTGTGGTAAAAACAATGGAGGATGCAGCCATTTTTGTTTGCCAAATTGGCATGGTTACAGCTGTGCTTGTCTAACAGGACAACATCTGAAGAAGGATAACAAAACATGTGTTGAGAGTATGAATCGTTTTGTGGTGTTTTCAACCATGTCCGATCTGAGACGTATCAGTGTAGATACACCTGACAGAACAGATGTGGTTCTTCCCCTTAATAAAGTGCTGAGTGCTGTGGGGATTGATTTTGATGCAAAGAATGATATGATATATTGGACTGATACAGACCTGAATGTCATCAAAAGAGCACATTGGAATGGCAGTCATGAGAAGGTAAAGTCATAATTGTAAATTAAGAAATGTGCATTTATTATTGGGATTGTTCAACAATAAAGAAAGATGCAAGAATAATTGATGCTATTTTAGTTAATGCTGCATAAAAATAATGTAATCAAAATTTAAGAAGTGACTTTTTATACGACCGCAAAAAAATTTTTGTGGTCGTATATTGGTATGACGTTGGCGTTGGCGTCGTCGTCGTCCGAAGACACATTAGTTTTCGCACTCTAACTTTAGTTTAAGTGAATGGATCTCAATGAAATTTTACTATAAGGTTCAATACCACAAAAGGAAGGTGGGGATTGATTTTGGGGGTTATGGTACCCACAGTTAAGGAATTAGGGGCCAAAAAGGGGCCAAAAATAAGCATTTATGTAAGTGTATGGATCTCTCTGACATTGTACCACAAGGTTCCATATCACAAAGGGAATGCTGGGATTGATTTTGGGGGTAATTGCCTCCAAATTTTAGGAATTAGGGGCAAAAAACACCCATTTTTTCTAGTTTCATGACAATAACTTGTGTGTAAGTGTATGGATCTTTATGAAATTGTACTACAAGGTTCCATATCACAAAGGGGAAGCTGGAATTGAGTTTGGGGGTAATTGCCCAAAAAGTTTAGGAATAAGGGGCCAAAAAGAGGCCAAAAATAAGCATTTTTCTAGTTTCCAGACAATAACTTGTGTTCAAATGTATGGATCTCTCTAAAATTGTACTGCAAGGTACCATACCACAAAGGGAAGGCTGGGATTGATTTTGGGGGTAATTCCCTCAAAATTTTAGTAATAAGGGGCCATAAAAGGGCAAAAAAACAAGCATTTTTCTAGTTTCAGGACAATAACTTGTGTGTAAGTGTATGGATCTTTATGAAATTGTACTGCAAGGTTCCATATCACAAAGGGAAAGCTGGGTTTAAGTTTGGGGATAATTGCCCTAAACATTTAGGAATTTGGGGCCAAAAAACAAGCATTTTTCTAGTTTCCAGACAATAACTTGTGTTCAAGTGTATGGATCTCTCTGAAATTGTACTGCAAGGTACCATACCACAAAGGGAAAGCTGGGATTGAGTTTGGGGTGATGAATCATAAGGGGGTTCAAAAAATTTGGGGGGGGGGGGGTTTCCTTTTTTTCTTTAAAATTTCCCATTTTAAATTGGTTATTTCTGATTTATATATAAAAGCAAATAATAATGATATGGTTTGAATAGGTAAATTAAAAATTTCTAAGTTCTTAGACCACTTTCATTCTGTGTGAGAAACCTATGCTGTGTCAAATATTTAATTACAATCCTAATTCAGTGCTGTATCAAGCTTGAATGTTGTGTCCATACTTGCCCCAACTGTTCAGGGTTCGACCTCTGCGGTCGTATCAAGCTGCGCCCCAGTGGAGCATTTTATTATTTTTGCAACACCTTTCTGATCGCAATTTTTGGATTAATAAAAAAATTGTTAAATTTCTGAGTTTACAGTATATAGATTATCAAATTCACAAAGCATGATAGATTTGTGATTAACTTATTGACATGTACTTAAATACTTCACTGACAAATTGGTACCAACCAGATTATTTCTCTTACATGAATTTATATTGGATTGTAATTCCATTTTACAGGTTGTCATTGGAAACCAGGTGGAGTCTCCAGTAGGTGTGGCTATAGACTGGATTGGTCGTAAGATTTATTGGACAGACCAGGATACAGATTTTATAGAAGTAGCCAATCTGAATGGTAGTATGAGGAGTATCCTGATCTCTACAAGTCTAGATAAACCTAGAGACATCATTGTAGATCCTTTGGAAGGGTAATTCATCTTTTTTTTTTAAATTATTGATTCCCTCTTTTAGTTGTACATATATGTACATATTATTACTTAATTATATGTAGACTTTCAAAGTTTTATACAAGTTCATCACTGCTGTATTTTAAGGTTTAAAGCACTGCTTAATTTGATTATTGTGACATTTTGTTAAAGTTTCTTTAATATTTCTGTGTTATATTTCTGTAGGTTTATGTACTGGAGTGATTGGGGAAGCAGACCTAAGATAGAAAGAGCAGGAATGGATGGGAATAGAAGACAGGTTCTAATCAGTAACAATATCACATGGCCCAATGGTCTAGCCCTGGACAAAAAACTTAAACGTCTTTATTGGACAGACGGAGGAAGGAGTGTTATAGAATCTGTCAATTTGGATGGTACAGACAGACAGGTAAGGAGGTTGACTTTCCGCTGTTAAATAATTTGCCCAAATTGGCAAAATGTCTCCTTTAAACAAATTGATGTTGGCAAGAGTTCAGATCAACCAATTTAAAATTCAGAAAACCACAGCTTAGATTTTGTTTCAAAATTAAGCAAGATACCCTTAGCTTTACTACAGAAAGTTCGCTTTAATCCTTGAAAATACAAATACATATGCTTTCACTTTCAGATTATAATATCTGTGAATGTTCCTCGACCATTTGGCATTGCTTTGTTTGAAAATACGATCTACTGGACGGACAAGTTAAACAAGGGAGTTTACTCTGCAAACAAGTATAATGGATCAGGACGTGAAGTAATCGCCTCACAGCTTGATAATGTGATGGACATCAAAATGTTTTATAAACCACAACCAAGGGGTAACTATCAAAATATACATCAATAAGCCTCAGCCTAGGGGTAAATATCAAAATACACTTATAAACCACAGCCTAGAGGTAACTATCAAAATATACATCAGTAAATCACAGCCTAGAGATAAATATCAAAATACACTTATAAACCACAGCCTAGAGGTAAATATCAAAATACACTTATAAACCACAGCCTAGAGGTAACTATCAAAATACACACCAATAAACCACAGCCTAGAGGTAAATATCAAAATATACACCAATGAACCACAACCTAGAGGTAAATATCAAAATATATGCCAATAAACCACAGTCTAGAGGTTAATATCAAAATATACACCAATAAACCACAGTCTAGAGGTTAATATCAAAATATACACCAATAAACCACAGTCTAGAGGTTAATATCAAAATATACACCAATAAACCACAACCTAGAGGTAAATATCAAAATATACACCAATAAACCAAAACCTAGAGGTAAATATCAAAATATACACCAATAAACCACAGTCTAGAGGTTAATATCAAAATATACACTTAGTATAGTCATACTGTTAAGCTTTTAAGCTGTAGAATTTTCTTATTTATTATGAACTATGAGAAGTTCTGAGGTTCTTACTACTGTATGGTCTCAATGGGTGTAACCTGATAAAATTATATAAATCAAAGGAAATACTGGGTAAATATAAGTCAGTAAAATTATCATTTGTCTTCAAATATTCAGGGTATGATGGCAATAATTTTTTACCGTACAGCTCTTTTACATAAAAATTCAAAAGACAATAGTTATGGAGAAATGTTTTTAATGTCTTCTTCGAGAACATTTGTTCAATATGTTTTATCATTGTTTCAGGTAAGAATCCATGTGCTAATGACAATGGTGGCTGTAGTCATTTATGTTTGATATCAACAACAGGATACACATGTGTCTGTCCTACAGGGATACTAATGTCACCAGATGGGAAGACTTGTAATAAAGGTAGGTTAATATCAACAACAGGATACACATGTGTCTCTCCTACAAGGATACTAATGTCACCAGATGGGAAGACTTGTAATAAAGGTAGGTTAATATCAACAACAGGATACACATGTGTCTGTCCTACAGGGTTCTAATGTCACCAGATGGGAAGACTTGTAATAAAGGTAGGTTAATATCAACAACAGGATACACATGAGTCTGTCCTACAGGGTTCTAATGTCACCATATGGGAAGACTTGTAATAAAGGTAGGTTAATATCAACAACAGGATACACATGTGTCTGTCCTACAGGGTTCTAATGTCACCAGATGGGAAGACTTGTAATAAAGGTAGAATAATATCAACAATAGGATACACATGTGTCTATCCTACAAGGATACTAATGTCACTGGATGGGATGACTTGTAATAAAGTTAGGTATTGATGGGTGTAATTGTCTTCATGGTCCGTTTTGGGGGGTTCAAAAGCTGTCATTCAGCATTTTATCATATTTAAGTGGAATTAAAAGCAGGCATAGCAAACAATGGCAAAGCCTTTAGTTCTGTAGTGTTCTTACTTTTCACTAATATATGTGCTATGAAAATGAATGAAGAATAGCTGAAATTGTATGCTTAAACAAAAAAGTGATGTATGCCACCTCAATTTATTAAATGTTAAGTTTGACAAACAAAGAATGTAAATAGCAGGTGTAATTTAATATTTTAGCAAATGTGTTGTTCAGAACATAGTGAAAATTTGAATGAAAAGCGATATGGGGTAAAATGAGACATCATCACAACAACTCAAGTCCAAGAAAAATTTACATCTACAATGTATATGATGAGGTATCTTCATCAGAGTCCAGCTACAAATGGCCTGAAGTGTAGACAACTTGTGATAGATTCAAAATAGACAATCAAAAATCTGATATCAAACCCTAATTTTAAAAAGACAGAAAAGACATGAGAAAAATTGACATGTCATTATTTAATATGATTCTTTATGTTTTAAAATATATTGTTCTACATGTTTCTTTTGTTGACAAGGTTCTTTTTGAAATATAGATCGCTAATCAACAGAGGGTAATCAACATTTCTATTTACAGATATGAGTAATTTTATTGTGTTTGCCAGGAGAACAGATATCAGAAAGATATCATTAGATGTTAATTATATCGCTGATGTAGTGATACCTCTCGGTGAAATCAGAAATGCTATTGCTATAGGTGTAGATAGAGTTGCAGGTAAATGTGGTCTTTTCTACCTTTTGAGGAATCTTTTTATACTCCCTACTTGTAAATTTCAAATAGTAAGACAACAGTACATCTTCATTAAAAAATTCTAAAAAAAAATGGCTACTTAAGTAGCAGATATTTATGTGCACTAATTTATTAAGACCGTATAATTTTGACTGACTTTATTTGAAATTTACAAGAAGGATGCATAAAAAGAGCCATTATTTGTTCCTTGAATTTGTTAAAATGGTAAAACTCTAAATTTCTTTCAAAACTGTGATTCATTTACTGATAAACAAATAGAATGAACATGATATAGACTGGTCACTTTAGTTCAGAAATGTCATCTGTGATGTCATAAACATTTTAGTTTAACATATTTGACCTAAAATGCCAATTATAGATTTGGTAGTATTAAATATGAGCAACAGCCTTATCCAATGGTAAGTCAATGATATTTGGTATGTAGTTGTATTAGCATTTGCACATGTCATTCTTTGGAGATTATTTGGCCCTGCACATTTAGCCTTGGTTTATTGACTTTGAATGTTTTGCAAAGTATACATGTTAAAGTATTGCCATTAAATTTCATCATTTGCATTATACTGTAACATCGAAATTACATACAGGTGAGACATATCTCTGTGTCAACTGTTTATACTAAAATTTCATAAATTTTTAGAAATATTTTTTTGTGCTAGTGTTGACTCAACAGTTTATATTTTTTTCCAAGCTGGTCTGAAAGCAAAAGTTTACCTGTACAGTAAGGCTCGCCTGAATATATGGGTTACCAAATTCAATTAATTAAACTTCATGCTTACCAGTATGATTGTTTTAACTTTCAGGGAAGCTATATTGGACAGATACAATTCTAGATGTGATAATGAAAGCTAATTTAGATGGATCTCAGGTGGAGCAATTTATAAAACATGGACTGGACACACCGGATGGACTGGCAGTAGATGAGATTGGTCGGAAGATTTACTGGACAGATACTGGATTAAACCGCATTGAAGTGGCTGACTTGGTTACTGGGATGAGAAAAGTGTTGATTTGGGATAACCTAGATAAACCTAGAGATTTAACTTTGTATTATGAGAAGGGGTAAGAAAAGATAACATAATAAAATACAGGAAATATATAATTTACACAAGGTCTTTAATCCCATTTTTTGCGTGTTAGTTTTCTGTTAAATTTCATAACAATTTAGATATTTAAAGTATTGCATTATATGAAAATAAGTTAGGTTTAAAAATCCCTATGATTCCTACTAAAAAGATGATTTTAGTCATAACATCAATGTTTCAAAAGTTCTGTAATTATTTTGACAGGTACATGTATTGGACAGATTGGGGTAAACTACCTAAGATTCAGAGGGCTGATATGGATGGTAGTAATAGGACAGTATTAGTTGACAAAAACCTAGGCTGGCCTAACGGAATTGTCATTGACAAGCAATCCCAGAGAATTGTATGGGCTGATGCTAAAATGGAAGTGATAGAGTCATCAGATTTAAATGGTGGTAATCGTCGTGTCATCATCTCTAATGTCAATCATCCCTATGGACTGACCATTACTGAGAGACATATATACTGGACAGACTGGCAGAAAATGGCAATATTTAAAGCAGACAAGGATACTGGAAGTAATTTATTAGTCATAAGGAGAACATTACCTGGACTGATGGATCTACAGGCTGTTATCAGGTCACCAGATGGTTAGTCAATTGTTACTAAAGTTATAGTAAATTACTGCTAAAAGTCAATTCAATTGACATGCATAGATGTGACAAATCTAGAATGACAATCAGGAGTCCGAGTCATTTTGATCTGGCATTTTGACTTTATTAAAGTTGTTTTTATTGACATATTTTTTCACCTGTTTAACTTCATGTGCAAGGCATAAATTGACACTTTTTTGTATGTTTTCTAGTCTCTTGCTAGATTTTCGTAACAGAAGTGTAGTTGTTGCTAAAAAAACATTTTAATGCAATGTTCTTAATTTTAAGGACACAATTTAGCTTTTGCATTGTTTAATATGTCCATAAAGCCCATGAAAAGGATTTTTTTAAAACTAAATAAGCAATATTTTATTAAAGTACACAGGTGCTTAATGGTTTGATTCTGAAAAATTTTCGAAACTCTCAAGTATATTTGATTTTAGTGCAAATTTGAGGCCAAAATTGTACAAGTGTTCATTTCCACATATACCTACATGATGAAACAAAAAAGTTAAATATTCAATATCACTACAATCCAGGAACACAATCAATTTGTAGCATCAATCTTAATAATTGTTTATTTATTTCATACAGATGACCTTCACAAACTAGAGAACAAATGTGAGAATAATGGAGGCTGCAGTCATCTCTGTTTACCAAATCATAGTGGAATCACATGTTCATGTCCTACTGGATTACAGCTCAAACACAACGGAAAAACTTGCTTAACATGTGAGTAGGGTACCAGTCATGATTGAATTACATGTAAATATCTTACTAGCTAACATGTGACAGATGATGGCAAAATTTTCTTTACCATTTTATAAAAGTCACATACTTTGTTTTAGCCACCTCTATTTGCACAGTCGCATCTAAATCTATGTGTCTTTTCTTACTGTTTTACACTTCAAGGACAATAGAAATAGCTGAACTAGTACTATATATGCCTCTATCACATCAATTGGCATATCACATGAACATGTTCTCATGGTTTACAGCTTAACCTCAATAGAAAAGGTTGTTTGACATGCAAGAAAGACTCCAGTGTATATTGGAATCACTGAATTCAGAATTTCTACAATGAAAATGAAATCAGCCTATGCTGCCTTCTCTGGAAAAAAATGTTGAATTATTAGAACTGATCATATATAAGTGGATTTATTTATTTTCGTGGGTACCAGTTTTCGTGGATTAGGGAAAATTGGCATGTTCGTGGATATTTAATTTCATGGTTTTACCGAAAGTCTGCGTACAAGCCTATACAAAATATGTCATTTGTTGAACATTTTATTTCGTGGTTCACTTGTACACACGAAATCCATGAAAATTGGTATCCAACGAATAATAATGAATCCACAGTATTTAAATATTTACTTTTTTAGATAGAAATTTCTTTTATTACTTTGCATAGGTGTTAGACTTGACATGCCAGAAGGATGACAATCAATTTTAGAATTTTTTTTTTATCCTAGACATGACTTGATTATGCGAGTGATATTGATCTGTGATATATCTTCTTTGAACTGTTTCAGTGCCAAGCAAGTACCTGTTGTTTGCCAGTAGAGGCAGTTTAAGGAGAATCTCATTGGATACTCCTGATTATACAGATACATTTCTTCCCATGTCTGACCTCCATAATGTTATATCACTTGACTATGACTACCAGAAACAGAAGATGTACTTTACTGATGTTCATTTAGATGTTGTCAGGTAGTTATCTCCCTTTTTGTAACCACTCATTCCTTAGTTACATTTAATCAGCAATAAGGCATTAGAATGTTACCATAGCAATTTTTTGATGAACTATACTGATGTTTATCAAGTAAAAGATTCTGCCTATTTGTTAATCCTCAATTGTCATGTTTTCTGTAAAATTTATTTGACAATTATGTTTACAATCAAAGAATTTTACATTAGTTTGATTTTCATGTGTTACAGAAGAAATAATTAACAATACAAAAAGATTGATTTAAAAATTCTGATGGATATGGTAATGTTTGTTTTATTTTGACAGGTTGTTTTAGATAATAATTTAGATGATTGTACTTTAAGGGAGTCTTGAAAGTAATTGTGGACAAGTTAAGGATAAGGGGTTGATTTTAATGTTTCTTTAGCTAATTTAGATGGTACATGTTTACAGACTGTAGTTTAGGAGAATCTTGAAAGTATTGATTGATAAGGTTAGGGTTAGGGATTTTTTTTGTATTTGATATTTCTTTGTTACAGAAGAGCTAATTTAGATGGTACAGGTTTGCAGTCTGTAGTATCAGAGAATCTAGAGACAACCGATGGACTTGCTGTAGACTGGATTGCTAATAATTTGTTCTGGACAGATACAGGTATATCTCCAATGATAACAATAGTTATTGCAGTAAGACTAGTTTTGTACATGAAATATGCATTAGGTCCATTTGTTGTAAGGAAAATAATGAACAAATACAAATATTTTGCTAAAATAAACCTGAGGTATGAATTTAAAAAGAAGATACATGTATGTGGTAAATGAAAATAAGACTGATACCTAACAACAATAAGTTGTCTTCAATGATGGACAAGTTACACCGGAATATGTAGGTCATTGCCCAGGCTACCAGGTTGTCAGTTTGCACTTTTAAATATTACTATAGTTACAAGGAGAATATAGTCTTCAATAACTTGTATTATGACATGTTTTCTTATCTTCAGGTCGTGATGTTATAGAAGTATCATCCACTGATGGGACAAACAGAAAATCTCTGATCACAGAAGATTTAGATGAACCAAGAGCTATAGCTTTGTATCCCCAGAAAGGGTAAGTACAAATGTATTGTTAATAATATAGGAGTTTCCATAGGACAGTTAACAGAATGGGTGAAGAGGGATGTCAGAAAGGGAAGTTGATATTGTAAGAAACTTAACAGGATGGATCAAGAATTTAGTATGTAGTTATAATGATATAGGACTGTTAATAGACAGATCCATGGCCTATGGAAGGCTGAGAATTGTTTATGATATGTGACTAGACATACTCCAACCATGGAAATTGATGCAAATAAAAATAAACAAATCTACAGTATCATTATTTTACAGCTTACTGAAGGAAATATGATGAACTTGCAAAGAATAAATGTAAATTCAGAAATTATTGCGTAGTTTTTATTAATGCGAAAGGGTGATTTTCGTAATAATAAGAACTCGCTTTCTGATATCTGATGCAAATATATGTATGCAAATTTTCCTGAAATCGCAATAATTAATCTCGCATTATTGTCCATTGTTCAAAAATCGCAATAATAAATGCACGCAATATTTTCCGAATTTACAGTATATGTTTTCAGGTCCTAACTGTATTTTTGAACAGGGTTTATTGCAGACATTTTTATTCGGGTTTTAACTTTTAGATTTTACCAAAATGAATTATTTGTTATCATTCTAGCACAGAATTGATTGTTTGTTGATAATCACAGTTGTATTGATTTTTTTCAGATTGTTATATTGGACAGACTGGGGATCACCACCTAAAATAGAAAAAGCATACATGGATGGTAGCAATAGGAAAATTATTATCAAAACAGATTTAGGTAAGTCTTCTCTACTGCCACTAACATTGTTACAATGGAGTCTAATTGACAAAACTGTCAGCTTCTTTTTTTTCAAGGAAAAAAAAACTTCAGAAGAACCACAGTCTAAAATGGTCAAATATAGCTATATTTGAACGATTAAGTCTTGATATTCCATGCTGATAAATCATAGAATTGAAAAAATAATATAGTAAAATTTCCACATCATACTTGTTCTTTATAAAAAAGAGAGATGCTCAATAAAACAATTAGAACTTTTGTTATGATACTTTATCATGTGATATTTACTTGTCATGTCATCTTTTGTTATGATACTTTATCTTGTGATATTTACTTGTCATGTAATCTTTTGTTATGATACTTTATCATGTGATATTTACTTGTCATGTAATCTTTTGTTATGATACTTTATCATGTGATATTTACTTGTCATGTAATCTTTTGTTATGATACTTTATCATGTGATATTTACTTGTCATGTAATCTTTTGTTATGATACTTTATCATGTGATATTTACTTGTCATGTAATCTTTTGTTATGATACTTTATCATGTGATATTTACTTGTCATGTAATCTTTTGTTATGATACTTTATCATGTGATATTTACTTGTCATGTAATCTTTTGTTATGATACTTTATCATGTGATATTTACTTGTCATGTAATCTTTTGTTATGATACTTTATCATGTGATATTTACTTGTCATGTAATCTTTTGTTATGATACTTTATCATGTGATATTTACTTGTCATGTAATCTTCATTAATTGCTTTGCACTGTTTTAATTATGCTTTTTCACATTTACTTAAGCAAAACACTAAACGTGTATCTGATTTACCTAGTTGAATTTTGGCAAATGTTTACAAAGTGCTTCAATTTATTCTTCAGGTTTTCCCAATGGATTATCAGTAGATTTTAAGGCAAAGAGATTATATTGGGTTGATGCCAGATTAGATAAGATAGAAACTTCAGATCTGATGGGACAGAATCGTGTTACATTGATTAGTAATGTCCCACATCCATTTGGTCTGACTGTGGTAAGTATTAGATACACACATGAATCGATCTAAATTTGAATTGATCTAAATAAAACAAGTTAGCGTTCACATTATCTTTAATCCTAACGAACTCTATCGGTGTAATCTGACCCACTGCGTTCACACTACAAGTAAAAATGCAATAGATCTGACCTAATTACCCAGGAAATTGTAAACACTGTGTATAAATAGAAATATTTAATCAAATTAATGTGTTGATACACACGCTTGCAAAAAAATAATGGTGAAGGAATTGTTTCACTTGAATTACAAGTTCAAATGTTGATACTGCTGTTTGTATAGTTTTCGTTAATTTTCAGCCCTTTTTATGTTGGTCATCCATTTTGTAATAAATTGCATGTGTAATTTTTCCACCATACATGCGCACAAATTATTTCCGATTCAATCGTACTAGTTTAGATTGATCTCTGCGTTCACATTTAAAGTTAGATCGGTTCACTTTAAATCAATTCAAACTAAACTACCTCTTTTGGTGTTTTAGTTTAGACCGACCGATTTAAGATTGATTCAAAGCTTTCACATTGGGCTTAAATCGATCTAAATGTCCAAATGTGAACAGGGTCTAAAAAATTTTAAGGAAATGACATCATCCATGGCAGGTAATTTTCCCATATTAATATCGAAATAATTAATATAAATTAATAAAACATCTTCCATGGTATTAACAGTATGTTCAAACATTTTGCTTAAACAAAGTTTTGACATGGAATATTTGCTATATTACAGTATGGTCCTCATATCTACTGGACTGACTGGCAGTCAGAGAAAATAGAAAGAGCAGATAAAAATTCAGGAAAAGATCGTGCAGTCATACAGAGACATCTAGAAGGATTGATGGACATAGTAGTGGTGGCAAAAGATAGACAGTCTGGTGAGTAATATTTTCATTCATTTGAAAAGTATTTTACTCACAAGGCACTTTACTCACAGGGTTATATAATTTCATTTTATATGTAAAACCAAGTCCAAACATGTTTTCTTTTCTATTAATCTTGGTATCAATATATCTTAAGTTCAGATAATCAAATTGAAACATGCCTTCTGCTGGGTATAAAATTTTGGTATTAATTCATTTTGATACCATCATTGATATGCATATCTTTGTTGTATACAGTGATATTAAATAACACATGATTATCTAACTTTTTACAGGAACAAACTGGTGCAGTACAGGAAATGGTGGTTGTAGTCATCTTTGTCTTGCCAGACCCCGGGGAAGATCATGTGCCTGTCCTGATAAAACTACACAAGAACCTTGTTACACATGTAAGTTTTGGGACAGAACCTTGTTATACATGTAAGTTTTGGGACAGAACCTTGTTATACATGTAAGTTTTGGGACAGAACCTTGTTATACATGTAAGTTTTGGGACAAGAACCTTGTTATACATGTAAGTTTTGGGACAGAACCTTGTTATACATGTAAGTTTTGGGACAGAACCTTGTTATACATGTAAGTTTTGGGACGGAACCTTGTTATACATGTAAGTTTTGGGACAAGAACCTTGTTATACATGTAAGTTTTGGGACAGAACCTTGTTATACATGTAAGTTTTGGGACAGAACCTTGTTATACATGTAAGTTTTGGGACGGAACCTTGTTATACATGTAAGTTTTGGGACAGAACCTTGTTACACATGTAAGTTTTGGGACAGAACCTTGTTATACATGTAAGTTTTGGGACAGAACCTTGTTATACATGTAAGTTTTGGGACAGAACCTTGTTATACATGTAAGTTTTGGGACAAGAACCTTGTTATACATGTAAGTTTTGGGACAGAACCTTGTTATACATGTAAGTTTTGGGACGGAACCTTGTTATACATGTAAGTTTTGGGACAGAAATTTGATGAACATATACATATCTCCTTTAAAATGTTTTATTTATTTTTGTTTTGATTGAAGTAGTAGATCTATTATAGACTCTAAAATGAAAAAAAAACTATTTCTGCTCATCAGTAGACATGTATTTTGTCTTGATGGCTGCTTAACAGATGTCCAATAACTTTATATTTTATATTGTAGATCCAGTCACAGATTCTGGAATGGAGAACCAGATCCCTGGATATAATGCTGCTGATGCTGATGAGTAAGTTTTATTGTTTTTATGCCCTTTCTGTGTTAATTAGCATGGTAACAAGTTTTATCTTTTTTAATAGAAAAACAAAGGATATGGGGTATCCATCCATGACACAACATCAGTAATTGCACAACAGAAACACACACAAAAAGCAAAGGAACAGTGCTTTTATTGCTGTTCTTCATCTCTAAGTCACAGTGAGACCTCAACACGGAGCAAAAAAACTCTCACCTCACTGCAAGTTTAAGACGGCCCCTAGCATCGGCTTTAGTGGAATTCTTTGCAAAAATAATTTGGATAAACTTTGTAAGATGTAACACCACCTAATCTGTTTGTTTGTGCATACTCCATGGTTGTCGTTTGTTGGTGTGGTTCATAAGTGTTTCTTGTTTCTCGTTTTTTATATAGATAAGACCGTTGGTTTTCCTGTTTGAATTGTTTTACACTAGTCATTTTGGGGCCCATTATAGCTTGCTCCATGTTGAAGGCCGTACTTTGACCTATAATTGTTTACTTTTTACTCATCGTGACTTGGATGGAGAGTTGTCTCATTGGAACTCATACCACATCTTCTTATTTATATCCTAGAATTGAGTAAGTTTTGCAATGAGATTTATTTCTCTGAAACCAATGGGGAAATTTTACAACTACAGTCCTTTTTGTAAAGTTCAGGGTTGCTAAGCAATATTTAAGTCACCATGACCTACATTTTTGGTTGTGTGCATTTGTTCTGATTTTTCAGAAATCAAAGGTTCTATGTCAATGGAATTTCATTATACAATGCAATTTTATTCAGTTTGGGTCATTAAAATTTGGACCAACTTTTTAACACAAGTGAATTCAGTTGCATTCAAACATCTGGACCTGCATTTCACAAAGTATGGACTTTGGTTAAGCCTATGTTTTGGTCCATTTCTCAGAAATCTGCAGTATTATTTTAATTACATTTCACGGTTCAGTTTTGAATTTTAAATTAATTTCTCTGAAACCTTTTTAATTTATTAAATGATATTTCATCACCTGTTTTCTACCTTTTTGGTTGAGTTTTATTTTGTTATGTAAGTTTCAACTGATGGAACCTAGGTAAATGAGTATGGTACTTCCAAATTATGGATATTGAAAATTTATGCAGATTTGATATTTTAAACATAAGGTGCTTATCACAGGTGCACAGATGAAGATGAGAAAGATGGAATTTGTGAGAAGCCAAAGAATGTTCCCCAAGCAGGTAAATATCAGAGTTTTATGTAAGGGGGGGGATTAGTAGTTTTTCTAAATTCTAATCTAAATGTCATTATGTTGATTGGGTGATACAGTGACATCTGCAAATGTTTTTTTTTATATATATATAATTACAATAAAAAGCATAATGTCAGTATATGTTTTCAGTTATTTTGATAATAACATATATAATTACAAATTTACAAACATTGAAAGCATAACATTTACTCTAGTTAAAAAACAATAACGAAAAAACAACTGGAATCAAATGGATTGACCATTTAATTAGTCCCCGACTGACGAAGTCGAAGGGGACTTTAGGTTTGCACTCTGTCCGTCTGTCATTCTGTCTGTCCATCCGTCAGTCCGGCAAATCAGTTTTCCAGACTTTTTTTCTTCATGCTTGAAGATATTGATTTGATATTTGGTGTATTGTTTTATCATGACAAGTTACAGGTCAAAGTAGATTTTATCGATTTTAGCTTTTCTCCTTGTTCAGTTAAAGCCCTTTCCCTAGAATTAAATTTTTGATGAAATACTTATTAATTACTAGATTTCTGTTCAAAGGGAAATAACTCATTTTTTTAACTTTCCCTAGAATTAAAATTTTGATGAAATATTTATTAATTACTAGATTTCTGTTCAAAGGTAAATAACTCTTTTTTTTTTTTTTTAAAGATTTGTAAAAGACATTGTATTAAGATAAATGACATTTTGAATTCTTGTTCCTTTTCTTTAGTAAATTGTTTGAAGAATTTAGTGGTAGGTTTGCTCCATTACAATGAATTTTTAACCGGTAGGGGACTATGTATTGCCATGCAATACTCACAGAATGCTAGTTATACCTTGGTGTGAAGTTTATATAGTGATGTCACCAGTGACATTCATCTTTCAACCAACAATCAATCAATCTTGGTATAAATATATATATGTAAATAACTACAATTCCTTCATAATTTTTCATTTTTGAATATTTATTACAGTAACTGCTTTGGGAGGAAAAGAAACAGCCATGATAGCTTTGTCAGTTGGAATTGTAGTTATTGTAGCCTTACTGGTGTTTGTTGTCTGGAGAGTTAAAAAGAGGTATAGTCAAAAACTGTTAGACTCTGATTTTAGGGAAAATGTGTACATAGTTTTAAAAAAAAAATGTTTTAAGTTGTACAACACACATAATATATCATGCAGACCTGTCAGCCATTACTGTTTTGGTTTGAAGTACTATTTGATGTTGAAATTATTGTCACTGTTTACAATTTCTCTTCTTGACCAGTTGTACAGAAATTCATAGCTTAATCTTAAAAGATGCAGGGAAAACATTGTAACAGTGACAATTCAGTGATACACTATAGTTTGAAGATCCATATTACCTGTAAAATTATGGCTTTACCATCTTTTGTTTTACTTTTACACAATGATCTTCCCCAGAAAGTCCATGTACTCATTTCTGTCAATTGAAGACTAACTTGGATCAGGTGCTTGTGACAGTAATCAAAGTGGATCTGTCAATTGTCTTTGACATAGAATTTCTTGATCTGAGGGAATCATTTTTCTCTTATGGTTGTGGCCTGTCATCTATTTCTCACACGAAGAGATATTTCTCATATCACACTCTGTGCGTTAATTTGATTGGCTTATTCAGCATCATGAATGATATTGCAACATTTTCATTCGCTGTTAGTGAGGTCATTGATGACTTTCAAAGGTTGAGATGATGTACATTTCCTCCATGGCAAGAATTTACAAAACACTCACACTTTTCACTGAAATTCTTCTTTTCGCCAAATTTTCACATTCTGAAGTGTACAAAATTATTTTAAATGTCTGATGTTAAAGTTTGACGCCAGAACAAGATATATGACGTCATACAGGATAATAGTTACCAACAGTGTGAGGCCCTCATGGGTAGTCAAGGTCATTAAACACAGCCCTAGTAGTAGGATAATAGCCTTAAAATATTTTTCCTAGGTACACCAAATAACACTGATTGTGAATAGTAAATTGCTAAACAAAACAATTCAAAATAAATTTTGAGAATACATTGAGTGAACATTCATTTGTTATTTAAATTGGTATGAATTCAGTTAACCACAAACACTGTGACAATATGTACTCAGTGACAGATTTGTACTTCTAATAATTAAAATTATTTAATATACAACATATAGTTTATGATACATGTATATTTTGCAGAAGAAGACAAGCATTCCTAACAGAATCCGATGAGTTTGTACGTCTGACATTTTCTAATCCTAATTACCAGAAAAGTAGTACAGAAACCATAAACTTAGAAAGATCTTCATCGGCTGAATCTCAGGAATGGAAAATATTTAGATATAGTAAAAAAGATGTAAGTATTTATAGATCTGATCTGACAGTTATGAAATAAGTCAGCAAAAGTAGAAAATAAACTGACAACGCCATGGCTAAAAAAAGAAAAAGACAAACAGACAAACAACAGTACACAAAACACAACATAGAAAACTAAAGACTGAGCAACTCGAACAATTAACTGCAGTTAAAACTAAACATCTAGAAAAAGTTTTTAAAATTTGTGACAATAAAACAAAAATGGCAATAATACATACAAAGGATACCACAGGAATTAACAAAAATATTGGACAGTACAACAGACCACAATCTTCAAAGAAAATAGGTGTAAAACAATGACAACACATGGTCCAGATAGTCTTGACTTGGTACAGGATCAAAACCTTTATAAAGATTTCAGAGTGTTAAAACAAATTAGTTGCCTTACATCAGTACAGTTGAATGCCATGAAGTCATGCCTATTACATAAAGTTGTATTCAACATCAGCATACATATAGAGATTCCACAATGTAATATGCCAAGAACAGAGTGAGGATGGCATATACAAACTTACAAATGAGACGGGGATTAGTGATAGAAGACTCGTTTTTTAATTTGAAAATTTTCTGGTGTTTGTATTTCCAGAGTTATTAAACTTTTCTTTGTCATATTTTAAGCAATATTAATTTGCCTAAGTATATATTCATGCAAGTTATTCTACAGAGCCATTTTACTAACTTCTGATTAGATGCCTTCTAGATATTCCTTTTTATTCTCACAACAATTTCAATGTGGACAAAAAGGGTGTATCATGCACTTTTAACTCAGTCTCTTATTGAATAATGTCTATTATTTTACAGCAACAAGTTTCAATTTTAAAACCATCAAGAGAGACGAAGTCCAGGGGTTCTGAACGTGCTGCTTTAGTGCAACAAATGGACTCTGGTGCTGTGTCTCCTTCACTACCAAGTCGAGAGAGACAAAGTAAATTGTTTAAAGACAGAACTTCTAATAAAGATAAGGATGTTATTTCTAAAGTTCCTTATAAACCTGTTAAAACATGACATTGTTATAAATACTTTTTTACCTTTTTTTTTTATAAAAGTTTGATGAGATGTGCCAATTTATGATTTTATAAAAATAATTTGTACATACTTCACTAGTAAACAATTATAGAATAATTTAAATAAAATTTGATATTATTTAGTCATATCTTTTTTCAAATTATCTCCCTTGTTTAGGAGATGATCTGTTCATGTATTTTGTAGTAATTTTAATTATGTGTAGTAATTTTATAACTGACTATAAATCATTTTGATTGGCAATCTCATCTTATTTATGTATACATTGACATCTTTGTTGTTTTTTATGTCCCTTTTAAAGGATTTGCATGTTCTTTGTTGCTAGGCGACAATTTTTTGTTTTTTTTGTTTTTTATTTAACTCATGCAATGAATTGGTTACTTTTTAAACAGAATTATGTTTTTTTAAGTTGAATCACTATATACATATATTAAATCAGACAGTTTGTAAATATGTATTATGCTTATTTAAAAATCTATTTTCCTGTCAAGAACAGTTTTACCTTGATTATTTATGCAACCTTGGATTTTTTTTAATTCTGTTATTTGAATAGTGATATTATTTTTAACTTTGCTCAAAAGCCATCTTCTAGAACCAAACTATATCTTTCAGCTTTGATAGCAAGAAAATATCATTGTAAATAAAAACATTTTCATTAATGTAAATATTGAGGCCTTCACTTGCCAGCATTATTTCAGTGTAGTAATACATAAGTCATTTTATTTATAAAATGTATATATTATGATGTCATTTTTATGGTCACAAATATTTTTTTAAGTGTAAATATGATTGATATTTCTGTTGATTAACTGTAAAAATATGATCATATTCTTGAGGCAGCCATATTTCTATATCTATCGAGAAAATACTTTTAGTTCCTAGATAGTTCCTAATCATGTGTCCCATTTTACACACATAAATCATGTGATAAAAGTCAGAAATCTATGTACTATTGGGATCAGTACAACATCATCAGCAAGAAAATGTCAACTTATGGTTGCTGTCCCCTTGCGGTAGATTTTTATCAGGGTGAGGGTGTCAAAATAGAAAAAACTGTGGTCAAATTCAAGTGGAATTTGCCTGTGTAAAAATTTATAGTTGGAATCATAAACAATTGTCACCTGATACCACTTTTCTGACCTCCTAATTGCGACTACAGCTATCTCTGAACTATCCTATAATCTGACACTGTTATAAAAAATATGTCCCTGTTGATGATAAAACATGAAATTGGGTAACATAAATATCAAACTCCAGGAAGTTAATAGAATTCTATCTTTTTAAACTGTATGCGTTTTGCCTACCATTTAATAACCTATTCCATTCAGCACTATTGATTTTTGTTACAGAGGTTTAGTTTTAGAGATATGAGATGAAATTCATTTAATGGGAAAATCCTATTTTTATGAATGTTGTTACAGGCTTATTGGTGTTAAACTATTATAAAAGTACCAGAGCTGCTATAATACAAGGTAGTGCAGTACTAATGAAACAGTTACTGTACTTTTGTATGTTCTTGATACTTTTATGTTACATAGTATGAACCAATATTGATAGACCTGATGTAGGTAGCAATCAGTTATTCATTTAGATGTCACAGTTATTTATTTATTTACATGGTAAGTTTAGTTACATGTGATAATTATTTTGGTGCTTATATTTTTGTCAACTTCTCAGATGAACTACTAAAAAGCCAGTCTAATTTTTATATGAATCATTCATTTATAGTTTCCTCGTCTTTAAATAATGAAATAAGATGTTTGCAAATAATCATTGACCTAGTTTATATAAAATTTGACTATATTTTTTCAAATTTTTTGTATGAGTGAAATTTTTTTTGTGTTTAAACTTCCAGCTGATTATTAAGTAACATTTTAGGATCAGTTTCAAAGAAATTTTGTAGGTATATATATATGTATAATTTTATGTAGATATTGATGTAGACAAGAGAAATTTCCATCTTTGTATGTGAAATGTTTCCGATAAGATACCTCACTTTGTAATATAGAAACGTAGTCATATGGATGTTGGGTAGATGGGTTTGAAAGTAAAGAATATCAGAATACAAAATGTAGCACGTGATAGGACCGTGTTGGTAGGAATTACTCTTATGATTGGATTTAAATTTACCATCACTTTAGGTGTCAGTTTAGTTTTTAAAAAAAGATGGTTAAAATATGCTGCCATTCTAGCGTTAAACTTCATTCAAAATGCTTCAAAATATATTTGACTATAAATTATTAATGTGTATAAAATGAGAATTGTTTTGTTTATTTTGTTGAAAATCTACATTTTGAAGGCCTTATTTTCTTATTGTGTCCCCTTTTTTTCCAATCATCTTCATGTTATTGGTAATTCTAATATTTATTTTGTTGAAAATCTACATTTTGAAGGCCTTATTGTCTTATTGTGTCCCCCTTTTTTCCAATCATCTTCATGTTATTGGTAATTCTAATATTGTACTATTATATGCCAGTCAGAAGGGTTGGGGTAACCATTCTGTTCTGTTGAGATGTGGATGTTATGAATGATGCTTTCTTTAAACCTTTTTCAAAGTTTTTTTAAATATTTTTTGGTGCACTTTTTTTATGCATTGTACATTTTATGCAATTTGTTTTGTTTTATTTTTTTTTTGCTTTATAGTGTAACAAGATGGTGCTTCTGTATATTTGCTTTTCACAAAATTGATTGTTAATTCAGTACCCTGAAGTCAGGTTGTGTTTTGTATATAATATTGTCATATTCTAAGTTTTTAAATCTGGACATTATGATGCAATTAAAAATAAATTTGTTGTTTTAGTGCTAATCAATAATTATATAACTTGAAAACTGTCATCTAAACTTAACCAGATTTAGGTTTATGAAAAAACTGTCATCTAAACTTGACCAGATTTTGGTTTACAAAAATTGAATTAATTAAGAAGGCAATTTCCCAACACAAGATTTCATGTTAGGTTGTTTACTGGTTTATATAGAGTAAGACAGGTTTTCAGTGAACAAAGTTTCGGCTGCCACAAAGAGGAATTGATGACTGATGTCAGCCAATCAAAAGTGGCTTTTCATGTCATATTTCATTAGAACTAATGTTATTGATAATGACTTTATATTGTTGTTTGGAATTAACACTGTTAGCTTGTATTTTACAAAAGTTAGAAAGATTTATCATCAGTAATAATTTGTAGACTTTATTATGGTTGGTCATGAGTTCTACTGTTTCTTACATACCCGCCGAATGTTTATTAAACTCATGTTGAATTTTTTTCTAATTTGATTAATTTCCCTGTTGTAATATATTTATATGCCATTGATAAGTTCGGAATGTAGACAATGTATGATTTTATGATTGTTGTCCCTTTCAGACAAATTATACATCATTAATTAATCAGTTTTTTTCAGTTTTAGTCATAATGTAACTTATAATATCTACCTCAAAAATTTGATCAGAAAAAAAATGTCATTCAATTTTAAGAAATTTATCACTCAAACACTTTCAACTCGTTGAGAATTACTTGTAAAGAGTCACAACGTATGGTTTGTTGTGTCAGACAAAAGTCTTTAGTAACTGTTATGTTTAATTCTACTTTAGAAATCGGATTTACGAAATGGAAAGGTCATTTCTTTTTTATGGACACATTTTTTAAAAAGACATGCACATTAAAAGCTAGTCTCTTCTATTTCAGCCATTTGAAACTGTTTGAGTGATAATGTATTTACCATATAATTATCATATGAAATTATAAATTTTAAATTTACATAATAAGTCCCAGATTATGACATTTATTAATGAATCATAAAATTCAGCTCTGTGTAGTTATAGTAACAATGACAGTTGTCTAGATATCATCACATTTAAAGGATGTAACTTAGTCTACCTCCTTCATTCTGTCCATCAGGTTTTTTATCTTACATTTCTGTGACAGTTACCCCCAAGAAACTACAGAGCAAATGCTTTATTGTTAACCTGGTCCGAAGAGACTTTGTTGTCAATCATCTGTCATTCATCACCTGTCCAGGTGGAAGTTTGCTTTGAAACCACTAAGCTAATTGGTACCAAATTACCTATAAAATTTTCTTTAGGGTGTGTTGGTTCAAAATTACATCAAATGGTGATAATGCAGACCAAGCACATGGCTGACTTCTAATTAAAACGAAGCAGGCGGTAAAATTGGCAAAATAATAGTTTTTATGGCTATTTTTAATGAGGGAATTCTTCACCAGAGTTTTTTGTTTCATATACATTCATTTGTCTTGAATAGATATACAAGTCACAATTTTCTAGATTTCTTCTGTGCTGGATTGTCACAGTATTTTATTTTGAATTAAGATTATTTTTCTATTTTAGATTTTCTAGGAATATATTTGTAACTGTATCATTGTCTAATTCAGAGTAATTTCCTGTTGTACTAAACTTCATTATATTACATTTCTTTATGATTTATACTTTTAGACCACTGCCATTGATTTGTACGGGTAACTAATTACTTTTTGATTTATATTCATCACTTCTTACCTTACTTCTACCTAATCATGTCCAACTTAAGTATTATTTTCAGTCTGTATTGCTAAGGTTAACATCCTACCAATGTTTTTACTTTAGATGATTTTTTACTTTACACCAGAAACCATTCATGTGTTAACCTGATAACTTGTAAGTTGTAAATTCTATTTCAATTTATCAAGAGTTATTAAAAATTCAGATTCTAATAATCAAATTTGCTGAGGCAGAATACTTTTTGATTTGCTCTTTATGGAATAGAAATCGAACTGCCCTGTAGCAGGAAAAAAAATAGGTTTAACATGAATGGTTTCTGTATAAAGTTTGTTTTAAAAATGTTTAGTTCCATACACAGGGTAAACTTAATATGCAAATTATTCATGTGTTGTGGAATCATATGTTACTGACTTTTGTGTATAAACAATGACTGTGGCTAAACCTCGTTCTGTAATCAGCTAAAAAAAAAAACCAATAGTTCTGGATTTTTAAAGCTTTTTCCTTAATTATTACAATTCTGTGGATCTGAAGTACATATAAGTTAAAATATTGAATGAGATTAAATTTAACAGAAGTTAACAAACTCTAAAGTAATGAAATTTTAACAAAGTTTCGAAAAATTTGTAAATTATAGACTACAACTGTATCATTAAATTTTATACAAATCGGAGAAAACCATGAATTGAATGTAATTATGATTATATAAGAGAAGGGTCAGAGGGGTCATAGTCATTGTTTCTAATGATAAACTCATCATTTTCACCAAATTGATATTATAAATATTTATATATAGAGATATGACTCATTTTCCATTTATTGCATGGACTTATGTCATTGAAAAATAAAATGATATTCTTAAACTGTATTTGTTACATTTATTAACTCTGGTTGATGCCCTAATGTGATTAATTGAAGAATATATTTGTATGTTAGTTGGTGTTTAACTTCACTTTCAGCAAACCTAGGCTATATCATGTCTCAGTTTTTCTTTGTGGAGGCTATTTATCATTGAAGATGGACTATTTAAGACCTCATGCCCCCCTCCTTTTTTTAAATAAAAAGGTGGGCTATGAATGAAATAAATTGATTGATTGGTGTTTAACACCACTTTCAACACTAATGTGCTATTTCGTGGCGGTCAGTTTTTATTGGTGGAGGAAGCCGGTGCCCGGAGAGAACAAACGACCTTCGGTAGGAAAACTGACAACCCTTGTCAATTAAGATTGGAGTGCAGTGCACCTGCCCCGTGCGGAATTCGAACTCACAACCTCAGTGTTGACTGGCTAGTGGTACAGTAGTTCGACTACTTAGACCACTTGGCCACAGAGGCCCAAATGAAATAAATCGATGGTGAAATACTGTAAAAAAAATTATATATCAAAGTACATAATGCTTGCATTGTTGTTTTTCACCTGGACAGTACTTTGAATATTTTCAACTTAAACAATGATCAGTGCTTAAGCTGCTTTGATTTTGCAAATGTTGTACTCAAGTGTTGTACTTGCAAATTCAATAAAGCCTAATCACTGATCATTGTCTCACCTTAATGGAGTCAGAAAGAATTTCATGAGTCTTAATCGTCATCGTCGTCCAAAGACACATTGGTTTTCGCACAATAACTTAAGTTTAAGTGAATGGATCTCTATAAAATTTAATCATAAGGTTCAATACCACAAAAGGAAGGTTGGGATTGATTTTGGGGGTTATGGTACCAACAGTTAAGGAATTAGTGGCCAAAAATAAGCATATTTGTGACTTCCAGACAATAATTTGTGTGTTAGTGTATGGATCTCTCTGACATTGTACCACAATGTTCCATATCACAGAGGGAATGCTGGGATTGATTTTGGGGCTGATTGCTGCAAAATTTTAGAAATTAGGGGCCAAAAAAGGGGCAAAAAACAAGCATTTTTCTAGTTTCATGATAATAACTTGTGTGTTAGTGTATGGATCTTTCTAAAATTGTACTACAAGGTTCTATATCACAAAGGGCAAGCTGGGTTTGAGTTTTGGGGTAATTGCTCAAAACGTTTAGGAATAAGGGGCCAAAAATAAGCATTTTTCTAGTTTCCAGACAATAACTTGTGTTCAAGTGTATGGATCTCTGTGAAATTGTACTGCAAGGTACCATACCACAAAGGGAAGGCTGGGATGGATTATGGGGGTAATTGCCTTAAATTTTAGGAATTAGGGGCAAAAAACAAGCATTTTTCTAGTTTCAGGACAATAACTTGTGTGTAAGTGTATGGATCTTTATGAAATTGTACTACAAGGTTCCATATCACAAAGAGAAAGCTGAGTTTGAGTTTGGGGGTAATTGCCCTAAACCTTTTGGAATTTGGGGCCAAAAAGGGGCCAAAAAACAAGCATTTTTCTAGTTTCCAGACAATAACTTGAGTTCAAGTGTATGGATCTCTCTGAAATTGTACTGCAAGGTACCATACCACAAAGGGAAGGCTGGGATTGAGTTTGGGGGTGATGAATCATAAGGGGGTTCAAAAATTTGGGGGGGGGATTTTTTTTTCTATTTTAAGACTCTTATGATGTATTTAAATTGGTAATTATGGTTGCAAACTCCATTGGTAATTTGAACTGAGATTATGACCATATCTTGAGGGAAAGAATTGTTTTTTTGGAAAAGGGGGGAGGTGAAAAAAAGAATTTAGGGGGAGGGGGGTAAAAACGAAATTGTGGGGGCAATTTTTTTTTTTTTTCATTTCAGATTTCAGAAATGTAAAAGAAAATTTCTTCATTTATTATTTCTTTTTGCAAAAAAAGGGGGGGGGTAAATTTTTTTTATTTTTTTTTTTGGGGGGGTGGGGGTCAATAGGCAACAGCATAGTGTATTGCACAAAAGCAAAAAATTGAATATAAATTCAAATCATATAACCAATTCTAAGTTCTTTGACTACAGTTATTCAGTGTCAGAAACCTATTATGTGTCAAATATTTAATTACAATCCAAATTCAGACCTGTATCAAGCGCAAGCGCGAATATTGTGTCCATTTTTGCCCCAACTGTTCAGGGTTGGACCTCTGCGGTCGTATCCAGCTGCGCTCAGCGAAGCATTTTATTTTTTAATAGAATGTTGTGTTGACGAATTATGTCTCGGTTATTAACGCCATCAAGGAAGCTATATACGGTGATGTATAAGCAAAAGACGTGTTTTTTCTTCGCTTCTACCGAAATATATTTGTCAAAAATATCCAACCATTTGTTGCTTCAGATGACTAAGAAACTATTTCAAATTTCAAAAGTCTCTTGTTTTTAGCTATTTTAGATTAAGAGACATACTTTTCTCCCGTCTGTCCGTCATTACGTTCACCGTCATAAGATGTATAAACGTGAGTCAGTGTTGCAAAGTGTCGTTTTATACTCACAAGACTGAAGACATTTGTAGATCACGCGGATTAAAGTTTTGATGTATCGTGTGTTGCTAGTTTAATGTTCAGTGGCAAATATATCATGCATATCCCATCAAAGAGTTGTCGCAAGTGTTATTTAACATGCAGAGAGTATAACATTCATCCTGAATACGTGAGGTACTGGATTTAAAATCCTCAGACCCGAAGAGGCTGCTATTAATGTATACATCCCACGCTTGTAAGAAAAGGTTTTATTGTTGGTACCAGACAATTCCAGGGATTACTTTATTCCTTACGGCCCAGCTTAACCCTTGAGATTGAATTAGTATTTGAAAAAATTAAATCAAATTGTCCTACAGCTAGGTTTTTGAATTAAGACCTCGTCATATTTCAGTATGAAGTATACTTACATAAAGAATATATATTTATCACTCATTTGTTTACAAAGATCGTGATCGCAACTTTTCCTACAATTTTAACCATAAAACTTTATGATATGTCGAACGCACGTGTTGAGAACTGCATTTTTTGCATGTATTTTAACGGATAAATGTAACAATATCTGACTGAACTTGATGATAAGCTTTGTTTGTCCATACCATCATCCCAGGTAGTATTACCGTCAAGATCTCAGTTAAGCAGGATCGAAAAAGTTCAAATTGAAAAAACGGGATACAATTATTTTCTGCTCTTTTTTCAAAATTGAAGGTACAATGTGTTAATTTGCTAAAAATGGTAATATCTGCAGAATTCCCATGTAACTTTAAAAAAAAAATCAAATTTCTTTAAATTTGTAAATCGTAACATATATTCTTAAAATAAATATGATAGAATGTTTATTCCTATTAAACTCATTCCTAATCCAGTGTTACTTGTACTGTATATGGATACACAATTTTCCGACCTAATTTTTCCTTGCCAACTTTTTAATGGCAATTTTACACAATTAACTCTAAAACCAAATGTTTATTGTATTTAAAAGTGAGCATTTTTTATTCCATCTGACAATTTTTCTACGGTTATAATTGTAGTTTTTATACGACCGCAAAAATTTTTGCGGTCGTATATTGGTATGACGTTGGCGTCGTCGTCGTCGTCGTCTGGCGTCGTCCGAAGACACATTGGTTTTCGCACTCTAACTTTAGTTTAAGTGAATGTATCTCTATGAAATTTTACCATAAGGTTCAATACCACAAAAGGAAGGTTGGGATTGATTTTAGGGGTTATGGTACCAACAGTTAAGGAATTAGGGGCCAAAAAGGGGCAAAAAATAAACATTTTTGTAACTTCCAGACATAACTTGTGTGTTAGTGTATGGATCTCTCTGACATTGTACCTCAAGGTTCCATATCACAAAGGGAAGGCTGGGATTGATTTTGGGGGTAATTGCCTCAAAATATTAGGAATTAGGGGCCAAAAAAGGGCAAAAAACAAGCATTTTTCTAGTTTCATGACAATAACTTGTGTGAAAGTGTATGGATCTTTCTGAAATTGTACTACAAGGTTTCATATCACAAAGGGAAAGCTGGAATTGAGTTTGGGGGTAATTGCCCGAAACGTTTATGAATAAGGGGCCAAAAAGGGGCCAAAAATAAGCATTTTTCTAGTTTCCAGACAATAACTTGTGTTCAAGTGTATGGATCTCTCTGAAATTGTACCAGAAGGTTCCATATCACACAGGGAATGCTGGGATTGATTTTGGGGGTGATGAATCATAAGGGGGTTAAAAAAATTGGGGGGGGGGGGGGTGGTTTTCCTTTTTTTTTCTTTTAAAATTTTCCATTTTAAGTTGGTTATTTCTGATTTATATTTAAAAGAAAATAATAATGATATGGTAGGAGATACACACCAAACAGGATGTGTAAATTATTATATAATAAGTATTGTGCAATAGCAAGAAATCTTCATTTGCACAGTATTGCGCAATAGCAAGAAATCTTCAATTGCACAGTATTGCGCAATAGCAAGAAATATCTAATAGCACAATATTGCGCAATAGCAAGAAATTGTCAATTGTGCAGTATTGCGCAATAGCAAGAAATATTCAATTGCACAGTATTGTGCAAAAGAAGATACTTCGTATAAATTGCTTATTTCTTGACCAATTTCAATGGGGTTTTATTCTTGAATTCTTGGGGTTCTTTAATATGCCGAATCTAACCGTGTATTAAGTTTTTGGATTTTGGGCCCCGTTTTTAAATTTGTCCACATTGAGGTCCAAAGGGTCCAAAATTAAACTTTGTTTGATTTCATCAAAAATTGAATTATTGGGGTTCTTTGATATGCCGAATCTAACCGTGTATTTAGATTCTTAATTTTTGGTTCCGTTTTCAAATTGGTCTATATTAAGGTCCAAAGGGTCCAAACTTAAATAAAACCAAAATTAAACTAAGTTTGATTTTAACAAAAATTGAATTCTTAGGGTTCTTTGATATGCTGAATCTAAACATGTATTTAGATTTTTGATTATGGGCCCAGTTTTCATGTTGGTCCAAATCGGGGTCCAAAATTAAACTTTGTTTGATTTCAACAAAAATTGAATATATGGGGTTCTTTGATATGCTGAATCTAATCATGTATTTAGATTTTTGATTTTTGGGCCCCGTTATCAACTTTGTCCACATTGAGGTCAAAAGGGTCCAAAATTAAACTTTGTTGTTTGATTTCATCAAAAATTGAATTCTTGGGGTTCTTTGATATGCTGAATCTAACCATGTATTTAGATTTTGGATATTGGACCATAATAGGTGAATGTCCAATTTAAAATTTTTAAGTTCTTAGACCACATTCATTCTGTGTCAGAAATCTATGCTGTGTCAAATATTTAATCACAATCCAAATTCAGAGCTGTATCAAGCTTGAATGTTGTGTCCATACTTGCCCCAACTGTTCAGCGTTCGACCTCTGCGGTCGTATCAAGCTGCGCCCTGCGGAGCATTTTATTAAATTGATAAATTATGCAAACATTTTAATCATTTAATATTAAAACCATCATAATGACTCATGACACAGATATAATATGGCATCTAGGATCTGCTATTCATTAACACATCGATGGTCGAACATTATTTTCAACTGCGTGCTAATTAAGTTATAGGGTGTTTTGCATAAATTATCTCTACCCAGAATGCATCGCAAAAAATTTGGCCATTGATTTTTGTTTCTATTAATAGCAATCTCGCTCAAATCCCGTTTCAATCACAGTTGGAAGTACGGGGACATTGTGATCGCCTTACTATATAGCGGGTTGCACACTTCGTCTAGTAATGGACTTCTGATATTATATATCTCCCCAAAAGAGGCGTGGTTTGAGAAACAGCTGTATTTACAAAGTGCAACCTATACCATCACAACATGACAGGTTGAATGGCATGTATAATGTTTGACTGTACAGAACTAATGAGATAATTTTATTTTTTGACAATTATGTTTACCAAATTTGATGAAGACTATTCTACAAATTTATTCTGTAATGTTTCAAAAAGACTTTTTGATCCCTCACCATTGTGAGATTTTTGGCAATTACCTAGAAAAATATACACTAGTACATTATGTGTGTGCATGTACCAAACCAGACTATCTAGACAAATGTATAAATAGGCTTTAATTGACACAATCTGAGGCTCAGAGCAAGATTTACTTTTTCCCTTTTGTCGCCATGTTGGAGGTCTATTGTGCACAAATTCTTTCATAAATCAGCCAAATTCAACTTATTATACTGACCACTAGTCTTCAGAAAAAGTTATTATCTGAACAATTTTAATTTCTTTTAGCCTTGTTTGATAGAAAAACAAAGGATATGGGGTATCCATCCATGACAAAAAATCATTACATGCACAGCAAAACACACACACAAAGCAAAGGAACAGCTCTTTTATTGCTGTTCTTCATCTCAAAGTTACAAGGAGCAAAAAAAAAAAACAAATATAACAAAAACAAAAACAAAAAACTTTCACCTCACTGCAAGTTTAAGACGGCCCCTAGCACTGGCTGAGCGTAATTTTTTGCAAAAAAAATTGGATAGACTGTAAAATGTAACACCACCAAATCGGGCCCGGTCAAAAAAGAACATACTGGAAAGTTGTACATATTTAAAACAAAATAGTTCCTTCGCATATGTGTAAATATGAAAACTATGTAGAATATATTTTAGTAATTGAGGTATCAAATGAAAGGCGAAGGACTGGTGATCCTTGTAGAACACATATTGACTTATACTTTTGAATAATACAAAAATGTATGAATGAATTCTAAAATTGGGGGCATATATTGCCTGTTTCTCAGATATGTACCTGGTTTGGTGTATCCAAAACTCCAGTAACCAGTACACTCTGATGTATAAATAACGGTATATTGATCCCACCCCTGTAAAATGTTTGGAAGTGAAAAATTTAACATGGATAGGAATGAGGGCCAAGAATAGGTGGTGTGCGTCTTACTAAAAATTTAGTACACAAACTGGCCTTAATAGTGAGAGAATGATGTGGCACAAATAAGAAAAGTTATCTCAAGAATAAATACACCATAACTTTAAAAATACAAAAGAACATACATATCAAGCAAGGGGAAACTTTATACGGCCTGCACACAGCACGAGAGACAAACTCTGTATATATAATAGAAAAACAAAGGATATGGGGTAGTGACACAAATCAGTACATGCACAACAAAATACACACATTAAAGCAAAGGAACGGCGATTCATCACTATAATTTAGTAAAGATCTCTAATAAAACTTGAGTGTACCACATGTTTTGATTTGGTTAGTCAAATAAGAAAATCAACCATTTACCCTATCCAAAATGGTGGCCAAGGGAAATAACTCAAACTACTTCATATAGAAATCTATCTAATGTTGTTTTTTTTTGTCATTGTATGAAAATAAGAAGATGTGGTATGATTGTCAATGAGACAACTCTCCACAAGAGACCAAATGACATAGAAGTTAACAACTATAGGCCACCATACGGCCTTCAACAATGAGAAAAACCCATACAGCATAGTCAGCTATAAAAGGCCCCGAAACAACAAATGTTAAACAATTTAAACGAGAAAACTAACGGCCTGATTTATGCACAAAATAATGAACGAAAAACAATTATGATATACAGCAACAAACGACAACCACTGAATTACAGACTCCTGACTTGGGACAGGCACATACAGAATGTGGACAGGGTAGTTTGTATGTCTATTTTTCAGAGCAGTCATACTGTCATATGTTGTTGATGTGGTCTGTTGTACTGTCCAGTATACATAAAACACTTAAAATCTTTTCGAAATATTAAGGATTTGCTACCACAGGAATAGATTATCTTAGCTGCATTTGGCAAAATCTTTGCTAATTTTGGGTCCTCAATGCTCTTCAACTTTATACTTTATTTTGGTTTTTTTTTATAAATTTTTTGATTTGAGTGTCACGAGTCTTTTGTAGACAAAAACAGCATCTCACATACAAAACATTAATCCTGGTATCTGTGATGAGATTATTTACTATATATACAATGCATCTTCATTGGGAAAAGATAGTGATGATTTTCAAAGCTTGGCAGCTCATCTTATGAAAAACTTATCAAATGTTATGAAGGAAACTGTAAGATGATTTTAGTTAGAAATAAAATAATCAAAATTCATAAAAAATATTAAAGCTATTAATCTATAAACAATATAAAACCTGGCATGTCCCATATGAGAAGCATCATATACTGTTGGTCCACAGCTGTACCGTATAACACGTCTCCCATTCTGTGCGGTAAATACTTCCTAAAAATACAAAGTTAATCCATATGGTGATGATACAACTAATAAAAAGATGTAAATCTCTACTCTTATTCTTCTTTGAAATAAATATATAAATACTGATATCCTTGGGCTTAACACAGGTTTCTGAGATAATCTTCATTAGAAATGCCAGAGACCCAAAATTTGGTAAAACTATTACTTGTTTTGAGCATATTAACCCAACAAGACATAAGCAGCACAGTCAAAAAGGTCTTAGGATAAATAAAAGGGGATACAGGGTATAGGTCTATGAGACAGCAACCCATCAACAAAAATAATCAACAGACATCTATTTCGAACTAATATTATGAAAGAACTTCTATTTCACCACATTGGCACTTCAAACATGAGTTGAAAGCCAAATCAATCATTGAAGAGCATTGGGAACCAATTGAAGGTTCTGACAGGCTCATTTTATGGTAAGTTGAAGAGCATTGAGAACCAATTGAAGGTTCTGATAGGCTCATTTTATGGTAAGTTGAAGAGCATTGAGAACCAATTGAAGGTTCCTTAGGCTCATTTTATGGTAAGTTGAAAAGCATTGAGAACCAATTGAAGGTTCCTTTATTTTATGGTAAGTTGAAGAGCATTGAGAACCAATTGAAGGTTCTGACAGGATCATTTTATGGTAAGTTGAAGAGCATTGAGAACCAATTGAAGGTTCTGACAGGCTCATTTTATGGTAAGTTGAAGAGCATTGAGAACCAATTGAAGGTTCTGACAGGCTCATTTTATGGTAAGTTGAAGAGCATTGGGAACCAATTGAAGGTTCTGACAGGCTCATTTTACGGTAAGTTGAAGAGCATTGAGAACCAATTGAAGGTTCCTTCATTTTATGGTAAGTTGAAGAGCATTGAGAACCAATTGAAGGTTCCTTCATTTTATGATAAGTTGAAGAGCATTGATAACCAATTGAAAGTTCCTTCATTTTATGGTAAGTTATTGCAATAAGGTCCTTTGTCTTTGAATCTCATAGATAGATAATTGGTTATGTAAAGTTCATGTGATCCCCATACCTGTGGTAATCATTGATTATGTAAAGTTCAAGTGATCCCCATACCTGTGGTAATCATTGATTATATAAAGTTCAAGTGATCCTCATACCTGTGGTAATCATTGATTATGTAAAGTTCATGTGATCCTCATACCTGTGGCAAGACAATGGAGCATAAAAACGAGGCCAAAATATGGCGGTAATAACCAGCTAAAAAGGTCAGATAATTTACAACCTCAATCCAATTTGCAAAGAATGTGAAAATTGATAACAGCATCTCAGAAAAGTCATACCATAATCTCATCTTCTGTGACATTGTTCAGATGCAAGACAATAATGGAGGGTAAACTAAAGTTAGGTATAATCAAAGAAACCAGACAATAACGGAGGGTAAACTAGAGTTAGGTGATCACAGAAACCAGACAATAATGGAGGGTAAACTAGAGTAAGGTGATCACAGAAACAAGACAATAACGGAGGGTAAACTAGAATAAGGTGATCACAGAACCCAGACAATAATGGAGGGTAAACTAGAGTTAGGTGATCACAGAATCCAGACAATAACGGAGGGTAAACTAGAGTTAGGTGATCACAAAACCCAGACAATATGGAGGGTAAACTAGAATAAGGTGATCACAGACACTAAACAATAACGGAGGGTAAACTAGTTTGAGTGATCGCAGAATCCAGATAATAACGGAGGGTAAACTAGAGTTAGGTGATCACAGAATCCAGACAATAACGGAGGGTAAACTAGAATAAGGTGATCACAGAACCCAGACAATAATGGAGGGTAAACTAGAGTTAGGTGATCACAGAACCCAGACAATAATGGAGGGTAAACTAGAGTTAGGTGATCACAGAATCCAGACAATAACGAAGGGTAAACAAGAGTTAGGTGATCACAAAACCCAGACAATATGGAGGGTAAACTAGAATAAGGTGATCACAGAACCCAGATAATAATGGAGGGTAAACTAGAGTTAGGTGATCACAGAAACCAGACAATAATGGAGGGTAAACTAGAGTTAGGTGATCACAGAAACAAGACAATAACGGAGGGTAAACTAGAATAAGGTGATCACAGAACCCAGACAATAATGGAGGGTAAACTAGAGTTGGGTGACCACAGAATCCAGATAATAACGGAGGGTAAACTAGAGTTAGGTGATCACAAAACCCAGACAATATGGAGGGTAAACTAGAATAAGGTGATCACAGACACTAAACAATAACGGAGGGTAAACTAGTTTGAGTGATCGCAGAATCCAGATAATAACGGAGGGTAAACTAGAGTTAGGTGATCACAGAATCCAGACAATAATGGAGGGTAAACTAGAGTTAGGAGATCACAAACCCAGACAATATGGAGGGTAAACTAGAATAAGGTGATCACAGAAACAAGACAATAACGGATGGTAAACTAGAGTTGGGTGATCTCAGAATCCAGATAATAACGGAGGGTAAACTAGAGTTAGGTGATCACAGAATCCAGATAATAACGGAGGGTAAACTAGAGTTAGGTGATCACAGAAACAAGACAATAACGGATGGTAAACTAGAGTTGGGTGATCACAGAATCCAGATAATAACAGTGGGTAAACTAGAGTTAGGTGATCACAGAATCCAGATAATAACAGTGGGTAAACTAGAGTTAGGTGATCACAGAATCCAGATAATAACGAAGGGTTAACTAGAATTAGGTGATCACAGAAACAAGACAATAACGGATGGTAAACTAGAGTTGGGTGACCACAGAATCCAGATAATAACGGAGGGTAAACTAGAGTTAGGTGATCACAAAACCCAGACTATATGGAGGGTAAATTAGAATAAGGTGATCACAGACACTAAACAATAACGGAGGGTAAACTAGTTTGAGTGATCAGCATATTTTAATTGACACTGTATTTTTAAATATCATTTGTTATCCCTAAACCTCAAATAGACAATGAGAAATCACATCCTAATTTGGCAAAAAAACAACCAACAAATACCACATTACTGAGAATCTACCATGTCAGACACACCTCTTAAATTTATAAATACAATATCTAATAACATAATCTTGTATCTGATGAATCTTAACTTAATTATTGTTTTCCACAATTTGACACTAGATTTGTCAATGATGGATCAACCCAATATACAAGGATGTGAACATTAAGTTCGGAGGTCAAATGAATATTCATTTAATTGTAACTAGTAGTCATATCAATTCAAAGTTGTAGAAACTAAGGTAAGGAAGATTTTTTATATTATCTTTTTCTTTAATGGATTTCTTTATACATGTATGAGTTAAAATTCTTTTTTCTTTTTTTTTTTATATATTTGCATTTTATTTAGATGTTTAGAAAAAACAACTATTCACACAATTAAAAAAATGAAATGTTTCAAGTTTTGAAAGACAATAAATGTAACTTATAAATCAGTCCTGTTGAGATAGCATTCATGTTTGGATACAATACTTAGTTTTATCTTTTTTCAATTATTAATTTTACAATAAAGTAAATTCAAAATGATTGTGTATTTTAACCCTTTTCCCTTCAAAATAAATAATATAAAATAATATAAAATAATTAAATTAAAAAAAATCAATAGAAATATTTAAAGCTGCATCACCTGAATCAGGCCATAACTTGGACAGCATCACCTGAATCAGGCCATAACTTGAACAGCATCACCTGAATCAGGCCATAACTTGGACAGCATCACCTGAATCAGGCCATAACTTGGACAGCATCACCTGAATCAGGCCATAACTTGAACAGCATCACCTGAATTGGCCAATTAACTTGGACATTTTGTGTAAATGACAATAACACTTTATTAAATTTGTGTCTTAAGCAATTTTCTGGAATAGCCTTAATCAGGAAAACTCAAATCTTAAAAGTCAGGGATAAAACCTAAGTAATTGTAGAGCTGTGTGACACCTAACATAAAAGTCCGGGATAAAACCTAAGTAATTGTAGAGCTGTGTGACACCTAACATAAAAGTCCGGGATAAAACCTAAGTAATTGTAGAGCTGTATGACACCTAACATAAAAGCCAGGGATAAAACTTAAGTAATTGTAGAGCTGTGTGACACCTAACATAAAAGTCAGGGATATATAAAACCTAAGCAATTGTAGAGCTGTGTGACACCTAACATAAAAGTCAGGGATAAAACTTAAGTAATTGTAGAGCTGTGTGACACCTAACATAAAAGTCAGGGATAAAACCTAAGTAATTGTAGAGCTGTGTGACACCTAACATAAAAGCCAGGGATAAACCTAAGTAATTGTAGAGCTGTGTGACACCTAACATAAAAGTCAGGGATATATAAAACCTAAGCAATTGTAGAGCTGTGTGACACCTAACATAAAAGTCAGGGATAAAACTTAAGTAATTGTAGAGCTGTATGACACCTAACATAAAAGCCAGGGATAAAACTTAAGTAATTGTAGAGCTGTGTGACACCTAACATAAAAGTCAGGGATATATAAAACCTAAGCAATTGTAGAGCTGTGTGACACCTAACATAAAAGTCAGGGATAAAACTTAAGTAATTGTAGAGCTGTGTGACACCTAACATAAAAGTCAGGGATAAAACCTAAGTAATTGTAGAGCTGTGTGACACCTAACATAAAAGCCAGGGATAAACCTAAGTAATTGTAGAGCTGTGTGACACCTAACATAAAAGTCAGGGATAAAACCTAAGTAATTGTAGAGCTGTGTGACACCTAACATAAAAGTCAGGGATAAAACCTAAGTAATTGTAGAGCTGTGTGACACCTAACATAAAAGCCAGGGATAAAACCTAAGTAATTGTAGAGCTGTATGACACCTAACATAAAAGTCAGGGATAAAACCTAAGTAATTGTAGAGCTGTGTGACACCTAACATAAAAGTCAGGGATAAAACCTAAGTAATTGTAGAGCTGTGTGACACCTAACATAAAAGTCAGGGATAAAACCTAAGTAATTGTAGAGCTGTGTGACACCTAACATAAAAGCCAGGGATAAAACCTAAGTAATTGTAGAGCTGTATGACACCTAACATAAAAGTCAGGGATATATAAAACCTAAGTAATTGTACAGCTGTGTGACACCTAACATAAAAGTCAAGGATATATAAAACCTAAGTAATTGTAGAGCTGTGTGACACCTTACATAAAAGTCAGGGATAAAACCTAAGTAATTGTAGAGCCGTGTGACATCTAACATAAAAGTCAGGGATATATAAAACCTAAGTAATTGTAGAGCTGTGTGACACCTTACATAAAAGCCAGGGATAAAACCTAAGTAATTGTAGAGCTGTGTGACACCTAACATAAAAGTCAGGGATAAAACCTAAGTAATTGTAGAGCTGTGTGACACCTTACATAAAAGCCAGGGATATATAAAACCTAAGTAATTGTAGAGCTGTGTGACACCTTACATAAAAGCCAGGGATATATAAAACCTAAGTAATTGTAGAGCTGTGTGACACCTAACATAAAAGCCAGGGATAAAACCTAAGTAATTGTAGAGCTGTGTGACACCTTACATAAAAGTCAGGGATAAAACCTAAGTAATTGTAGAGCTGTGTGACACCTAACATAAAAGTCAGGGATAAAACCTAAGTAATTGTAGAGCTGTGTGACACCTAACATAAAAGTCAGGGATAAAACCTAAGTAATTGTAGAGCTGTGTGACACCTAACATAAAAGTCAGGGATAAAACCTAAGTAATTGTAGAGCTGTGTGACACCTAATATAAAAGTCAGGGATAAAACCTAAGTAATTGTAGAGCTGTGTGACACCTAACATAAAAGTCAGGGATATATAAAACCTAAGTAATTGTAGAGCTGTTTGACACCTTACATAAAAGTCAGGGATAAAACCCAAGTAATTGTAGAGCTGTGTGACACCTAACATAAAAGTCAGGGATAAAACCTAAGTAATTGTAGAGCTGCGTGACACCTAACATAAAAGTCAGGGATAAAACCTAAGTAATTGTAGAGCTGTATGACACCTAACATAAAAGTCAGGGATATATAAAACCTAAGTAATTGTAGAGCTGTGTGACACCTTACATAAAAGTCAGGGATAAAACCTAAGTAATTGTAGAGCTGTGTGACACCTAACATAAAAGTGAGGGATAAAACCTAAGTAATTGTAGAGCTGTGTGACACCTAACATAAAAGTCAGGGATAAAACCTAAGTAATTGTAGAGCTGTGTGACACCTAACATAAAAGTCAGGGATAAAACCTAAGTAATTGTAGAGCTGTGTGACACCTAACATAAAAGTCAGGGATAAAACCTAAGTAATTGTAGAGCTGTGTGACACCTTACATAAAAGCCAGGGATATATAAAACCTAAGTAATTGTAGAGCTGTGTGACACCTTACATAAAAGTCAGGGATAAAACCTAAGTAATTGTAGAGCTGTGTGACACCTAACATAAAAGTGAGGGATAAAACCTAAGTAATTGTAGAGCTGTGTGACACCTAACATAAAAGCCAGGGATAAAACCTAAGTAATTGTAGAGCTGTGTGACACCTAACATAAAAGTCAGGGATAAAACCTAAGTAATTGTAGAGCTGTGTGACACCTAACATAAAAGCCAGGGATAAAACCTAAGTAATTGTAGAGCTGTGTGACACCTTACATAAAAGCCAGGGATAAAACCTAAGTAATTGTAGAGCTGTGTGACACCTTACATAAAAGTCAGGGATAAAACCTAAGTAATTGTAGAGCTGTGTGACACCTAACATAAAAGTCAGGGATAAAACCTAAGTAATTGTAGAGCTGTGTGACACCTTACATAAAAGCCAGGGATATATAAAACCTAAGTAATTGTAGAGCTGTGTGACACCTAACATAAAAGTCAGGGATAAAACCTAAGTAATTGTAGAGCTGTGTGACACCTTACATAAAAGCCAGGGATATATAAAACCTAAGTAATTGTAGAGCTGTGTGACACCTAACATAAAAGTCAGGGATAAAACCTAAGTAATTGTACAGCTGTGTGACACCTAACATAAAAGTCAAGGATATATAAAACCTAAGTAATTGTAGAGCTGTGTGACACCTAACATAAAAGTCAGGGATAAAACCTAAGTAATTGTAGAGCTGTGTGACACCTTACATAAAAGCCAGGGATATATAAAACCTAAGTAATTGTAGAGCTGTGTGACACCTTACATAAAAGCCAGGGATATATAAAACCTAAGTAATTGTAGAGCTGTATGACACCTTACATAAAAGCCAGGGATAAAACCTAAGTAATTGTAGAGCTGTGTGACACCTAACATAAAAGCCAGGGATATATAAAACCTAGGTAATTGTAGAGCTGTGTGACACCTAACATAAAAGCCAGGGATATATAAAACCTAAGCAATTGTAGAGCTGTGTGACAAAAAGGGACCTAACAAAATAGTCAAATTCATCTAAGGTCAACTTGCCCGAGGGAGTTGAAACCTTAGTTATTTAATAATTTGTTAATTTATCTATGAAAAATTTAAGAAAAGATGGTTGAAAATCATGTCAGTACAGCACACTGACTACTGAGTCGATGGTACCCTTGGGAACTAACACTCACTGTCCACCAGCAGTAGTATCGACCAAGTGCTAGTTAATGAAAATACATGTACAATGTACCACTTTATTAATTTTGTGCGTCCAAAGTGCTTTTTTTTATTTATCTTTATCAGCAACTCTCAAATTAAAACATTTTGAAAGCTATGGATGTATAAGACCTAAACAGTTGAAAAGTTATATGACCAAAAGGGACATAAAAACATAGCCAAAATCATCTAAGGTAAATTTTTCCTTGGCTTCTATGTTGTGTTTTGTAGACTGTTGTTGGTCGTTTTTTGCTGTTTGCCATGGCATTGTCAGTTTGTTTATGACTTATGAGTTTAAATATCCCTTTTGTATCTTTGTGTAAGTTGACAGTTTTAAGCTAGTTAGGTTATGATGTTAGAAATATTTTTATAATTATTTATTTTTTCAAGTACAGTGGCAAAATTTCTTTGACTTATGTACCACATCTATAAAACAGACATATTATGTCGGGACTCCCTATTGTATAGCATCTACAAGTGACTAACACAGTAGATGTAGAAGTAGAAAAAAGCATGTCTTTATCACAAAGTATAATAAATAAAAGAGAAGGGGGTTATATATCAATGAGACAGCAACAAATTGACACAATAGAGCAATGTCTAATATGTCTCAATTCTAACAATACTGTAAATTCAAAAATTTATTGCTATGTTTTTATTAATGAGGAAAATGGGACAGTATCAGGTTCATATTAATAAAAACTCACATTTATAATTTCAGTAGTGATTTTACTTCACAACATGTTTTCAATTGCATTAATCAAATCTTGCATTTTTACCAGTAATCACTGATTCACAATAATAAATGCACAAATTAATTTCTGAATTTACAGTATCAACTTTCAGAATAAATATTTCAAGAGATCATAAGATAATTTTTTTGTTTGTTTTAAATTCCAGGTCTGCAATCATGTTTAAAGTCCTATATACATACCAAGCCTCCGTAGATACAGACATCAATCTTTCTGTCGGTGATACCATAACAGAGGTCGAAGATGTTGGTAATGGCTGGTCCAGGGGACTAAATATGTCAAGTGGCAAAACTGGAACATTTCCAACTAGTTATATTGCCAGAAATTTGTCATTCAAAGACAAGGTCAAAAGGATGTCAATGGCGAGGAAGACGACTGACGAACTAGAGATAATGTATAAAGTATTATATGCATACCAAGCCTCCATAGATACAGACATCAACCTTTGTGTCGGTGATACAATAACAAAGGTCGAGGATGTTGGTAATGGCTGGTCAATGGGACAAAATGTGTCAAGTGGAAAAACTGGGACATTTCCAACTAGTTATATTGCCAGAAATTTGTCATTCAAAGACAAGGTCAAAAGGATGTCAATGGCGAAGAAGACGACTAACGAACTAGTGATGATGTCGAAAAACAAGCGAGAAAATACAGAAACTTTGGTTCCTCAAATCAAGGCCAAAATTCCTGATCATGTCTTACAAAGAAGACTAACTCGTGTTCCTGAACATTCAAATATCATAGAAACTAAACTTTCTAAAATGGTTCCCAAGCCAGTCAAATCCTTTGGAAACAACCTGGTCAACAGTAGCCGTGGAGAACATAGGATTCTGAAAGCCATCTTTGGGATAATTGGAGGTTTTATTGCCTGTGGAATCCTATTTGTTCTTTTACGATACAGTTATGATTATTCTCTACAAAACTCTTGCTACATAACACTTGGATTATCTCTACCCATATGTGCAGCATTAGCCCTGTCTACACACATGAGATGCATCTTTTTACTAATGGTTCCAAACCTGTTCACTGGAAAAGGACGAGCTGTATTTATGTCCATTATTTTCGCCATGTTACTTGCTGGTCCTGTAGTCAACATTGTATACAATGCAGAGCAAGCATCACAATCAATGGCCTGTACCCAGGAACTGATCTATAACCAGACTTATATCCTCAGAAGACAACTAGAAGAACCAATCAGAAGAATAGAACGGAAAATTTATGAAGGCCTTGTCAAACTGAGGAACATTGCAAATTCTATCAAAAGTGCTATTGCACCAATTACTAATGCAGTTAAAGTTTTTGTCAATGGTCTCAACGCAGCTAAGAATGCACTAGGAAATGCAGCCAAGGTATTAGTTTTATTTACTTTAGTGAACCATTCAGGGCATCATCTTTGCAGCAAAAAAAAAGAAGAAATGAGACAGAATTTGTCTTTGTTTTTTCACAAGAAACCCGTTAGAAAGTGTAACAAGTTATTGTAACATGTAAATTTTCATTTCTAATTATTATCTTTTTAATTCAAACAGCAAGATAATTGAAAAGATTGTGTATGGGCTTCATGGCACTATATACAATTTACAATTACAACTCTATCAGTGTATTTACTGATGAACATCCACAGTAAAATTAGATATTCAAAGAAAAATTGACTGATCTTTGATCTAAATACTACTACATCATGTGCAGTATAAAAGGAGGTTACAATTTGTCAATAAACCTGCAACACAATGATACAAAAACCAAGGGTAAAAAAAAACACATCTAGATATAACAACAAAAAAGTGTATTTATTATATCTCAATCCCCAATTGTCCAAGGCTCTAGATACAAGGGCCCAAGGGAGCATTAACAAGTTATTTAGGTATTTACAGCCATATGGTAGTTTGTGGACAGGTCGCTCATCTCACAAAAGTATATGCACTGAAACCAGAGAATGGTATATAATCTGCCATTTTATGAATACATGTATTAATTTTTGGGGTTGATAAAAAATTGCATTTTCATAGATATCTGATTCTAGGGTTTTGATAAATTCTGCATAAAAAGCTACAGAAAATTTGTATTTCTTTCAGCTCTTGAATTTGAGGTTCACCTATACCCCAAAACAAACCCATGAATTGAATAATGATACCTAGCCTTAATTATATAAAACACAGGCTAATTAAGTATAAATAAATTGTAACCATATTTACTTTAACTGTTATATGCCATTTATCAGAAGATAATTCATTGGTAACATTTTCTGTATTTCATTGTCCCTCCCTTTTTAATGTATTTCCAAGCTTTCTATCTTCCCCCCTATTAAATAATTCTAATTTTCCATCCCTGAAAAATGTATTTCGAAGTTTTCTATTTTTTCCTCCCCATTACAAGTATTCCAAAGCTTTTGATATTTTTCCTTCCTATAAAATGTATTTCGAAGCTTTCTTTTTTCCCTCCCTTTTACCAGTAAAAGTTCTTTTTCTCCTCATTTATTAATTTTCCAAGCTTTGTATTTTTTTCACCTATTCCATGATTTGCTTTTTATCCTCCCTTTTTCATTTATTTATAAACTTTCTGTTATTTCCTCCTTGTTAAATGTTTCCATTTTCTTTTTAATGTATTTTAATGATTTGCATTTTCCCCAGGAATGTAGTGATGGAGTGAAAACTGCCCAGTCTAGATGTGAGAAGGGAATAAACAACGCTAAATATGAGTGTGAAAAAGCACTCAGAAACGTAGACCCTACAGATAAAGTCATCAATTTTGGGAAAGACGTAGTCAAAACTGGGGATTCAGTAGTGAGGAAAATAGACAATACTTTCCGTAGTTTCTTTGGGAAAAAAAGGAAAAGAAGGAGGGCTATGACAGAAAAAGAGAAAAATGCAATAAAATTAGCTAAACAGTTGATGGAACAAGATACACCATTACAAAGATATGGTATTTACCTAAACTCTAAGAATGATGATAGCATAACCAATAACACCAGACTGCATAAACAACGTGCACTGAAAAGGTAGGTTAGAGAATAAACATAAACCACATGCACTGAAATGGTAGGTTAGAGAATAAACATAAACCACATGCACTGAAATGGTAGGTTAGAGAATAAACATAAACCACATGCACTGAAATGGTAGGTTAGAGAATAAACATAAACCACATGCACTGAAATGGTAGGTTAGAGAATAAACATAAACCACATGCACTGAAATGGTAGGTTAGAGAATAAACATAAACCACATGTACTGAAATGGTAGGTTAGAGAATAAACATAAACCACATGTACTGAAATGGTAGGTTAGAGAATAAACATAAACCACATGTACTAAAATGGTAGGTTAGAGAATAAACATAAACAACATGCACAGAAATGGTAGGTTAGAGAATAAACATAAACCACATGTACTGAAATGGTAGGTTAGAGAATAAACAAAAACCACATGCACTGAAAAGGTAGGTTAGAGAATTAACATAAACAACATGCACTGAAATGGTAGGTTAGAGAATTAACATAAACAACATGCACTGAAAAGGTAGGTTAAAGAATAAACATAAACAACATGCACTGAAAAGGTAGGTTAGAGAATAAACATAAACCACATGTACTCAAATGGTAGGTTAGAGAATAAACATAAACAACATGCACTGAAAAGGTAGGTTAGAGAATAAACATAAACCACATGCACTCAAATGGTAGGTTAGAGAATAAACATAAACAACATGCACTGAAAAGGTAGGTTAGAGAATAAACATAAACAACATGCACTGAAAAGGTAGGTTAGAGAATAAACATATACCACATGCACTGAAATGGTAGGTTAGAGAATAAACATAAACCACATGTACTGAAATGGTAGGTTAGAGAATAAACATAAACCACATGTACTGAAATGGTAGGTTAGAGAATAAACATAAACCACATGCACTAAACAGTAGGTTATAGAATAAACATAAACCACATGCACTCAAATGGTAGGTTAGAGAATTAACATAAACCACATGTACTGAACAGTAGGTTATAGAATAAACATAAACCACATGTACTGAAATGGAAGGGTTGGAGAATATACATAAACAACATGCACTGAAAAGGTAGGTTAGAGAATAAACATAAACCACATGCACTGAAATGGTAGGTTAGAGAATAAACATAAACCACATGTACTGAAATGGTAGGTTAGAGAATAAACATAAACCACATGCACTAAACAGTAGGTTATAGAATAAACATAAACCACATGCACTCAAATGGTAGGTTAGAGAATTAACATAAACCACATGTACTGAACAGTAGGTTATAGAATAAACATAAACCACATGTACTGAAATGGAAGGGTTGGAGAATATACATAAACAACATGCACTGAAAAGGTAGGTTAGAGAATAAACACAAACCACATGCACTGAAATGGTAGGTTAGAGAATAAACAAAAACCACATGCACTGAAATGGTAGGTTAGAGAATAAACAAAAACCACATGCACTAGTTTAGAGAAATAAAGAACCTTAGTGAGCGCGCTCACATACCCCACGTCCCCACATTGTCACTGGAGAAATAAAATAACTGTAAGAAAAAAAAAATTATATAAGAAAAAAAAATTGAATCATAATTTCCTGTCGATATGCACATCTACATAGTATGTCCTTATTATCTACAAAGTTTCATGAAATCCTGTTGTGTGGTTTCAGAGGAGTTGCGATGACAAACTGTTGCAGAGGTATATTGAAGCAAATAAGTTCAAAGGGGCGTAACTCCTAGAAAAAAATTGAATCATAATTTCCTGTGGATATGCACATCTACCTAGTATGTCCTTATTATCTGAAAAGGTTTCATGAAATTCTGTTGTGTGGTTTGAGAGGAGTTGCGATGACAAAAGGTTGCAGTAGTATATTGGGCAAATAAGTTCAAAGGGGCTTAACTCCTGGAAAAAAAATTGAATCGTAATTTCCTGTCGATATGCACATCTACGTAGTATGTCCTTATTATCTACAAAGTTTCATGAAATTTTATTGTGTGGTTTCAGAGGAGTTGAGATGACAAACTGTTGCAGTAGTACATTAAAGTAAATAAGTTCAAAGGGGCGTAACTCCTAGAAAAAAAATTGAATCGTAATTTCCTGTCGATATGCACAACTACATAGTATGTCCTTATTATCTAAAAAGGTTTCGTGAAATTCTGTTGTGTGGTTTGAGAGGAGTTGCGATGACAAAAGGTTGCAGTAGTATATTGGGCAAATAAGTTCAAAGGGGCGTAACTCCTGAAAAAAAAATTGAATCATAATTTCCTGTCGATATGCACATCTACGTAGTGTGTCCTTATTATCTGAAAAGGCTTCATGAAATTCTGTTGTGTGGTTTGAGAGGAGTTGCGATGACAAACTGTTGCAGTAGAATATTGGGCAAATAAGTTCAAAGGGGCGTAACTCCTGGAAAAAAAATTGAATCGTAATTTCCTGTCGATATGCACAACTACATAGTATGTCCTTATTATCTAAAAAGGTTTCGTGAAATTCTGTTGTGTGGTATGAAAGGAGTTGCGATGACAAGAAACAGGACTGACGGACTGACGGACGGACAGACAGACGGACGGACGGACAGACGGACAGACGGACGGACGGGTCAAAAACATTATACCCCCCGCAACTCGTTGCGTGGGGTATAATAAACATAGACCACATGTACTGAAAAGGTAGGTTATAGAATAAACATTAACAACATGTACTGAAAAGGTAGGTTATAGAATAAACATTAACAACATGTACTGAAAAGGTAGGTTATAGAATAAACATTAACAACATGTACTGAAAAGGTAGGTTATAGAATAAACATAGACCACATGTAAACATAGACCACATGTACTGAAAAGGTAGGTTATAGAATAAACATTAACAACATGCACTGAAGAGTTTCATTTCAAACAGAATAAACACACATTAGTGTGAAGAAGAAATACACTAGTGCATTTCATACAACATTTATTCTTAACCCTGAATGAAAATATCCTTACAAATACACACCAACAAAAGTTGTCTTGACATGGGGCATACAAGGACCAATTAACTCTGCCATCTTAAACTGTGTTTGTAAACGATTAAGACATTTAATTGTTGCCTATGTTGTATTATATTTACACCCTCTTTGTTTGGTTTAAGTATTGAAGTCTACATTACAAAGCTAAAAACAAAAATGTGTCCAAAAATAATTCTGATTACAGTATTTCAGTTTATTAACGATAAACATTTTGTAGGTCAAAGAGAGGTGTTTTGGATAGGATATGTGTCGTTCTTGACATTGGAGATGTTTGTAAAGTCGTCCAAGTAGCAAATGTACTTGTCTGTAAACCTCTTAAATTTGTATCACATATCATAGAAGTAGCTAATACTGAGATAAATTCCTTCCTAGATGGGGTCATCTCGTTCTTTTCATTCGATTTTGAAGGAGATATCAGTGCAGTTGGGAATATCAATTCCTCAAAAACAGCAGCACAAATCATTTCCGAAGTGAAAGCTGACATACAGTCTAGAACTAAATGGATTCTAACAGTATCTGGTATAGTCAGTAACATTCTCATCATCACTCTCCTATTATTATTTCTCAAGTCAATCTTCTACCTAAAGAAGTTCCTCAGTAAGGATCGCTATGACAATATCTACATTACAAAGGCTTTTAAGATTTATGACCAGCAATGCAAGGCACAGGGAAAACCATCAGTTTTACCGCTGAAGAGAAAAGAATGCAGAAACTATGCGGACACACGGTCACCATGGCTGTCATCAAAAGAAATAGCTCATGCTAAAACAGGTATTACTAAAATTGGAATTCATCTCTTGATAGCTACTGTAATCATTGTCTTTGACTATGTCCTTTACTTTGTCCTGAACCTCATTGATCGCTATGGTAACCTGAATATAAATATTGGTGGCAACAGTTATCTGAATGTATCAGTAGAAGGCAGTGGATTTATTTCAGCATTTTTGAGAGCTTTCCTCAGCACAATCAAATTGGATTCCGACTTTGGTGTAGAGTTTAACCTAACAACTTGTATCCCTAATCCCAGTAAACCAGATGACAATAATATCTACAAGTTTAGTTTTCTCTACTTCTTTGTATTTGTGTTCCTTATAATGCAGGCTTATGGTTTACGTTTACGAAGGAAAATTGTCACATTCTTCTATCCAGAACGAGACATTGAAAGGATAACATTTCTTCATGAGAAAATACGACACCGGAGAAAATCTCTGATGAATTGGCTGACCCAGCATGTCATATCTCGTAACAAGCAATTCCATATGGAAAATCGTATATCTTTCCGTGGATGGATGGAATACCGCTGTCCTACATTTGCTAAATGCTTCTGCCCATGTCTTAAATATAAGACATGCATCAGCTGTGAAAATAAGGATGATGGTAAAATTCGCTTCCATCAATGTGAGAAATGTCAATCTAATTACTGTGAGGAATGTTTTGGAGACATGAATTACAGTTGTCCCATTTGTAATACTGAATCAAACATGTCCAACCCTTATTCTAATATATAGCAACATTCTGTCATGATTGCAGATCCTTCACAAAAGTGAAGTATAGATAATAAATATCATACTTATAAACCTATGTTATCTTTTTTAACAAAAAATATACTTTGAAAAAATAAAAATTTGTAGAGAAATTGTCTCGTCTCTTTTAATAAGAACAAACACACAGTACAATTCACTGAACTACAGACAGTGTAATTAACTTAATTTCAAACATACCAACTCACCCAACAACAGACATTGTAATTGACCCAACTACAGACACTTCAATTCACCTACAAACACACACTGCAATACACTCAATAACAGACTTTGCATTGGCACTCATACCACATCTTATTTCTATTCATTCTACTACAGACATTGCAATACACTCAATAACAGACATTGCAATTCGTCCTACTACAGACATTGCAATACACTCAATAACAGACATTGCTATTCATCCTACTAGACATTGCAATACCATCAATAACAGACATTTCTATTCATCCTACTACAGACATTGCAATACATTCAATAACATGTATCCCGATTAATCTAACAACATATATTACAATAAATTCAACAAGTGTAAAAGGGGCATAATAAGACGGGGAGAGGAAGGGACAAAAACACCATATCAAAGCAAATATTCTTTAGACAGTTTTGAACCTGGATCCTTGAAACCTCACATGCAGGACATTATATAATATTAAAAAAATGGGGTAAGATTGCCAATGAGACAAATATCCCCCAGAGACTAAATGATTTGGATGTAAGCAACTATAGGTCACTGGTCAGCTTTCAACAATGAGCAAAACTCATACAGTATAGTCCGCCTAAAAACCGCCTGACACTGACAAAATGTGGAACATTTGAGTTCATTTAACCAACATAATGGAGGATGTTCTCAGATTCTATCAAGACAATGTGTAGTTATGCTGATAAACAAAGTTTGTAGACGAAGTAATCAATTCATATCTCATTGTTAGTTCAGTTGATTTTCTAGGAATGGATAAATTTTCTAATCTGTATCTCATTTCCTGGGACAGACTTTAAAGGAAAACAGCCATTTCCTACAGACAAAGCTGTTTATATCTATTTCCTTGTCATTTGGTTGTGCCACCGAAAATTTATAATCTCTTTTATTTGTTTTTTTCTTTCTGAAACACAAATAAGAACCTTACATTTTTTAAGAAAAAAGTTATCAAATATCCTTATTGACATAGCTGATATTTGAATGTTATATTGATTGATTCTTGCTGGTTAAATGTAGAGTGACAAATATGTCATGCATGATCATGAAAACACATATACAATAAATATGATTCACTGTTTCAGAAAATAATGCATTGTGGGTAATATTTGCAAAAGAATACACCAAAACCTTGTGATATACTAACAACCCCCTAAACAATGGAAATTCAGCCAATGATGTGATGATATATTCATTTTTGGGTACGAAAAATGTAATCTCCCATAATCCTTTAGATTTTGAAACAGCTAATTGGTAGATTCTGCAAAGTAGGTTGACAAGGATGGATGCAAGTACATTTAGATTGCCACTAGTAAATGAGGATATGTTGTATAGTGGCAACAATTTTTACCTAGGACAGGCCAAATACAGATCACCTCAGGAGTTGATTCTAGGGTTAAATAATGTACTGATAGCATGGCACTCACCCTACATGGGGCACCAGATTTTATGTACCTATTACGACTTTACAAGACTGCATATTTATACATCCTGAATTCCAAATTGTTGACCCACACAAGGGTTTTAGTACCAGACATATAAAATCTATGCATGAATATATTCTATACCCTCGACTGAGTAGTCAATCCTTGGGGTATTGTAAGTGGGCATGATTCCATTGTCATCAAAGGTATTCATAAGAGCTAACTTTCAATAACAAAGAAAAGTTAACAAAAATAAAACAATCGAATATCCTTTGGTGGTCTTGGGCTGTTTCCTGCTCTTTGGTTGGGTTGTTGTCTCCTTGACACATTCCCCATTTCAATTCTCCATGATATTATGTTTTAACTAAAGTGACATTTACATTGACATATTGTATAAAGCTGTCTGAACTATATGCACATTTTTTATGACATGATAATGTGTCTGATGGTGGTAACATTAAGGTATAAGTTAAGAATACAGGTCTTCTTCCCCAGAAACCGTAAATAATTAATCAGTGAACTTTTACCAGCAGTGTTCATTTATTATCAGGTGAGTATTATAAAAGCATACATCATATAATTCAAAACCAGTCTTCTTGTACAGCACAAAACTGTTAAAATGCTTAATTCGTCTCACCAAGACATATATTTCATGGTTGAGTGACATTTACTCAAATGTCGTGTTTATGTCCCTTTCTCATACTCATCTTACTTTGTCCCTTTCGATGAGTGAATTGACGTTTCTGTTGATGACTGCTTTGGGATGTCTGTTATTGAGTTAATTGCAGTGTCTGTAGTTCAGTGATTGACAATTTGATGACAATGAAATCATGCCCAAGGGTTGACTCGGGCATAGAATATGTTCATACCTAGACTTTTCATGTCTGATACTAAAAACTTGTGTGGGTCATCATTTGGAATTGCAGGATGTATATATGTGTAGTAATATAAAGTCGCAATAAGGACATACAATCTGGTGCCACATGTAGGGTGAGTACCATGCTATCAGTACATTAATGAACCCTAGCATCAACTCCTGAGGAGATCTGTGTTTGGCCTGTCCTAGGTAAAAATTGTTGCCACTATACAACATATCCTCATTTACTAGTGGCAAACTAAATGTACTTCCATCCATCCTGGTCAACCTACTTTGCAGAACCTACCAATTAGCGGTTTCATAATGTAAAAGATTATGGGAGATTACATTGTTTAATACCCAAAAATGAAAATAATGTCACGTCATTGGCTGAATTTCCATTGTTCAGGAGGTTGTTAGTATATCAAGTGTTTGTGTATTCTTTTGAAAATATTACCCACAATGCATAACATTATAACAGCTACAGGTAATTATATAAATTGTTAATGTGTTGTCCTGAATATGCATGACATATTTGTCACTGTACATTAAACAAGCAAGAATTTATCAATCAATATAAAATTCAAATATTAGCTATGGCAACGAAGGATATTCAATAACTTTTTTCTTTAAAATTATAGTCTCTTGTTTGTATTTCAGAAAAAAGAAATTCAAGAGTATTAATTTTCTGTGGCACAACCAAATGACAAGGAAATAGATATAAACAGTTTTGTCCGTAGTGAATGACTCTTTTCCTTTCAAGTCTTCCTCAGGAAATGAGATACAGTACCAAACATTTATCTATTTTCTAGAAAAACAACTCAACAAACAATGACATTTGAATCAATTACATACACAAATTTTGTGTATCAGGAAAACTGAATATTTATAATTATCTTACTAGAATCTGAGAACAACAATTAAGTTTGATAAATGTACTAGATGTTTCACATTTTGTCAATTTCAGGCCTTTTAGAGCTGACTATTCAGTATGGGTTTTTAATCTCTTGTGGATAGTTGTCTCATTGGTAATCCTACCCCATTTCCTTATCTTATATAATATTCTGTGAGTTCCAGGTCCAAAACTGTCGAAGTTGATAAAAATATACTATTACCTGACCAACAACAATAGAAAAAAACACTATTTAATTTTATTGATGATTCATCAGCTTTTGAAGAGAATAACTATTTCTAATTAGCATGTGCTCTTTGAATTTCAATGAAGACAAAGCCAGTTATATGTACAATTTCTACCAGAATCAGTTGGAGTTTAATTTTGCTAAGTGTTCTGTCTCATTGAATAAATACAATAGCTATTGTTCTTTGTGGAATTTATTGAATGGGACCTTTACATTTCTCCTGGAAAAAAACAATCATTCATTGATTAATTTGGTTATACAAAATAGTAAACTCCTAGTGATATTGTAAGAGCAAGAGATAGTGATCACACAATTATGCCGAATACAAGACAACTGAAGCACAAATATAAATCTTTTTTGGTCAGTACAGAAAAAAAGACTTGTAAAACATATTTAGCAATTAATTCAATTTCAGACATCCCAAGTCATCCAACAACAGACATTTCCAATTCACTCATCAAGAGTAAGAGGGACAAAATAAGATGAGCATGAGAAAGAGACATAAACACAACATTTGAGCAAATGACACTCAACCATGAAATATATGTCTTGGTGACACAAATAAAGCATTTAACAGTACTGTACTATACAATAAAATTGAGAATGGAAATGGGGAATATGTCAAAGAGACAACAACCCGACCAAAGAGCAGACAACAGCCGAAAGCCACCAGTGGGTCTTCAACGCAGCGAGAAAATCCCGCACCCGGAGGTGGTCCTCAGCTGGCCCCTAAATTAAATTGAGTACTAGTTCAGTGAAAATGGACGTCACACTAAACTCCAAAACATATAAATGAACTAAAATTAAAAACCATACAAGACTAACAAAGGCCAGAGGCTCCTGACTTGGGACAGGCGCAAAAATGCGGCGGAGTTAAACATGTTTTGTGAGATCTCAACCCTCCCCCTATACCTCTAGCTAATGTAGAATAAAGAAACACATAGCAATACGCACAGTAAAACTCATTTTAAAAGAAGTCCGAGTCCGATGTCAGAATAGGTAACAAAAGAAACTAAGCAAAATGACAATGATACATAAATTAACAAAGGACTACTAGCAGTTACTGACATGCCAGCTCCAGTCCTCATTTAAACTGATTGAAAGATTATGTCTTCATCATATGAAAATCAAGTACAATCCCTCCCGTTAGGGGTTTAGTATCATAACCATCATAAAATATATGAGAAGAACATAACCCGTGTCATGCCAACAACTGGTTTTAGAACAAATGTGTTTATTTCCGATGCAAAGACCCTATGAGTGAATCAATATTAATACCAAAATATGCAATCCTTAATGACCTGACAACAGTATCGTAACTATATCCTTTCTGAATAAGTCTGTTTAAAGGTTTGGTTAGCCTTTGAGGTGAATGCCGACATGTTTGTGCTTTGTAAAGAATATTACCATAAAATATTGGATGTGAAATATCTGAACGTATAAGATGTCCTTGTAGCGATGATAAAATTTAGTAAATGTTTTGAGTAGTTTGTGATATGGAAAACCCTGGTGTAATAATTTTTCATTACTACAGAGATTACTTTCGTTGAAATCAAATACGTTGTTACATACACGAGCGAATCGAACAAGTTGAGATATGTAAACACCATAAGATGGCGACAAGGGAACGTCACTATCTAAAAATGGATAATTAACAATAGGAAATGAAAAATCATCTCTTTCATCATAAATTTTGGTATTAAGCTTCCCGTTTAAGATATAGATATCAAAGAAGACTAGTGATGAATTTTATGATTATGCTTTTACATAACTCTCCTTATTGCCAACCAAATGAAAATTTTCAACAGTGTCATCTCCTATTGTTCAATCTATTACAACTTTTGTTAGTTATATTGTCCTATTGAATAAATACAATAGCTATTGCTCTCTGTGTAGTTTATTCCTTGGGACCTTTTAATTTCTTCTAAGAGAAATCCATCACTCATTGATTAATTTACCTGAGTAAGAAAAATATCTTCTAAAAGATGAAAGTACATGTTGTATACTCACAAAACTGCATGTGATGTTATATTTATTCAATATCAATAATATATTTTCAACACTTCAATATAAACACTGATTTAATCATAAAAAAGTTGATTTTTGACAAAATATTAAGAATTTTTCCTACTGAAATTTGCATTTTGTTGTTGTTTTTTTTTGTTTTTGTTGAGTTATAGAATATAAGCCTTGAAGAAGGATTTTAATTTAAACATCATCATTTTCTAGTTTTTATTTGTAAAACACAAACAAAAAACCCACAAATTTCAATAGGATCAATGTTGAAAATTTTGTCAGAAATCAACTTTTAATGTTTGAATCACTGTTTACATTGAACAGATTGAAAATATATTATTGATATTGAAAAAATACAACATCACATGCAGTTTTTTGAGTTAAAACATGTTTTTTCATCCTTTATATCAATTTTTTACTCAGGTAATCAATGAGTGATGGAAAAGTTTCATTTGGTTCCCAATAAATGAACAGTGCTGGTAAAAGTTCACTGATTAATTATTTTATGTTTCTGGGGAAGAAGACAAAATGTATTCTTAACTACTACCTTAATGTTTCCACCATTAGACACATTATCCTGTCATAAAAAAATGTGCTTATAATTCAGACAAGCTTTATACAATGTGTGATGGGAATAAATGTAAATGGCACTTCAGTTATAATATAGCATCATGGAAAATTTCTAGTGCTATATGTTTTTTTTTTAATTTTCTTTGTATTTGAAAGATCATAGTACTACATTTGATGACAATCACGGAAATCATGCCCTCTTTCAAGACCCCAAGAGTTGACTAGGGTATAGAATATGTTCATACCTAGACTTTTAGTCCTGCACTAAACCCTTGTGTGGGTCAACAATTTGGAATTCAGAATGTATAAATACGCAGTCATGTAAAGTTGTTATAGGGACAGTAAATCTGGTGCCCCATGTAGGGAATGTGCCATGCTATCTGTACATTAATGAACCCTAGCATCAACTCCTGAGGATATCTGTATTTGGCCTGTCCTAGGTAAAAATTGTTGCCACTATCTGTATTTGGCCTGTCCTAGGTAAAAGTTGTTGCCACTATCTGTATTTGGCCTGTCCTAGGTAAAAGTTGTTGCCACTATCTGTATTTGGCCTGTCCTAGATAAAAGTTGTTGCCACTATCTGTATTTGGCCTGCCCTAGGTAAAAATTGTTGCCACTATCTGTATTTGGCCTGTCCTAGGTAAAAATTGTTGCCACTATCTGTATTTGGCCTGTCCTAGGTAAAAATTGTTGCCACTATCTGTATTTGGCCTGTCCTAGGTTAAAAATATTGCCACTATCTGTATTTGGCCTGTCCTAGGTAAAAATTGTTGCAACTATCTGTATTTGGCCTGTCCTAGGTAAAATTGTTGCCACTATCTGTATTTGGCCTGTCCTAGGTAAAAGTTGTTGCCACTATCTGTATTTGGCCTGTCCTAGGTAAAAGTTGTTGCCACTATCTGTATTTGGCCTGTCCTAGGTAAAAATTGTTGCCACTATCTGTATTTGGCCTGTCCTAGGTAAAAATTGTTGCCACTATCCAACATATCCTCATTTACTAGTGGCAATCTAAATGTACTTCTACATTGGCTAGAGGTATATTGGGAGGGTTGAGATCTCATAAACATGTTTAACCCCGCCGCATTTTTGCGCCTGTCCCAAGTCAGGAGCCTCTAGCCTTTGTTAGTCTTGTATTATTTTTAATTTTAGTTTCTTGTGTACAATTTGGAGTTTAGTATGGCGTTCATTATCACTGAACTAGTATATATATTTGTTTAGGGGCCAGCTGAAGGACGCCTCCGGGTGCGGGAATTTCTCGCTGCATTGAAGACCTGTTGGTGACCTTCTGCTGTTGTCTGTTCTATGGTCGGGTTGTTGTCTCTTTGACACATTCCCCATTTCCATTCTCAATTTTATTCCATCCATCCTTCTCAACCTACTTTGCAGAACCTACCAATTTGCTGTTTCAAAATCTAAAGGATTATGGGTTATGTCATTGTTAATACCCAAAAATGAAAATGATGTCTCGTCATTGGCTGAATTTCCATTAACTAGGAGGTTGTTAGCATATAACAAAGTTTTGGTGTAATCTTTTGAAAATATTACCTACAATGCATTACATTTTAAAACAGCTTATTACATGAGTTGTTAATATATTCTTTTGAATATGCATGAAATATATATGACTGTACATTAAACAAGCAAGAATCAATCCATCAATGTTAAATTCAAATATCAGCTATGGCAATGAAGGATATTATTAACTTGATGTTTAAAATTGTAAGGTCTCTTACTTGTATTTAAAAAAGAAACAAATACAAGTTTATAAATTTTCTGTGGCACTATCAAATAACAAGGAAATAGATATAAACTGCTTAATCTGAAGGGAATGGCTCTTTTCCTTTCATAAAGTTTTCTACGAAAAATGAGATACAGATAAAAAAATTCATCCTAGAAAAACAACCCTACTATAAAGCCATATGAATTAATAACTTCATAAACAAAATATGAGTATCAACATACATACATGTGTCTTAATAGAATCAGAAAAAAACATTCTCCATTATATTTGTTTAATGAACTCAAATGTTTCACATTTTATCCCCCACTTCAGCGTTTTTGGGCAGACTATTCAATATGAGTTTTATTCATTCTTGAAAGCTTAACAGTGACCTATAGTTGCTTACATGCACATCATTTGGTCTCTGGTGGATAGTTGTCTCTGGTGGATAGTTGTCTCTGGTGGATAGTTGTCTCTGGTGGATAGTTGTCTCTGGTGGAGAGTTGTCTCTGGTGGATAGTTGTCTCTAGTGGATAGTTGTCTCTGGTGGATAGTTGTCTCTGGTGGATAGTTATCTCTGGTGGATAGTTGTCTCTGGTGGATAGTTGTCTCTGGTGGATAGTTATCTCATTTGTAAATTTCTTTATCTTATATAATACCCTGTGGGTTGTCAAGGATCCAGGCCCAAAACTGTCTAAGCTGATAAAAATTGGTATACAATAGATTTTATGTACTAACTACAACCTGACCAACAAGTGAAACTGCGAGCTACTGCTCACTGATGATACCCCCGCCCAAAATATTTCGGTAAACAGGAAGTTGTTGAGTGATGAATCTGGAAACGCATCACACGGTATAGCTGACTTATATAAACCCTGAAACCAAATTTCAGAAATCCTTGTATTGTAGTTCCTGAGAAAAATGTGACGAAAATTTTCAACTTGGCTATCATGTGTAAAATGATACAAGTGTTCGGTAAACAGGAAGTTGTTGAGTGATAAATCTGAAAACGCATCACACGGTATAGCTGACTTATATAAACCCTGAAACCAAATTACAGAAATCGTTGTAATGTAGTTCCTGAGAAAGATTCCACGAAAATATTCATGGGACGGACAGACAGACAGAGGTAAAACAGTATACCCCCACTTTTTTAAAGCAGGGGTATAATAAAAACAATAATAAAAACACTATTTAATTTTATGGATAATTTATCAGCTTTACAGTTACTATATTTTGCATGAGGTCTTCGAATTTCAATGAAGACAAAGCCAGTTATATGTAAAGTATAATGAGAGAGCATAACACATTCCTGAGACCATTCATGAGAAATTTCTGTCTAAGCCATGTGGAATTAGTTTCTAAGAGAAAACTTAATTGCTTATACTTTTCTATTGAGAGCTGATTTCAATTATTTTTTCATCACAGGTGGCCGTCACTCACTCAGGACTAGCATTACAATAACTAATAATCTTAAGCAAAACTTTAATAGCAACCATGCCTTGGAATTAAAATCTTCAAGGATTGTAAGTATGCTTTATTTTATCACTTTGCACTTTAATTTGATGACTGTATTATGACTGTTGTTCATCTACAGCAGTTCATTAAAATTTCTGACCAGTTGAACAGTTTGATTGGATAAAACAAATTGCAGTTGGGTCAGAATTTTTAATGAACGGCAATAAATGGAGAGAAACACTTATATCCTCCGATGAAAACAAATCAATGCTGAAAATAAAATTAAAGCTATTCATTTAAATATTTTCTCAAATTTGATTGGATAAAACAAATTGCAGTTGGGTCAGAATTTTGAATGAACGGCAATGAATGGTGAGAAACACTTATCAAGTCATTGTAATGTAATTGTTTATTTCCTGAATTTCAATGGTTATAAGTATTCTAAAATATTTCCCTGAAAATGAATATTCATATCAAATATTCCTGTTGTATAAACTGCTTCAGAAGGTAAGTTGTTTCTCTTATTATTACCATATATTTTTATCAAATCATTTCTATTTCATCTTATCCTTATGAGAAAAAAAAGATACAGAATTAACATAAAAGACAAAAAAAAACAAAACACACAGATAAATCATAGCAGAAATATGCCAATCTTAGACTTATATGACTCAATTTAGAATGGTTTGCAAAAGTTCTATATCCTCCGATGAAAACAAATCAATGCGAAAATAACATTACTGCTATTCATTTAAATATTTTCTCAATTTTCAATACTTTCTATCTAATAACATTTAATACTAAAAGATTTTATCAATTTTTGATTAATTGTATTTAAACAAGTATTCAGAAATTATCTTGAAGACAGAGAACATTTAATGTGATCAGAGGGTCACCTCATGTTGCAAATACAATACTGTAATGGCAGAAATTTTTTAGATCTTTTTATTTTTGCACTTTAAATTTCGATAGCCTTTTATGTAAGTCTATTGAGTTCTTAAAAAATCACAGTAGTAATGCATGTGAGAAAAATGTGTACTTCATTGAACATTTAAATGCATGGTTTACATACACCCACAAAATCCATGAAAATCTGTATATTACAAATAATAATAAATCCAAAGTATACAATGAACACCAAGAGATCTTAAAAGAGTAACTGGTCAAGGAAGTGACCAGGGATTATAAAAGAGTAACGGGTCAAGGAAGTTACCAGAGATTATAAAAGATTAACTGGTCAAGGAAGTGATAAAAATACCAAATGAAAGGCTCATAGTTATAAAATAGAAACATACATTTACTAAAGAAGAAGTAACACATTAAGCGAGAAAAAATGATATGTCTGTGCACTTATTCTTTAAGGTAAAAGCATTAAAAGATTTGGCTTGAAACTGGAGTTCTATTGATTTTTCATATATTGTGTATAAGTAATAACAAGAATTTAACCAAATTATGAAGGGATGTAGTTTAAATTTTGATAAGAAAAGTGGAGGTAGCTGGTCAAATTGTTTAATGCTACAAATTTAAAAAAAAAGCCTTGAAAGCTTATAATAATGAAAACAAAATGGGCAACATAATCAGTAAACATCCTTAAGCCAGAGTTGATAGGTAAACTTAGCTTGATTTGACAAAGAGTGCAAAAGTTTTGTTTATTTGGTACAGGTAGAAAGAAAACTCAGAAATGACAAATGTGGAAAATAAACCGGGAAATTTAAAACTTCGATTTGAAGAGACAAAATCTGATGACCCATCCTTAATCAACGATGCCGTAACATTTCCTGACAAATTGTTTAAAAGTGAACGCCATACATTCACCTGTCTGAAGGCTATATTTGGCATCTTCTGTGGAATTTTGACTGGTGGAATACTGTTTGTTCTGCTAGTGTTCAGTTTTGGTTTTGACTTAGACATGGCTGGGTATATATCTATTGGAGTGACAGCTCTAGCATGTCTAGGTCTAGCACTGTCTGTTCATGTCCGCTGTATAATGGTACTGATGATTCCTAGTCTGTTTACTGGTAGAGGAAGAGTAGCCATTCTGGCAGTTATATTTGGACTCCTGTTATCAGGACCCATCAAAAACATCTCTATAAATACTTCAGAAGTGTCCAGAAGTATGGCCTGTAGTACTGAACTCTTTCATAACCAGTCACACACTCTCAGACAGCAGCTAAATGTACCAATAGAGCAGATTAAAGATGCCCTGGGTAAACAGGCTCAGGATATAAAGAAGATAGGAAAAGAAATAGAGAAAGCCATAGCACCAATTTATGATGCTCTTGTTGCTGTTAAAAAGGGTGTCAAGTTAGTTAGTGGTGCATTGGATACAGCTTCACAGGTAAAATAGTAAGTTAGTGTGCTGAGTGTATTCAGCTTCACAGGTAAATAGTACGTCAGTGTGTTGAGTGTATTCAGCTTCACAGGTCAAATAGTAAGTTAGTGTGCTGAGCGTATTCAGCTTCACAGGTAAAATAGTAAGTTAGAGTGCTGAGTGTATTCAGCTTCGCGGGTAAAATAGTAAGTTAGTGTGCTGAGTGTATTCAGCTTCACAGGTAAAATAGTAAGCTAGTGTGCTGAGTGTATTCAACTTCACAGGTAAAATAGAAAGTTAGTGTTCTGAGTGTATTCAGCTTCACAGGTAAAATAGTAAGTTAGTGCGCTGAGTGTATTCAGCTCCACATGTAAATAGAAAGTCAGTGTGCTGAGTGGATTCATATTCACAGGTAAAAAGTGTTAGTCAGTGTGCTGACTGTATTCAGCTTTACAAGTAAAATAGTAAGTAAGTGCACTAAGTGTATTCAGCTTCACAAGTAAAAATAGTTAGTCAGTGTACTGAGTGTATTCAGCTTCACAGGTTTATAGTAAGTCAGTGTGCTGAGTGTATTCAGCTTCACAGGTAAAATAGTAAGTCAGTGAACTGAGTGTTTTCAGCTTCAAAGGTAAAATAGTAAGTGTTATGTATAACTGAAACTGTCAAAATAAACTATTAAAGTTACTATGAATTGTTATCAAATGAACTGTAATCTCAAAGTGATGAAAACCATATGGCACCGCCTAGACTGTTACCTACCACAGTTGTATCAATTGTCGCGATATATAATATGTTAATGTGCTTGATTATTTTAGTGTAGAATAAAATGCTAATCTGAACAGATGCCTTCTACTCTCAATAATGTTATAGTTAGTAATACATAACAAATTGGCGACGAGTTAAAAAAAACAAAAAATGGCTGGATATATCGGTAAAATTGAAAATTTTGATGATGGAATTGAACAGTGGACTTCTTATACAGAAAGACTAGAACAATATTTCGCTGTGAATGAAATTAACAACGATAAGCGTGTACCTGCTTTACTTAGTTTAATCGGTGGAAAAACTTATGCTTTGTTAAGAAATTTAACAACACCAGACAAACCGAAAGATAAATCATACGAGGATATTGTGAAAGTTTTGAAGGAACATTTATCACCCGCACCACTGGTGATAGCAGAACGTTTCCGTTTTCACAAGAGGGACAAAAAAAGTGGAGAGTCTATTAATGAGTATGTAGCACAAATTCGCAAATTTTCGGAATATTGTAATTTCCCTGATTTAAACGATACATTGAGAGACCGATTGGTTTGTGGGTTGAAATCAGAACAAACTCAGAAGAAACTATTGTCAGTCCAAGCATTAACATTAGAAAAAGCTATGCAGATTTCTGTAGCGATGGAAACAGCTACAAAAGACGCATTGGAGCTACAAGGAAAACAACCAGAATCAGCTGTACATAAGGTTAAAAGTCAAAAACCGAAGGTTAGCTTCCATCAACAGAAACTTATAACGTGTTACCGTTGCAACAAGCAAGGACATAAAGCCGATACATGTCGTTTTAAAGATCAAACGTGTCATAAATGTAAGAAGAAAGGACATATTCAAGCAGCATGTCGTAGTAAAATGATAAAACGGAATGTGCACTCACTTAATGCTGATGATTCTCAGGATGATGAATTTGGAATTTACACAGTGTTCAAAGATACACAGAAAGGAAACAATGATGTAGGGATTTATACAGTGAATTCCAAAACAAAGGAGATAACTGTCGACGTGAAAATCGACAACAAATCTGTTGAAATGGAAGTGGACACAGGATCCGCTCTCTCGATTATTCCAAAGAAGGAATTTGATCAAATGTTTCCGAATCGTAAGCTTGATTCAACAGACGTTATTTTGAGAACATTTTCGGGTGAGAAATTTACACCACTAGGAGTAACCGCTGTAAATGTAAACTACAACGACCAAAGTGAAATATTGTCGCTGTATGTCGTACAAAAAGGAGGAGGAATCTTATTTGGAAGGGACTGGTTACGAAAAATCAGACTAGACTGGAGCAAAATCAACAAAGTAAGTGTTGAAAATGTTAATGAGAAAACAAAAGAATTGCTTGCTCAACATGCATCTGTATTTAGTGACAACATCGGTTGTGTGAATGGAATTAAAGGAAATTTAATTATGAAAGATAACCTGTGTTCATGAAGGCGCGACCGATACCGTATGCACTAAGACCGAAAGTTGAACAGGAGCTCGACCGTCTTGAAGAGGAAGGTATTATTACAAAAGTGCCAACTAGTGAATGGGCAACGCCTATTGTGCCTGTCGTGAAGAAGTCAGGGGGCGTGAGAATTTGTGGCGATTTTAAGGCCACAATTAATCAGCAGCTTCAAGTTGATCAATATCCTTTACCTAGAATTGACGATATTTTTGCTTCGTTATCTGGAGGTGAAAAATTTTCGAAAATAGATTTAAGACAGGCATATTTACAGCTCGAGATGAATGAGGAATCCAAGAAGTACTTGACTATCAATACGCATAGAGGACTTTATCAGTACAACCGAATGTTATTCGGTGTAGCGTCTGCACCTGCAATCTGGCAGAGAACCATTGACCAAATACTCCAAGGGTTGACAGGAGTACAATGCATATTAGATGATATGGTTATAACCGGTAAAAATTACCGAGAACATTTAGTGAACCTCGACAAAGTTATGAAGCGATTAGAGATGTACAACCTTTCAGTTAATAAGGACAAGTGCAAGTTTTTCAAAGATGAAATCGAGTTTTGTGGACATAAAATAGATAAGCATGGATTACACAAAACAGAGGATAAAATCAAAGCGATTTTGGACACACCAGAACCACAAAATGTTACTCAGGTACGTTCAATCCTCGGATTAATGAATTACTACCATAAATTCCTACCAAATATCTCATCTGTTGTGCGCCCATTACACAGACTGTTAGAAAAAGATGTCAAATGGGATTGGAATAAAGAATGTAAGGTATCATTCAAGAGGGCCAAAGATTTGGTAACATCTGAGCAGGTTCTATGTCATTATGACCCAGAACTACCTATTCGATTAGCTTGTGACGCTTCTCCATTTGGATTAGGGGTAGTTTTGTCACATAAAATGCAAGATGGAACGGAGCGCCCTATTGCTTTTGCGTCAAGATCACTTAATAAAGCAGAAAGAAACTACAGTCAAATCGACAAAGAAGCTCTAGGTATAATTTTCGGCGTTAAAAAGTTTCATACTTATCTGTATGGTCGTAAATTTACACTGATAACAGACCATATGCCGCTTGTGTCAATATTTAATCCGAAAAAGGGAATTTCTACCACTTCAGCAGCACGTTTACAGAGATATGCGTTGTTTTTAAGTGGATATACATATGACATCGAGTACAAAAACACTAACAAGCACACAAACGCAGATGCGCTATCGAGAATACCACAGGAATCTACAGAATCAGATGGTGAGGAATTTGATGCAGTTGACGTTTTCATGTTAAAGCAACTAGAACAGTTAAGCTTAACAAACAACAACACTAGACGAGAAACTGCGCGTGACAAGATCTTATCAAGAGTCTATGAATTTGTACAAAAAGGTTGGACCGTCAATGATGATATTGACTTGAAACCGTATTTCAACCGGAAAAACGAACTTTCTACCAGTCAAGGTTGTTTACAGTGGGGAATACGTACTATTGTTCCGACAAAATTTAGACAGCAAACTTTAGAACTGTTACATTCTGCGCACCCAGGAGTAGTGAAAATGAAATTATTGGCAAGGAGCTACGTATGGTGGCCACGTATTGATTCTGAGATAGAATCTCTAGCAAAAAGTTGTTCCGGATGTCAAAAACACCATCGTAACCCGAAACAGTCACCACTTCACCCATGGGAGTGGCCGTCAAGTCCGTGGAAACGTATACATATTGACTTCGCTGGACCATTTATTGATCATATGTTCTTGATTGTCATTGATGCTCATTCTAAATGGCCTGAAGTTATACCGATGAAAAGTACCACTTCAACACAAACAATCAGAGTGTTAAGAACTATATTTGCGAGAGCAGGATTGCCAGAGCAGATAGTTAGCGACAACGGACCACAATTCGTGTCAGCAGAATTTCAAACATTTACTAAAATGAATGGAATAACCCATATCAAGAGTGCACCTTACCATCCTGCAACAAACGGACTCGCGGAACGTTTTGTTCAGACTTTCAAACAGAGCTTAAAGGCCATGCGAGGGGAAAATTCAGATATAAATAAGAAATTAGCAAATTTTCTACTGGCATATCACAACACTCCCCATACGACAACGAATGAAACACCTTCTAAGTTATTTATGGGTAGACATTTACGCAACAGACTTGACTTACTTAAACCAGATATTAATAGACAAGTTCAAGACAAGCAGATGAAAATTGCAATTAAACCGACAAAAGAGACTTTACGACAATTTACCGAGGGAGAAACAGTAGCCGTACGTGATTACCGTGGACCAAATAAATGGACAAGTGGACTTGTAACCAAACGTGAAGGACCGCTAAATTATCAGGTAGAAGTTTCGCCCAACAGTATCTGGAAACGTCATGCCGACCAGATACGAAACTCAGACTTTCACGATAAACAGGGAGAAGAAGTTATAAATGACAAAACAGCTGAACTAGAGATAATTCCGGATGAACCAACTGAGCAACCACAAGATCTACAACTTAAACAAAAAGACAGCGAACTACCTTTGTCGGAACCAATTCAGAGAAGATATCCGTTGAGAACCAGAAAGCCGGTTCCTAAGTTAAATTTGTAAAATTGGTTGTAGTGCCGTAAGGGTAATAATAACTCCCTTTGCAACCTATGTTAGGCGTGATTGTGTGCGCGAGGAAACGAAAGTTTTTCTATTGCAATCACTGTAGGGATAAATATTTTGAATGCATGATATTAGTGTTTTTCATAGTTAAAGTTTTTATATACACATAGACAGTAATTAATTTCTTTCATTCATTCTTTTCACACGTGCTGATTTTTATCAATGACCTTATCATTCACATACTATAACTTTACTATGGAATTCGAAAATTAGAAGGGAGGAAATGTTATGTATAACTGAAACTGTCAAAATAAACTATTAAAGTTACTATGAATTGTTATCAAATGAACTGTAATCTCAAAGTGATGAAAACCATATGGCACCGCCTAGACTGTTACCTACCACAGTTGTATCAATTGTCGCGATATATAATATGTTAACTTGCTTGATTATTTTAGTGTAGAATAAAATGCTAATCTGAACAGATGCCTTCTACTCTCAATAATGTTATAGTTAGTAATACATAACAGTAAGTCTATGTACTAAGTGTATTCAGCTTCACAGGTAAAATAGTAAGTCAGTGTACTGAGTGTATTCAGCTTCACAGGTAAATAGTAAGTCAGTGTGCTGAGTGTATTCAGCTTCACAGGTAAAATAGTGAGTCAGTGTACTGAGTGTATTCAGCTTCAAAGGTAAAATAGTAAGTCTGTGTACTAAGTGTATTCAGCTTCACAGGTAAAATAGTAAGTCAGTGTACTGAGTGTATTCAGCTTCACAGGTAAAATAGAAAGTCAGTGTGCTGAGTGTATTCAGTTGCACAGGTAAAATAGTATATCAGTGTACTAGGTTTATTCAGCTTCACAGGTTAATAGTAAGTCAGTGTGCTGAGTGTATTAAGCTTCACGGGTAATATAGTAAATCAGTGTACTGAGTGTATTCAGCTTCACAGGTAAATAGTAAGTCAATGGTGCAGTGTATTCAGCTTCACAGGGGAAAATAGTAAGTCATTGGTGCAGTATATTCAGCCTCACATGGAAAAAAGTTAGTGGTAAATTGGATACAGCTTCACATGTAAAAGCACTTATTAAGTACAAAATGTAGTGAGATATGCAGTGTTAGAAAAAATATTACTTCTGCAGTGTGTATTTTGAAGAAAATTAAATCCCACTACAGTCCTCATTGTATGTCAATATATTGTACCTTTATTCTTTAGTGTGAATATAACAGTGACTGTTTACTGGTTGTGAGAGATCTCTTATGTTTGTACTTGTACTTTATATATTTACAGGAGTGTGATAGAATGATGAACCGTGTGTATGATGACTGTGTAAGCGATCTCAACAAAGCATACAGTGTTTGTACGAATACACTTCGTGATGTTAAACGGTAAGTATCATCAATAGTCCATCATGTCTCAGAATTCTTTGATTCTCTAAAAAAAATAGATTCAAACTGTGGTTCAGTTGCTGCATGAATATATTCTCTTAAATAAACTGTTGACACAGAGATATGTCTCGCCTGTCTGCATAAAATTCAGAAAAAGACAAAGTAAGGGACAGCAACATTGTTAATTAATTCAAAGTCACTGGACCATGAACCAGTGTGCAGGGTCTTGAAATTGTCGACAAACTGAGATGTACAGACAGTAATGTAACTTTACAGAAAACATCATTGTCTATTGTAAGTAGTTCCTATTAAACTAACTTAAGCAGAAAACTTAACATTGAAAATTGGTAATTAATTGAAAGTCTCTGGACCATGATCAACAGGGCTATCAAACTGATTTAAGCAGAAAACTTAGCATTGAAAATTGCTAATTAATTCAAAGTCACTGGACCATGACCTAGGGGGCAGCTAGGGCCTCGAAATAGTTGTCAAACTGATAGTAATGCAACTTTATAGAAAATAATTATTGATCTATCACAGGGCCTTAAAATAGTCGTCAAACTGATCTGATCTGATAGTAATGCAACTTTATGGAAAATATCATTGATCTACCACTAGCAGTTCCTATCAAACTGACTTAAGCAGAAAACATAATACTGAAAATTGCCTATCAATTGAAAGTAGCTGAACCACGACCTAGGGAGTAAGGCCTCGATCAAAACAGTTATCAAACTGATATGTACTGATGTAATGCAACTTCATACAAAATATTATTGATCTATCACAAGTAGTTCCTATCATACTAACTTAATTGTTGACACCTACATCACTGAAAAGCAATACCTATGTCTAGCCTTCTGTGACTTTCGTCGCAGGCGAGACAAAAGTTATGCTTCAGTTAACCAAATCTTCCAAATCTTTTAAACATTTCAAATGGCTATATTTGCATTAGGATAGTTGATTTAATAAACTTAAAAATAGATTAAAGACATTTCTCTTCTTCACATTGCATAATGATTAAACTCAAGCATGTAGGATTATTAACATATTATTAATGGGTAATTTGAAGTAATGACACTACAATGGAATTGCTATCATCTTTTCAATTTTTCTATTAGTTCTATCATATGGTATAGAACATTTTTGTTGCATGTTTTTAAAAAATGACCTTGCCTTTGTGGCTTATACCCATGTAATAAGTTTTTCAAAAGGACGAAATTGATGTACTCCTAACTTAAGTCCTAGGTCATAGCTTATATATAATTAACAATACTGGGAAAATTTCAAACAGGGGTAATTTTCACTTAATTAGCAAAGCTTATGCATTCAAATTTTGAAAATAACAATCAGCAAATATTTATGTTAACAGTAACTTGTATTCCTTTGTTGCAGGTATGTTCCATTTTTAGATTTAACAGCTGTTTGTAAAGTTCTAGATATAGATAAGGTTTGTGTCGTAGTCAAACCATCTTTTGTATGTTCACCAGTGAAATCTCTTGATAATGCAGCCGAGAAACTCGCAGAATCTGTTGTCAGTCTGGTAAAAGAAGTCGATAAATGGTTTCAATTCAACATCATCAACCAGTCTCAGAATGGCAAGGTTTATAATGCTTCTAAAACAGCTAGAGAATTCATTGCTGATATTGAGGAGGCTCTGACCGACAAGAAAATCACATTTACTAACATTGTGGGATTTCTTAGCAAACTTTTAGCTCTGTCACTACTGTTGCTCCTAACACAATCATTTTTTTATCTGAAAAATTATCTCGCTAAGGATGAATTTGATAACATTTACATTTCTTCACATTTTAAGGGTTATGATTCTGAAACACGAAAGAAAGGACAACAGGGGGTGTTACCTCTACAAAAGAAGGAAAAGAAACTATACACAGATAGTACATCCTTGAGGATGTCTCCAAAAGAGAAAAGTCAGAGTTTAATGGGTATTTCCCAGCTTTTTCTACACGTGTTACTCAGTGCTCTGATCGTGTTCCTTAATTACGTACTGTTCTATATATTGTTCCTTGTAAACAGGTATGGCCAGGTAAATGTAGAGGTCACTGGACAAAGTAAAATAAACCTAAAGGTCAAGGGAGGACAAATGGCTGCCTTTATAAACACTTTTATAAATAATATTAACATTGAAAACACATACGAAGCTAGTTATAATACAACTTTATGCCTGCCAAGTCCAACAGCACCTGATGCTACCGACATTCCAGTTCTTTGTTCAGCATACATAGCTGCTCTACTCCTGGTGTTCATGCAAGCCTACGGAGCAAGATACAATCGCAAAATATGTGCTTTCTACTATCCTGAACAGGAAAAAGAACGTATAGTTTTTCTTCAGAAGCAAATCCTCTACAACCGCAAGCGAAGGCATACTTTCATTAAACAACATGTCACCTCAATTAAGAAACAAAAAATTGCTGAGCAGAGAATGTCTGTAAAACAAACGTTATCTGCAATATGTCCATGCTTTAAAGTGGAACAAACAGATCTAGAATTCTGTATGAATTGTGGAGCTAACCAAGGGTCCAGTCATACATTAAAAGCATGTAAAAATACAAACTGCTCATCAACTTATTGTTCCGAGTGTTTTGATGATTTTGGACATACTTGCCCAATCTGTAGTAAATAACAGCATAAGCCTTTATATTATGTATCTGATATTTATCATTTTTATAAATTTAAGATTCAGTGAAGAATACAGACCCCATGTCCAACAAGATATGTGGAAAAACATAATAATCAGAATCTTCAGTTTTCAACTTGTATATATCTAGAAATAAAGGACTTAAAATTTTGTATTTTTTCTTCTCTTTTTTCTTTAAAGAATAAAATACTATAAAAAAAACTTTGGTATACAGACTTTAAAAAATTTTACACAGTTTTTTCAAAACATGAAGGTGACTCGAAAAAAGTAAAAGAAATATTGTTAAGAATTATATTATTTGATGGTGCAGTTAGTAATTTATCTCTATAACATTTAATTTATTATTTTTAAGAATATCAAAGTTGCACTTCAATTGCCTCGCTTTGTATTAAACAAACCTTTCGATGCAAAGAAAAATATCATGCTTAAAGTGAGATGCAGAAAATTGATTTTATTAATTTATAACATAACAAAAGAAAGAATTCAGATTTAATTTCTTTATTTATCAGAAATGTATTGTTTTGTTTTCACATTATTAATGTTACAAATTCATTCTTCTGCTTATCCCTACTTTGGGACTACAGCTGCTTTGCCCCCCCCCCCCTATTTGGCTGATTTGATTCAAATTAAACACATATCAAGTCTTTGTATCTTATACCTTATTCTCCCTCACAAACCAAGTTTTAATTTTTATATCTATATAAAAAGGGGGATAATTCAATTTTAATTTAACAATTATCAAACAGCAGTTTTTCAAAGTTGTAATTTTGTTTATTATTGCCCAGACAAAATTTCATAATTTAAATACTGATGTCCAAAAGACTATAATGTCTTATGAATATCTGACGGATGTTATTTGGTAAATTTATAATTACTTTTTGATTTTTGCACCCATAATTACCCAATTTGTTACAAATTTAGCACACAAGCCTTTCAATGAATCTTATCCCCCTCCCACAAGTAATATATACATATAACGGAGGATAACTCAATCTTACCTAATTTCAAAATTGTCAAACAGCTTTTAGTCCCCAGTTTTCCAAACTGTAATTTTGCGTATGAATATACATCTAGTATTCGTTTAACTATTATTAAATATTTTCATTCATCTTATTTATTGTTTTATAGTTTCTATTCAAGCTAGTTTTTAGATTGATGCATATGAACAAAGAGATGTGAGGTATACATCAATGAGACACCAGTATGTCAATACTCTCATAATAATAAACAGCTGTCATACAAGTGGGAGATTTAGCTAGCTATTAAACCAGGTTTAACCACCAATTTCTTCAGAAAATGTCTGTACAAAGTCAGGATTATGACAGTTGTGTTCAATTTGTTTTGTTGGGTGATAAAGTTTAACGTTTGTTATGGACTTTCCCATTTTGACTTTACCTTGGAGTTAGGTATTTTTGTTATACTATTTATATATTGATGCAGCATCCAACTGGTCAATTTAATACAATAGTACCAGATACTAGTATAAGGAAATGGGATGACTTTATCCTCAGGTCCAAATTGTGGCTTGGTCTACAATTTATGCACAAGATTGAATAACTATATTGGTTTATGAGATTTAGTTTGGTAGTCTCAAGATGATTGGGTTCAACTTAAATATGTGTATTCAGTTGTATTATTGTAGTATAAATACATGAGGTAATAACTTGTCTGTTTAGGTATCTTTGAGAATTACATATCACGTAGATAGTTAAACTTAGACAATAACTGTTCTAAAAACCCTACATATAATTTATTGACTCATCTTCTGATAAATATTGTCTCAATTATTTAAAACAAATATCCAATCTGTATCCATAAAAATGCCTTATAAAAATCTAATTAGTTGCAGCTTGAAGCTATGGTATGGGAGACAACTCTGTCTGACTTAAATGATTTTCAGTATTTTTTATTGTGTTTAAAGTTGACAACATATATAAAGCAATCTGATTTTAGTGCAGAAAGGTTACTTGTGATTACACTATGATGTCATTAGCATGTCGAAATTTATATAATTGACCTAAAATTTCCATTTCCCACATAGTTTTGGTCAAAATATATATGAGCAACAGCTTTACTCAAAACAGCTATTTTGTTTTTTTATACAGTTTTGCATTCAGTGCAAGAAGTTGGAAGCCCTAATGCGAATATGTAAGACAACATTTTTTAATCTAAATACTGATGTGCAATAGACTAATGAGTTATGAACATCAAACTCAAAAAAAAAAAAGACAAGCAACAGTATACATAACACAACATAGAAAACTAAAGTTTGAGCAACACGAACCCCACAAAAAACAAGGGGTGATCTCAAGTGCTAAAGAAGGGTAAGAAGATCCTGTTCCACATGTGGCACCAGTTGTGTTGCTCATGTACGCGCAAACCCGGTGATAGGTCTTATTAGGTAGGTCACATTTGGGGGAAAGGCGAATGGGGTTGTGGTTACGTCGATTGGAACATAAAGTGAGAGCTGAAACAAATGCTTAAAGATACTGGCTATCTTTATGAAAATCTCATCAAAGAAAAGACAGGCATATATCTTGTCTCAAATGTCTAATGTGCATGTCGCAGGGATCAAGTTGACCAATGGGTAGAAAACAGCCCAAGGCCACCAATCAGTCTTCAACACAGCTAGAAAAATCCACACCCAAGGACCGCTTCAGCTGGCCCGTAAACAATAATGTATCCTAGTTCAGCAAAACATATGTAGCTTGTTTCTATTTTAATTCTGTGATATCATCCAATAACATATAATGATCTGACTGTTTATCCATTTGCAGATTACATATTAGGTTATGCAAAAAGAAATCAGCATTATAAAAATAAGGAGATGGGGTATGAGTGCCAATGAGTCAACTATTTCTAAATGCTTCATTTGGAATGACAATTAATTTGATGATAATTACAATATTGTTAATCATACTACATCACCTTAATCTAACATGGTCATAATTGTTTATTTTTCTGAATTTCAATGATCATAAATATGCATAAAATTTTTGATTAAAAATGATTATTCATATATTAAATTAAACTGTTTCCTGTTGTGTAATCTGCTTGACATAGGGTAAGTTGATTCTCTTTTTATTCCATTTTTTATTCCAATTTAGTCTATTTTACCCTATCAAAAAGAGATAAGGGGTTAACTTAAAACAAGATAAGATAGCAACCATACAACAAAAGTTTAGTAGAAATATACATATAGGGACCGTTATACAAATCTTCATTCATATATAAGTGACAATACCATAAGCTCTAAAGATTGATTAAATGGTTGTTGCTAGCTTGACTTTCACTGGCTAATGAAAGCTAGAATAAGTAGAGAAAATTTTGGATAAACTTCACACATATGACAGAAATAAGTCATTCTTGTACTGACATGACTCATTTTAGAATGGTATGTAAAAGTTCTACATCCTCCGATGAAAACAAATCACTGCTGGAAATATAAATGCTATTCTTCTAAATAGTTTCTTCATTTTAAATACTTTTTATTTATTCATATTTAATAATATTTGTATTTATTACTATTTCATTAATTCAATTCAATACAATATTCAATGAACAACCTAAGAGATCTTAAAAGAAATACAATATACAATGATCAACCAAAGAGATTTTAAAAGAAATACAATATAATACAATAAATAACCTAAAAGATCTTAAAAAAGTAACTGCTTAAGGAAGGTTTCTAGAGAGTTTTAAAATAACAAATAACAGTTTTAGTTGTTTTATATAGAAAGATGTTTACTAAAATTACAAATATTAAGCCAGAAAAATTATATGTCAGTGCACTCTTATTTGCAGTAAAAGCATCAACAAATTTAGGAAGAAATTATGAATGAAGTGGCCGAACAAGGAATTATTTGAATCTGGAATAATTTTGAATTCTGGAAAATTGATAAGAAATGTATGATGAAAAACTAACCCAACTAAATAGACTTAGCCATGTGCACATGGCTAAGGGGGGTTAGTTAGTTCTTACTGAAATATCAGTGAAAGTAAAATTAACCTTAGACATGCATGCATGGCTAATAAAATTATGAATGGAAATGGGGAATGTGTCAAAGAGACAACAACTATTTAGTTAGGTTAGTTTTCATCATACTTTTCTTATTAATTTTCCAGAATTCAAAATTATTCCAGATTCAAACAATTCCTTGTTTTTTGGAGTGTCAAAAATTCGTTGGAAGTAGTTGATTATCAGATAAATTGCATGCTTATATTGGTGATTTCGAATCTGTTCAAAGTTTTGATTTTTCTACCCTATATACCACGTAACCTCATAATCTTATTAAGAAAAAATTCACACACCTGATTAAATGGGCATTTAAAAAGTTGGAATGTGAATATATATGTTCAAACTCTTTTAGGTCATTTTTTAGTAACAACAAACAAAAGAACTATGTCAATTGGACCTGTATGTAAAAACGTATTTGATTTCAACGAAAGAAATCTCTGTATTACTGAAAAATTATTACACCAGGGTTTTCGATATCACAAACTAGTAAAAACATTTACTAAATTTTATCATCGCTACAAGGACATCATTCGTAAATATAAATCAACATGCAGCCATCTTATACGTTCAGGTATTTCACATCCAATATTTTATGGTAATATTCTTTACAAAGCACAAAAATGTCGGCATTCACCTCAAAAGCTAACCAAACCTTTAAACAGACTTAATCGAAAAGGATATAGTTACGATACTGTTGTCAGGTCATTAAAGATTGCATATTTTGGCTTTAATATTGATTCACTTATAGGGTCTTTGCATCGGAATTACACACATTTATTCTAAAACCAGTTGTTGGCATGACACGGGTTATGTTCTTCTCATATATTTTTTGATGGTATGATACTAAACCCCTAAAGGGAGGGATTGTACTTTATTTTCATATGATGAAGACATAATCTTTCAATCAGTTTAATTGAGGTCTGGAGCTGGCATGTCAGTAACTGAAGCAGTGACTGAACAAGAATATGTGTCCATAAGATACTATGTTCAACTCACATTATCATATTTCCATGTTTTGCGTACTGTGAAATCAGGGCCAAACCATTGTTTGGCATATATTTAATTAGTTATAAGATGCACTAATTGACCACAACTTTGTGTTAACCTACCTTATCCAAAAACTTTAACCCTAAATGGACTGGTTTCACACTATGACATTATTATGATCAGTGACTGGGAATTTGGAGTAAAAACTGTAATATGACTTTAAAAAGCTTAAATAAAAAAAGAACTTAATTTTAAGTGATCTTAATTTCCTGGTAAACTTCCCTAAACAAAAACCTTAACCTGATATCGGATGGAAGGACGGATAAACAGGCTGAAGGAATATTCGACAGAAACACACACCAAGACATAAAGCCTTCTTCTCTTGTAGGCAGAAGCCAATTATTTTTTGGGGGGTGATTGCAAGAGGTAGGGCAGAAAAACATGTAGATATCATGTTGAACTTACAATGAATTACCATAGGCGGATCCAGGGGGGGGGGCCTGGGCCCCCCTTTTGTGGGAAAAATTTGGTCGATTATAGGGAATCACTGAAGCATGACTGGAGCGGTCACTGCCACTTAGAGAACGTAATACCTTAGCCTGTATCTTCTTCAGTAACTTTATTCACAGGAATATATAAAACAAAAACAAGTATAAAACAACAATTGTGATTTATTGATCAACAAATAGTACAGTTACACTAGATTGTCCTACAATCTTATCACAGATCATAAAAATACATCCTGTTTACATAACAGTGTCTCCAATATTCCCCTACGATGCTTAATCATGTCATAAAATCTTACAGTTAAACCAAGTTATAAACCATTACATTTATAATATTTAGTAACTAGTGTATCTAAAGACCAAATAAAACATTTAGTACATTTTTTATCTGTACATTATGACAACAAGGTTAAACTGCAGACATTTTGTCTAACGATTTATCAATAATTGCAAGTTAGTTTGTTTCATTTTTAATCTAAAATGTATTATGCTTAATTGGCAAAAGTGGCAAATGTTCGTGGAAAGTGGAATGATTGTTAGAAATGAAACCTTGTTCAAAAATATTTTAAAAAAACATTTCAATAACGATCATGGATATATCACATATATAAAGGATTCATAGCATTTTAATAACAATATTTCAATAGTTTAGGAATTGTCTTTAAATTTCAAATATGCATTACATGTCAAGTCTGTGTGATACAAGTCAGAAATATAACTCAATCATTTTTTTGTGGTTCAATTGCAAGAATTTTAACTTTTAGAATTTAACAGTAATGTCTATATTTAGAAAAAATTATAATAATAATAAGATCCCCAAATGTTTTTTTTTAAGTTTATTTAATTCTTCTAAGGTTAAATTGCATTGTTATTAATGATAGAAATTCATGATTTTGGAAAGAAAAACATCACACAATACTTTAACCACACAATACATTTGCTTTTAATATAAATTATGCTTAAACAGAAACCAGGACAATGAAAAATATTAATTATCTTATGGCTGTTCCAGAAATAAATGGGGGGTTGGGGATGGAAGACACTTATTAATTTACCTGCAATGCATAAATTTTAATTGATTATTTCCTATAATTGATAATTGTTCAATCTTTCTTTCTAAAATAACCACTACCAACCACATTTTTAATGGAAGTGCCTTCCGACCCCCCATACAATTCATTTCTGGAACAGCTTTTAGACTTGCTGCTTCCAAGATAGTCATTATAGATTTTAAATCACATTCATTGTATAGATATTACACACTTCAACAAGAGTAATAACAAGAATAAATATATATATATGTTTAAAAAACTCATCCATGGACGGATATATATACAAATAAACAACAAAGTGATATGGCATAAATCAACAATATCCACACCTAGGACGGGATGATAAAATAGATATTAGTCAAATATAGTGGGACGGAATGTGTTGGATAAATATAAAAAAGTTAACAATGTATAATTAATACTCTGTGACAGATATGGACTAAAATACTTATCAACACTGACTAGTGGAAGAGGCCTGCTCATTTTCTGTAAAAATGTATACTAATTATAAGCTACCCTAAAGTTAAAGAGGCATGGAAAAAACTACTGCAAACCATTCACATGTGTATCATTCAGATATTAAATGTTTAAAAGTACCTTTGACATTATTACAGATTTAACTGGTTTAATATTCCTAAGGATCTAGTAAGTTTCTATACAATATATCAACCAAATATTTGTAACTGGTTAGCAGCAGTTTTAATAAGGCCTCTGAGATTCTTATAACCTGATATCTATATAAAGTAGCATGCTACTTAACTGTTGATGTAAGTACAAAAATAAAAACTAAGTATAATTAAAAATATTTCTAGAACCCTCATAATCTGCTGTAAAATTTCTGTTGTGAAAGACATAAAGATTATATACAATACTGAGCTGAACTGTATCTGACTAGCTGACCTATAATACCAAAAGTCTATTAAAGGTTAAAATGTCATATGGATTTCATTTTATGCTGCAGCTTTGCTGTCCTATAATACCAGAAGTCTATAAAAGATTAAAATGTCATATGGATTTCAATTTATGCTGCAGCTTGGACAGACCCTCTAACCTTTTATTTCCTAAATATAGTAAATACTGGTACGATGTCAATCACTTTCCTTCACAATCAGGGGCTTATTTAGGGATGGAATAAAGTTTTTTTTTTTTGTTCACAGTTAGATGGCTATGATTACAGTTATTTATAGATGCAGTATAACAACAATATAAGACAAATGTTTGGAAATATCAAATTTTTTGTAATTGGCATAAAAATATTGAAGAAAACCTTATTCTTCTTGTTTCAAAGCTTCATACAATTTTTTTTTTATATTAAATACACATCACTCTCCATATTAGAACATTGATATGAGCCCAACAGTTGTTTCTTCTGAATGATACAATCAGAAGCATGATATTGCATGTGATAACATTGATATCAGCCCAACACTTGTCACCTCTGAATGATACAATCAGAGGTATGATATTGCATGTGATAACATTGATATCAGCCCATCTTTTTTTCTTATTTCAATGATTATTTGCTTTACGATTTTAAATTTTCAAAAAGAAAATTTTATGTAAATATCACATTAATATTGCAAGTAATATTAGTAGAAATAAAAATATGAATGATTATATTGTCACACAAGCACTTCAAATGCTTTCTACCGAATGTCTCAAAACATTATTTTTTACATTTAATAATGGAATGTCTCAAACAATATTTTTACATTTAATAATGGAATGTCTCAAACAATATTTTTACATTAATGGAATGTCTCAAACTACATTTTTATGATATGAAACAACTTTTATCACAGAAGCACTTGCTGCTTGCAAAATTTAAGGAATATGTTGCAAAATGAAGATATCACTAAAAAAAAACAAAATACAAATTTGCAGTACACTAGTGAAGACACAATTTACCTACATCAATATTTGCTTATACCAGGAATGGATTCTTTAAAGACATTTATTATCAACAGAGAAACTTTCACTTCAATTTTTTTTTCATTTTTTTTTTACACTGAATTATTCAGATAAATTAGCCATATCATGAAAAGGTTAAGATATTTTCACCAAAATCTGAAATATATTAAAGATATTTAACCAGCATTTGAAAAATACCAATGATATTTCATAAACATTAAAACATTAATATTTGATAAAATACCTAAAAATAATCAATCAAGTTTCATAAACATTTTAAACTATCAATATTTTTTTTATTTTTTAAATATCCGATGTCTATGTAATGGATTTTCAGTTTCAATTACAGATTATACCAAACTGACATGGATAAAAACTGCCTTAATTATTCAAACAAAGATGGCATTGTACGAAAAATGAAATATAAGTTTCTACAAATTCTTACAAAGTTTGATTGCACATCCAATGATTGCATTTGAAAATCAATATAATAATTTTCATCTCTTTTCAATGCTAAATTAATCAAAATTTGTTTATAAATCATCATTTCAGAGATAAAGTGCTGTACTGTATGGGATAATTAGAAAATAGTTAAATTCAAGTGCTATTCCATGAAAATTTCAATCTGGTCTTTTTACAAGAGGATTCAAATCCATAAAAATTGTTTTTTAAAAATCATATTGTACAATTGTTTCATGCAATTTCTCTAAACAAATATTGTTAACACCAACAGTAATAATTTGCAATAACTGATTTTTATGTATTAATCATATAGGATTATTTACTACTGTTAGTATTATGCTGGTAACAATGGATCCAATAATAAATTGTTTGGTTGATTGCAACAGTACCCAGTTTGTGTCTACTTAAGTTGTAATCATAAAGGTTGTAGTTCGTTCCTTTTCTTCTTTCCTTTCTTGCCACCAATAGGTTGTAACGTTTCCAGACGTGTAGGTTTACGGACCAATGGGTCGTTCTCTTGACTGATGAGTTGACCGTGGACAGCAGCAGCACGTAATCCACTGCTCATCTGATCGTGCTTACCAAAACCATTAGACGCTGGCATCGGAGCCGTCTTCTGAATACTATGTTTAACTTCAGACATATCTACAATTATAAGCAATGATTGTTTCTAAATGAATGGAATGAAGGTATCATATTGATGGATTGTTGCTTGCTTAATGTTCAGTGGCAATGAAGGTTTTAGAATATTGAAATTTTATCTTGTACAGGACTACAGATTACTTTCAGATTAGGTGTCGATTCATACAAGTTAAACTTCTGAAAAAATTTACAATCTGCTATGTGGTATAATAATGGAATTTAAGCATCTTATTTTTCTGCTGATTTAGTTACTACAAGTTATACATGGTCAATAGACAGCTGTCTAAACTTTTGATCACATGCAGGAAACCACTATCTCATGTTTTCATTATGAGAGGTTACCTTTGTATTAAATTAATGGTATGAAGCATTACTAATAAGAAACCAAAAGTAATACACCTGGCACAGAAAACTAACATACAGTGAGCAATGATGTACTGGCCATATCAACAATAGATATAAGAAGATGTGGTATGAGTGCCAATGAAACAACTCTCCATCCAAGTCAAACAATATCGGAAACCTTGGACAAAATGCTGCCAAATAAAATAACGTACACAGGTAAATAAAAATAATTTTGTTGTAAGGTATACATGGAGTTGGAAATATTTTTTACAAAATAAATAATTTTGTTGTTCATAGTATGACAACAGAAGTGAAAATTTATTGTCATACCAAACACTTATCAAATGTGGTATATATTAAAAATAGTGAGACGATATATAACACTAAATAAGTAAACATTAAGTAACAAAAATGCATTACAAATTGTATCAACAGGTCAAATTAACATGAAAGTACGATTTGAGAGTACTCGCAATTACTGAAAGCTAGTTAAAAGCCAAAAACAATTAATAATAAAAAATCATGCATCAGAGACTAAAATCAACTAAAACACATCCCAGGGATTTAGTGTTTTAACGACATGGACTTGTCGAATAGATAGAATATTTCTCACAATAATATATATACTGATTATTTGATATCTTAAACTTTACCAGCAATTAATAAGCCTGTTATAAATAAATAATTTTAATCCAGATGTTTAAAACTTTGACTGCCATCCATGCTTTATTACTCACTTGTTCGGCTGATTGGCTGGTTCAGATATTTTATTACTCACTTGTTCAGCTGATTGGCTGGTTCAGATATTTTATTACTCACTTGTTCGGCTGATTGGCTGGTTCAGATATTTTTTCACTCTCTTGTTCTCAAAATAGTCTGATGAAGAATCATGCTTGTTGTATAAACTCTGGAAAATATTCATATTCAAGCTAAATTTTGAATAAAAATGTAAGGGATTATTAGGGTATCTGCAATCACAAAGGTATTTCTATGTTACTGGGTGCTATTAAAGTCAGTTTTGGATTTCAGAATTAAAGATTGGCAAAAAACAGATGTTTTTGTGTTGATTAGGAAAAATTCTACCTTTAGAATAGAAAAGTGCCATGTAGACAACATAACACTTATTATAGATGTGTATATCTTTTCTATGTTTTTTTGTATAAAGGATCAATAGTAAAACACAAAACAGTATCATTCCCCATTTCCATTCTCAATTTTATCATATAATGAAATTAACTGACCTGTGCATATCTATCGTCTTCGTTGTCATAGATACTAGCATTGACCTCACCATTTAATACAGGTCGTGGTCTGCCATGTGGATTGCTACTAACCCTTCCTCCTGGCATTACACCCTCTGTAGAACAATGAATTTTATTTATACAGTAAAAATCTCAATAACTTATGATGGAATGAACTTTATTTCAAAGCTTAAGTATTCAAGGTTTTACACATGTTAATTCATCCATACCTATAAAATTTACAGTAATTAATTAGATATTTAAGACTGAACAATTTTTGATAGAAAAATTGTATGGATTATTTTCAAAAAATGCACTTACTGCTGCGTAAAACCATCTCACAACTCTTATATTTTCAAAAATAATTTTTTTTTAAAATCTGAATTTGCTAACAGAAACAGTTTTGAAACATATAATGTACTAAAAATTAAATTACTTTCATGAAATGCTACTGTTTCCAATAGTCAGGTAACTGGTTAATAGAAAATATCATTTAATATAAACAGGAAGTGTGAGAGAAAATTCTACAAGATATATTTCCATGTACAGTAAAGTGTTAGTTTTATACAATTTATTTTTATAAATAATATTAGTAGATTGTTTATGATGTCTGTACACTACATCCATTGTATGTGTACTTATTGATATTCAAGTGTTAGAGAAAATCTGGTTTATTTTACAAACTGAAATAATGTGCATGTCCCAAGTAGGAACCTCTTACTAGTTGTAGTCATTTGTTGCTGTCTGCCATATTTTTTTGTTTATTGTTCAGTGGCAGATCCAGAACTTTTCATAAGGGGGGGGGGGGGGGCCTGCTGACTGACCTAAGGGGGGCCCCACTCCAGTCATGCTTCAGTGATTCCATATATAATCAACCAAATTTTTCCAACAAAAGCCTCCCCCCCCTGGATCCGCCTATGTTGTTTTTAGCAAAAATCAGAACATTGATTTCTTTTGAATTATTTTTACATTTTGTGACTCTGGGGACTTTTATAGCTTACTATACAGCATAGGTTTTCTCATTGTTGAAGGTAGTAAAACAACCTATAGATATTTAAATCATCATCCTTTTTGTTGGGGTCTCTTGTGGAGAGTTGTCTCATTAACAATTATACCATATCTCCCTATGTTCATATTCACAGATGCTACTGTAACTGTAACCCATGAGTACTTCTTTATAAAAAGAGGCAGAAGATACCAAGGGATCATTCAAAACAATCAAAATGACAGCACCTTTGGCAAAAAACTGGGGAAAAGATGAAAAAGTCCACAAAACACTACATAGAAAAACAAGCATTCTGAGAGTATTGCATGGCAATACATAGTCCCCTACCGGTTAAAAATTCATTGTACTGGAACAAAATGCTAACTTGATCTATAACTTGTCATGGTGTAAACTATATAACAAAAATCAAGTCAATATCTTCAAGCATGACAAAAAAAGTGTGGAAAACTGATTATTTAAGTGAATTTTCGAAGTCCAAGGACCATAACTCTGCACAAAATCATCAGACCGGAACAAAATTTGAATTTGATCTGTAATTTGTCATGATAAAACAATACACCAAATATCAAATCAATATCTTCAAGCATAAAGTTTGGAAAACTGATTTGCCGGACTGACGGATGAACAGACAGACGGATGGAGTGCAAACCTAAAGTCCCCTTTGACTTCGTCGGTAGGGGACTTATAAAGACTGAGCGAAGCAAACCCCACCAAAAACCTGTTTGCATTCAGTTATCACATTAGTCCAAAAGTTATTTCTTGATGAATATTTTCAGTTCTAAAAAAAAATTGTTTAGTAAACAAATGCTCTCCCTTTCAAAACTATATAAATGCAAAAGTAATAGATCAGTGCAAGAGAAAATCGTAAACACACTTGTATATACATATATACCCAAGAATACCCATGATAAGTAATGATTATAAATAAATGCTAGACAATATACAGATATTTATAGCAAATAAGAAAATTGAAATTGACCTTGCTCAGGCATTCCTGAAAACAGAAATAAACATGCTTAGATAAAACAGAAAACAAAAAAATTTGTCAACTGTATACCTTGTTGTTCTAATCCAGATCTGAACTCAGTATCTAACAAATTAACATATAAAACATATACTAACATCAGATTAATATCTATAGTAGACTGAAAACTTGTTATTAATCTTTTAACCATTTTATTAGGCCAGTTGCAGGGAAAAATCCAGACTATTTCACTGTTAATGATGGGCTGAGGAAAAATCTAGGTACCAGGTTAAGGTGATGTAAGAGAACATGAGAAGTTATTAAATACCAGTACAATATAAGACATATACTTAGGTTAGAATATGCTGATTTTTTATAATTTTGGGTTAGGTAAAAGATAATCACACTTGTTGGGCCTAAAATTATCAACGCAGAAACATACTTTTTTACATAAACTTTACAATAGTTAATTAAATGTTTACACAATGATTTATCATAATAAAACTGTGAACTCCTACAAAACAATAATTCATCATTTGAACTATCAAACCAGAATGCACCGGAACAAAAGTGTTATGACTGATTTGGAGGTAATAAATCACAAAAATTATGCCAAATTTGTATTAAATCTCTCACACCTAGTACATAAACTTTTCCCGATGGCCTGGGTGTTAGCCTTGAACCTGAATAAAGGAGCTAGATCTTTAACCTATGTTTTAATATAAATCAACTTATTACAATGTTAGCTTGTAATGGGAAGCCATATCTAGCAACAACACCAGCATATACTACTTGATATAAAAACTTTTACTTTCATTCAACTGTTTAATACTTTTGAACTAAACTTTGACTTTTACAAACCATTCACAATCATATTTTTCAGTTAATAAGAAAATATGAGGCTGACATGTATAGGACCCTGTATTAAAATCACTTGACAGCCAATTCTTATGTGTTAAGGAAAACTATCAAGCATACAGTAAGTCAGTATAGACAATCTGGATTTCATGTTAATCAAATATATAATATAGCCTTAAAACTTTTAGTTTTTTTTCGTCTCATGCTTATTTTTATCCCTATAAAGTAATTTTAAAAAAAGTACTTGAAGAATTATTTTCTTTATATAACACAAATGAAAGACATTAATTGGTGCAGTTGATATATTGGTCATTTTCAATTGGTGCATATCAAATCCATCCATATAAATGGCAGATGAATAATTTTGGAAACTTCAAGCACTTAGAAAATAAATTATTTCAAGATTGTTTGTACGTTAGCTGTAATTTACAGAAAATTGATTAAACCCATGTATTTGAAAGTAAAAGTTTTTATAACTACAAGCAGTATAAAAGTTATGTAGTTTACCTCTTCTATCCATTACACTATTGCTATTTCCTATTAATGAAATCAATTCATCTTTAAAAACATAAAACACTTTTATAGAAAACATCCAGCATATATTTTTTTTTCATCTATTTGCTTAACCCGAATAATTCAGTCGTTATATTCCACTGCTCTACGATGGCTACATTAACGCCTGAAGGCCTAGTCAATGAAAAATCGTCAAAAAATCATTCAGAATTAGCTCGGGATTTACCTATCTCGATAACATTTAGCTATTAGCTGATTGGCTCTCTCTCACAGAGGGCACCAATCAAAATCCTGGATTCGTGACGCGTTTTTATCGTATAAAGAGTTCAGGCCCTCTCGAGTGGGAGAGTCGATCACGGGGAGGGACTGAATTATTCGGGTTACTATTTGCTCTTTAATTAAAGAATGTTAATGAATAATTGATGTTCTTTTTTCTCATTTTTTTCTGTTATTCAATGTTATTGTGTGCAACATAGCTGCTCTTGTGATTATAAAGGTTATGTATGGAGTGATTGCTTGTGATACATTTTCATTTCTACATATAAATGAATAGTTTTTGTATTATATGTCAATAATTAGCATGTGACTCAGGATAATGATATGTCATATTGAAAATTTAAGGAATGCATATTAATGTTTGGAATACTGATGATTACCTATGTGTTCCAGAAATTCAAAATAAGGAGATAATTACCTGCAACAGGAAGTGCTGTATTATTAATCTGCATCCTGGGAAATATCCAACGCCCATTTTCTTCATCCCATTTACACTCCTTCTTTACTCTATCAATATTTGCATAATTACAATCCCTCCTCAAACAAGGATGCATTTTTTCTAACAATCCTTCCAATAGCAAGAGTTGTCTTTCTTGTTTGCGGACTGTATCAAGATAATCTATTCTTTCAAATTGGAACTCAGACTGTATGTCTATTATGTCTCTTTCCAATGATTCAATCTACATATGAAATGATTATAAATGTTAATTTCTCAATTTTGAAATATAAATTTGTATACTTGGAATAATAAATATTTGACAAATGGAATATAGAAAATAAAAACAAACCAGTTTCAAGCTATACTTTAACATAAGTTACGAAGGTTATAATGACAGTGATACAAGATTTTATTCATATTTCTTTTTTCTAATGGCTTGTACATGTTCAAGATTTATGAGGAATTTTAGTTTCGAATATTTACATCCTAAATCTCATTTCATTGTTTTATAGATAATATAACTGTTGATTTACTACTGTTGTTTTCACATAAATTCTTAATAAATATGTTAATGAACATATCCCAGTTATACTGTGTTATACTGTACACATCAAATCAAATGTAATCCATATTTATTATACCTTATCTTTTTCTTTCTCTAAAACTTTATTTTTAGCTTGTAACTCTGCCTGAGTATCATCATAAATCTCCAACATGATAAAGTCATCATCCATGTTAGCTATGGCCTCTGTTGACAAAAACAAATATATCAGTACCACAAATAACAAGTCACTCAAGCATTAGATTTACATTATACAAAGATTATTAAATTGAAAGAGGATTGCACAAATATAATTAATATAAATAACATGTATCTGAGAAAATTAAAGTTACATATAAAACATAACCTAAATCATTCAAGTATGAAAGAAGGTCATAGTGGCTGAACTGTAGTTTATTGGAATGAAAGTAATGTTGCATATCACTGATATCAAATTAAAGTTTTATTGATAAATAGTCCTAGCTCAATATATAACCCAAGAAATGGACCAAACTACATGTATATGATACAAAAAAAAATTGAGACCAGACATTAAAGTGTGATATCTTAATAAACCTAATAAAAGAGTATATCTGTTCAAATAATTACCCATTAGGCGTTCCTTCCTTTCATCTGCAATCAACTGTCTATTTTTTCTTCTTTCTTTCATTTCTGCATTATCACTCTGTTCACCTCCTACCATCTGTCTTTCCAACTCTTGTAATCTGCAGTAATTAGATATATATATTATTATGATTAAAATAGCTCATCAACTAAAGTGTTAATAGAATAGCATTGTAACATTCCTAGCCAACCATCCTTCCAATACAAACATTTCTTAAAACACATTACCCCCGGTATATCCATTCTTGAATAATGTTTTTCTATAGCTATATAAGTATGCAGGACTGCTTGTGATGATCTACTACATTAATGTTAACAATTCCTCACTTAATCATGTTAATCTCACTCCTGTTTTTTGTATGCAATTGAATATCCCATTAAAGTTACAGAGTAAGTATCTTTTCACCACTTTGAAACCTCTTATTGTCTCTGTTTTTGTTGTCACTTCATATCCATTTCAGTTGGAGAGAAAATATGGTTCATCAGACCCGCATCATCTTTTAATTTTAAGACTGTTATACCCTTATCATTCCTTACCTTTTTAAAGCCTCTTCCTGTTGGTTTTTAAGTTGGTCCTGCATGTTTGTTTGAGTAGGAGAAGAACTAGGTGCCACCAGACCTTCATCATGTTCTAACATGGGTACACCATCTATCATGACAGCAGTAACTTCCTCCTCCTCTCCTCCAGGCTCTATGTGCTGATTCTATAAACCAAAATATTGCATGTAACACAACAACACTAATAAAATATAGAGAATTAAAGTCGAAATAAATCTTAGTAATAGGCAATAGTCCATTTTCAAGGGGCCTCAGTATTCAAGTGCTCTAAGCAGTTCATCTACAGTAATCAAAAGCCTGTCAACACTAAGGTTGTAAATACCAACCCTCCCTGTGGTAGGTGCATTCGACTCTTATATTTATTGACCTGGAAGGCTAGTCTTCCTGCTAAAAGTGATGCTTCTCCCTGCAGGATTTCTGCTAATACCCAGTAGTCACATTTAGCAAAAAACATAAAATTGTGGTGAAAACATATCATTATTGACAAAAGTTATTGTGAACGAATTCTAACTGTTCAACATTATCCGTCTTGTTTATTTTTTGGTGCTTCTCTGACTTTTTCCCTTCTCACTCAACACTAGGCTTTTAAACCTTGAACTCGTTTCATGTTTTGATTTTGACAGAAAATCAATAATCTGCTGATTGCAACCCCTTTTTTTACCATAAACAAACATTTTATACACTAGCAGTCAAAACAATTGTCAGATTCCACACAATACACAATACAACTTCCATTTGCTTTACATAGGCAGGGTCTACAGTCCCATCAAGTCCTTTTTGTGATAAGCAACATGGCAATACACGAGATTCTTATTTTGGATTTTATGAATGAACTGCGCCGGTTGACCTGAGGTCATTCGGGAAAATGCGTCATGGGAAGTTGTGATGTGAAGATATTTGCTTTGTAACATCAAATTTTTCTGGGAAGTTGGAAGATCATGTATTAAAGAAAGATGGGGGAAAAAATGCCAAAACTCTGCATAAATTGAGAAATGACTTACAACGTATTGATTAAACTTACCATGGTCATAATTTTCATGGCTTCTGCATCTGAAAGAAATAAGATATTTTTTGTTTATAGATTTTCTTTGACAACTGTTTTTGGCAAGAAGTTTCTGAATAATTTCCAATTAATTACTTAAACATCATAGACATGCAATATAAAATCCCTAAGAAATTATGAGAAAAATTAATAAAATGCTTCGCTGGCCGCAGCTTGATACGACCGCAGAGGTCGAACCCTGAACAGTTGGGGCAAGTATGGACACAACATTCAAGCTTGATACAGCTCTGAATTTGGATTGTGATTAAATATTTGACACAGCATAGGTTTCTGACACAGAAAGAATGTGGTCTAAGAACTTTAATTTTTTTAATTTACCTATTATGGTCCAATGTCCAAAATCAAAATACATGGTTAGATTCAGCATATCAAAGAACCCTGATATATTCAATTTTTGTTGAAATCAAACAAAAGTTTAATTTTGGACCCCAACTTGGACCAACTTGAAAACTGGGCCCATAATCAAAAATCTAAACACATGTTTAGATTCAGCATATCAAAGTACCCCAAGAATTCAATTTTTGTTAAAATCAAACTAAGTTTAATTTTGGACCCTTTGGACCTTAATGAAGACCAATTTAAAAAACGGGACCCAAAATTAAAAATCTAAATACACAGTTAGATTTGGAATGTCAAAGAACCCCATTATTCAATTTTTGATGAAATCAAACAAAGTTTAATTTTGGACCCTTTTGACCTCAATATGAACCAATTTGATAGCGGGGCCCACAAATAAAAAATCTAAATAAATGGTAAGATTCAGCATATCAAAGAACCCCATATATTCAATTTTTGTTGGAATAAAAAAAAGTTTAATTTTGGACCCCAACTTGGACCAACTTAAAAACTGGGCCCATAATCAAAAATCTCAACACATGTTTAGATTCAGCATATCAAAGAACCCCAAGAATTCAATTTTTGTTAAAATCAAACTAAGTTTAATTTTGGACCCTTTGGACCTTAATGTAAACCAATTTGAAAACTGGACCCACAATTAAAAATCTAAATACACAGTTAGATTTGGCATATCAAAGAACCCCAATAATTCAATTTTTGATGAAATCAAACAAAGTTAAATTTTGGACCCTTTTGACCTCAATATGAACCAATTTGATAGCGGGGCCAACAAATAAAAAATCTAAATACATGGTTAGATTCAGCATATCAAAGAACCCTGATATATTCAATTTTTGTTGAAATCAAACAAAGTTTAATTTTGGACCCCAATTTGGACCAACTTGAAAACTGGGCCAAAAATCAAAAATCTAAATACATGTTTAGATTCAGCAGATCAAAGAACCCCATATATTCAATGTTTGTTAAAATCAAACAAAGTTTAATTTTGGACCCTTTGGACCTTAATGTAAACCAATTTGAAAACTGGACCCACAATAAAAAATCTAAATACACGGTTAGATTCGGCATAACAAATAAATAAATGTGGTCAAAGATTTTACAAATCTAATGCGCCATACTGTGCAATTAAAGATTACTTCTTAAAATTTTTCAATATTTGAAATTTGAAAAAAAAAAATATTTGAAGAATAGTTCTTTTTAATTTCTGAAATCTGAAATGAGAAAAAATTGACCCCCCACAATTTCTTTTTACCCCCCCCCCCCCCTTTTTTTTCCCCCAAAAAATTCTTTCCCTCAAGATATGGTCATAATCTCAATTCAAATTTCCAATGGAGCTTGCAACCATAATTACCCATTTAAATTTACCATAGTGCTAACTTAATCTATTTTATAATAGAATTTAAAATATAGTGTCAAATCTTTCATATGGATTTTTTTGTAAAAAAAAAAGATGCAACATTTGCAGATATTTTTACTGGTCTTCCTTTATGAATATGCATTTCTTTAAACATAATTTAAAAGCAGTGTAAGGGAAGTAACCAAAACGTTGTATTTGGATTACCTCCCTTACATTGTTTTAAATTATCTTAATTGTTCATTAACCATTACTTTATACATAATTTAAAAGCAGTGTAAGGGAGGTAATTTCAATGATGTATTTGATTTATCTCCCTTACACTGCTTTAAATTATGTTTTGTACTAAAGTATTTGTCCATTAACCAGGACAACCTTGTTTTTCCCCCTTTTTTGCCCCTAATTCCTAAACGGTTTGAGCCATAACCCCCCAAAGCAAATCCTAACCATCCCTTTGTGGTATGGAAACTTGTAGTATAATTTCAGAGAGATCCATACACCGTTCCACAGTTATTGTCTGGAAACTAAAAAATGCTTATTTTTGGCCCCTTTTTTGCCCCTAATTCCTTAACTGTTGGTACCATAACCCCCAAAATCAATCCCAACCTTCCTTTTGTGGTATTTAACCTTATGGTAAAATTTTAAAGAGATCCATTCACTTCAACTAAAGTTAGAGTGCGAAAACCCATGTGTCTTCGGATGACGATGACGACGCCAACATCATACCAATATACGACCGCAAAAAATTTTTGCGGTCGTATAAAAACTTATGTGCCAATGTATCCATCACTTAAAGAGGAAACTTAATAGCTATCTTTGTTTTATTGGAGTAAATATATCAAACATTTTATTCTGCAGAGAAATATATTCCATTTTGGCTCTACAATTTTCTTTAGACATTTTATTCTTAGGATAATTTGTCTGTGTTGTCTAGAAGTACATAAAATACAAGGACAACTATAATCTACTAACCTGGTCCAACAGGTAAGACCTGTCCCATCACAGAAGATGGTCGTTCCTCCCCTTCTTTCTCCACATACTCGGTCTTAACGATATATTCTGTATTCGTTGTATTCTTATAAACAATCTTAGTGCCCTGTGGAACCACAACAACTGAGCCATCTGGCTGTTTGACAGCTGTTTTCCCCTCTGGAACCTGTACAATTGTGCCATCTTCTTGTTTGACAGCAGTGACACCTGGGGGGATGACAAGAACTTTGCCGTCTGCTTGTTTAATAGTAGTTGTTCCATCTTTTGATGGTTGAATGACTTCTCCACTGATAACTTCGCCATTTGCTTGTGATGCTTTTCCTCCCCCTGGTTGCGTTCGTTCTGTTTCTAAATTTAAAAGTAAACATTTGGAAATATTTTTCTTCCATCTTTAAATACATGTACAACTAATAATGGAATATAATAATTATAGTGATAATTTCCTATGTTTTAAGTAATTTAACAGCATATCATTGTCAGGTTATTGTTATTTATCATAAATACTAATGTAGCAAAGAGTGAACTTTATTTCCTTAAAATAATTGTGTTTATTCTCTAAATTCAACTTGAGTAATTAAATCTCAAATAGATAAACATTCTGAAATAGTAGTATCAACATGATCAAAAGATCTGAACTTGGATGTAAAACTTAATTCCACACATCTAAAAAATATTTTGCCAATATAAAGTTGCAGAGCCATGGGAAAGCCATATAATAACACACTGTGAAACAGATTGTAAGAAGAAAGGTTGATGGAATAATTCCAACTTAAGAAATAGTCACACTTGTTTAAAGATTTTACAGAAGTACACTTCTCCTTCAAATTTCATATTCTTTCAGCAAACTATCACATTCAACCATAAACATGATCAAGATTTAAGTTTAAACAGATACACTTGGAAGAAAAAAACTGAAGATGATCTTTCTCGTTTCTTTTTTTTTTCAAATATGGTGGTAAACTGTATAGAAATATTTTTTTCAGACAAAAAAATGTCATGTAGATTTAACTAGCGGTAGGTATTTTTATGTAGAGAGAATCTTCTCCATCTTAAAGGTATTATGATGGTCTTCTCTATAACTAAGGAAAACTTTCATTTTATTGATAGAGTTTGCTAAAAGAATATTCAAACAAAACCAATTTTAGAAGAGCTGGTGATATTACATGTAAATGTGCAAGTGTAATGCTATGAAGTCAACTAGGGGCCAGTCCTTTATGGTAACAGATGTAAAATATCCAGTTGTAACTCTTCATGTGGAAATATGACCTTTCACCACACAAAAAAGAAACAAGCTTTAAAGAATTTCTCAAACACAAGCAAAACAGCCAAAGCAGAAGACTGTTAATATGCATATCTTGTCATCTTCAGGTGCCTATTAAACTATTGTCTACTTCTTGTAATTAATTTACTTCTTTGTAATTAATTTACTTCTTTGTAATTAATTCACTTCTTTGTAATTAATTTACTTCCTTGTTATTAATTTACTTCCCTGTTATTAATTTACTTCCTTGTTATTAATTTACTTCCTTGTTATTAATTTACTTCCCTGTTATTAATTTACTTCCTTGTTATTAATTTACTTCCTTGTTATTAATTTACATTGTTCTTTATTCTGTTATATTTTCATCACCAATTTTGTTCCCTACCTCTAAAGTCCATAAAATTTAGGTTTTAATTGCGTTTTTTTCAACAAAAAAAACATCAAACAAAACACTTTAAAATTGAAAGTATAATTAAATGTCCAGAGTTTAATAAAAAAAAAAAAATCATATCACGTTAACAGTCTTTTGTTACAATATTCCATTTCCTTGTTTTTAATCACTTTGTTAGCATGTATTGAACAAAGAGAGGAGTATTACATGCAAATCAAACTGGTCACCACAACCTCAAAAATATAACAAAAGGCAATATGAATGATGTGTATGTTTGTGTGTGTAAGAAATAATCATAGAACTGCTTCAGCCAAATAATAATCTAGCGAAAAATTGTGAAATTTTTAGCTTTCCAATTCTAACTGAAGTAGAAATAATGCAATAAATTAATTTGTGAACAAAAATTCAGCATTCAAAGAGGATATAAGCAATTCTATGTATTTCTGTGATATGAAGTTTTGATCACACCAGAGATAGAGAGAGAGAGAGAACGGCAGATTACACTTACCAAGGCTTTCCAGATCAGGGTGGGACAGAACTTAAACAAAAATAAATACCACCATTATATTGGTTATTCTTTAACTATAATTCATTCGGTCACAGATTTTACTTCATAAATTTCTATCTCACGATTTCTAATTTCATAAATTTCTAGTGTTGTGCTTTAAGAATATGGTTCAGTGTAAGATTATTGCTACTGTCCATGACATTAGAGATAACTTCTTTATTTTGGAGATAACTTCTTTATTGAGAATAAAAAGTGAAGAAAAAAACTTAGATATTGAGATAAAAAAGTCACCTATTTCCCTAATTTGGCTCAGTAACCTTAAATAATAACTACAACAGTTATCAATAGGAAATTTAACTCAACTTTAACTTTAAAATAGTATGAAAAGGACTGAAAAGTAGGTCACTTGATCTGACAAATGAACTTGGAAATGAGGCTCAACATTGTATGATGAAGAAAAGAGATCAGATCTTGGAAGGATGTTAGATTGACTTAAATACACCAAGTTATATGACAGTAAGTCACTACTATCTGACAAGTGAACTTAATGGTAAACATAAGTTAACTAATGTCAAAAGGTTTGTCTTGCTCCAAAATTGGCTCTTATGTAATTGAAACTGTTATGAAAGTGAAATTCAACTTCAGTGTGACATTAACTAAAATGTAGGTCACTTAGTGTCTAAGATCTGCAGTCAAGCATATAATGTAGGTCAGAGTGACCTTCTTGTTGTGTGATGCTACTAATACCTCTCTCATCTTCACTGAAACAAACTGAAAAAGTCTTCTGAAATAAATTTGCTTATGACGATTCTGAGAAAAGATCTATTTTGAAGTTCATTTAAAATTTGTTTGTTCAATCTTAATGTTGATTTACAATTGTAATTTCAGTGAACTTATCAATTACTGTAACAGCTTTTGGATACAGGTTTGAAGTATAGTTTTTTAATCATTTATCTGCTTATATATATGTATATGGTATTTTATTTATTTATGAATGTACTGAATTGACTAAAACTGTAACAATAACACGTACAGCAAAATGAATATTATTTCATTTAAGCACCTTTACGTTAAAATTTTCTCAAATTTTAATGTTGTGTGGGAGCAAATCTTGTAGATGTATCAACACACACAGTTTTAAGCTGGGAAGTGCAAAATTAGAAAATTTGTTGTGCAAAAGCAAAAAAAAAAAAAACAACAGTAAAGTCTTGTATATGTATTTCTCTTACTGTTATGATTTGCTGCTTTGTGGCTTATAAATTTAAATTCTATGAAAAGAAGCTTTATGCAAATATCAGTATAACGCAAAACACAAGCATGCAAATTTGTGATACAAGCTGGAACAAAGCCTTGTAATATTTTGTCTGGTTATAGTTGTTGACTTTTATTGTCTAACATCGGTTTCAAATATAATCTGGGTCATTAGTATTTCTTCAATAAAATAAATCTTGTAAGACCTGAGAATCACAATTGTGTGTCCAAATTGAACTATGATGTCCCAAATACCCATGACTGACATCCAACAGAGAAATCTTAAATATTTTCCCATTTGATCGTTACATGAAATAAAACATGGTAAATATCTTTTTAATGATTGCAAATTTGGATCTTTTAATAATAAAAGAATAACAGATAAAAAATTGTCTCCCTTTATAGATTCTGAAAACAAGTAAGCATAATTATGTATGTATGTATATATATATAATGTCAAACACTTGAGAAATGTGAAATAGTATCATGATTATAAAATACATCATAAATGGAAAGCCATATGGCAATGTTAGATCATCTTATATAATTTTCCATATCAATATGCCAAAAGAAAAATATGACTAAAATACATTTGTTACAACAATAAATATCAAATGATGATACTATTTCTAGAATAACCAAACTCCAAAAAGGGAAAGGGATAATTGTACAGGTGATGTGAGATATATGTTTGTCTGTGACTGGACGTAATACTTTAATACCAGACCATTCTCAGATCACCTGCTAAGGATTCAGTCTACAACCAATATTTCTGTTAACAAAAATCATTGAAGGTAAAGAAATATTGGCTGTTAACATTGTGCCTATTTTCTGCTCAATTCTGTTTCTGTACAAGAAAGAATATCTGAATGTGAAATGTAACTCTATTCTTAATTACCTCCTTTTAATACATTTTTAACAATTTTTTACATATTTAGTTCGAAATTCATTTACAAAACGAGTTTGTTTGACCTATTGGTAATTTTGATGGTCACCATGATTAAGTTTGACCTAATTTGTATTACCTTTAAAAACTGAATTAAATTAATGTTATCTATAAAATTTTTAGCATTATGATAAAATCATGACCAGAAATAACTGAATTTTGTATAATAACTAAGAATTGAACTGACAATTTTTTCCAAATAAGATAAAACCGGGGTGACTTATCTGAGAACTAATCCTTTATTTCTTGACAAGAATTGAGCAGTGTTTGTCCATGCAATGTGATAATTAAGGAGAATTTTAAACTCACTGTTTCCATCTTCATCTCGCCATTCTATCTCGCCTAAGACTACATGATATATATGTTGGTTATTATACAATTACTATATTAAAAGCTCTGAAGCATTATGAAAATACAGAGCAAAAAAAACTACTCAATCTCTAAAACGGATCGATAATGCTGAAAAGTATATCCTCAAGTGAAAAACAACATGAGTAAATATCATACAGCTTTGTGTCAAATTTCAGGAAGCTCTGATTCATAGTTCCTGAGAAAAAGTGACAAAAATTTCATAAATGGCAATTATGTGTAAAATATATAAGTATCCAGGTAAACAGGAAATTGATGAGAGTTGCACGTGGCATGCATCTTATGAAGGTGAATACCAAATATCACGAAGACTGATTCATTGTTCCTGAAATCGTGCTATGAAAATTTCCTGGAATGACCAACACACAGAAGAATGGACAGAGGTTAACCAGTATGCCCCTCACTTGAAGCAGGGACAAAATTACAGAAACCTGTCCCTTGAATATAAAATTTGCTTATAAGTTTTAATTTATAAAAGAATAAATGCAAGAAATGTCACAACATCTCAGGGCTGTTCCATTAAAACATAAATGGGACTAAGGGAATGCAACTTGAATTTACCACTATAGGTGGTTGATGAAATATTATGTTGTACACATTTAAAATGTCTATAAAGTTGCCTCTATGGGTGGTAACGTTATTTCAAAGTGCCTTCCCTTGGTATCAGAAGTAAACTTTCTTTCCACTATCAGAGGACCTTATAACAAGTTGTTGTAAATTATATGCAGTACACATCCATTATTTTAGAGATTAAGTACTAAGTCTAATAATAATGACTGCAGCTACTGCACTGCTCTACCCTTTTAATTAACTACTTCAGTAATATAATTAATTTGTGCAACATAGAAATGCTTTCATATTTTTTTAAACATTACAATACATGCAATTTTGTGATATATAGAAAGATAAATTAAAATGTAAATTGTAATGATTTGCTGTATGTCTCTTTCAATGAAACTTGACAATTGGATGAGTGTAAAAACTTCACAAAACATTGGATTGTTTTTCAATTGATTTCATTGATATAATATAAAACCATAAATATTTAATGTGTTGAAAAGGAATAGAAACAAAATCTATACCAAACAGTCGATATATAATCAAATTATCAAAAATCAATGAAAAAAGTTCCTATCATAAACTTTTAGGATTTCAACGACTCATTTCACAAAAAATCTTACGTTTAAAATTGATCGTCAGTTGTACTGATTGTGTAAGACTTACATATATTTTTTATATTTGAGATTTTTTGTGAAAAGACTCTCAGATGTTTAAATAAGAGCAAGTCTCTAAAAATTTCAACATAAACAAGATAATCAATCTGTAAAACATTGAATTTCAAGATCAGGGCTGAAAATTTGGAAATTTCATGGCTCAAGTTTGAGGCAAGGAATCCAGAAATCTAAAGACTTACTTAAAAGAGCTGGATTTGGAATCTCATAATTAGGACTGGAGTTTTTGGATCTTAAGAAAAGAGAAGATTTTGGATTCTAAAGACAGAGGCTGAAAATTTGGAAATTTCAAGATTTATGCTGTACTTTTTAAGAATCTCAAGATATGGGATGATGATTTGGGAATCTCAAGATAAGGGCTGATGATTTCAGTTATGGAACATGAGAAAACCAAGATGTAATGAAGAATATGTGATATTGAACAACAATATAATTATCTAAAATACACTTTAAAAATAAACAAGCATATCTACATTTAAGTAGCACATCACAATTTTCAAATCACAAAACATGCATTATAAAAAATAAAATTGGCATTTATGTTTCGTTATTTGCCAAAACTAAACTATTGATTTAGTTAAGATATTAAAAAATAAAGCTCTTTATAGGACTAAATTATCTCTATGCTTCTAGCTTTAACATTGTCTATTTTATAAATTTTTCATATGACTTATATATTTAAAATTCAGAATTTGTAACATTTAAGTTTTAAATGTGGACTATCAAAACTTAATTTTTAACATAGATATCCTAAAGGTAAACAAATATATTAAAAAATATAATGTACCACTCTTAACTCAAACACTATAACAAGAGACAAAATGCAAACCAATTATTTCACCAATTCAATATTCCCAATTAATTTCATCATAATTTTCTTACCAAGAATTCTCCTCATTTACATCATTGTTATAACCAATGAACTACATGGACTAATCAAATGATTTTTTCCTCAATTAATGGAGAAAATAGGAGGATTGACTATACACCAAATAAGTTTTATCCTGCCTCATTTATATGCCTGTCCCAAATTAGAATCTAATCAGTGGTTCGCAACTCTCTCTCTTTTGCCAGTTGAGTTCACTCACATCTTTTCCAAACTCAAAATTAAAATTACTTAAGAATAAGTTTGTCATGATGGCTTGAGTTGTTGGGTTGTTGATATCAAACAATCATTTTCTTGAATATGACATAGAATTAAATATTTTCCAGCCCCTTCAATATTTACTGGATAGTCTAGTCTCACAACTGCAAATAATTACCTTTCACAAGAACACTGACACTAGAATAGGGCAATCGTGCGACCACACTAACCTCCCCTATCCCCCTTTTCGGCCTTCTGTCAATGTTAGGCCTATTAGTTTAGTATCAGAATATAAGAGTATATGGGCATATCTCTGGAACCATAAAATAATCCTTAAAATAATAACATAAGTCCAATGTTTTTTTTTTATCAGATAAACCATATTCAACATAAAACTCCCCATATTTTACAGTTGTCCACAAATGCCTCAAATGTTACAATTCTTTTTCACAAATATATAGTATGAAAAGAGATTAACTGACTAATTCTATACTATATGGATAAGTGTAATGTCCATTACCTGCAGCAGTAGGTGGAAGGTCAGCAATCTGTCCATCAACATTAGACAATTTGTTGTCATAGAAAGCCCGGAGTCTCACCATATCATTCTGTATTTTATTCTTTGAAACTTTCTCATTCTCATATTCTGTTTTCATCTCTTCAAGTCTTGCATCATATTCCTAAATGAATAAAAAATTGTTTATTCTTTGTATGTTAAAAAATTTTCCCACTGCTCACAATTATTTCATTTAAGAAATAATTCTTCATGCCATGCTCTATGCTAATGGGTAGACATTATATTTGTGAATATCTTGAGTGTTGACAAACATAATGCCTACCCATGTTAAAATGAGCATAGAGCATGGCATGATAGAATTATTTCCATTCTAATAGGAAAAGTTAGAACTTTTGATCTTCGAAGCAGATCTATCATACCCATTCGAAAGGCAGTCATTTTGATGCAATTTCAATTGTGACGTCAATCACGTGCAGCCCATGTTCTATTGGAATTAGAACATGGCTTTGTTTTCAAAAGCAAAAGAGGACATCATATTAGAATATCTGTTATTGCCTATGATCTTTGGTTGATAGCTGTCTAATTGGTGATTGCATAAATTAATACTGTTAATTCAAAAATAATTGCATGCATTTATCATTGCGATTTTTGAAGATTATACAAAAATGCGAAATTAATCATAGTGATTTCAGGGAACTCTGCATTCAGATATACATGTATGTATAAGATATCAGAATGCAAGTTCTTATCATTGCGATACTCACCTAGTTGCATTATTTACATTAATAGAAACCTCACAATAATTCTGAATTTACAGTACATGGTCATTGTAAATGTCTATTGTTTGAAAGCTTTTTTTTTCTCACTGGATGTCAGAATACCAAACTTTCTTCAAATGTTTTTCTATGAACAAAATGAGATGTAGGGCATGTATCTGTTAGACAACAATCTGAGATGTAGGGCATGTATCTGTTAGACAACAATCTGAGATGTAGGGCATGTATCTGTTAGACAACAATCTAACACAATTTCCCTACCTCTCTAATTCTTTCTTTCTCCTCCTCCAAATCCTGTCTATTAAGTCCTTGCTGTTTAGAACCTGAAATAATGAAACACTAAAGAAACATTGCTCCAGGGACAGCAACATGTATAAACAAGGGACTTAACTCCACAAGATGTTGCATGTAGTCTCTTGTTAAGTATACCCCTACTTATTATTAGACATTGACAAAAACTTCAATGCTCAGTCAGTATAATTAAAATTCAAAGAATCATTTAACAGGAAATGACTGCCCTGCAGATCTGGACTTTATTACGCATTAAAATTCTACATTATAAAGTGCAGGGGCAAATAGTTCCTTAATTCAGAAGCTAATTAATATGTAATGAAAATCTCCACCCTCAGTGGGTATAATAAATTTCAAGGTATTGACAAACAGGAAGTAGTTGTTCAGCAGATCTTAAAATCGCACTACAACACAGCAATATAAAGTTCAAGAGCAATTTTCAAATCATATCTTAATACAGAAGCTGAGTGATAAAATTAAGCTGCGTAACAAATATGAATTATGTTAAAATTATTCTGAATTACCCAGAAAACTTAACAACAATGTCATCAGATAGTGACGACAAAGAATGAGGGTCAGCTTAATTTTCAAAAGCTTTTCTAATTTCATTTTCAGAATTGTGCTTCAAATTAAACTTAAATAATAAACAAACAGATGCTAATAATTTCTTTTGTGCATTTCTTTTTATTAAGTGCAATGTTAAAATACAAAAGAATCAGGGTCCATTGATCAATTATATCAATTATCTGGTTTTGAAACATGTTAACAGGTTTTGTATTACAATCAAATCCTCAGTGTATTACTTCAACTTTGAACTTTAAGACTGAAGAATAAAATTATTTTTTTCACAAATATTGACCATCGATATAGGAATCATTAAACAGTCTTTAATGATAGTATTAACTACTGTGGATTTGTTTATTTCGTGGTACTAATTTTCGTGGATTCAAGAAAAATTGCATTTTCATGGATATTTGATTTTGTGGTTTTTGTCAATGTTTGCATACAAGCCTCTAGAAAAATTGCTAATGTGTATTTCGTTGGAACATTTAATGTTTGGGTGCATCTGTACCCATGAAATCCAGGTTAATTGGTAACCCATAAATAGTACAGAATCCACAGTATCTAGAACACAGCAGAGAAATATAAAACTAAACAAAAAGAAAGTTTCTTTAATAACTCCTAGGTAAGGTACTTAAAAGTTTCTCAATAAAAATTATTGAAAGTTAAAAGAAATAATGTTTTAGTTATACAATTAAATTGATCATAACTTCTTGTAAAGTAGTGCATGAAAAGTCATACGGCATGTGATTCAAAAATAGGACATGCACACACAAGTTTGAATTTCAAGATAATGAAATGTATGGACATAAATATTGGACACCTACAATTTTTGGCTACATATTTCCTTAATAACACATTTGAAAAAATATCTTAGAGGCTTTTGTGGTCGGATTTTTACAAACCAGGTCTTGGAAGACGAAGAATAGTCTTTAAGTTCAACATTTATTTGGTCATAATTTTGTTTTCAATTGATTTTGTTTTCCCCTCATGTTAACACCCATGATAATTAGTCACACTATCATTTTAGTTGAAATAAAGCAAATTTCCTTACAAAAAAAATTACACTTCAGCTTAAATCATCAGAATAGGAAAACTCTTCATAACAAAGTTATGACATGATATAAAAAAAATAAACCTAAGACAATAGCTCCTAGTGATTCCAAGTTGATAAAAATCCAGCCAGAAATCATCCTACTACAATATTTTGGTAAAAAATGTGGTTCTTATGAAGTATGTAGTGAAAATGACAAGTGATAAATACTTATGTCAATGCACTGTACATTGTATGTTAATTTGTGCATGAAGATCAGAATTGTTTTCTATGAGGAACTTACCACCGTCATCATCATCGTCATCATTCATATCTGGTTTCAATGAAAAGTTTACACATTTTTCAATTTAAGCATTATCACAGTGAATAACTGGTTAAATTCATACAACTTAAGAATAAAATTGAGAATGGAAAGAAGTTCGCTTTTACTATCCAAGCTTATAATACTTGTGACAACATTCGTGACATTATAATGCAGAAATTTCAAGATTTTTAACCAATCTATATTTCAAGATAATAATTTCATGTGAAAATATTGCCACTATCCTATTTTCATAACTTATTTGAAATTAAAGGAGGATGCATGAATATGTTCTTATGTAGCTGACTCTAATGAGAGCCACCTTGTTTTAACTCAGTTACTATTACAGGGTTAAAAATACCAAAGACCTTTGAAAACTTTGGAATACTTTCAAAAAAATTTAATGTTGTAATAGCATCTTTAAATCTATAAATAAAACATAAAAAGTTCATATTAGATTGCTCAACCTAAATTTAATATATTTAAACTCTGGAAAATTCCTACATCTTTCAACAGAAAGGGCTACAGGCATGATATACTAACCAATTCTGTTAAAATAGTTCATTCTTCCAATGGTCTGATAATGTTAAATACTTACTGGCCTCTCACAAACACTGCTGATATCAATTTAATTTTATGAGGGAAAACATGTTAGCAGTGTTGTTTCTAATTTTAGTCTTTACTATCTTTATTGAAACTATCAGACAAACTTTGATCTAAAGTACTGGAATCTTCCCTTTGAACATAATCAATCTGAAGAGCTCTGATTGTACTTTTCCCACTAAAAATTGCTTATCTGAAGAGCTTTGATTGTACTTTTCCCACAAAAATAGCTTACCTAAAGAGCTTTGATTGTACCTTCCCACTGAAATAGCTTACCTGATGAGGTTGGATCTGCAGCCTGTACAGGTATCTTTCCAGCTAACATAGCTTTTAGCTTCTCGATTTCTTCCTGATATTGTCTTAACAAAGCGTCTTTAGGATCTTCATTAATCTTGGGTTTGTTTGTAATATTCTTGGCACGATTGGCATATCTCAATGTACTCAACGTTTCATCATAGTTATTATCAGCTGGAGACAGACAGGCTATCATTAGAGTTTTTGTGTTACCTCCGAGAGAGTCTTGTAACAAACGAGTCAGTTTTGAGTCTCTGTAGGGTATGTGTTTAGATTTTCCATCAACGAGTGCAGAAATGACATTACCAAGGGCTGACAATGACAAATTAATCTTGGTTGCTTCTTTCAATCTGGCACCAGTAGCTCCTGAAAAAGAGTAAATTTAGAATGTAAAGTACATTACAAACAAGAAATGGAAACATTTACCTACAAAACCCTTAAGTCTTGACAAATTAAACAGACTTTTACAAAACCCTTAAGTCTTGACAAATTTAACAGACTTTTTAAAGTTTTTGAACAAATGGTTCTCTAATTAAGAAAATTTAAATGAATCAAACATTTCTCTTTGATAATGCAAAGTATGTTTACTATTTAGTATAGTTTCTTGTTAGGCATTATGTCATTACATCCAGTTTATAGACCAGTTTAGAGTTCTTTTTTTTATAAATGAGTACGCCTAGGTCAATTGGCGTAAATGACATCACTGAATTCATACTCATGTAGTAACATAAGCATTGTGACATCATTTCAAATTTAAGAACCTTTGTGAGCACACTCACATACCCAACATCCCCATATTGTCACTGGGCTAACAAAATCTTACCAGATTCCTAGGTTCAAAGACTCATAACTCCTTCAAAATTCAACTGATAAGAATTTCTTGTGGATATCATACCTGCCAACTTTTCAAAATGCCCATGGGGGTTTTACGTGCAAGATGGCTCTTATAGTCCTACAAAATCTTTAAGGGGGCCTTCTAATATATTTTAATGTTGTTTTTTGCCTTCTTCATACTTTTACAAGCCTATAGCCATTGTAAATTTAACTGTTTTGTTTAAAAGTATGGACAAAATTGCTCTTTCAAAATTTCCATTTGTGAGCCTTCATGGGGGAAATCCCCCGCAAATAGTGACAGTTGGCAGGTATGGGATATCCACATCTACATATTATGTCCTCATTAATTACAAAGTTTCATGAAATTCTGTAATGTGGTTTCAGCAGAGATTCCCTGACAAACTGTTTCAGTAGTTTATTTAGGTCAACATTCTAATTTCAAAGGGGATTAACCTCAAGAAAAAACATAAAATCACAATTTTCTGTCGATATGCACATCTGCATAATATGTCCTTATTATCTATAAAGTTTCAAGAAAATCTGTTGTGTGGTTTCAGAGGAGTTGCGCTGACTAACTGTTGTAATAGTATATAGCATGGCGAAAATTATAATTTCAAAGGGCATAACTCCTAGAAAGAAATTGAATCAAAATTTCCTGTCGATATGCACATCTACATAGTATACATGTCCTTATTATCAATAAAGTTTCGTGAAATTCTGTCGTGTGGTTTCAGAGGAGTTACGATGACAAAATGTTGTAGTAGTATATTTAGGCAAAACTTTTAAGTTCAAAGGGGCATAACTCCTAGAAAAAAAATTGAATCATAATTTTCTGTCAATATGCACATCTATATAGTATGTCCTTATTATCTACAAAGTTTCTTGAAATTCTGTTGTGTGTAATTTCAGAGGAGTTGTGATGACAAGAACAGAACTGATGGACAGACAAACCGATGGACGGGACAAAAACATTTACACCCTACGCAACTCTGTTGCGTGGGGTATAAGGTATAATTATATTCAAGGTGATGCAACAAAAAAGACAAATCTGCTTACCTGTTTTTGCCTGTCTTTCACTACCAGCCACTTACCTGTTTTTGCCTGTCTTTCACTACCAGCCACTTACCTGTTTTGCCTGACACTTACCTGTTTTTGCCTGTCTTTCACTACCAGCCACTTACCTGTTTTTGCCTGTCTTTCACTACCAGCCACTTACCTGTTTTTGCCTGTCTTTCACTACCAGCCACTTACCTGTCTTTGCCTGTCTTTCACTACCAGCCACTTACCTGTTTTTGCCTGTCTTTCACTACCAGCCACTTACCTGTTTTTGCCTGTCTTTCACTACCAGCCAAATCTACTAAGTTGAGTTTTCCTGCTCTGATATGATCTTCACCTTCCTCGTCCTGTGTGCTCATTTCTAGCATGACACTAAATATAGAGTGACTTCGTGATGAATCAGCGTTCATCAATGTGGCCCCTGTTGCTCTGTTTTTCCAACCTCTTTCCATAATTTTTTCACAGTCTGCTACATTGTGTACTGGGTGCATTGTTAATCCTGGAAAAGAAAATTTAATTTTCATCATTCAATGTCACAGGATAATCTGAAACCAATCAACTAGAGTGTGGCCTACTTGCTATAACCCTAATTTAGTAGATTGTCACTAACATAATTCCACTTTCATCCTGTTAAATATCTTTAAAAGTTAACAAAATGATGTTATGATATGACTACTTATAGAATAACTAATCGAAGAATTCAAATAGAGAAAAATATTCAACGAGTGACCGAACAACACATTAATTCACGAATGCGCGTAGCACATGAGTTAATTATCAGTGTTGTTCGGTCACGAGTTGAATATTTTTCAATATTTAAATTCTTTGATTAGTTATTCTTTTTATTACATTGGCAAATGGCTTTTTTTAATGAAATTAATGTAGAAAATGTAAGGAACTATATCTTTTTTATACGCATTCACAATTTGTTTTGATCCGAAGTTATCGACGTCTTGACAACGCCTATTGTTGTATGACGTCAGAGAGTGAAATAACCACGTTTATTTCACATGTGAAATTATCAGTTTTTATTTGACTGGGAAATCAATGTAATTCATTGCAACCAATGTAATAAATATCTTTAAAAGTTAACAAAACGATGTTATGATATGACTACACATTATTTACCATTGACATAAACTCCTTTATCTGGATGTTCATGTAAGTCTAACTTGGCTTTTACATCTTTACTCAATAAATCTCTTATTTCTTCATTGTAGATTTCACAGTAGGATGCATGTAGCAGAAACTTTGTACCCTCTATTACCGAAACTGTTTCAAATATATGGTCAAAAGTTCTGAAAAAATAAATAAACATGTATGAACAAAAGCTATGGGAAAAAAGATAAAGTAAGAGGCTTTTGAAAATAAAAACAGAACTGCATTGGTTAAACAATGACTAGCATGCTTACATTAGGTGAAAAAGGTCATCTGAAATGTTATACTCAGCTCACTGGGAAATGAATTTGATTTAACACATATCAAACCAAATAAAATATTATCAGAATAATAAAAGAAAGCCAACTAGTACAGAATGTTTGTCTGTGTTTCATATTGATTTTGAATTTATCAGTTGTGACCTTAAATCTTTACAATTACCATATTTACCTTGGTATAACACCTCTTTGCGTCGGAGGATCAACTATGCCCTGCATAGTAAATGATTTACCACAACCTGTCTGACCATAGGCAAAAATTGTACCATTATATCCTTCACATACACCCTGAAACAAATAACTTTAGTTTATACTAAATCTGATTAAGTTAAGAAATAATGTACAGATTTCAAAAATGTACAAATCTTATTAATTTGTCTACAACAGAATGTATTAGGTGTAGGGACAGCTGCTAGCATCATAGTTATAACCAGGTTGGGATGTTATCATTGTTTGTGCTGCTGACATTGTTGGTATCCATAAAAAACAACAAAATTAAAAGTTGGAAATAAGAACATGGTTTCTCGTTTTTAATATAGATTAGACCGTTGGTTTTCCTGTTTCAATTGTTTTACACTAGTCATTTTGGGGCCCTTTATAGCTTGCTGTTTGTTGTGAGCCACAGCTCCGTTTTGAAGGCCGTACTTTGACCTATAATTGTTAACTTTTTATACATTGTGACTTGGATGGAGAGTTGTCTCATTGGCACTCATACCACATCTTATTTATATGGGTTTGAAAATGATTGCATTAAGTATAATCTGGTAGATCTATGCTTACAATTTCACAAAAATGACATACATAATTCCTTGCTACTGTTTGCATGAAGTTAGAACACAAGTGTTAGACAATAATATGCAGTATGTTTACAGTTATCTAATGACATTAATTAGGGGATTTTTACCACATATTAAAGGAGCACTAGCTGTCAAATTCATGTTCACCGATTCGACTCAAATTCTCATATTTGATTTATAACAATGTAAAACTTTTATCCAAACTATTAAAAGTCTAAAACAAACAATTTACAGGACATGGACTCGAAAATATGTACACAAATACATAGACTAAGGAATAGTACCTTTATGTAAACTATGTCTTCATTTTACTGTAAAATCTCTTATAAAGATCATGAAAGACTTCAGTATGAGTAACTATCATCAAAGTAGCTGCCAGTGCTGTTCCTTTGGATAAACATTTAAGGGGAACATCTACTTTACACTAATATAGAACAATAAAACATCAAACCAATACTTTTTCTTTCTTGTTTATTTTTTAAGGCAATCTTCTTCTTATCAGATGTTCAAAGATCTAGCCAAAGAATACTGATAGCAACATAAATCAATCATTTCATAACAAAGTACTATTTAGTACTTAAATTTCAGCTGTGTAGAGTGTGATCAGAGAAGATAGACTTCAAATCTTGCATTTAATTGAATGTTTCCCTTCGTACAATTGTAAAATACAAATTTTATTACGAATAAAAGTGAAGATCTTACCTCTACTAATGGGTAGGCTATTTCATTGTAAATATTCTCTGTTACTGAATCTACAAAGTAGGAACCATCAAAGGTGAACATTTTAGGAGGAGCTTTAGGATCTCCAGGATTTTTTATTGTACATTGTCCCCTTTTTGACTCCATAGAGAGGCATGTTTTACACTTCAGATTCTTTTCCCTTTCATTCATGGGACGACATCTTACAATGACCTTTACACACTCTCCTTCACTCATCTTTCTGAAATTTGAAAATGCTCAAAATTAATATATATATACATGTATTAAAATTTATATCTGTCTTTCTTGATTGAAAATAACATGCTTCTTTTTTAAACCTTTAAATCAATTATATAGTCAAAACTCTCCTTTAAAACGTCTTCTGAGTTTGGCTTCTAGACGATCTGAGTACTTTGTCTTTATAGACATTCCAAGTTAAATTATTTACTGTCCAAGTTGTCTGTTTATGTCAGGTCAGCAGAGTCTTTCTACTTCTACTTTGTAGTGACCACCTTCAACACTTTGAAATTTATGTCACTTGTACTGCCCATTGCTTTTTTGAGACGTATATACAGTGAAAAATTTAACATTTTTTATAATTAAAAACAAAAATTGATAATAATATTTTTACATAGTGGTAGTGCATATTTTTATTTTATATATTTTTAATATTAAGATAAAACTATTTACACATTATGAATTTACTGACTGTAGGTGTAGGTTGAGATGGCTGTTTTGAACGACTCTATAGAGTCGCTCATAACAATACTCAGAGGAAGGCTGTTCCAGTTTTTAATTGTTCATGGAAAAAATGATTGTTGGCGTATTTGTGTTCTGCAGGATGGAATTTGGTATGAGAGTGCGTGCATGTTCCGGGACTGTCTGAGCGGTTGTATTAGTCTGTCTATTTTTGTGATTGCGATTAGATGGTATGTGATTTTGTAAAACATGACAAGGCATGCATCTGTTCTTCTGTGTGCGAGGTCTCTCCATTTTAAGTGATATATCATGTCACTAACGCTTGACGTGTTTCTGTGTCGGTTAGTGACAAACCTAGCAGCCCTTCTTTGCACTTTTTCTAGTTTGTTTATATCCTCAGTAAAGTAAGGATCCCATACTGAACAGGCATACTCTAGTGATGGTCTGACTAAAGATTTATATGCTTGTTCCTTTAATGAGGTGGAACTGATGTTAAGATTCCTTCTTAGAAAACCTAGTGTACTGTTAGCCTTATTACAGATGGTGTTTATGTGACTGTGCCATTTTAGGTCTGATTGTATTGTCACGCCTAGGTATTTTGCCTTGTCAACATGTTCAAGAACGTGGCCATGTAGAGTGTAATTGAAAGTGAATGGATTTTTATTTCAACAAATGGAAGTTTTTAACGACTTTGACTGGATATACATCCCTCGCACGGTCGGCTCGGTGCCCGAAGGCGTTTGGTGAGCGTTTAAATAATTTTGTGCCATCAGTCAGGAACAGGTGGAGGACGCTATTTTGGTAGGCCGCCATCTTGGTTTTGTGAGTTGTTTTGGTTTTTCTTTTGTTGACTATTTTGATGTTATGTCTTCACAACAGCTGCTTTCAGGGCCAGATTGGTCAGCTTGGCAGCCCGCCAACCTTGATGATGGAGTACTGGTAGATGAGTCTCGGACGTAGTAATAACGATGACAGGAAGCATTATCAGGACCAAAGTCGTGAGACAGTGAAATGGTGGTCCATCATCTAACACCTAGGATACAGCCCTCGGACGTCACTCGGCATACCACTCCCCCATCCATAATGGGTTTTGGAGTGTATGTTGATGCGGGAATTAGCCTTACGCGGATTATAGCCTACCGTAGTCTGTATAGCGTTGGATTGGTTTCTGTCATCGAAAGTAGTAAGTCGTTGATCCATCTAACAGTAAACCCTCATCGAAGATAGCGGGTAAAGGAGAGCTGACCCAGCACGTCCATTCAGTTGTAATGACTGAGACGTGACTGAATGGATTGAATGTGATTTCGACTGATGGACATAACATTACACTTGTCAGGATGAAAAGCCATTTTCCATGTATGTTCCCAGATGCCTAGTGTGTTTAGATCTTTTTGTAGGGTTTCGCAATCGCTGTTAGATTTTATAACCAGGTAAGCAATAGTGACGCTGCAAATAGGCGTATGGTGGACTTTAACCCAACTGGTATATCATTAATATAAAATAAGAACAGACTTGGGCCAAGAACAGATCCTTGAGGCACTCCTGACTTCACAGGGACATAGCCTGAAGTCTCACCCTCTAGGTTAACTGCTTGGGTATGACATGATAAAAAGCCCTGTATCCATGCATTTGTTTTCCCCTGTATCCCATAGTAATTTAGTTTGTGTGTTAATAAGTTATGACTGACTTTATCAAAAGCTTTAGAAAAGTCCATTATAAGTACATCTGTTTGTTTTGAAGTTTCAATATTTTTAGTGACATCATCTATAAATTCCAAAAACTGAGTTTCACAAGATCTACTTTTTCTAGTTAAAAGGCCAATTAAAATTAATTCATAGATTTTCATCCCCGCCCGCCCCTCTGAAATCGTTCCGCCCCAATTTTTTTTATTTTGAAAAATTTACGATTTCCGGATTTTGTTCATTTTCGTTACCGGTAACTGTCGATAATTTCGTTTCATTAATAACTTTCTGTTTCAAATTTTGGTTTTTGCATTTCTTTTTATGTTTGATTCGTTATACATGTATATACATGATAGAACCTTATTATTACACTTGCATATATGAAGAACACGTCACAAGAGCGTTTCATATCTAATAAAAAATAAAATCCTCCCATCCGCCCGATTTTTTTCAAAAATTTAGATGAAAATCTACTAATTAAATTTACTTGGCCAAATGGCATAAATTTAAAGAAAATGAAACAGCTTCTTCCAAAATTCCCATATTTTATTACGAGTTTCCCAACATTTAGTCTACTACTAGCCTAGAAAACTGTCAATTTTTCAAAGTTTTCATAGCCTAGTAACTTCTCAGTAAATCACATGTCATCACAGGCTATTCCTTGGGGATCTCAACATCATTTGTACCCCCAAATGCAAGAGGTCATGTTTTAATTTAAGACGGGATGTCAAATTGATTTCTTGTCATAACATAATATAAATATGAAACAGGAAGCGCTTTCAAGGTAAAAATTAACAATAAACTTCAATATTCCTACAATTTCTTGAAAATGTTTCCTTGGAAACTATGTAAACTACCCAGTTCAACGTTGCAATTTACATTATTTACCTAAAATAAATGCCGAATCAACTATAGGAGGTGAAGCTGTATTGAAATTAAATACTATAAAATTCTGTAATTCGAAAGTTAAACTACGCAGAGCAATATAAAGACATTTTAACAAAATTTCATTGGAATAACTTCTTCCTCTTCAGAAATATTTTTGCAATGCATGACGGGAAACGACGATAAAATTTTAGAAACGATTCGAGTTTTTGAATTTTATTTTTAATGTTTATAGACATTTTATTTGTTGTTATTGAATTCAAAGGATAACTGCTGTATCATATATTTTTTACAATTGAATGTCAATTTATAACTAAACGTGAAAACATGAGACCAACAAACATGGCTGACAAGAAAAAAGAGGAACCGGTGGCACCGGAGAAAAAGGATGAAAAGAAAGACAAAAAAGGCGATAAAGAACAAGAACTGGTACGAGAGTTTAAATAATAAACTAAATAAATCGGAAATGCAGTTTATGACATGAATCAATCATTGAAATAGCATTAAATTAATCGATATAAACCACAGGGACGTCGAAATTTCCAAAACTGCATTGTCATAAACTTTTGTGTACCAAACATGTGCATCGCTGTCGGCTAATGTGATGCATCAAAGGCTTTGAGTTATTATGAGTAATGATTGTTTTTTTAGGCTTCTAATGTTTTTTTCAGAGTAAAATCTGGATAGTTATTTCAAATTAATCAAATTGTACTGTAGAATGTGACCCTCCCCCTTTAATATGCACAGTTAGATAAAATAATATGTAATCAACACTTAGAGCTTTATTCGGTATATAGATTGTATAAATATCTTGTTTTTCTCTGAATCCATTCTTGGACTTGACCAGAAGTATGCTGTTTGCTATATTCCAATGAACCACTTGGTTTTCATTAATTTGTCATGTCTCACTAATTTGCAACAAGAAACATCATGAAGCAACAGTGACAAGTAGTCCAAATATAATGTGTGGTTGCTGTTTCCGGACTGACCATATTTTTTAGGCACTGGCTACGGTTACATGGAAATGTAACAATAATAAAAATATTATTGTTACATTGGAGACTAAATGCCGGAATGCATGGTTGGGTAAGGACCTGATTAATTACGAATGTAATAATTATTGAGGCTACGGTTACATTGCATTATTGTTACATGAAAAACAGCAATGTACGATGGGATTAGTAATATGTACTAAATAATAAAAGTTGAAGACATTTATTTTATATTTACAATACATACAATTATTACATACAATTTCTTTTATTTTTTATTTACAATGACATTTTCTACATATCCAGTAAGTGGTTTTTGGAGTATGTTTAAGTCCGATTCATCATCTTGGGATGTGTTTCCATTCCGGCGTAGCTGTTGACGAGGTGCTAGGTATGTGATACGGACGTTCACAATGCGGCATCACTGGTGTGCGATGGCTGCTTGGGAGTGGTTTCATCAGAAATGTGTCAGACTTAAACATGCTCATAAAACCACTTACTGGGTATGTAGAAAATGTCATTGTAAATAAAAAATTAAAGAAATTGTATGTAATAATTGTATGTATTGTAAATATAAAATAAATGTCTTCAACTTTTATTATTTAGTATATATTACTAGTCCCATCGTACATTGCTGTTTTTCATGTAACAATAACGCAATGTAACCGTAGCCAGTGCCTATTTTTTAACCTTCTGACCCTAGCACTTTTATTCCCTTTCTGATAAAAAATGAACAGTTAGAAATAGCGACTGACTCTACTTTCAACCCCGTTGTATACTGAAACAGAAAGGTGCAGAAGTATAATTAATAAAACCATGGTTGAAATGATCCCTTAATTAATTTTTTACATCAATAGCAGTATAAACTGTCTATTTCCTTCCTAGTTGTGTGTTGAAGATTATTGCCTAAGTGCTCATGTATATTTCAAACGACATTCTACCTGACCATCATGACCTTGTTTGTCCAAGTTGAATATTCAGTCTTTTTTTTAATGCAATACTTACTATAAATATTTTATAAAAGCTTGAATTGAATATATATTTCCAAATTAGATTATTAAAGCAAACACATCCATGATAACAAATTTGCTGACAACACTGCTTTTTGGCAGGAAAATAGGGGGAAAACCCCTATACAAAATTGCATCTGGTTATTTATAGACTTAAAATTATTTCAAACACAAGAGATAGGAGTGTCTTTAATATTAATATGAATTATGATTACAATCTGGAGAAAAGAGTGAAACAAGTGTCATAAAGATTCATGGTCTTAGATATCTTATTTTAAAATGAATATCATAACCTTAAGCATCAACAAAAATCCAGACCTACAGACCCTATTTTGTATTTTCATGCAATCGGAACCACACATGTATTTTTATTTGGCCTTATGAATAAACTGCCACCAGTTGACTTGGGGGCAATTTTGTGGAAAACGTGAAAAAGAACATTGTGACATGAAGATATTTGCTTTGTGGCGTCAAATTTTTCTTGGAAAAAGCACCTGTTGGAAGATCATGTATTCAGGTAAATGACAAAATTTTGCCTAAAGACAATGTGACCTGTGACTGAATCATCAGTCTGAATAAAAGTCAAATAGCCCTCAAAAAGTAGTTTTTTTGGGGGGCCACTATCTTTGTATTCATTTCTTATTTGAACTATGGTCTCAAAGGGAAAAATGTTACCATTTAAATGAAAGTTTTGCACCATATCATTAAAAAAAAAGATTTATCACTGTAAATTGATACACGATTTCGGGTATAATATCCATAAATGGGGATAGTATCCATCTCTGAGGATCTTTCCCAGTGAGAGAGAAAATAGCCAGATATTTAGATATACAGCATCACTATAGTATACATAGAATTAAACACTAAAAAATATATTGTGAATGAGAAAATAGCCTTAGTAACGTCACACAGAATCGCTAATTAGATTATCTCCACAAAGAAGATCACTTTACCTGAGGCTGAATACTATATTCATTATTAAAACGCTTTCTCAGGTTAGGAGGCGGGAAAGGTAAGACCGGTAAGTACAGATTTACCTGTATGGTTTTTACCTGCAAAAACTTTAAAAGTATATACCAAAATCTGTACTTATCTGTCTGAAAACATTTGCAAAAAATTTGCAGCATAACACCAAATTAACTCAAACTAACTGAACTGAAAAACAAAAAAGAAAAGAAAAGGAAGAATTAAGATTGAGAAATCATAGTATTCTGTGATGATGTCGACTTAAAATGTGGTCAAGTTCTTGGAAAAGTGACTTCAATTACTGTTTCTGTTACCATGTTTTTTTTTGTTTATCAATAACAAAAAGGAAATTGTTTTTTTTTTTGCTGCACATACTAAGATGCAAAGAAATACCCTTAAAACACTTTTATTGATAGTAGAATATCTTCTGTGATATTATAGAAAAATATATTAACAGAGATCATTCTGTGACAATTAAACCAAATAATGATTGTTGATTTACAGAAATTTATAATAAACTTTTCATTTCAGTCAGAAGAAGATAAGCAGTTACAAGAAGAATTGAACATGTTGGTAGAGAGATTAAAGGTTTGTATCAGACATGCTGTAAAAGAAAAACAAAGGATATTGGGTATCCATCCATGACACAAAATTAGTACATGAACAGCAAAAAACACATAAAAAGCAAAGGAACAGTTCTTCATCTGTAGTTTTCTTTCTAGTTAAGCCTTCCTTTATCAGAAAAAATGTATGAAATAGTCTTGTTATAATATATACGGTGCAGGAGAAACTTTCAGTAGTCCCAAAATATCCACAACATTGGCAAGTGCATAGATATGCTTGCAGTCAGTGTCTTGTAGTACGATTCATTAAAAAAAAATTCTTTCAAATGATCTTAGTCTGAGAAAAAATGGTTTTAGATGAAAATGTCTTGGAACTAGCTTTCTGTAACTGTGGGTACTATTATATCTGAGCTTCATGATTTTTGTCTCGCCTGCCACTTATTTCGCAGAAAGCAAGACATAGTGATTGTGAACAGGCAGTGGTGGTGTTAACTTATTACTTAAAAGCTTAATATTTCAGAAGATAGAAGGTTGATGCTTCAACTTTGTTTATAGATGCCTTATATTATGAAGTTTCCGTCTGTCATATGTCCATTGTCCTTGACCTCATTTTCATGGTTCAGTGACTACTTGAAAAAAAAGTTCAGATTTCCTTTAATGTTAATTTCTCTCTTATTATGAGTAATAGGATAGCTATATTTGGTATATGCATACTTTGTAAGGTCATAATGCCTGTTAGACAGCTTTCACTTGACCTCAACCTCATTTCATGGATCAGTGAATAAGGTTAAGTTTTCGTGGTCAAATGCATATTTCAGATACTGTAAGCAATAGGTCAGCTATGGAATGATTGTAAGGTGTACATGTCTGTCTGTCAGGTTTCATATAACCTTGACCCCATTTTCATGGTTCCATTGGTCAATGTTAAGATTTTGTGGTTTAATCTGTTTCTCACTATATTTGGTGTATGGAATGATTGTAAGGTGTACATGATTGTTTGGCATTGTTCATCAGACTGTGACCTCATTTTCATAGAACATTGATAATGTATAGTTTATGTGATACTTATAGTAAAACCGTTACAGACTTTGAACATGAAATTAATGATAAGTAAAACAGGTGAGACATTTCAGCTTGTTTACCCTTGTTGGTTTTTTTGTTAGATTTTTTTGTGCCAATCTGATGAGTTTAGCCCTTTCATACAAAATTTTTACAAGTTTGATTTATGTTGTGCTGTTACGCCACTATACCAGGTTACGGAAGGGTTGAGCCCTCTCAAACATGTTCAACCCTGCACATTTTTTGCGACTGTCCCAAGTCAGGAGCCTGTAATTCAGTGTAATTGTTTGCTGTCAACTGTATTTGTTTTTCATTTATTGTTTAATCAGGTTGTTGGTTTACTCTCTTTATTGTTTTACATTTTGTCATGATTCTGTCTTTTATAGCTCACTATATAAGTAGTATGGGTGTTGCTCATTGTTGAATTAAGTATGTAGACATATATGTTTGCATCCCTGTCCTTTGTTGTCTCGCCTTGACGAAGTCAAAAAGCAAGACATAGGTATGCTGTTTCCAACGGCAGCAGCGGCGACGTCAACAATGTATTAGTTTGTGATTAGGTCTAGTTCATGGTGAACCACTAGTGGTAGGTCAATGATATTTGGTATGTAGTTGTATTAGCATTGGCACATCTCATTACCATGGAGATTATTTGGCCCCGCCCCCTCAGTCAAGGTCTATTGACTTTGAAACTTTCATAGTTTACATGTATTAGTTTGTGATAAGGTCAATTTATGGGGAACCACTAGTGGTAGGTCAATGATATTTGGTATGCAGTTGTATAAGCATTGGCATATCTCATTTCCATGGAGATTATTTGGCTCCGCCCCCTCAGTCAAGGTCTATTGACTTTGAAACTTTCATAGTTTACATGTATTAGTTTGTGATAAGGTCAGTTCAAGCAGAACCATTAGTGGTAGGCCAATGTTAATTGGTGTTCAGTTGTGTAAGCTTTAGCACATCTCATTTCCATGGAGAATATTTGGCCCCGCCCCCTCTGTCATGGTCTATTTACTTTGAAACTTTTGCTTAGTTTACATGTATTAGTTAGTGATTAGATCATTTAAGATGAACTGCTAATGTTAAGTCAATGATATTTGGTATGCAAATTTATTAGCATTTGCAAGTGTTGTTTCCATGGAGATTATATAGCCCCACCCCTGATCATGGTTCATTGACTTTGAAACTTTTACATAGTTTACAAGTTAATGTTTGTGTTTAGGTTTGTTTAAAGGGAATGACTTATAATAAGTCAATGGTATTTGGTATGCAGTTGTATTACCTTGGCACATCTCATTCCATGGAGATTGTTTAGCCATGTACCTTCAGTCATGGTTCATTGACTTTGAATATTTGTATAACTTACATGTTAAAGTATTGCTATTTTAATTTCAACATTTGCATTATCAAAATTACAAAAAGGTGAGACATATCTCTGTGATAACAGTTTATTAGTCCCCTACCGACGAAGTCGAAGGGGACTTTAGGTTTGCACTCCGTCTGTCTGTCCATCTGTCCGTCTGTACTGTCAGTCTGGCAAATCAGCTTTCCACACTTTTTATGCCCCCGCCGTAGCGGAGGGGTATTAAGTTTTACCCTTGTCCGTCACCTAACTTTAGTTTGCCTCAACCAAATGTTATGAAACTAATACACAATGCTTATTACCACAAAACACAGATCAAGTTTGAATTTTGGTGGCGTCACTTTTATCGTTCTAGTCTTATGCCCCTTTACAAATGGAAAAATTGCTGAATTTTTCGTTTCCGTTCTCTAGTTTTAGTTTGCCTCAACCAAATGTTATGAAACTTATACACAATGCTTATTACCACAAAACACTAATATTGCTGAATTTTTTGTTACCATTCTCTAACTTTAGTTTGTCTCAACCAAATGTTATAAAACTTATACACAACCGTTCTAGAGTTATGCGTGTTTACAAATAGAAAAATTGCTGAATTTTTAGTTTCTGTTCTCTTCTTAAGTTAGCCTCAACCAAATGTTATGAGACTTACACACAATGCTTATTACCACAAAACTCGGATCAAGTTCAAATTTTGGTAGTGTCACTTTTACCGTTCTTCAGTTATGTCCCTTTATAACTATATGATATGCAAGTGGGGGCATCATCTGTGGACACATGTGGACACTATCTACATTTATTTTCTTCGTTCTTGAAAATATTGATTTGATATTTGGTATATAGTTTTATCATGACAAGTTATAGATCAAGTTCGAATTTTGTTCCGGTCTGATGATTTAGTCCAGAGTTATGGACCATAACTCTGGACCATATCTAATGTTACGAGTACTATGTTAAACCATATTTCTGTACAAAGGGAGATAACTCATTTTTTAAAAGACATTCTTTGTTAAATTATTTGAAGAATTTTTTGACAGGTTTGTTTGTTATTTAGTATAAATTTCTGAATGCTATATATATCCAAAAAAAATTATGAAGAGAAATCCTTTAATTAGATAATAATCTATTTTCATTAATGTATATATTTCAATACATTACATTATGTAGATAAAAGTTGTTGACATTTTATAGATAAGTTACAAATCATTATTAGTTTGTGACAAATGAAAGAAAAAAAATATTTGGAACTATTAATTATATCTGATTATAATTTGAAATAGATATACACTGTACATCATATCTAATTCTAGAGAACTATCAATCATATCTAATGTTTTTTTCATCAGGCTTATAAGATATTGATTGATAATTGGTATACAGTTTTATCATGACAAGTTACAGATCAAGTTCAAATTTTTGTTTAGGTCTAATAATTTTGTGCAGAGTTATGGTCCTTGGACTTGAAAAATTCACTCATATAATCAGTTTTCAACACTGTTTTTAGTCATGCTTGAAGATATTGACATGATATTTACTTTTTGTTTACACCATGACAAGTTATAGAACAAGTTAGCATTTTGTTCCAGTATAATGAATTTTTACTCGGTAGGGGACTATGTATTGCCATGCAATACTCTCAGAATGCTTGTTTTATATATATCCACCTGTTGAGTCAAATAATGAAAATGTAACATAAATAGCAAGTTCAAAGTTTATGAAAATATGTATATATGTAAATTGTTTTTAGCTAACTATTTCTATTCACAGGAATCTGATCAAAAACTTTATAAGCCAGCATTAGAAAGTTTGAGGTCACAAATAAGAGCATCAACAACATCTATGACGTCTGTACCTAAACCACTGAAGTTCCTTCGACCTCATTATGAATCTCTGAAAGAAGTGTATGAAAAGATCAAAGATGATACAACAAAAGTGAGTCTCATTCTTTCATACAGTACATCTTTTGGTTTTAAAATGTGTTATTATTTTGCTTGAGAATTTTTCAAAACAAAGGTCTTAAAATGGGAAAAATAAGTATATTATACACAGCTGAAAACGGTACTTTTCTATAATAATGTATAGCGTAACTATTAAATGAAATTAACATCTAGTGATAAAATTGTGATTTGCATTTTAAGTGATTATACAATAATCGGGAAAATTGCATGGAATTGATAAGTTACATTTTGCAGTATTTATTATTGCTATACCATAACTGATATATATAGGCTGAGACTAAGAGTGAGGTATATTAGACGGTTATATTTTATTTGTACTTTTGTAGAGATTTTGTGCTGACATTGTATCAGTATTAGGAATGACAACATCAGATACAAGAGAGAGCTTGAAGTACAGAATACTGGGATCAAAGGAAGAAATAGGGTCATGGGGTCATGAATATGTCAGGTAAGTTTAGTTTTCAGATAAAAAGGAAAGAAATGGTCAAGTTGATATAGCATTGTAATTTGAATATTAAACTATAAAACAAAACAAAATAGCAGTATATCATATATAGACAATAAAAAAATCAATGTCTTATTTTACAGGAATAAAAGAGCAAACAGAAAAGCAGTATTATCAATTTCTGTTGGCATGATGCTTACATGTAAATTTGAATTGCCCATATTAAATACTTAATAGGCAGATAGACTCACTCTTTTTTATACCACCACAAAAAAATTGCATTTCGTATATTGCTATCATGTCGTCGTCCTAAGACATTTGGTTTCCGGACAATAACTTTAGTATAAGTGAATGGATCTCTATGAAATTTAACCACAAGGTTCAATAGCACAAAAGGAAGGTTGGGATTGATTTTGGGGGTTATGGTCCCAACTGTTTATGAATTAGCGGTCAAAGAGGGGCCAAAAAAGGAATTTTTCAAGTTTCTGGACAATAAATTGTGTATAAATGTATGGATCTCTATGAAATTGTACCACAAGGTTCCATACCACAAAGGGAAGGTTGGGATTGACTTTGGGGGTTATTCTGTGTCAGAAATCTATACTGTGTCTAATATTTAATCAATATCCAAATTCAGAGCTGCATCAAGCTTGAATATTGTGTCCATACTTGCCCCAACTGTTCAGAGTTCGACCTCTGCGGTCGTATCCAGCTGCTCCAGACAGAGCTCATTTTTATACATCTAGATTCATTCGACATATTTTTCTCAGAAGCCTTCAGGAAAAACACATCACTTTTTGTACAATACTGCCATAACATACATCTCCTTTTATTCATATCATATTAAAACTCCCTTTCTGTTCATTATTTCTGAATTAAGATTCCAAAGCCAAAAGTCTGACAAAGAGGGATGAATGTATTGGCCAAGTGCTGCCAAACTAAAGGATGCTTGATATGGTTAATTATGTTTGAGACTGACCATTTATAACATTTTACATAGTACCAGGTGAATGATGCATGCTCTTTAAATCCTCTAATTCTGTTGTGGTAAAATATATTGAATGGACGATATTACAAACTTTAAGGTAAATTAAATAGATGAGAAAAAATGCCACTTAAAAACTGTTATTGCAGAGACTTAAAAATATAATGCAACCTTAAGAAGACTATTGTGAATTGTTAGTAAGATAACAAGTAAAAAGGTTTTACAGTTAGAAATTCTCACATCTTTACTTTGTTTATAGACATATAGCTGGTCAGGTTGCACAAGAATGGCAGGATCTGGAGGAAAAGAACACAGAAATGAGAGACAAATTGTTAACAATGACCAAAGAAATTGTCCCATATCATATGGACCACAATGCAGAGGCAGAGGCCTGTGATCTTTTAATGGAAATAGAGAAATTAGACATTCTCAAAAATTATGTTGATGAAAATGCTTATCCTAGAGTTTGTTTATATTTAACTAGGTAAGATTATTCTCAGGTTTGTTTTTGTTTCTTTTGGAAGATTTTCTATTACAAAACTTATGATCAGTAATACTAGGCAAGCTGAATACAAATGGAGTTAATTGCGAGTATTCCTTCTGAAGGTTGCTGGTGCTTTTTGGGCACTCAAGCTTCCTCCACAAATAAAAACTGGTTGCCATGATATAGAAAAGGTTGCTGAAAGTTGTGTTTAACAAACAAACTATTGATTTATTCCATTGAAGATCATTGTTATATTTATGTATGATCAAATAGGTTGTCATTAAATACCATTTATAGTGAGAAATTTTAAAGCATGAATGAACCATCACAGTTTGAATCACTGTAAATAAATTAATCACTCTCTTTCAAATTTCTGACAGTAGTTTAAGGCTATGCTGTTAATACCAATGATAAACAAACTGACATTCTTCCAAAATTGAAACTTTTAAAAACTTGTTAATCTTCACAAGTTGGAGAATATCTACCATTGGGCTTTGTCCTGAAAAAAAGACAACATTTCTTGTAGTAGGTATAATGACTTAATTCAGAAGGAATGAAAACAGTTATGCTCCTTACTTGCAAAACTCCATGTTTATAAATCTTGTGTAGTATGGAGAATGGAGAAGGACTGCTCATGTATATTTAACATCATTGTTTTTACTTCAGTTGTGTTCCCTATGTACCAGACCCAGAGAACATCACACTTATGAAGACAGCAGTAGATTTATATTGTAACTTAACATTATTGTTTTTACTTCAGTTGTGTTCCCTATGTACCAGACCCAGAGAACATCACATTAATGAAGACAGCTGTAGATTTATATTGTAACTTAACATTATTGTTTTTACTTCAGCTGTGTTCCCTATGTACCAGACCCAGAGAACATCACTCTTATGAAGACAGCAGTAGATTTATATTGTAACTTAACATTATTGTTTTTACTTCAGCTGTGTTCCCTATGTACCTGACCCAGAGAACATCACACTTATGAAGACAGCTGTAGATTTATATTGTAACTTAACATTATTGTTTTTACTTCAGTTGTGTTCCCTATGTACCAGACCCAGAGAACATCACACTTATGAAGACAGCTGTAGATTTATATCGTAAATTTAACCAGTTTCCACAAGCCATTAGATTTGCTATGCAGTTGAATGATATGAAGCTGGTTGAGGAAATATTTATATCTTGTAAAGATATGTAAGTGGAAATTGTAGAATCTAAAAATATGTAAAATGTGTGTCAATTATACCAACTGTAGTAAATATATAGTTAAAAATTTTAAATTTGATTGTTGAAACTGCTGTTACTGTATTACATTTAAATATGAACAATATAAGAATTATACTTGTATTACATTTAAATATGAACAATATAAGAATTATACTTGTATTACATTTAAATATGAACAATATAAGAATTATACTTGTATTACATTTAAATATGAACAATATAAGAATTATACTGTTACGTGAAAGATACAGAAGTAATAATTAACTGGAAGTAAGAATAAAGTTTTTTTTAAGTTATGCAAAAGAGGTGGAAGATACCTAGGGTACATTCAACACTCAAAAGTCAAGGAGATACTGACAATGGCAAAGAAAGAAATAAGACTACTATACATAGAAAACAAAAGAGTGAGCAAAGCAAACCCCATCAAAAATCATGGGGGATCTCTTGAATATTTCAGATTAGCATTGAGACGAGGCAAGTTGCAATAATATAATAAAAGCTGTAGACAGTTCTCTGAATTTTTGAAAGTGTTTTAGTGTGCATTTTAAAATTAGTTTATAGAAATAAAATGTGAGGTCAATGTAAATTTCACAAATTGGTAATTTGATTTTTATTTTTCCAGATTGGTGCAGAAACAGTTAGCATACATGTTAGGAAGACAACAGATATTTTTAGAACTACCAGATGATATAGAAGAATTTGATGAATTGACAGAAATAATGTCTAATGCTCATCTGAATAATAACTTCTTAGCTTTAGCTAGAGAGGTAAGGGCTGAACTATAGATTTAAAGTGTAATGTTCAATCTGATTCCCCATGGTATCAAATATGTGACGTTCAATCTGATTCCCCATGGTATCAAATATATGTGACGTTCAATCTGATTCCCCATGGCATCAAATATATGTGACGTTCAATCTGAATCCCCATAGTATCAAATATATGTGACGTTCAATCTGAATCCTCATGGTATCAAATATATGTGATGTTAAATCTGATTCCCCATGGTATCAAATACATGTGACGTTCAATTTGATTCCCCATAGTATGAAATATATATGACGTTCAATCTGATTCCCTTTAGTATCAAATATATTTTATTGTTGTATATGACAAATAAATGAAATAAGTGTTAAATTGTTCACTCAAATAATAGTTATTTGCATCTTGGTCAAGGAATCATGGTTAAGGAATATGTTATGAATGTTCATGAAAGTAGAATATGATGGAATCAGTTGTCCAAAAAAAAAATTAATGAAATCATATTTAGAGAAGTTCAGTAAAAATTAGTTAAGTAAAGTTCTGTTTTTTTTTTTTAATTTCAGTTAACTCAGGTCATAGGTAAATCAAATCCTGTGTCCATTATTTTAGTATGATAAGAAGGCATTGCATACAAAGTAAAATATAAACACAATTGAAACAGAAATGCATGCCCCTTGTTCTTTTATTAAAATAAGTAGATGTGTTATGATTGTCAATGAGACAACTATCCACCAGAGTTTTAAATGAAGTGGATGTAAGCAATTATAGGTACTTGTATGTCTGTCAATAATGAGAAAAACCCATACTGTATATTCAGCTATAAAAGGCCCCGACATGAAAATTGTGAAACAATTCAAAGGAGAAAACTAACCTAATTTATTACAAAGCAATTTACAAAAAAAATATGACAGACATGAACCAATGAAAACCACTGAACTACAAGCTCCTGACTTGGGACAGGCACATGAATAATGTGGCAGGATTAAACATATTTATGAGCACTCAACCCTCACCCTAATCAGGGAAAGGGGTGTAACAGCACAACATAAGAACTAAAAACTAACTGTAAAACTCATTTGCAATTTGCTTAACTCAGATGATTGGTGCAAGGAACAAAAACAACTATTAAACATGAAAACAATAGACACAAAGCATAGAAATAGGAGTACTCGCAGTTACTGAAAGCTAGTTCAAAGATATATAGTTGTTATAAATGTATGTACAATATGTAGGAAAAATTTTATTTTGTAGTTGGATATCATGGAACCAAAAGTACCAGAAGATATTTATAAATCTCATCTAGAACAAAGCAGTAAGTCTATTACTTATAGGAACCATAAACAGCATCTTAATGGGGCATGATGACAGAGTTTAAAACACAAAACAATGACAGTATTTTGATGTTGGAATATTCCAAAGAATTGGCAACTTTGGAATATTGTGAATGTGGCAAAAACTTGATTCGCAAACTTTTTAAAGTATAATAAAGACAAACATTCATAAGTATATCTAAATAGTACAATAAGAATAAGCCATCAAAGTCTTTTACATAAGATCAAACTGCTTTATTGATACATGTTGTAGTACAAGAAAAGAACAACTTTCAAGAAATTTTAACTTAATATTTGTATTTTATTTTACAGGAAGTAGTTTACCCAGTACAACAGTAGACTCCGCACGACAAAATCTAGCTTCATCCTTTGTTAATGGTTTTGTTAATGCTGCTTTTGGTCAGGATAAACTGTTAATGGAAGACGGAAATACCTGGTTGTATAAAAATAAGGAACATGGTAAATTGTTTATAGTATATGAACATTGTGTGCAAATATTAATAAATTTAAGTGAATTGAACATTTTCATTATGTTAGAAAATGTTGATATAATCCATTCACAAAATAATGTCCTTAACTATACGTTCAAATTACTGATATGTACAATTTATGTAGCATTTGTGATAATGCAGTTGAAATTTTATACAACTTGGCACTAGCACCAAATTTTGGGAATAATATATGAGGTTTTGCAAATGTTCAGAGTACTTTAAGGCATTTTATCAAATTAAAGGAGTTTTTTTCTGATTTAAGAGTTTATGGCAAATTACGAAATTTTTAATTTGATAAAAAAAATTATAAACTATAATTGGGCATTGTGGAAACTCTTTAATTAATGATTACAACATTCAGATTCACCTCTAGGTAATTATCATTTGTTTAAAAATCCACAAAAGCTCCAAAATACACCTGAATGAAAAGTTGAAATAGAAACTTAAAAAACATGTAAGCTTACATTGTATGACATTTAAGTGAAAATAGAAGTTTATTTTCCTATTTCATCAGCCCAATTGGGAATTTATATGAAAATAAGGTTGGCATCTTATTTATGACGTCATGATGCAAGTTATTCCTAATTGTGTGGGGCTTTTATTATCCAGTGAAGGTTATCAAACTAAAAATGTATAGCCATCAATATTAGAGTCATATATCTTTGATATGCATTTTTTTCAACTGATCTGCACTTCAATGAGGTGAGTGATTAAGAAACTTGAGTACTTATCAGTCTATAAAATCTTTTCTATTTTAAAGGACGAACTGAATAAGAACATTTTATTGACTCCAGATTTAAAATTTCCCAAAGATTTGAGGTATGCTTCTATTATATTGCAATATTTTACAGGTATGTTAAGTGCTACAGCATCGTTAGGTTTAATATTATTATGGGATGTAGATGGTGGATTAACACAGATAGATAAATATTTATATTCTTCTGAAGATTTTATAAAGGTAAGCTTACAATGACCTACATGTATAATTGTCAACTTCTATGTCATTTGGTCTGTGATAGAGAGGTGTATCATTGGTAATCATACCACATCTTCATATTTTTATACGACCGCAAAAAAATTTTTGTGGTCGTATATTGGTATGACGTTGGCGTCGTCGTCGTCCAGCGTCGTCGTCGTCGTCCGGCGTCGTCCGAAGACACTTGGTTTTCGCACTCTAACTTTAGTTTAAGTGAATGGATCTTTATGAAATTTTACCACAAGGTTCAACACCACAAAAGGAAGGTTGGGATTGATTTTGGGGGTTATGGTAATAACAGTAAAGGAATTAGGGGCCAAAAAGGGGCCAAAAATAAGCATTTTTGTAACTTCCAGACATAACTTGTGTGTTAGTGTATGGATCTCTCTGACATTGTACCACAAGGTTCCATATCACTAAAGGAATGCTGGGATTGATTTTGGGGGTAATTGCCTCCAAATTTTAGGAATTAGGGGCCAAAAAAGGGGCAAAAAACAAGCATTTTTCTAGTTTCATGACAATAACTTGTGTGTAAGTGTATGGATCTTTCTGAAATTGTACTACAAGGTTCCATATCACAAAGGGAAAGCTGGGTTTGAGTTTGGGGGTAATTGCCCTAAACGTTTAGGAATTTGGGGCCAAAAAACACATTTTTTTCTAGTTTCCAGACAATAACTTGTGTTCAAGTGTATGGATCTCTCTGAAATTGTACTGCAAGGTACCATACCACAAAGGGAAGGCTGGGATTGAGTTTGGGGGTGATGAATCATAATGGGGGTTTAAAAAATTTTGGGGGGGGATTTATTTTTTTTTCCTTTTTTTCTTTTTTTCCTTTTTATACGACCGCAAAAAAATTTTTGTGGTCGTATATTGGTATGACGTTGGCGTCGTCGTCGTCGTCCAGCGTCGTCGTCCGAATACACATTAGTTTTCGCACTCTAACTTTAGTTAGTGAATGAATCTCAATGAAATTTTACCATAAGGTTCAATACCACAAAAGGAAGGTGGGGATTGATTTTGGGGGTTATGGTACCCACAGTTAAGGAATTAGGGGCCAAAAAGGGGCCAAAAATAAGCATTTTTGTAACTTCCAGACATAACTTGTGTGTAAGTGTATGGATCTCTCTGACATTGTTCCACAAGGTTCCATATTACAAAGGGAATGCTGGGATTGATTTTGGGGGTAATTGCCTCCAAATTTTAGGAATAAGGGGCCAAAAAGGGGCAAAAAACAAGCATTTTTCTAGTTTCATGACAATAACTTGTGTGTAAGTGTATGGATCTCTCTGACATTGTATCACAAGGTTCCATATCACAAAGGGAATGCTGGGATTGATTTTGGGGGTAATTGCCTCCATATTTTAGGAATTAGGGGCCAAAAAGGGGCGAAAAACAAGCATTTTTCTAGTTTCATGACAATAACTTGTGTGTAAGTGTATGGATCTTTATGAAATTGTACTGCAAGGTTCCATATCACAAAGGGAAAGCTGGAATTGAGTTTGGGGGTAATTGCCCAAAAAGTTTAGGAATAAGGGGCCAAAAAGGGGCCAAAAATAAGCATTTTTCTAGTTTCCAGACAATAACTTGTGTTCAAATGTATGGATCTCTCTGAAATTGTACTGCAAGGTACCATACCTCAAAGGGAAGGCTGGGATTGATTTTGGGGGTAATTGCCTCAAAATTTTAGTAATTAGGGGCCATAAAAGGGCAAAAAACAAGCATTTTTCTAGTTTCAGGACAATAACTTGTGTGTAAGTGTATGGATCTTTATGAAATTGTACTGCAAGGTTCCATATCACAAAGGGAAAGCTGGGTTTGAGTTTGGGGGTAATTGCCCTAAACGTTTAGGAATTTGGGGCCAAAAAGGGGCCAAAAAACAAGCATTTTTCTAGTTTCAAGACAATAACTTGTGTTCAAGTGTATGGATCTCTCTGAAATTGTACTGCAAGGTACCATACCACAAAGGGAAAGCTGGGATTGAGTTTGGGCCAATGGGGTGATGAATCATAAGGGGGTTCAAAAAAATTTGGGGGATTTTTTTTTCTTTTTTTCATACATGTAAACCTCCCGACGGGAGTACAATAATCCCGTTTTCAGGGGTCTCCTCCCGACCTCGCGTTGAAGAGAAAAAAATCCTGTGTATGAAATCTGCCCAACATATCATCTCAGACATCTGGTGTAACTGACATCACCTGAAGTTATATTTTACCTGTAAATCAATTAACATGCATAATTATATGGCTTCACTTGTCAGCTTGGGTGTCAAACATACTGGTAATCAACGATTTTTACCTCAGGCTAACTGCCGTTGTGTAATAAAAACTTTGTGTATTTATTGGGTTACTTCCCCTGATTTATCCTGTTTTAAGTTACTTTCCTTTAAATAATGTAAATTTTTAAAAGAATATAAATAAAATATAAATTGAACAAATAATCATAAAAGGATGGTAATTAAATGATTTTAAATGTCTTAGGACAAATCAAAAAATAATAATTTGAAAATTATTTGAGGGTTCTATACTTTCTTTCAAGGCTTAAATTGAATTCATATAATAACTATGACCCATGTTCAAAATTTAAATGAGTTTCTGATTATTCAAATAAAATCTAACTGCAAAAGCAGATAGGTAAACAAATGATCTGATTGCAATGTTTGTCCTATAGAATAATGATATAAAAGATATGAATTGAATAATTTAAAGAACATACTAAAAAAAAAGAATCTTAGATTGAACATGTAGAATATTAAGATAAAGAAACTTTATAAGTACAAGGGTACTATAAACATAATACATAATACATTCGGATTGAAAGTTGAAGAAAACACACTTTAAAAGACAATTTTTACAGCACACGGTTACATTTACGACAAACTTTATATCGATTAAAAACCTCCTGATCTGAGTCCTAATCTCCTGACCAAAATTTTCCAATCTCCTGATCTGAGTTTCACAGTCCATCACATGTATGTTTTTTTCTTTAAAATTTTCCATTTTAAATTGGTTATTTCTGATGTATATATAAAAGCAAATAATAACGATATGGTTTAAATAGGTAAATTAAAAAATTTTAAGTTCTTAGACCACTTTCATTCTGTGTGAGAAACCTATGCTGTGTCAAATATTTAATTACAATCCAAATTCAGTGCTGTATCAAGCTTGAATGTTGTGTCCATACTTGCCCCAACTGTTCAGGGTTCGACCTCTGCGGTCGTATCAAGCTGCGCCCCAGCGGAGCATTTTATTTGTTTCTTTTAAAATTTTCCATTTTAAGTTGGTTATTTCTGATTTATATTTAAAATCAAATAATAATGATATGGTAGGAGATACACACCAAACAGGATGTGTAAATTATTATATAATAAGTATTGTGCAATAGCAAGAAATTTTCAATTGCACAGTATTGCACAATAGCAAGAAATCTTCAATTGCACAGTATTGCGCAATAGCAAGAAATCTTCAATTGCACAGTATTGCGCAATAGCAAGAAATATCCAATAGCACAATATTGCGCAATAGCAAGAAATTGTCAATTGTACAGTATTGCGCAATAGCAAGAAATATTTAATAGCACAGGATTGTGCAAAAGAAGATACTTCCTATAAATTGCTTATTTCTTGACCAATTTCAATGGGGTTTTATTCTTGATTTCATGGGGTTCTTTAATATGCTGAATCTAACCGTGTATTTAGTTTTTGGATTTTGGGCCCCGTTTTTAAATTGGTCCACATTGAGGTCCAAAGGGTCCAAAATTAAACTTTGTTTGATTTCATCAAAAATTGAATTATTGGGGTTCTTTGATATGCCGAATCTAACTGTGTATTTAGATTCTTAAATTTTGGTTCCGCTTTCAAATTGGTCTACATTAAGGTCCAAAGGGTCCAAAATTAAACTTAGTTTGATTTTTAACAAAAATTGAATTCTAAGGGTTCTTTGATATGCTGAATCTAAACATGTATTTAGATTTTTGATTATGGGCCCAGTTTTCAAGTTGGTCCAAATCGGGGTCCAAAATTAAACTTTGTTTGATTTCAACAAAAATTGAATATATGGGGTTCTTTGATATGCTGAATCTAACCATGTATTTAGATTTTTGATTTTTGGGCCCCGTTATCAACTTTGTCCACATTGAGGTCAAAAGGGTCCAAAATTAAACTTTGTTTGATTTCATCAAAAATTGAATTATTGGGGTTCTTTGATATGCCGAATCTAACCGTGTATTTAGATTCTTAATTTTTGGTTCCGTTTTCAAATTGGTCTACATTAAGGTCCAAAGGGTCCAAAATTAAACTTAGTTTGATTTTAACAAAAATTGAATTCTTAGGGTTCTTTGATATGCTGAATCTAAACATGTATTTAGATTTTTGATTATGGGCCCAGTTTTCAAGTTGGTCCAAATCGGGGTCCAAAATTAAACTTTGTTTGATTTCAACAAAAATTGATTATATGGGGTTCTTTGATATGCTGAATCTAACCATGTATTTAGATTTTTGATTTTTGGGCCCCGTTATCAACTTTGTCCACATTGAGGTCAAAAGGGTCCAAAATTAAACTTTGTTTGATTTCATCAAAAATTGAATTATTGGGGTTCTTTGATATGCCGAATCTAACCGTGTATTTAGATTCTTAATTTTTGGTTCCGTTTTCAAATTGGTCTACATTAAGGTCCAAAGGGTCCAAAATTAAACTTAGTTTGATTTTAACAAAAATTGAATTCTTAGGGTTCTTTGATATGCTGAATCTAAACATGTATTTAGATTTTTGATTATGGGCCCAGTTTTCAAGTTGGTCCAAATAGGGGTCCAAAATTAAACTTTGTTTGATTTCAACAAAAATTGAATATATGGGGTTCTTTGATATGCTGAATCTAACCATGTATTTAGATTTTTGATTTTTGGGCCCCGTTATCAACTTTGTCCACATTGAGGTCAAAAGGGTCCAAAATTAAACTTTGTTTGATTTCATCAAAAATTGAATTCTTGGGGTTCTTTGATATGCTGAATCTAACCATGTATTTAGATTTTGGATATTGGACCATAATAGGTGAATGTCCAATTTAAAATTTTTAAGTTCTTAGACCACATTCAATCTGTGTTAGAAACCTATGCTGTGTCAAATATTTAATCACAATCCAAATCCAAAGCTGTATCAAGCTTGAATGTTGTGTCCATACTTCCCCCAACTGTTCAGGGTTCGACCTCTGCGGTAGTATCAAGCTGCGCCCTGCGGAGCATTTTATTATATATTACAAGTATATTATGAAATCAAATTCAATCAACTTTGAAAAATAAACTAGATTGGTTACAAGGATCTGAAAATGCTCTGTTATACTTTCGTTTTAAATGATTTTTAGGATACTCTGGTTTTGTTGTAATGATACATCCCTTCAAAAATTTGAAAGAAGAAATGTCATTGACTTATGTAATTATAACCAGAACAGAAGGCAAAACTTTTTACATTGTTTTGTTACAGGCTGGGGCATTGCTTGCTTGTGGTATTGTCAACTCTGGAGTTAGGAATGAATGTGATCCAGCTGTTGCCTTGTTGTCAGATTATGTAATGCATAATACAGCTATAATGAGAATTGGTGCTATAGTTGGGTAAATGAATATTTTAGTATAAAATGATAGATTCATTTCTTGGGAGATTATATTTTCAAAGTCCTATATAATGAAGTCTTTGTTTATAAATGATCAAGTTTAAGGAAATGCATTTACTTAAAAATTTGAATATTTGTGCATTTAGAATTTTTGCAGTTTTAATTTTTCAAAAAAAGGAAACAATCAGGACTAGAAAGTTTTAACAAAAGTATATAAGTTGAATTGGAAATTGAAAGTTAGAAAAAAATAACAAAAATCGTCTGAATCTTTGATTGTAAACTCTCAACAAATTACACCATAAAAAGTGTGTTTGCTTCATAGAGATGTAGAAATTTGACTATAGTACTATGTCCTTTCAGACTTGGTTTAGCCTATGCTGGATCCAACAGAGAAGATGTACTAGCAATAATTCTGCCTGTATTAGGAGATACTAAATGTACAATGGAAGTAAGTGTGTAGTTAGTTAGACCCAGTCCTCCTCTATCAGATGCTGGTCTAATAGATAACACTGGCAATAATTCTGCATTTGTTGAGAAATATTTATTGTATTATTGGAGAATTGGTATCACTGAGCTACTATTGATTTCTCAAAGAAATCCTGACAGCTAAATGAACTTTATATAAGGTTTTCAGTTGATCATTTTTAAAATAGTTTTAATTATAAAATGACTATAAACAATTCACCTATCATAACCTGAAAGATCATGGGAAAATTTCAGTTTCCATTCACCAGAATGCAAATAAATGGCCCAGTTACTGGAATACCTATGGTTAAGGGGAAAGTCTGTCTTTGTAGTCATTTATGTAGCTATGTAATAAGGCTATGCCAATAGTATCTTCATGATTTATACTATGTAGTGATTATGTTTCTTTTATTGTCATATGATGTTGAAATATATGTAAATTTTGAAAGGTGTCCAGTGTCTTTAAGCCCATATTGTATGTCAGGTTGATTTGATTAAAAACAATTACTTTAAGTCAAGAATACTTTACTTTTTGAACTTGCATCATTTTGCAATGTCATTCTATCTAACCATTTAATCATCCCTATAATGTCTTATGTATGTTGTAGGTGATAGGAATGGCTGCTTTATCCTGTGGTATGATTGCAGTAGGTAGCTGTAATGCTGATGTTACATCCACCATTCTACAGACCATGATGGAGAGGAGTGAAGCAGATCTTAAAGATACACACAGTAGATATCTGGCTTTAGGATTGGCTCTGGCTTATCTAGGTAAGATACACACAGTAGATATCTGGCTTTAGGATTGGCTCTGGCTTATCTAGGTAAGATATACACAGTAGATATCTAGCATTAGGATTGGCTCTGGCTTATCTAGGTAAGATACACACAGTAGATATCTAGCATTAGGATTGGCTCTGGCTTATCTAGGTAAGATACACGCAGTAGATATCTAGCTTTAGGATTGGCTCTGGCTTGTCTAGGTAAGATACACACAGTAGATATCTAGCATTAGGATTAGCTCTGGCTTATCTAGGTAAGATACACACAGTAGATATCTAGCATTAGGATTAGCTCTGGCTTATCTAGGTAAGATACACACAGTAGATATCTGGCTTTAGGATTGGCTCTGGCTTATATAGGTAAGATACACACAGTAGATATCTAGCATTAGGATTAGCTCTGGCTTATCTAGGTAAGATACACACAGTAGATATCTAGCATTAGGATTGGCTCTGGCTTATCTAGGTAAGATACACACAGTAGATATCTAGCATTAGGATTAGCTCTGGCATATCTAGGTAAGATACACACAGTAGATATCTAGCTTTAGGATTGGCTCTGGCTTATCTTGGTAAGATTCATATTGTGAAAACTTAGCTTTTAGATTGGCTCTGGCTTATCAAGTTTGATGCATATTGAGAAAAAGTAGTATAGGGTTGATTCTTGGCTTTTTATACGACCGCAAAAAAATGAGGTCGTATATTGGTATGACGTTGGCGTCGTCGTCGTCTGCCGTCGTCGTTGTCCAAAGACGCATTGGTTTTCGCACTCTAACTTTAGTTTAAGTGAATGGATCTCTATGAAATTTTACCATAAGGTTCAATACGGCAAAAGGAAGGTGGGGATTGATTTTGGGGGTTATGGCACCAACAGTTTTGGAATTAGGGGCCAAAAATAAGCATTTTTGTAACTTCCAGACATAACTTGTGTGTTAGTGTATGGATCTCTCTGACATTGTATCACAAGGTTCCATATCAAAAAGGAAATGCTGGGATTAATTTTGGGGGTAATTGCTTCCAAATTTTAGGAATTAGGGGCAAAAAGGGGAAAAAAACAAGCATTTTTCTAGTTTCATGACAATAACTTGTGTGTAAGTGTATGGATCTCTCTGACATTGTACTACAAGGTTCCATATCACAAAGGGAATGCTGGGATTGATTTTGGGGGTAATTGCCTCCAAATTTTAGGAATAAGGGGCCAAAAAAGGGGCAAAAAACAAGCATTTTTCTAGTTTCATGACAATAACTTGTGTGTAAGTGTATGGATCTTTATGAAATTGTACTACAAGGTTTCATATCACAAAGGGAAAGCTGGAAATGAGTTTGGGGGTAATTGCCCAAAACGTTAAGGAATAAGGGGCCAAAAAGGGGTCAAAAATAAGCATTTTTCTAGTTTCCAGACAATAACTTGTGTTCCAGTGTATGGATCTCTCTGAAATTGTACTGCAAGGTACCATACCACAAAGGGAAGGCTGGGATTGATTTTGGGGGTAATTGCCTCAAAATTTTAGGAATTAGGGGCCATAAAGGGGCAAAAAAACAAGCATTTTTCTAGTTTCAGGACAATAACTTGTGTGTAAGTGTATTGATCTTTATGAAATTGTACTTCAAGGTTCCATATCACAAAGGGAAAGCTGGGTTTGAGTTTGGGGGTAATTGCCCTAAAAGTTTAAGAATTTGGGGCCAAAAAACAAGCATTTTTCTAGTTTCCAGACAATAACTTGTGTTCAAGTGTATGGATCTCTCTGAAATTGTACTTCAAGGTACCATACCACAAAGGGAAGACTGGGATTGAGTTTGGGGGTGATGAATCATAAGGGAGTTCAAAAAATTTGGGGGGGAGGGGATTTTTTTTTCCTTTTTATACGCCCGTTTACGGGACGTATTATGGTATACCGTTGTCTGTCCGTCTGTCCATTTGTCTGTCCGTCCGTCCGTCGTCAACATGTCGGACATTAACTCAAAAACGCTTTAACCAATTTGCTTAAAACTTTGGTGAATTGTTTATATCTATTGACGTGAGCTCCCTTTCGTTTTTTATAAATTTTAGAGTTTACGTTTCTGAGTTATGGGGTTTTATTCATTAAAAAAAGGGGGATTTTCGAGTTTTCGGACAATAACTCAAGAATGCTTTCACCAACTTGCAAGAAATTTTGGTTAATTGTTTATATCTATTGACATGAGCTCCCTTTGGATTTTTATAAATTTTAGATTTTACGTTTCTTGAGTTATGGGGTTTTATTCATAAAAAAAAAGGGGGATTTTCCAGTTTTCGGACAATAACTCAAAAATGCTTTCAGCAGTTCTCATGAAACTTTGATGAATTGTTGATATCTATTGATGTAAGCTCCCTTTAGAATTTTGTAAATTTTAGATTTTACATTTCTGAATTATGGGGTTTATTCATTAAAAAAGGGGGGATTTTCCAGTTTTCAGACAAAAACTCAAAAATGCTTTCAGCAATTCGTATGAAACTTTGGTGAACAGTTTATATCTATTGATGTAAGCTCCCTTTAGAATTTTATGAATTTTATTTGTTTATAGTCTGACAACAGATTTACTAAGTATTTCGCAACAGCACAGTGTATTGCACAACAGCAAGAAATCTTTAATTGAATATAAATTCAATTCATATGACCAACTTCAAGTTCTTTGACTACATTTATTCAGAAACCTATAATAGATGTATGTCAAATATTTAATTACAATCCAAATTCAGACCTGTATCAAGCTTGAATATTGTGTCCATTTTTGCCCCAACTGTTCAGGGTTAGACCTCTGCGGGCGTATCCAGCTGCGCTCAGCGAAGCAGTTTATTTTTCTTTAAAATTTTCCATTTTAAATTGGTTATTTCTGATTTATATATAAAAGCAAATAATAATGATATGGTTTGAATAGGTAAATTAAAAAAATTTAAGTTCTTAGACCACATTCATTCTGTGCCAGAAACCTATGCTGTGTCAAATATTTAATTACAATCCTAATTCAGTGCTGTATCAAGCTTGAATGTTGTGTCCATACTTGCCCCAACTGTTCAGGGTTCGACCTCTGCGGTAGTATCAAGCTGCGCCCCAGCGGAGCATTTTATTTGATTATGTCAAATAGGCCTATTTGTCACAAATAATGTTAAATAGGTATTAGTAACTCCTTAACAAGATTTATATGCATCTGTTCTAGGTTAAAATGTGATTTATGGTTCCAATAAAAGTATTATACTTTGATTGATGGAGTAAGATCTTTTCTTGCCATTAAAACTCCTTTATACGTGTCTCGACTCCAGATATTGCATAATATACAATTACAACCTTTTCAACTTGCTGACCGATGAGGCTATTTGCATGAAAAATGATAATATTCAGATGTTCTTCTCGATGTCAGGGTCTGCTTAATAAACAACCAAAAAAAATTCAATAATTTAGTCTCTTTTAGGGGTTTGGGTGTAGTGGAACTGGCAATTGCACATCAAAGTGCCAAATTTGTTTCCCATACATTCCTTCCTTATACCCACATACTTTGTTTTATACAACAGCATTGAATTTTATGAACAGGCTGATTTGCTTATTTTTCACAATTTTAACCAAAAAAAGAGGTTAGGTTGTGATCTGAAACAACATTTTTTACAGTATTTGATTAATTTAAATTTGTAGGTAAACAGGAAGCGGTTGATGCCACTTTGATGGCATTAGAAGTTATTGCAGAGCCACTGAAATCAATGGCCATGTTGTTAGTAGAAGTCTGTGCATATGCAGGTATGTTTTCATCTCATAGCTATCTGGAATTACTAAATGGAAAGATAGTGATTACCGATTGACAAAAAATTAACAAAGCAACCTTATAAATTTATAAGAATTACATTGAGTCAATTTGACATGCAACAATAAAATAATTTAACTGTGGAACAAAGTTGAAGGATGCTTTTAACCTGTCAGTCTGTCCCTCAACTCTTAGTTGTTGCCATGACGTGTAAAAACATCCTATATTAATTATTTTGTTGAGTTAGAATCATACATTATAGTAAACAGAAGTGGGGGGTCTGAGGTATGTGAGCTTGATAAAGGGACTTTCCATTTTGAATTTTCCTTGGAGTTCGATATTTTTGTTATTTTACTTTTTGCTCTCTAAACATTCTTTCATATGATATAATATTGTCTGTAGTGATTATAACATGTAGCAGTTTGAATGTTTTAAACCTCCTTTGCAGCTTTTGGTAGAGGATATTATGTTATAAATAAAGCTGTATATTTAAAGTGGATATCTAAATATCTTTTATTTTCAAGATAATCCATCTCATTAATACTTTGTTTATACAGGGACAGGAAATGTGTTAAAGATACAGAAACTCCAACATATATGTTCTGAGCACGATGAAAAGAAAGATGAGGTATGGGTGTTTCTATAAAGAATAAGAAATTCTACGAACAGAGATACTTGGCCAAACTAGATTTTCTGAATAATGGGGTCAACATCTATATTTTTTTTTGTGCCCATTCAATCTTTGAAATCTTAGATGAAGGTCATGATCACAAACTTTGTAAAATATCAATTTCAGATATACTTTTTTGATCAAATCTTGATTGCTCCCGTTCGAAGGAAATGTAAATAGCTAGAAAGGAGAATGGGATATATAAGCAGGCTCTCAATACGTATCTAGTAATAAACAATTTTGCCATCAGTTGTCAAATTTTGACAATTAACACTCAGGAACAGCTTGTTCATTATGAGCAAAGGTGTTTTGAGAGTGAACTGGTTCTAGGAATTTTAGATTAATTAGACCTTCAAAATCACATGCAAATCTTTTTTCTATTTATGACTAGAATTTGTAAGGAATTTTTTTTAAAATAAAAGTTACATATCTTTTTTGACATAAGACAAAGAATTTGATTTAGTATATATCAACAGCATGTTTATATAGTTAATAAAACTTTTATCATGTTATTAGAACAGCGATGAATTGATATAATTTTGTTTCTCCTCATCAGGAGTAAGACTATAGGAATAAATATTCATTTATGTGTAGATGATTTTATCAAAGCCAGTGATGTAACTTTTGTAGGATAATAATGAAAAGAAGGATGATAAGAAAAAGAAAGATGACAAAGAAAAGGAAAAAGACAAATCAAAAGAAACAGCAACCTCTGATCTGTCAGCACAACAAAGTAAAGTTCTAATATTATCTTTTCTCATCTAAGTAGAAAGTAGATCTCAGTTTTTCAAGATTTTTCACATATGGGAATATAAGACCGCATACATTTTTTTTTTTTTAGTAAAAACCAGTTATTACATAGATGATGGTGATTTATATCAATTTCCCATTGTGATAAATTCCAATAATCTTTCATGTAAAATAACTCATTTATTTTCACTCTAGGGACATTTCAAGCCTTTTACTGTACCCTCACTTTAGACTTCCTACTGAAGATTTGTGCCTTGATACTTTAAACTAATTGATTAAGTGTGTTGCATATCAACAATTAATAGTCCGGGTGCATTCAAAACAACTTCTTGCTTCACAATAACAGCAAAATCTGCATCAATCTTCTCAAAGTGAGGATCTGCCCAGAGCTCCAGATAAGAATTCACAAATTGGGGTTTTTACCAATTTTGATGTAATTGAGTGAAATATTTTTTTCAATTACACTAATAATTCCAATTCACCCCTCAAGAAAATATCAAATTGGGTTTTTCACCACCAATCTCCTGAATGTATTAGGTTTTTCATCTTCTAAATATTGAATTGAGGCATGTCATATGTGATCATATCAAACAAAGATGTTAATCCACTGTTATCTTAAATACATTTCTTTCAAGTATGTATGTGATAGGTGTTTTATTCAAGTTTAAACACTGACGAGCAATTTTTATACGACCGCAAAAAAATTTTTGTGGTCGTATATTGGTATGACGTTGGCGTCGTCGTCGTTCGGCGTCGTCGTCGTTGTCCGGCGTCGTCCGAAGACACATTGGTTTTCGCACTCTAACTTTAGTTTAAGTGAATGGATCTTTATGAAATTTTACCACAAGGTTCAATACCACAAAAGGAAGGTTGGGATTGATTTTGGGGGTTATGGTAATAACAGTAAAGGAATTAGGGGCCAAAAAGGGGCCAAAAATAAGCATTTTTGTAACTTCAAGACATAACTTGTGTGTTAGTGTATGGATCTCTCTGACATTGTACCACAAGGTTCCATATCACTAAAGGAATGCTGGGATTGATTTTGGGGGTAATTGCCTCCAAATTTTAGGAATTAGGGGCCAAAAAAGGGGCAAAAAACAAGCATTTTTCTAGTTTCATGACAATAACTTGTGTGTAAGTGTATGGATCTTTCTGAAATTGTACTACAAGGTTCCATATCACAAAGGGAAAGCTGGGTTTGAGTTTGGGGGTAATTGCCCTAAACGTTTAGGAATTTGGGGCCAAAAAGGGGCCAAAAAACACATTTTTTTCTAGTTTCCAGACAATAACTTGTGTTCAAGAGTATGGATCTCTCTGAAATTGTACTGCAAGGTACCATACCACAAAGGGAAGGCTGGGATTGAGTTTGGGGGTGATGAATCATAATGGGGGTTCAAAAAATTTTGGGGGGGGATTTATTTTTTTTTCCTTTTTTTTCTTTTTTTCCTTTTTTGTTTCTTTTAAAATTTTCCATTTTAAGTTGGTTATTTCTGATTTATATTTAAAATCAAATAATAATGATATGGTAGGAGATACACACCAAACAGGATGTGTAAATTATTATATAATAAGTATTGTGCAATAGCAAGAAATTTTCAATTGCACAGTATTGCACAATAGCAAGAAATCTTCAATTGCACAGTATTGCGCAATAGCAAGAAATCTTCAATTGCACAGTATTGCGCAATAGCAAGAAATATCCAATAGCACAATATTGCGCAATAGCAAGAAATTGTCAATTGTACAGTATTGCGCAATAGCAAGAAATATTTAATAGCACAGGATTGTGCAAAAGAAGATACTTCCTATAAATTGCTTATTTCTTGACCAATTTCAATGGGGTTTTATTCTTGATTTCATGGGGTTCTTTAATATGCTGAATATAACCGTGTATTTAGTTTTTGGATTTTGGGCCCCGTTTTTAAATTGGTCCACATTGAGGTCCAAAGGGTCCAAAATTAAACTTTGTTTGATTTCATCAAAAATTGAATTATTGGGGTTCTTTGATATGCCGAATCTAACTGTGTATTTAGATTCTTAAATTTTGGTTCCGTTTTCAAATTGGTCTACATTAAGGTCCAAAGGGTCCAAAATTAAACTTAGTTTGATTTTAACAAAAATTGAATTCTTAGGGTTCTTTGATATGCTGAATCTAAACATGTATTTAGATTTTTGATTATGGGCCCAGTTTTCAAGTTGGTCCAAATAGGGGTCCAAAATTAAACTTTGTTTGATTTCAACAAAAATTGAATATATGGGGTTCTTTGATATGCTGAATCTAACCATGTATTTAGATTTTTGATAATTGGGCCCCGTTATCAACTTTGTCCACATTGAGGTCAAAAGGGTCCAAAATTAAACTTTGTTTGATTTCATCAAAAATTGAATTATTGGGGTTCTTTGATATGCCGAATCTAACCGTGTATTTAGATTCTTAATTTTTGGTTCCGTTTTCAAATTGGTCTACATTAAGGTCCAAAGGGTCCAAAATTAAACTTAGTTTGATTTTAACAAAAATTGAATTCTTAGGGTTCTTTGATATGCTGAATCTAAACATGTATTTAGATTTTTGATTATGGGCCCAGTTTTCAAGTTGGTCCAAATCGGGGTCCAAAATTAAACTTTGTTTGATTTCAACAAAAATTGAATATATGGGGTTCTTTGATATGCTGAATCTAACCATGTATTTAGATTTTTGATTTTTGGGCCCCGTTATCAACTTTGTCCACATTGAGGTCAAAAGGGTCCAAAATTAAACTTTGTTTGATTTCATCAAAAATTGAATTCTTGGGGTTCTTTGATATGCTGAATCTAACCATGTATTTAGATTTTGGATATTGGACCATAATAGGTGAATGTCCAATTTAAAATTTTTAAGTTCTTAGACCACATTCAATCTGTGTTAGAAACCTATGCTGTGTCAAATATTTAATCACAATCCAAATCCAAAGCTGTATCAAGCTTGAATGTTGTGTCCATACTTCCCCCAACTGTTCAGGGTTCGACCTCTGCGGTCGTATCAAGCTGCGCCCTGCGGAGCATTTTATTTTGTTTAATTTGTGTCTGGTTTGTTTCAACTGTTCTGCCAGTTTTGTATTTTCTGTCAATTTATATAAACTGGTGTTACTAGTGGGTCTGTAACTGATTACCTTTCTAGAGCACATACGATCACCCCTGGTTATGTTCGGGTTATAACAATTCATTGACATTGCTTGTCGGCATTATTTTTCCAAGTATGGTAAATGGCTTTGAACAAAATTTTGTCATGATTTATAAGAGTGAAGTGTGAGTTAGACTGCTTCATTACCATCACATACAATATCAGAGGCAATATGTAAATTTTTATTGATGATATCCATATGTTCAGCACTCATTTTGTCTTTTCCCTGCTGACAGCTGAATATTTGGGGTCCCTTCGTGGCCCCAAACACTTGTACATGTTGTAATTTTGTTGTCTGATGGCTTGCTGTAGACTTGCATTCAGAGCAATATATATATGAGAACCCCATATAATCGATTTTATTTAGCCATGGGTTCTTTCCTTTCCAGGCAAAGAATGTCTTATCTGACACTGTGTGGCTTTGCTAAAATTAAGTAGTATTTTCATCGAAGGAAGAAAGGACACCGTTGATGATTTCGTTTAAAATGTCACATATATTTGGATCTGTCGCCTTCTCCATTAAGGAATTGATAATGTGACTTGCATACTTTTATGCTTCCGCACAACAGTCTGTTGTCAAATAGTTCAACAGAATATACCATTTTGTTACTAGTAGTGCTTTTTTCCGCCTCTCCGACATGATCTGATCTGCCAAAGAAAATTTTATAAACTGGTCCCTTATGTTTACCGGGGACAATAACTGACAATTTCTTCCAACAGGGACCCAGATCAGATATTTGATGTAACGCTCTATTTTAGAACGAAAGTAGATTTCCTAACTCTAATTTCCTAATATTACAAAAATAGATTTACGCTACAACAATTTATCATTTAGGGTAAATAACGCACAAGATAGCGACAATTAGGGTTGGGAACACATAGTTTTGACATAATTGGGTTTTCCTTTGCATGAATTGGGTTTTTGATCGCTGCAATTGTCAATTGAATTGAGTTTTCAATTGTTTTTATTGCATAATCACGCAAATACGCAGCTTATCTGGAGCTCTGTCTGCAATTTTGACAACTGTGTGAAATACACAAATATTCATACACCAAAAAAGTATAGTGAAATCAACAATACATAAAGTGAATCCAACTAAAGCCAGTAACACAGAAAAAAGTTTTGATATTCTGTTTCCGTATTATTAAAAGTAAAACTAATTGCCGTTTTTGAATATAAAAGATAAGAACACTTGTGACCTAACGCCGCTATGTATTAGACTCTTGCTGTGCCTTCGTTTAATTCATGTGTCATTCGGTCACTAATTGTCTTATTTTTGTCGAGCCTGCGACTTTTGTGGCAGAAAGCTCGACATAGGGATAGTGATCCGGCGGCGGCGGCTACGGCGGCGGCGGCGTTAGCTAACTTCTTAAAAGCTTTATATTTTAGAAGGTGGAAGACCTGGATGCTTCATACTTTGTATATGGATGCCTCATGTTACGAAGTTATGTCAGTCACATGTCCAATGTCCTTGACCTCATTTTCATGGTTCAGTGACTACTTGAAAAAAAAGTTAACATTTTTTGTAATGTTAAATTCTCTCTTATTATAAGTAATAGGATAACTATATTTGGTATGTGCGTACCTTGCAAGGTCCTCATGCCCGTCAGACAGTTTTCACTTGACCTCTACCTCATTTCATGGATCAGTGAACAAGGTTAAGTTTTGGTGGTCAAGTCCATATCTCAGATACTATAAGCAATAGGTCTAGTATATTCGGTGTATGGAAGGACTGTAAGGTGTACATGTCCAACTGGCAGGTGTCATCTGACCTTGACCTCATTTTCATGGTTCAGTGGTTATAGTTAAGTTTTTGTGTTTTGGTCTGTTTTTTCTTATACTGTATGCAATAGGTCTACTATATTTGGTGTATGGAATGATTGTAAGGTGTACATGTCTAGCGGGCAGGTGTCATCTGACCTTGACCTCATTTTCATGGTTCAGTGGTCAAAGTTAAGTTTTTGAGTTTTGGTCTTTTTTTCTAATACTACATGCAATAGTTCAACTATATTTGGTATGTGCTTACCTTGCAAGGTCCTCATGCCCGTCAGACAGTTTTCACTTGACCTCGACCTCATTTCATGGATCAGTGAACAAGGTTAAGTTTTGGTGGTCAAGTCCATATCTCAGATACTATAAGCAATTGGTCTAGTATATTCGGTGTATGGAAGGACTGTAAGGTGTACATGTCCAACTGGCAGGTGTCATCTGACCTTGACCTCATTTTCATGGTTCAGTGGTTATAGTTAAGTTTTTGTGTTTTGGTCTGTTTTTCTTATACTGAATGCCATAGGTCTACTATATTTGGTGTATGGAATGATTGTAAGGTGTACATGTCTAGCGGGCAGGTGTCATCTGACCTTGACCTCATTTTCATGGTTCAGTGGTCAAAGTTAAGTTTTTTGAGTTTTGGTCTTTTTTTCTAATACTATATGCAATAGTTCAGCTATATTTGGTGTATGGAAATATTTTATGATCTATTTGGCAGTCATGCAGGTTTTATTTGACCTTGACCTCATTTTCAAGGTTCATTGCTCAGTGTTAAGTTTTTGTGTTTTCGTCTGTTTTTCTTAAACTATAAGCAATAGGTCAACTATATTTGTTGTATGGAAGAATTGTTAGCTGTACATGCCTGCCTAGCATGGTTCATCTGACCTTGACCTCATTTTCATGGTTCATTGGTCAATGTTTAGTTTACTTGGTTAATGTTAAGTTTATGTGACAGTTGTAATAAAGCTTTATATTTAGGACTATCAACATAATATCAATGATGAGTAAAGAAGGCGAGACATTTCAGCGTGTGCACTCTTGTTTCAAATACAGCGATTAGTCACTGCATTTTTTTCAGTTATCATTTGGAACTGTTTCAATATTCCTTTTGTAATCTAAATAGAAATATTTTCTTAATAGTATTTTTATACGACCGCAAAAATTTTTGCGGTCGTATATTGGTATGATGTTGGCGTCGTCGTCGTCTTCGTCCGGCGTCATCCGAAGACACATTGGTTTTCGCACTCTAACTTTAGTTTAAGTGAATGGATCTCTATGAAATTTTACCATAAGGTTCAATACCACAAAAGGAAGGTTGGGATTGATTTTGGGGGTTATGGTACCAACAGTTAAGGAATTAGGGGCCAAAAATAAGCATTTTTGTAACTTCCAGACATAACTTGTGTGTTAGTGTATGGATCTCTCTGACATTGTACCAAAAGGTTCCATATCACAAAGGGAATGCTGGAATTGATTTTGGGGGTAATTGCCTCAAAATATTAGGAATTAGGGGCCAAAAAAGGGGCAAAAAACAAGCATTTTTCTAGTTTCATGACAATAACTTGTGTGTAAGTGTATGGATCTTTCTGAAATTGTACTACAAGGTTCCATATCACAAAGGGAAAGCTGGAATTGAGTTTGGGGGTAATTGCCCAAAACGTTTAGGAATAAGGGGCCAAAAAGGGGCCAAAAGTAAGCATTTTTCTAGTTTCCAGACAATAACTTGTTCAAGTGTATGGATCTCTCTGAAATTGTACCACAAGGTTCCATATCACACAGGGAATGCTGGGATTGATTTTGGGGGTAATTGCCTCAAAATTTTAGGAATTAGGGGCAAAAAAAGGGGCAAAAAACAAGCATTTTTCTAGTTTCATGACAATAACTTGTGTGTAAGTGTATGGATCTTTCTGAAATTGTACTACAAGGTTCCATATCACAAAGGGAAAGCTGGAATTGAGTTTGGAGGTAATTGCCCAAAACGTTTAGGAATAAGGGGCCAAAAAGGGGCCAAAAGTAATCATTTTTCTAGTTTCCAGACAATAACTTGTGTTCAAGTGTATGGATCTCTCTGAAATTGTACCACAAGGTTCCATATCACACAGGGAATGCTGGGATTGATTTTGGGGGTAATTGCCTAAAAATTTTAGGAATTAGGGGCCAAAAAAGGGGCAAAAAACAAGCATTTTTCTAGTTTCATGACAATAACTTGTGTGTTAGTGTTTGGATATTTCTGAAATTGTACCACAAGGTTCCATATCACAAAGGGAAAGCTCGAATTGAGTTTGGGGGTAATTGCCCAATACGTTTCGGAATAAGGGGCCAAAAGTAAGCATTTTTCTAGTTTCCAGACAATAACTTGTGTTCAAGTGTATGCATCTCTCTGAAATTGTACCACAAGGTTCCATATCACACAGGGAATGCTGGGATTGATTTTGGGGGTAATTGCCTAAAAATTTTAGGAATTAGGGGCCAAAAAAGGGGCAAAAAACAAGCATTATTCTAGTTTCATGACAATAACTTGTGTGTTAGTGTTTGGATATTTCTGAAATTGTACTACAAGGTTCCATATCACAAAGGGAAAGCTGGAATTGAGTTTGGGGGTAATTGCCCGAAACGTTTAGGAATTTGGGGCCAAAAAGGGGCCAAAAATAAGCATTTTTCTAGTTTCCAGACAATAACTTGTGATCAAGTGTATGGATCTCTCTGAAATTGTACTGCAAGGTACCATACCACAAAGGGAAGGCTGGGATTGAGTTTGGGGGTGATGAATCATAAGGGGGTTCAAAAAAATTTTGGGGGGGGGGGTTTTCCCCCTTTTTTTTTTTTTTTTCTTTTTTTTTTTTTTTTAATTTTCCATTTTAAGTTGGTTATTTAGGATTTATATTTAAAAGCAAATAATAATGATATGGTAGGAGATAAACACCAAACAGAATGTGTAAATTATTATATAATAAGTATTGTGCAATAGCAAGAAATTTTCAATTGCACAGTATTGCACAATAGCAAGAAATCTTCAATTGCACAGTATTGCGCAATAGCAAGAAATCTTCAATTGCACAGTATTGGGCAATAGCAAGAAATATCCAATAACACAATATTGCGCAATAGCAAGAAATTGTCAATTGTGCAGTATTGCGCAATAGCAAGAAATATTCAATTGCACAGTATTGTGCAAAAGAAGATACTTCGTATAAATTGCTTATTTCTTGACCAATTTCAATGGGGTTTTATTCTTGAATTCTTGGGGTTCTTTAATATGCTGAATCTAACCGTGTATTTAGATTTTTGGATTTTGGGCCCCGTTTTTAAATTGGTCCACATTGAGGTCCAAAGGGTCCAAAATTAAACTTTGTTTGATTTCATCAAAAATTGAATTATTTGGGTTCTTTGATATGCCGAATCTAACCGTGTATTTAGATTCTTAATTTTTGGTTCCGTTTTCAAATTGGTCTACATTAAGGTCCAAAGGGTTCAAAATTAAACTAAGTTTGATTTTAACAAAAAATGAATTCTTAGGGTTCTTTGATATGCTGAATCTAAACATGTATTTAGATTTTTGATTATGGGCCCAGTTTTCAAGTTGGTCCTAATCGGGGTCCAAAATTAAACTTTTGTTTGATTTCAACAAAAATTGAATATATGGGGTTCTTTGATATGCTGACTCTAACCATGTATTTAGATTTTTGATTTTTGGGCCCGGTTATCAACTTTGTCCACATTGAAGTCAAAAGGGTCCAAAATTAAACTTTGTTTGATTTCATCAAAAATTGAATTCTTGGGGTTCTTTGATATGCCAAATCTAACCGTGTATTTAGATTCTTAATTTTTGGTTCCGTTTTCAAATTGGTCTACATTAAGGTCCAAAGGGTCCAAAATTAAACTAAGTTTGATTTTAATAAAAATTGAATTCTTAGGGTTTGATATGCTGAATCTAAACATGTATTTAGATTTTTGATTATGGGCCCAGTTTTCAAGTTGGTCCAAATCGGGGTCCAAAATTAAACTTTGTTTGATTTCAACAAAAATTGAATACATGGGGTTCTTTGATATGCTGAATCTAACCATGTATTTAGATTTTTTATTTTTGAGCCCCGTTATCAACTTTGTTCACATTGAGGTCAAAAGGGTCCAAAATTAAACTTTGTTTGATTTCATCAAAAATTGAATTCTTGGGGTTCTTTGATATGCTGAATCTAACCATGTATTTAGATTTTGGATATTGGACCATAATAGGTGAATGTCCAATTTAAAATTTTTAAGTTCTAAGACCACATTCATTCTGTGTTAGAAACCTATGCTGTGTCAAATATTTAATCTCAATCCAAATTCAGAGCTGTATCAAGCTTGAATGTTGTGTCCATACTTGCCCCAACTGTTCAGGGTTCGACCTCTGCGGTCGTATCAAGCTGCGCCCTGCGGAGCATTTTATTTTCTCATAATATACACATTTGGACACATTTTCTTTTTTTTTTATAGGTGTAGCAGTACTAGGTATAGCTTTGATAGCTATGGGAGAAGATATTGGTGGAGAGATGGCCTTCAGAGCTTTTGGACATTTGGTAAGTACTATATTGATCTATTTACATATTTTACTGTATATTTAATGTGTAAATTAGTAATCTATTATATGGGAGGAAGATTTCAGTAAAAAGCAAATGGATGATAGAAAATAATGTTGTAGCATGAAAAATTCAGGTATATGTTATTGATATTTAAATGTCAGAAAAAAGTCTGTTTTAAGAATGGACAAACTAAGTTATATGTAATTGATGTTCATGCAGTATTTGATAATATATATTTGTAGTTACGGTATGGAGAGACAGCAATCAAGAGAGCCGTACCAGTAGCTTTAGGTCTGATATCAGTGTCTAATCCTAAACTACAGATCCTAGACACACTTAGTAAATTTTCTCATGACAATGACCCTGAGGTAGCTCATAATGCTATCCTAGCAATGGGACTGGTTGGTGCAGGTCAGTAAAATTTTATTCCTAATTTCTCATTTCGTATTATTCCATTTGATAGTCATACAAAATGTCTTACTTTAATTGACATAAGATTAAATAGCTTTGAAGACTTTCAATAAATAGCACATCCCGAAAACTGTAAATAATTTTGACACATCATAGAACAAGGTATTTAACACTAATTAGAATTCAGATAAACTGCACGATAGTTTAAAGTACACTATTATATCTATAAACTCTTTTAAAAAAAACTTTACTTAGTATGTAAAACTAGGATAATTGTCTATTTTTATGATGCTATGATGTTTCTCTGTCTTACATATTCCAAGAATAAAATATGGTTTGTGTATTTATAGGTACAAACAATGCACGTCTGGCTGCCATGTTGAGACAATTAGCTGTGTACCATGGCAAGGATGCCAACAATCTGTTCATGGTCAGACTGGCCCAAGGACTAACACATCTGGGTAAAGGTACCCTGACCTTAAGTCCATACCATAGTGACAAGGCACTCATGTCACCTGTAGCTGTTGCTGGACTCCTAGCTGTCTGTGTATCATGTCTTGATGTTAAAAATCGTAAGTTTATAAATATGATAAATTTATTTTACAAACTGTATAATCAGTTAATAAAGATGCAGTGACAAGTCTTAAATATTTTCTGAGTATCATTTCGTGTATTGAAAAAACGAGGTTTGTCAAATTCTTGAGACTTTCCACAACCATTAGAAATTCTTATAATTTTGATTGTTAGATTCTGAGTGGAGAAACCAGTTTATTGCAAATCCTTAAATAAAAAGTTTCCAGATGTTCTGTTAAGTAAAAGGTAATGTATTATTTACCTTGGAAATGTTTAAGTAAATTTGGTATAATTTCTTACACAATTTTAAATTACAAAAGGTTGAAGGTACAATTACACACTACAAACCAGTTTAACAACATTAACAGAACCAAGATGTACATTTCAACAATTAATGTCTCTTCAAAATTTTGAAGATCCCAAGAGCAAATGTATTCTTTTGAAAATGAAAAGACCAAGATGTCTTAATAACTAAATATTTCTACATTTTCTACAGTGATCTTAGGAAAATCTCATTACATTTTGTACCACCTTGTGTCAGCCATGCAGCCCAGAATGTTGACCACTTTTGATGAGGAATTACGACCAACTCCTGTACATGTCAGAGTTGGACAGGTAAGACATTTCAATTTTTTTATACTGATATATATTGTAACTGATTTATTCAGATTTCACATCATGATCACATGTCTTGTAATGAATAAAAGAAGACATGGGGCATACATAAATAAGACAGCAACCCAATGTCTGCTCAAACATTTAGTGAAAGTAAAAAGGTCAGACAGTTTACTTCTTTAAATGTAAGGTTCTGTTGAAACATACATGACTTAAAATAAAATTCATCTATTGACAAATGCAAAAAAAAGAAAACAATTCAGTACTAAAATATATGAGAAATGTTACTATTTCCTCAGTTGATGTGTTCCATTTTTTCATACACAAGATAAGACTTAAGATGGGCTGTATTCCACTAGTGTGAGAAAGCCTTTAGTCAGTTGACAGAGGTGAAAAATAAAGAATTTCTCAGAAGAATGTCGGAAATGACCAAGAATCTTATTTCTTTTTGAATTCACTTGTAAACACCTGAACAAGGACTGAATCTTATTATGTTGACATTGACAAAGTTCTAGAACAAATTACAATGTTTTATTTGTAGGCTGTAGATGTAGTAGGTCAAGCAGGTAAACCTAAGTCTATAACAGGATTCCAGACTCATACAACACCAGTTCTGCTGGCTTATGGTGAAAGGGCAGAGTTAGCTACAGAAGAATGTATCCTTTTTACTCAATATAATTATAGATTTGCAATACGTTTTCTTATCCTGATTTTATTGATGGAACTCTGTTAATAAATGGGATATTTGAACTTGTTTCACATTTTCAGAATACTTTCAGAATCATACTGCTAAGTTATATTTGTAAATTGGGAATCGTACTCTCCTAGTAGACTTCTGAACCTACAAAAGTTAGAATCAGAAGAGATAGAACTGAATCTAAACATGAAAAATGTCTTTGATCTGATAAGAATCATTTTAATTATTTCTGTTTACTGTAAATTCAGAAACTATTGCAAGTTTAAATAAATGTAAATAATGTAACTGGGTGATTATTGCAATATTAAGAACTCACATTTTGATAGAAGATACATAATCTGTATGCAAATTTTCCTGAAACTGCAATAATTAATCTCACATTTTTGTCCTTTCTTCAAAAATCATAATAATAAATGCACACAATAGTTTCTATAGAAGTAGAGGCAATAAGGCCCTCATTTGGCCCTAATATTAATGCAAATTAAAATTTTCCCATACATACTCTTAAAATTTGTTCTAACTACACTAAGGTACAAAGTGTTAAGAAAATAAAAACAAATTTCACATTTAACGAGTTACCATGGCAATAAACCATGATGAAATTTGTTTATGTAAAATTTTTGTAATATCCTAGTTTTATACCCATTTTAATGTATATATAAGACTGAAAAAGTATGTACGCACCCAAGAAACAACTTTATATTTGGTAGGATTATGTTAATAGTTATAACTAAGCTTCTCTTAAATTATTTTTTTGTTTCTCAGCTGCACACAATGTTTCCACAATGGAAATAACAGTTGAAAACTGCATTCATTCAGTAGTTTTCTTCATTTTCATAAAAATGGTGAAAATGATGATGTAATTGTGACGTTATAACATCAAAAATCTTATGTAATTCATTTATTTTACTTAATTTTATGTATTTCCAAACATTATGTGTATATTTGAAATAGTTCTAAACTACTTCTGATTCTTTTTCTCCAGATACTGTAATAATGCCCATGAAGAAGTTATACATCATAATATATCAAAAAATTCAAATCCAATATTTTCAACATACTGAAGGCCAAGGTTTTACATTAACTTACATATTTATTAGATAAACAGATGCATATTACACTTAATAAAGTAATTTACATTTATCATAATTTCTTATTGCATTTTAAACACTTACATGATCCTTAACTCTTGTCTACAGATCTACCAATAAGTCCTATAATGGAAGGATTTGTTATACTGAAGAAGAATCCAGATTACGAAGCTTGAGAACTTTATATGTTGTTAGTGATGTACTGAATGTGTGATAATGACCGAGAGGGAGAGAGAGAGAGTTATAGTGCTTGCGTTGAAAATTAATAAATTATTAAAATGGTTGTATTTTTTTAAGCTACTTTACCCATTCATATCCAGAGATTGTATGAATGAACACAATTGACAAAATGTACTTGTAGCTATGTTTGGGGGGAAAGTAAGAGTTGGAAAGCACTAAAAGGATTTTACTATGATGTACTTTTATAAGATGAATTCCATTTTTGGTAGATTTTTTAATGAAAATCAAGAATTTCAATACCCAAAATTGCATATATTCCAATGATTTAATGAATTTGTTAAGGGCAAATATGAAACCACTTATTCACAAGCGTCATGACCAATGATTTTTCCACAGATCTCACAAAATCGAACTCCACAACCAAAAGTATTTTCAAAGTAATTGCTGCTGTTGATTAGATAATGAAGTCTTGCTAAAGAAGCTATATCTGCCCTGTCGCTATAGTAATGTAATTACAGTGTAGGATTGAGATTATTTAATGCACCCTGTTTGACCCATAATGTAGAATAAGATGGAACAAAATTTAAACCTTAAATTCGAATATATGAATCCAAACAAAAAAGGATCTTATTTAAAGAGTGCTGCAGAAAAAGACATAGATGATGTGGTCTCCAGTTGATCTTGACATTGATAAAAAGAGAACTGAACCTATTTGAGATATCAAGTTTGCAATCTGTTTACATTTGTAATGACATTTAAACTACTATTTCTGGGAGAGGTTTTGTTATGTTAATGATCTACAGGACATCATCTAACCAATGGATGGAGATAAATGTTGTAGTCAACAAAACCTGAAAATTAATTACTTAAAGGATGAAGTAGGATAGACGTTAACATAGGAATTGAAAAAAATCATAAGATGAGAGAGAGAAACCTTTACAAGAAAAAAGTATATTTTCACAGAGAACTGCATAATTTGAAAGAAATGAAGAGAATGTGGCTTTTAATTATACTCATTCAGACAAATGAAGCAAATGAAATTTTAATGAAAAACACTTGATGCATATAAAAATCATCACTTCACAATTGCAAAAAATGGTTATTGCTTTGTCAAAGTAATACATGTATACAGAATACAGCTACATAGCATGCCAACTGGAAATAACTTCCAAAAGGACATTAGATTGACCCTATACAAAAGACAACTTAAGTTTTGAATGTACCCAAAGACCAGAGCAACTTTGGGCACAGAAATCCATTTTGGAAACATTAAACAAATCCAAGTGAATAGAATGGAGTATAAAGTTGTACCGATTGATCAAGGAATGAAATGGTAGTTATAGTTGTGGATTGAATGAACAATTCTGGACTTTAAACTGGATTGAGGAAGGATGGAAACTGGAGTTATATCTGTGTATTGAATAAAGAACATTTGGCTTTTCTAGAAGTACAGAAATTTTGAAGATTCCATCACAGCTGATTAGAATGTAGTAAAAGAGGTTAAAAATGAACTTGATATATCTCTTAATGGAAAATTGAAAAGGACAAAGAAGTCAGAATATATTTGTTCATTCCCCCAATTTCCCAAGTAAGTCAAATAATGGAATTGAGCTGTGCCGGTAGGGATTATTTCCCTGGTACTGCCATGGAAGCTGGATTGGTATGCCCTTTTCTTTGTTTTTGTCTCACCTGCGACGAAAAGTCGCTGAAAGCGAGATATAGGGGTAGCTTTTCATTCGACGACGATGTTGGCATCAACAATTATGTTTTCAGTTTAAGTTTGTTTGATAGGAACAACTTGTAATAGATCAATGATATTTTGTATGAAGTTGCATAACTATAAGTTTGACAACAATTTTGCGGCCCTGTCCCTAGGTCATGATCCAGTGACTTTCAATTAACAATTTTTCAATGTTAAGATTTTGGCTTAAGTTAGTTTGATAGGAGCTACTTACAATAGACAATATATTTTCTATAAAGTTACATTGCTGTCTGTACATCTCAGTCTGTCAATCATTTTGTGGCCCCGCCCACTTGTTCAGGGTCAATCAAATTTGAACTTTGAAAAGCAATGTTGCTGTCCCTCATATTGTTTTTTTCTGAATTTTATGCAGACAGGCGAGACATATCCTTGTGTCAACAGTTATTAATTTTATTCTTATCTCCTATCATACTTATATAAGTTACTATACTTCTTCCACCCGCCAGAAGTGTTGAGTATAGGTCAGGATTAACTGACTATTCAGAGATAACATAATAAGCACGAGTGGAATTAGAGATGAGATTTGTCTTATAATATGATGATTAAGGCATTTAGGATCATGATTAGAAGTGTCTCCTGTATATAAATAAAGAGATGTGGTGTGATTGCCAATGAGACAACTATCCACCAAAGTTCAAATGAAGTGGGTGTTAGCAATTAAAGGCAAACGATAAGACAAACCCATACTGTATAGTCTGCTATAAAAGGTCCCGACTTAAAAAATGTGAAGCAATTCAATTGAGAAAACTAACGGTCTAATTAATAACAAAATGATACACAAAAAACAAATATGACAGACATGAACCAACAATAACCACTGAACTACAGGCTCCTGACTTGGGACAGTTTTGTAGATTGAAGTACTGTATTGAATGAAACATTGTCATTTCTAAGTGAATTCATTTTTTTCCAAACTTAGAATAAGTTGCATATATCATGCACCTCGTCTGTAAAAAAAATAAAGACATTAATACTATGTCAAAATTCTTAATTTGGATATCCATTTGTTAGCCATTGTTCTTGACATGCCTGAAATATTTGCCACTGGACATAAAAGCAATCCCCAATCAATCAATAATTTGTTACCCTTTTAACCTTCTAAGAAATGTAAAAGAGAAATCGGTAACCATTACTTTCTGTGTATGCTCATGTTTTTAATGTTTTATCCTATTTATTCCTGAGAGTCATGTGAACTACCTCTGATTTAATCTTGTGATTTTAACTATGAACAAAAGTATATGTAGATATTCATGAATGTGCTGAGTACACTTGTACACTTAATGTGTCGACTACTGTTTATGGTGGTAATGAGTTCCTTTGGATTATTGTAGAGTGGGGAGTGAGACCTTATATTATTCTTTGTAGGTGAGAAATTATAATCAATTACGGGTTTATGAGTTCTACTGTCAGATGATATCACGATGGTAAATGGGATTCCTACCTTGTGATGATCAATTTTGTAGAAATTTACCAGCCTTGTATGTGGTTTGCTTCTTTTGTTTGCGGCTTAAAAGTTTATATGAGACACTACTGATGATCATGTATCGACGAATGACATCTGGCAGCTCATCTTCGACCATTTCAATTCGTTAAGTCTGTTTAACAGAGTAATAGTCCCAAATCAAACTTTAGTATTTAAGTTGTGGTCGATCTATAGACATATATATGTTGAGCTCTTTGTGAGTCTAAATTTCTTATTTAAAACGCCCTAAATGATCTGTTTCGTTTGACCGTTCAAAGCTTCTTGTCGAGTAATGCCCAGATACTCAGACGGGGAAAAAAGTTCGAGTTTTTGATTATTGAGAATACAGCCATGTTTGGTTGTTAACTTTTGTCATACAGTAAGGACTGCATTTGTCTGAATGGAAAGCAATCAATGAGTAACCCTCATCCTGTTATTGTATCTAGATCGGACTGCTGAGCATCAAAGTCAGTTTGATTACTGACGATTTTGTAGATAGTCCGAGTTGACTGGATGTCAATTATTGACAGTCGTAGATCATTTCTATGCACCAGAGATCACACAGGACCAGAACTATAGTTGAGGACATCCGAACAATCTACTTCAAATAAAGATATCTGATTTGAGTATGCTCATACGACGCAAGTTGCATTAGATCTGAATTTTAACCAGATTGGACACCCGAAATGACTTGAGCCATGTCAGATCGGTTCTCAGTTGAGGACGCTGAGACCCAGTCCAATGTTTCATTTTGGATACCATGTAAGTGAAGTTTGAATAATTTTCTGAGAAAGGAACTTTGGAAAAGTCCACTATGATAAAGTATTTTTGTTGATGAATGAAATCAGTTGTGTTTCTTATGATCAATACTGACGAAAGCAACGATGGAGATTATACAATATGTTATTTTTTTCAATGTGTTTGGTGATATATCACATTAGTTAACAGAATATACATGTCTGTGATGCAGGTCAATAGTTTTCTGTCTTATACTTTTTCCATTTTTGTAAAGGTGCTGCATTAACGTGTTTCTAATCTGTTTTGCGTAATGCATTTCTAGTGATGTTTTGAAGATGAGTGAAAGTATTGCAGTCATTCGTTCTTTTATTACTTTCAATATTCTACCATATAAGTTATATGGTTCGCTACTGACCCCCTACGGATCCATAGAGGGTTAGTAAAATCCATAGGGGGTGAGGCCGGAGGCCGAATCTCCTATGGATTTTATTCACCCTCTATGGTCCGTAGGGGGTCAGTAGTTAACCGTATAACGAATTTATCGCACGCGATACTTTTTCTGCAGCGTTTTGTAGAAAAATAAACAATGAAACACAACAACATTAATAGATGACGTCACCATTAACAGTAGACGTGACGTCATGAACCCCTATGAAATTTACTAACCCCCTACGGATCTATAGGGGGTCACCACGTGACGGCGTTAAACCAATCACAACGTGATAATTTACCCGCGGTGCGATAAAGTATGTTATCTGGTTCACATGTCTTGTTTCGTGTATGTTATGAAGTAGTTTGTTAACACTTTGTGGTGATATTTCAAATGGTGTTACTAGTATATCAGATTGTGAACATGGACCTGGTTGTTAACACTTTGTGGTGATATTTCAAATGGTGTTTCTAGTATATCAGATTGTGAACATGGACCTGGTTGTTAACACTTTGTGGTGATATTTCAAATGGTGTTACTAGTATATCAGATTGTGAACATGGACCTGGTTGTTAACACTTTGTGGTGATATTTCAAATGGTGTTACTAGTATATCAGATTGTGAACATGGACCTGGTTGTTAACACTTTGTGGTGATATTTCAAATGGTGTTACTAGTATATCAGATTGTGAACATGGACCTGGTTGTTAACACTTTGTGGTGATATTTCAAATGGTGTTTCTAGTATATCAGATTGTGAACATGGACCTGGTTGTTAACACTTTGTGGTGATATTTCAAATGGTGTTACTAGTATATCAGATTGTGAACATGGACCTGGTTGTTAACACTTTGTGGTGATATTTCAAATGGTGTTTCTAGTATATCAGATTGTGAACATGGGCCTGGTTGTTAACACTTTGTGGTGATATTTCAAATGGTGTTTCTAGTATATCAGATTGTGAACATGGACCTGGTTGTTAACACTTTGTGGTGATATTTCAAATGGTGTTTCTAGTATATCAGATTGTGAACATGGACCTGGTTGTTAACACTTTGTGGTGATATTTCAAATGGTGTTTCTAGTATATCAGATTGTGAACATGGACCTGGTTGTTAACACTTTGTGGTGATATTTCAAATGTTGTTACTAGTATATCAGATTGTGAACATGGACCTGGTTGTTAACACTTTGTGGTGATATTTCAAATGGTGTTTCTAGTATATCAGATTGTGAACATGGACCTGGTTGTTAACACTTTGTGGTGATATTTCAAATGTTGTTACTAGTATATCAGATTGTGAACATGGACCTGGTTGTTAACACTTTGTGGTGATATTTCAAATGGTGTTTCTAGTATATCAGATTGTGAACATGGACCTGGTTGTTAACACTTTGTGGTGATATTTCAAATGGTGTTTCTAGTATATCAGATTGTGAACATGGACCTGGTTGTTAACACTTTGTGGTGATATTTCAAATGGTGTTTCTAGTATATCAGATTGTGAACATGGACCTGGTTGTTAACACTTTGTGGTGATATTTCAAATGGTGTTTCTAGTATATCAGATTGTGAACATGGACCTGGTTGTTAAAACTTTGTGATGATATTTCAAATGGTGTTTCTAGTATATCAGATTGTGAACATGGACCTGGTTGTTAAAACTTTGTGGTGATATTTCAAATGGTGTTTCTAGTATATCAGATTGTGAACATGGACCTTTGTCTTGACTCTGTTGTAGATACTTATCTTACTTACGAATTGATTTGATAAATGCACATAACTTCTTAGTTTTAGACTGATTGCTAGTATGATGGTCTTGACCCTTTATGATAAGTCGAGCAATGTAACTCACATTTGCTGACCTTCTATTTGTACCTGTTTTTGAGATGCTTGTATTTCTCAGCATACTTTATGTTTAGTTTCGTTTTAACATTAAGGTTTTTTTTCTGTTCATCGGTCTCCTGGGATTATAGTGAATCCAGGGTATTTTATTTTGGTATGGTCGGACCTTATGTGTGATTTTATTCTCCAGTAATCTAACATTTAATGATCCTGAAGACGGAAGTTATAGTTGATTTCTTCCCATTAGCAACATATTTTACCATAAAACTAAAACCACAGGATAATGTTACTACATAAATATCATCATGCAGTGCAAGCGCTCATGTTTAATATACAACACATTATATAGTAAATCAAAAGGAATATCCCACATGGATACAACAAATGATACAAATTGATCAGGCTCGACATGGATACAACAAATGATACAAATTGATCAGGCTCCACATGGATACAACAAATGATACAAATTGGTCAGGCTCGACATTGATACAACAAATGATACAAATTGATCAGGCTCCACATGGATACAACAAATGATACAAATTGGTCAGGCTCGACATGGATACAACAAATGATACAAATTGATCAGGCTCGACATGGATACAACAAATGATACAAATTGATCAGGCTCGACATGGATACAACAAATGATACAAATTGATCAGGCTCGACATGGATACAACAAATGATACAAATTGATCAGGCTCCACATGGATACAACCAATGATACAAATTGATCAGGCTCTACATGGATACAACCAATGATACAAATTGATCAGGCTCCACATGGATACAACAAATGATACAAATTGATCAGGCTCGACATGGATACAACAAATGATAAAAATTGATCAGACTCGACATGGATACAACAAATGATACAAATTGATCAGGCTCCACATGGATACAACAAATGATACAAATTGATCAGGCTCTACATGGATACAACAAATGATACAAATTGGTCAGGCTCGACATGGATACAACAAATGATACAAATTGATCAGGCTCCACATGGATACAACAAATCATACAAATTGATCAGCCCGAAGATTTAGTACCGTAAATTGTTTACTATAAAGTTACAGATTAATGTTTTACTTCACAGTATAGTTTTCAAGGTTACATGCGACGGTTTGGGTCATTTTCATTATGTTTGAATCCGTTATCCCTGTAAAACTTTATAACTTTTCCTTTGTAATATCTATAGTTATAAAACATATTGTTTATGTCATCAGATTTTGTCCATACATAAACATACCAACTAAAATAAATAACGCGTAATTGTAAGTTCTATAGTTTACGAGTGAGGGAAATAGAAATTGTTTACAGATCCGGGTAATTTTATTATTAACTCTGGTTTAAATGTTTATAAATTAATCTAAAATGTCTATATACAGCCGAAATCGTGTAATATACCTTTTAAGAGCGACGAGGCATAATGATTTAAATATCTTATTGAGAATTCCACGTTGCAGGTTTTCTTATTTATTTTTGACATTTAATTTTCTTCAAATGTAGACAGAAAAGTGACTTAATGATCATTCAAGAAATGTGTTGTTTTTCATATGGCTCAAAGAAAGTAAGTACTTTTTAAATTAAAAAGTAGGTTCGATTATGTTTAAAAATTAGCATTAAATATACTATTGACTTACATTTAGAAATTCAAGATCGTTAGCACAATATAGCTGCCACATACTATAGCTCGATATGGGTGTCAGGGTGATAAGTCACATTTAAATTGCTTAGCCACGATGAGTTAACTATTACTCTTCCGATGTGCATTAGTTAACCTATGAATTACGAAAGCTTTATTACTAAAATACGCTGCTCCTTTACAATCGATTGTTTTTAATTGTCAAAAAGAGGGGAGTGAACTCCCAACGAGACACCAACACAACAACAGATCTTAGCCAAAAAATAGACATGTAAAGATTACAATAAGACCTTCAACAATGAGCAAAGACCCAAACCATGCATCGAGCTCTCACTGAGATTGAGTACTGAATATGGATTCAATTTCCGACCAAGGTTCCCCTTATGATGTTCGCAGCTGTTGCTTCATCATAAGTTACAAAATATACTAAATTATCTGTGCGTATTGGTGTGTGTTTGTTTATTCTACATTGGCTAGAGGTATAGGGGGAGGGTTGAGATCTCACAAAACATGTTTAACCCCGCCGCATTTTTGCGCCTGTCCCAAGTCAGGAGCCTCTGGCCTTTGTTAGTCTTGTATGGTTTTTAATTTTAGTTCATTTTCATTTATATGTTTTGGAGTTCAGTATGACGTCCATTTTAACTAGTACACTTTTTTTATTAAGGGGCCAACTGAAGCCCGCCTCCGAGTGCGGGATTTTCTCGCTGTGTTGAAGACCCATTGGTGGCCTTCGGCTGTTTTTCTGCTCTTTGGTTGGGTTGTTGTCTCTTTGACATATTCCCCATTTCCATTCTCAATTTTATAGTATTGAATAATTAGGTGCCGAAAATAATCATCACAGGTCACATGTAATCTGATTGAATAATTGGTTGAGGGTGTTTTAAAGTTTAACGCCACTTTCTGCACTGTATAGGACCGATGGGAAGCCGGAAAGAACCAACGTCCAAGTGCAGCAAAACTAGTGATCGGATCTACCTAATCAATTAAGATCGGAGTCGACCGCACTTTGCCACGAGCGGGGTTCAAAATCATATTCTCAGTATTGACAAGCTGGTGATCACTGCAGATGAACTACTTTATATAAAAATAAGAAGATGGGATATGATTGCCACTGAGACAACTATCCACCAAAGTTCAAATGAAGTGGATGTAAGTAATTATAGGCAACCGTACGGCTTTCAACAATGAGAAAAACCCATACCGTATGGTCGGCTATAAAAGGCCCCGACATGAAAAATATGAAACAATTCAATTGAGAAAACTAACGACCTAATTTATAACAAAACAGATTCTGAAAAACAAATATTACAGACATGAACCATTGGTTGGGACAGGTACATAAAGAATGTGGCGAGGTTAAACATGTTTCTGAGCACTCAACCCTCCCCCTAACCTGGGACAGTGGTGTAACAGTACAATATAAGAACCAACTATAAAAATCAGTTGAAAAAGGCTGAACTCATCAGATGGATACAAATAGAAATACATCTAACAAAAACACAAAGTGGTCGTGGATGGGTACTTATACATCCCAAAAACAAAAAGGCACTAAGTACAGATCTGAGAACTCGCAGTAACTGACAGCTAGTTCAAAGCCAATAACAACTAATGAAACAATCATGTATCTAAGACTAAAATATCAATCAGTACACATCCAACATCCAATGGATTTAGTCAGAGAAAAACATGACCTTGTGCAATGCCAAACTATAAGTATCGACAGATTGTAGTACGTGAAAGTATATATCACTCGACCACCGAGGCCTCTCTCAACTGTAACCTGAAATAAACTCTTCTTATAAATCTCGGTACTAGTATTTGTTAAAATAAATATTATTAGGAACGAGGTGGTGGGATGGAGCAGCTCTTTTGTAGCCATGAAAATTAATCAATTGTCGATTTAGTTCAGACATCAGATTACTTTCTTTCCCACTTATACTTTAATGACAATGAGTTGTATTTCCATGTAGGTTACCATATGCCGCCTGTATTAATATATCACATACAACGAATAAAAAATAAATTAGGGAAATGTCAAGATATGTGTACGTATGTCTGAATAGTTTTACATTAACATTTGAGTCATATAGTTACGTGGATATGTCAACATGACAGAGAATTAAGCATAGCAAAATTGTTATATTTAACGTTTCAGATCTAAATCATATTTTAAACAGAAGAGGTTGTCTCCCTTTTGGTCATATAGCTTTTCACGTTTTCAAATAATTATACACCCCTTGCTTTCAAGTTTTTTTTTCGGCTTTGAGCATTCCAGATGAAAGAGCTTCGAATGCGGCAAAAAATTAATTGACTTGTCAATTTTATTTTTTATTTTAACGGAGTATCTTGAACAATCTGGAATGAGTTCAAAGCAAAGCATACACACTTCAATTGAATGATTTTTTTCATTAGATACAGAAATCTCGGAAGTTTCTTGCAATAATTATGAAATATATTCAAGATTTATATTTTTAGGAAAATCACTGTTTAAAGACAAATATGAACTTCTGCACTAAAAAATCATTTGACTATATAGGAAAAAATGACAATTAATTTCAATATGTGTATACAAATACTAATTTCTCAGTAATAACATGTATAAAAATATTTCATAATGATCTTTAAAAAAAACTACACATTTATGACTTTAACAGAATCAGACCTCAAATTAGTTTTTGAAAATATTTTTTCTCGGTTGCAGAATGCGAGACATAGGGATTACAATGAATTTCTCACTTATAGGATATTTATGTTTGGTATATGGGTTCTTGCAAGGTTACATGTCCGTCAGACAGGGTTCACCTCACCTCGGCCTCATTACATGGATCGGTGATCAAGGTTTAAGTTACATGATTATGTTTGTTTCTCAGATAACGATAGCAGTAGGTCAACTACATTTAGTGTATGGAATGATTGTAAGGTGTAAATGTCAGTGTGGCAGGTTTCATCTGACCATGACCACATTTTGGCAGTTCGTTGATCAATGTTTATTTTTTGTGTTTTGGTCTGTCTTTCTTATACTTTAAGCAATCATCAACTATATTTAGTGTATGTAATGATTGAAAGGTGTTCATGTCTGACTGGCTTTATTTTTAGGACCATCAACATAAAATAAATCGAGAGTATTAAAGCAGGCGAGACATTTCAGCGTGTGCATTCTTGTTTAAAAATCAATGCGATTTATCAGAAATAATAACGGAAATGTCCAATAGGTGAAACACTTTTGACCTAAGACTGTATAAAGCTTTAGACAGGGTTCACCTGACCTTGATTTCATTCCATGGATCAGTGATCAATGTTAAATTCCGTTTCTCAAATACTATAAGCAGCAGGTAATCTATATGTGGTGTATGGAATCATATTGATTGGACATGTCAGTCTGGCAGGTTTCACCTGACCTTGACCTCATTTTCATGGTTCATTGGTCTGTGTTAAGTTTTTGTGTTTTGGTCTGTTTTTTAAAGGCCTTCGGCTGTTGTTTGCTCTATGGTCGGTTGTTGTCTCTTTGACACATTCCCCATTTCCATTTTCAATTTTAATAAAGCAGGCGAGACATTTCAGCGTGTTCACTCTTGTTATAAATGAAATAAAAAGTATTCAATCGTTACGATGGACAAGAGGTTGATCAATTAATTCAACTGCCTACTGAAGATAGTATCGACCGTATTCAATCGTTGCGATCAATTAAAAGTTTATCAATTCTCATTCAACTGCCTCTACTGATTTTTGTTACGATCGATGCTTTAATTGCTTCTTTTTATTTAGTTAATATTGTTGACATTATATGGTCAATCGTGATCAATCGAATCTATCGTTACGATTGAAGCTTTGGAATTTGCATTAAGTTGATTGAGTCAACTGAGCAGACAGATGTTAAAATCAACTGTCGTTAATATCAATCTATTGTCGAATACTACATACATTATAGAAAATAAAATATGAGAAGAAACCTCTTATAATGTGTTTTCAAAAGAAGAAAAAAATCGGGTCACGGAGCCCTTTTCCTGGCACATAACAAAATGAGTAAATTTACAGTACATTCCTTTGTAGAATTAGATTATATTTAATTTCGGAAGAAAAATGAATAAAACAAAAGTTATTCTGTTTTTGTCTCGCCTTGACGGGGTCATAAAGCGAGACATAGGTATGCTGTTTCCGGCGTCGGCGAAGGCGGCGGCGTCGACAATGTATTAGTTTGTGATTAGGTCTAGTTTATGGTGAACCACAAGTGGTAGGTCAATGATATTTGGTATGCAGTTGTATTAGCATTGGCACATCTCATTTCCATGGATATTATTTGGCCCTGCCCCCTCAGTCATGGTCTATTGACTTTGAAACTTTTGCTTAGTTTACATGTATTAGTTTGTGATTAGGTCAGTTTATTGGGAACCACTCGTGGTAGGTCAATGATATTTGGTTTGCAATTGTATAAGCATTGGCATATCTCATTTCCATGGAGATTATTTGGCTCCGCCCCCTTAGTCATGGTCTATTGACTTTGAAAATTTTGCTTAGTTTTCATATATTAGTTTGTGATTAGGTCAGTTCATAGGGAACCATTAGTGGTAGGCCAATGTTAATTGGTATTCAGTTGTATAAGCATTAGCACATTTCATTTCCAGGGAGAATATTTGGCCTCGTCCCCTCAGTCATGGTCTATTGACTTTGAAACTTTTGCTAAGTTTACATGTATTATCTTCTTATATCTAATTAGTTTGTGATTAGATCAGTTTAAGCTAATTAGTTTGTGATTAGATCAGTTTAAGATGAACTGCTAATGTTAAGTCGATGATATTTGGTATGCAAATTTATTGGCATTTGCAAGTATTGTTTCCATGGAGATTATATAGCCCCACCCCCTCATCATGGTTCATTGACTTTGAAACTTTTACATAGTTTACAAGATAATGTTTGTGTTTAGGTTTGTTTAAAGGGAACGACTTATAATAAGTCAATGGTATTTGTTATGCAGTTGTATTAGCATTGGCACATCTCATTTCCATGGAGATTGTTTAGCCATGTACCTTCAGACATGGTTCATTGACTTTGAATATTTGCATAACTTGCATGTTAAAGTATTGCTATTTTAATTTCAACATTTGCATTACTAAAATTACAAAAAGGCGAGACATATCTCTGTGATAACAGTTTATTGGAAGAAGAAAAAAAACCAGTCGTATTGATAAAATAAACCACATTATTTTCTTTATTTGGGTAAAAAAAAAAAAACAAATGAGGTGCATTCCTCCGCAATACTGATTAGCATAATTCATTAAAAGACCAAGACCGATTGTATTCTGCTGTTTTACAATCTAAGATGACAGAAGACCGTATAGTTAATCACCCCCGTAGTAGTAGATCTACCTTAACTCAAAGTTATTGTCATTTTCTAAGCGAAAGTTTTGATATGTTTTCCCAGATTATACAGATTTCTGTTCCAGCTGATCATACGTCAAGAACCGTCTAGACGATAAACAGTGATCCTTTAATGAGGATAAATCTAACTTATAAGTCTTTTTGACAGCATGACATTTAAATCATATTAACAGAATGTGATTTGTATGCTGCTACAAAAGCAAAGAAAAACAAAATCAGTAAGGTACATATTAAATAGCATTACATAATAGCAGGAATGTTTCTCATACTGCTTTGGATTAATACTATTGATCACTATTAGCTCCAGATACTTCTGCGTACTTCTTCAAGATAAATAACTGTTACTTGTGTAACGTTAACTGAAGTTATATAATTTTATCATAGGTGACGTCACCCAACTCGAAGAATGATCAAAACATAATATAAACAATTTTATATATTGAAATTCAACTGAAACATATTTCAGTCGTTTTACGTCACAATGCTGATAAATAAGAGGAATTTCTACGTCACTATAGAGAGTTTCAACATGTGTCGCCTGCCACGGTGATCACATGACCATGTTCTATTGATTTCAACATATCTCAAACAGTCAGCAGACAGTTTATTTACATGATCAGGTGAAAAAGACACTTAAATTATACGTGGACAACTTACGGATTATATATTTTGTTTTATTTGCAATTTGAAACAATTTTGAAGAGAGTTAAGTAAGTTCTGTAAATTTAGAAGGTGGTGGTTTATTTTCCATGGTTATGGTAATGATGACTCTTTATGCACTGAATTTAAACATGTATATAACTACATGTATCGTCTTCCCCGTCTGCATTAATTTCCTTTTAATGATAATAAAAAATGACCTTAGTTCTATATATCACTTTAATCAATGCTAATAGAATGTGCTTCCAGTCAAATATAGTACAGTCTACTAGACCTGTAGATTGCAAACACCATATTGACTGGAGCATTCTTGCATCTAAAGGGATATGGATTGATTTCAAGGTTTTATCAAATTTCAGTTTGATTTGGATTTTTTGTATTCTGCCGCTTATGGTTTTGTTAACCAATTTAGATTAGGCACTAGTGAATCACATTTATCTTCGAAATGGAGTAAACTCATTATAAAAAAGGCAATAACGGTTAATTTTTGATAATTTTGTTTCTCGAATTGTGTTTCCACTTTCTAAGTCTTGGCAAACAATGTGCGCTAAAGTTTGGGGTTAGAAATTGTATACGTTATGACTAGCTATGAGCTTTGTTCTTTACCATAAGTGTGTTATAAGATTATGAAGGTGCATTACTCAAAGCTTTAATGTTTTGCGCATGTTCAATGTTTATGTACGTCTCTTTTTCCGTTGGACCTTACACCTAACTTCTCTCTATTTTGTCTCGGTCGTGTGTTATTGCCTTTAAGAAATCTGTCTACGAATACAGAAAGAGGTCATCCCACCTCCTTTATACAGCGTGCATACAGACCAGTTTTAGCTCACCTGAGGTGGGAGGTTAATTGTTATGGAAGCATCTTGTCGAATGTCAAATGCCTGTTTGGACAAACACCAGTAAGGATGCCCCAGACAGTCGACAACCAATTTCTTTTATTGTGCTTCATGATTGAACGTTTTGAAGTTAATGGTTGTACCCACTACATTCTTTGTTATTGTTGAATGCAATTATAAGTGCAATATGTTCCACGAGGAAATAATTATCCAATGAAAGAGTCGTTGAACTTAGAGTAATACGATGATATATTGTTATCTGTAGATGGAGGAATTTGTTTGCGGTTAATCCTTTATGAAATGGCGATTCAACATAAATCGAAAAAGATTGCTTATATAAAGATAAATGGATACTGTCAATCAATAAAACCAGTCGAAGGTACGGTGATGAATCACGAATCATATGTTTTCTTATTTGCCGTTACACTGAAAATTTATAAAATTTAAAAAAAAATCAAATTAAGATCGTTACCTTCAAGAGTATCTTACATAAAGCTTTTTAAGACTTTCTTTGCCATTATTTACCAAATTAACAGTGAAATGCAAATGCATAATTAAGTAATTACCAATTAAAAAAGATGTCAATCATACCTTTACATGTTTTATCATATGATACATTAAAGCGGATTGCATTTGTTGAACATCATAATCGATGTGTAAACTAATTTCACAAGAAAAACAACTTGGTCTAGAACTGGTCTTTTTTTCTGCCAAATTTATATTATTTTGATTTTGATGTTCATGTTTTGTGTGCTGTTATTCCACATTTTGTGTGTTATTATTTCATTTTTTTTGTATGTTGTATGTTGGTATTCCACGTTTGCGTGTTGATATTTCATTTTTTTTTGTATGTTGTATATTGGTTTCCCACGTTTTGTGTGTTGTTGTTAAAAATACATGTGCTCTCTGAAATCGTTAGCATACATGTATATTATAAGCATTATGAAGAAATACACTATGAATAATGATACAGTGCCAGGGGTCCAATATAAATATGAATTGCGGGCACTAATGGTGTGTACCCTATACATTGTTATATAGATATTGTGTTACCGTCCGTGGTTTTTCAACCCTTTTGTGATAGTGCTGTTATATTTACACAAGTTAAAAACGTTTTTGTTGTTAGATATTTTACAAAATACTGCATTTGATCATCAATGCTTGATTTTACATTATATAAAAATAAAAAGATGTGGTTTAATTGCCAATGAAACGACTCTCCACCAGAGACCAAATGACATAGAAGTTAACAACTTTAGGTCAGCGTACGGCCTTCAACAATGAACAAAACCCATTTACTGCATAGTCAGCTATAAAAGGACCCGAAATGACAAATGCAAAACAATTCAAACGAGAAAACTAACGGCCTGATTAATGTAAATACAAAGAACGAAATAAAAATATGATATACAGCGAAAAAACGACAGCCACTCAATTACAGGCTCCCGACTTGGGACAGGCACATACAGAATGTAGCGGGCGCCCACCCCTAACTTTGACAGTGAACAAACTATAGCAATTTGTATGGTCTGTAGGCATTAAATGTTGGAATCCACAGTATTATTTATTTATTCATTTATTCGTACCTGAAGTCGATCTCTGCATTCGTTATAAAGTAAATAAAAAAAGCAAAATGGCATAAAGAAAAATACTACCATTTTGAAAAGCTTTATTTCATTTATACATTTTAGGGTGGGAATGTCCATTATTGTTAAGCGTCAAATTAGCCTTTGAATAAACCGATTCTTAAAGGTGAACAATGTAACATTGCTGTTCTACTAAGATCTCTTTGAATATCGATAATAACAGATTTTTGATAGATTAACACCATATGTATTGCTATCCAATGTCTAATGAGTCAAACCTTTTCCAACTGATTTTCAATTGTTCTTATGCTGTGTTGTTACACCACTGTCCTAGATTAGGGGTGGGTTAAGCGCCCATAAACATGTTAAACCCCGCAACTATCTTTATGTGTCTGTCCCAAGTCTGGAGCCTGTAATCCATTGATGGTCATTTGTTCGTTTATTGTTTTATGATAAATCAGACTTTTAGTTTTCTTTTTTAATTGTTTTACATTTGGCATGCACTGTGCCATTTATAGCTTACTATACAGTATGGGTTTTTCTCTTTGCTGAATGCAGTATACGGTAACATGTAAATGGAAATAACATTACTAATTCCGTGCATCCTAAGCGCTTTTCTGGATTTACTTTCATCAGGAACGATCAAACCCAATCACTTGAAAGTCAAGTGTGTATAAGACTTCAACACGTGAAGAGCTAGCTGTATGACTAAACGGGTCATAGAAAATAGCTAAATTTATCTAAAGTCAACTTTGCCTGAGGGAGTTGGAACCTTAGTTTCTTAATAACTTTTTATTGATTTATCCGCCAAATTCATCTAAGGTATACTTGTTTACGTCGTCGTCCTGTGGAATCTTGTAGATAGTTGTCTCATTGGCAGTCATACCACATCTCCTTATTTCTTGTAAAATCTGAATTCAACTGCCATTTTCTTTATGTGGCCATTTCAAATTCCATAGTATGGTATTCAGTTTAATTTGGTTTTTTTTCTAAGATCTTAACTGTACCGGAAGATAGAGATATACAAATTTCTTGCACTAATAAACTGGTCCGATGAACTCATTTTGATCTCCTTCAAATACTTTTTTGATGAATTAGATATTTGTTGTAGAACATTGCGGAGTGGTATAGGACAGATGGTTCACTATATCAACCAACCTCTAACATGAATCAATAGATAGTAGTCGGCTGAGTCATATATAAACCTTGATTTTTATTGCAGAATTTGAATCTTTTTTTTTAATCTTTATGAAGACATTACATTAAAAAAAGGATGGTATCCGTTACTCCAGTCAATTTAGGTCTATCGCATTTTGCCATTGTCAATTTATTCGTATCTCGATAAAGACCTACAAGTAGAACGCTAATTTTTAAAATACATTTGACACTGCCAACTGTTACTATAGGTATCCGATAATTAAATGTTAATTGATGAAAAATCAGTAGAATAAAAGATTTCAACATGATAACCGTCGAAAATTACCTCCACACATAAAATTTGCATTTTCGCGTGACGCTGATGGAAAAGGAGATAAATCGGGAAAATGAAAATTTTATTTCTTGCAAATTGGTTTTATCATTTATTATTAAAAAAAAATGACCAGCGTAGATACGGATATCTTATTCTAGGACATCAAGATGTTTGAAGGACATGTTTTTAACACACACTCGGTATTCCTATGGGAAGCAGCTGTGCACCTCTTCTTGTCGACTTGTTCCTTTATTCACATGAGGCAGGCAGACTTCAAATGGGAGTTTCTAAGAAAGAATGAAAAACAACTAGCATTATCCTTTAACTTCATGCACGTTCCGTTATATAGATGATGTTTTCTCACTAAATAATTCAAAATTTGATGACTATGTTTAACTCGTCGACCATATCGAACTTAAAATGAAGAAGACACCACAGAGCCCTATAGCTTGACTTGCATGTAGAAATTGACAATAGATATCGACTGAGAACAAAAATTTACGACGAACGAGATGATTTTAGCTTCCCAATTGCAAACTTTTATTTTCTATGTAGTAACATTATAGCAGCGCCTGTATATGGAGTATATATATCCCAGTTGATACGATATTCAAGAGCTTGCGTTTCCTGTCATGATTTCTTGCATAGAAGTTGCCGCTTACAAGGAATCCATTGAACCAAGGGTTTTTGGGGTTTAATTGAAGCCATTCCTTCGAAATTTATCCATCATGAGTTGGTTGACCGTTATGGAATATCTGTTTCTCAGATGACCAAGGATATGTTCCAATTGTCTTAAGACATTTTCCCGTCCTCATTTCCTCGATTGTAACATAACCGAATGAGATTTGATACCGAATTTGTACATAAGCAACAAAACGGGTGCCAAATGTGGAGCACAATTTGCTTACCCTTCCGGGCACCTGAGGTCACCCTGTTTTTGCTGTATGTAATTAGACTGTTGTTTGTCTTATCGTCGTTTTTATCCTATGAGTTTTGTTCCTCCCTATGGTATCTTCCGCCTGTTTTTTTTTACATGTTTCAAGCATCGATAAACTACTGTTACATCTTTTATATAATGTAATAATTTAATTTTGGATGTAACGCGTCTTCTGATTGGCTGACGTTGTTTTGTGTATCAGCTCATAGACATAATTTTGTCATGTTACCGAATTATAATTATAAGAAATGACTGTAATATTTGTTCTGTCTATTCGAAATAACATAAAAAATGTGGTGCACACTTTAAAATAACCCGCTACGCGGGTTATTCAGTGTGCACCACATTTTTGATGTTATTTCTTCATAGACAGAAAATATATTACAGTCAGTGTGCACCACATTTTTTATGTTATTTCGAATAGACAGAACAAATATTACAGTCATTCCTTAAATATAGAAAACTTATTTATTGTTATACAAATTAAACAAACATTTTTAAAAAGTACACTGTAATAAAATTGAGAATGGAAATGGGGAATATGTCAAAGAGACAACAACCCGACCAAAGAGCAGACAACAGCCGAAGGCCACCAATGGGTCTTCAACGCAGCGAGAAAATTCCGCACCCGGAGGTGGTCCTCAGCTGGCCCCTAAATAAAATTGTGTACTAGTTCAGTGAAAATGTAACAATATTATTCATACTAGATGACAATAAAACTTCTAAATTTGGTTAATCATGCAACGAACATGATATGATACATGTTGACCAAATAAGACCCTCGATTTAATATTAGATGTGTACAATGACACCTACATGGAATAGGGTATAACAAAGGAGTAGGTCCGGTAAGGGCCTATTTTGGCCTCACAATTCAGGTTCATCTGATGAAAGATTTTGGACACTTTTTAAAAGTGTCTACTTCAGTCGATTCAATTAGTTTATGTGAAAGATTTGAACTGATTTAGTCATTTAAGACTCTCAAATTCAAGCTTAAATATGAAAAATCTATCAAATATGCCATAATATGTCACTTTTCAGATGGTTTTTGTCAAAAATGAAAGTGGCCGCATCCGTGTTCATTCTCAACCTTTATATATGTTATGTATTATCATCAAATACAACTTACATTTAAATATTAAGAATGAACACAAATGCTGCCACTTCCATTTCAGACGGAAACCGTCAAAAATTAACCAAAATGCTAAAATTTCGAAGATTTCAGTAATTTAGCATGACTTAATGATGCTAGTACCCGATACATGAGTATTGTATTGTCAAAAACAGCCCATATTTATGTAACAGAAGTATTCTTCTTTCCAATAAATAGCTAAAAATTTACATTTTAACAATTTTGTAAAACTGCTATATTTTGGGGCCATAAAGGGGTTATACTGGGCCTACTCCTTTGTGAACAGATGCCGACTCCTTTAGGGGAAAATCTTAAAGTGATCCGCACTGAAACAATTGGCTGTTGATTATCATAGTCCTGACTTCGTATGCACTTCAATTATAACAAAGAAGAGTCGGTATTACTGTCTTTGGACCCAACCCGAATCTGTAAATCAATTAGTCACAGAATTAATATTCCAGTGCATCTAATAATCGCATATTTCAATTTTAGCATAACTGTAAATAATTAGTAAACCTTAAATGATAAATAGCATTGCAAATTGTATTTTTCAAATGATAAATTTATAGTTTAAACAAAAACAAAATCGTGTTTAATACAATACAGTCTTCATAGTTAACAAAAGAATAATGGTGTAATCTTTCTTTCTTAAATACAAGAATGTTTTGATTGCAATTAGTTTCTACTTAAAATTATAATTACTCTGTGTCAAACGTCAAGTGCAAGCCGAAGAAATTACTGTTTTCAATAACTGTTTTTATTTTGGCTTAATGGATTAAAAAAATTGTAATTTTACTGTTCGCTTTTCATTATAGACGGCAATTCTTTTTTTGTGTGGAGTTCATTGAAATAGAACTAATATATAAGAAGGTTAGTTAAAGACTTTTTGATGTACATATTTTGTTAGTTAACAGTTAAAAATTCATAAATTTTTATTTGTACTGTTAATGATAGAACCTTTAACATCATTACACGGCAATTAACTATTATTGTTTTACATGAATATACGTAATGTTATAAGCAGAGAATATCTGGCATGAAATAGAAGTTCCTTCATAACATATGTTTCAAGTGGAAGAAATGTTCTGTAATAGTATTTCCACTGGAACAAATGTTACAGTATTTGTTCCTTACGGAATAAAGGGTATAAGATATTTGTTCTAACAGGAACAGATATTAGGGCATTGTTTATGACAACACACCCTTTTTTCCGGCTATTGTTACGGTAGATGCAATAGGTCATTGCATATCAAAATCTGCTGTACACTGTTGCAAAATACATTGTATTGTGATGGCAATCGGAAACACAGGCATACATCAAATGAACACGACAGCAAAATCAATTGTTCATAATAACAATCGGGAACACAGATTCTTTCATATTCTAGATCGGTAATAGTGTATGATACCGCGGCTGCAGGTTTCATCATTCCTGTTCCGACACTAGCAATAATCTGGGAACAGCATATCAATATATATGTTGCTGCAATGATTTATAAAATCTCAGATTTTGGACGATGATTTTTGTCATGTTTTGTAGATTTCATTTGAATATTTTGCTCCCACTTATTGCAACAAGATGGCTTTCCTTACAACTGTTCCAGGGCTTTCCTAATCAATGAAGAAAAAGCTCCTAGAATATAGCAAATTTGTATATGTTTCAATCAATTTCTCATTAGATTCATTCAACTTCGTTGATGCATATTTTAAAGGTTCTATAGTGTTGGTAATTTTAGGGGAACTTTGAATTTGAAATTAACAGATGTTTCCTGAAATTATATTTTAATGACGGAAACAAAATAGGGGATTAAGTAGTTTACTGCTACAGTTTTGTTAGCTCAGTGTGCCATACAAATGTTACAATTTTAGAGTTCTTTCCTTCTTTTTTTCCTTCTTTTTACTGAGTCAAAGCACTTATTTTGTTCCAGATTTTTTTCGCTATCCTTATCTAATCCCTTCTTGTATCATTCTTGTTCGATGATTTTTAAAGTCTCGCAACAGTGCATGGGATGTCAAACGAATATGCTGACCGTGAGAGGTTTTAGGTTGAACTTACGTATCCCATTCTGTGTTAAAAAGGCCTTTTCTTTGTATAATGAATAGGAATTTCTATGCATCTGAGTAAGATTTAAATTGTTGAATTTTAGGATATTATGAACTTCCCGTGATCACTGACTAGACACTGGTATAGAAACACGAACAATGTATGAGGATTTCAATGACCACGCCGAACAATTATTTAGCATTATTGACTTAGACGGGTCTGGGTATATTGACGAATCCGAATTAGCACAGATTTGTGGCGATTTACCACAGGACGAGCTAAAAGAAATCTTTCAGGAACTTGACAAGGATGGTGACGGGAAAATTAGCCATGATGAATTTAAAGTTGGATTTAAGGATGTTTATAAAAATGTAAAAAGACGCCGCCATTCCAGTAAGGCATCACAAGATGACGTACCTGATCTGGATGCTCTAGATGATTTTGTTGGTTCACTAGACGAGGGTCTAAAGGCTTTAACATGGTGAGTGTTTTATCTTCTACTACTTGCTTGGTATTAGGTAGAATACCAAAACTAATTATATTTATATATACTATTGTAGTGATCAAGTATTTTAGTTTAAACACTTTTTAAAAAATTCCCTTGATAAGTTTGTAAATCCCTTACTAGCTCTTCAGAACAGTAATGATAAGTTTGTAACTTTTACAACTATATATACAGAGCGTTGACAAAACTTATTCGCTGAGATACATAGAAAGGAACCAATGGAATCTAACGCGAACTCTTTAAAACTGTTTTTGAAATACAGTAAAAAAAATAATGCAGTGACTACAGATGAATTGCAATAAGAAAACGCAAAAGTTTGTATTCTCTAAAACGTTTATGTACATTGTAAATAAATTTAAACCGAATATTGTTTATGATAAGAAAACTGTTCGATTTGTTTGTTTCAATTCATTTGTCATATTTTTTTCTTTGATATATAAAGTTCAAAATCCTCTTCTTAGATCTGTTGTGATTTTACAGAGAGACCTTGGATGAATTCAATCATAAACTGCGTGTCATATAAAGTTCACGAAAATAACTTTCAATTGAACATTTATATCATTTATTATTTTTCTCCAATCTCGACAGGAATTAATATTTTGCATTAGTTTTTATTTTGTGAAAAACATTATTGATCAGTTACAAATAAATTGTATTAGTCATCATTATGGCTGTTTTATTTTGTTATTTCTCGTACACCTGTTGCAGTATCAGATACATGGTTAAGAAACATTCAGCCCAGATATGGTCTATATTAATTTAGCTGGGTTATGTAGGTGTTTGAATATAAGCATTACAATTATGAAATCCCGATAATTATTGATTAAATATGCAAATATTTTTTGCGACAGGTTATCCAAATGAGTCAATTATGTCACCTTGACATTTTTGATGTATTTTATGAAACATGTATTTTTTATATAAATGTATGTACGCATAAGTCAGCGCTGTTAACCTTTAAATTTATTGTTTGTTATTTTAAATCGTGGTTCAGTATTGAATGGACGATGTCAGATTATTGTAGCATTTTGTATACACATTGGACATTGAACACATCTTTTGACTCAAACTGAAATATAAACAAAATATTGCATTAACCTGATCATTTTCTAACTGTGATTAAATGAAATTCGCAAAATGTGCACCTTTATATAGAATGCACGTACATTTGGTTAAAACATTCTCAAAGTTATCTTAAATCATACCATAGATTATTATTTTTCAAAACCGTTAACTGGTTTGACCTTACTGAATTGTCTGATTGGTGATTCCTGCAATACAAGCACATTTATGCATTTCATAGAACACCATTAATTTTAGACTAAAATTGGTCTTTATATTTATTTATATTTATTTATTTTGTTAAATATATTACCTTATTCTTTTGCATTTTATTGTTGAAATCAGATTCCAATTTGTTTTCACTAAGACACTGTTTGGCGAGGAAAAATATTGAATGTTATATTTTTACCTAAACCATTCATGTATTACCAGCTAATGTTGTGCAGTCTTTGAAGCCATCGTTATTTCCTAGATTTTACCAATATATCTTACCGACTTTAAAAGTACGACACGAGTGTTCACTTCGTTAGGTTTATAGGATTGATGTAAAACCTCCCACTACAGACCTTTGTTACAAAGATTACAGGCCACATGTTACCGACCCCTTTACAGAAAAATATCAATGGTCATTTATGTAGAAACGGTATTTTTTTTTCAATGGGGGGAATTTATTTGTTCATACCATCAGTGAAAAACTGTAATAAAACCATTCTTAATTTTGTAGAAGATTGCATTGTTTGACCGACAGAATTTATAATATAATATTTTTATTTTTCTTGACGATGTTGTTGTTGTTGATGGCATATCCACAACACTTTTATACTCAGTTACACCTAATCACATTTTGTTAATTATTTAAATTTCTACCATCAGTTCAATTACTAAAACAATTTTCTAAATTTATTTCTATAAAAAAAACAACGACCGCTCCTTGGACATGTATACCAACTGTTACAGACTAATATAGAACCCATTATAAGTAAACAATTGGTCACATGTTTACTAATAATTCAACTTTAATATTAGAACGGAATTATAATCTGTATTTAATTCGAAAACCATGGTGAAAATGTATATTATTCATTCTTCAAGATCTTCATTCATAAATCAACAAAAGTCAATAGTACATTTATATCATATTTTTTTGCTAGTTGGTAAGACCACAGTCTTATATGGGACATTTTATATAAGACGTAAATTCTTCGTTGTTTGGACTTTTAAATAAACAGCTGCGTTAAGAGCGCATGATACGCCTTTATTGTGCATATTGAAATTGTTGCAAAGCATTAAATCATAAGCATATAGAATCGGTCCATTGAATAACATGCCCGAGGATACCGTTTAAATCAAACAGTTTGTTATGTTCACCAATTTCAACACTAAACCAATCCAAGCAAACTCAAGTTATGGTACAAAATGAGAAAATTTTACTAAAATCTGACAATTACAGTCCTATAACTCTGGGGCGACAAACTGGAAACTTTTAATTTAACAAATCATAAGGGAGCTTCCTTTCATCAATCCCCATAAGAATGTTAAGTGTGGAGGAAATCAACCAAGGAATATTGGAGTTAGAGCGTGATTTGTGAAAATTGCATTAAATGTAAAAGTTAAGTTCCGTCACACTGGAACGACAAACCGAAAAATTAAAAAAAAATTGCAAGCCGGGAGCTTCCTTTCACCAATCCACACAATTATGTAAAGTTTGGATGAAATCAAATAAGGAATACTGGAGTTAGTGTGTGATTTGTGAAGCATAGCCTTAAATCAAAGGGTCAAAGTTCCGTAACTCTGGAATGACAAAGTCAAAAATTTAAAAAAATCGAAATGAGCTTTCTTCCGTCAATTCTAATGTAGTGAGAATTGGTTAACGCGAACTTGAGTTATCGAACGAATTGATGATTGACGGACGGACGGACATTGTTATACCATAATACGTTCCGTCTTCGATGGGTGTATAAAACAAATCATATTTGTAACACATATTAATTTTTACTTTAACTAATGTCCTAACTTCTCCATGTAGAGTTGACACAATCGTGACAATGTTATCAGTTCTCTTTTAACATCTGAAAAATAATATCGAAGTTTTCATCTGGCTTTGGTTTTCAAATATTAGACATTGAGAGTATCCAATAAACTTTAATCAGTAAATCTTACAGTATATTATGTTTCTGTGATTTTTAATCTATATACCTCACATACAGACTGATTATAGAACAAGATGACATTTAAATAGAAGGACCATTCTCATACAACACGAAGATCAGTATATGTATAGAAATAAGGAAATGCCAATGAAACTATCCACCATTGTTCAAAAGACGTGTATGATAGCATCTTAAGGTCACATTTACCATCCTAACCATTCGCCAATTTCTATCTTTTCTCTATGATTATGCTTCACGTACATTACCTAGCCTAAGATAGAAGCAAATACTGTCATACCCTTTCATTTATGTGCAACTTACATATTATCTTGTGCAATGTGACGTACTTGGGGAAAGTAAACAACTGTTAAAGTTCCCGTATCGCCCTCTATTTTTGTATACAATTTACCTTTAAAGAGCAAGAATGATATAAATAAAAATTTTCCTTTAATTTCCTGTACTTTAGAATGATCAAATAAGACGTCACCTTTGTTATTTGGGGATATTTGTATGAAGTTGAAGATTTGAGTAGAGATTGTCCTTTGTATACCATGATACGAGGTTACTTTTCAATACATGATGTGTTTGTGTAAACAAGAACAAAATACATATTTATATACGTGCTTATTATAATCATTCGTAATAGTCATTTGCCAAAAGGAAACTAACACGTAACCTTTGTAAATAGATTACCTCCTTAAGGTGGTACCCAACACCTTGACTAATATTAATTTGGCTCGTTTAATTTTCATAAAATTTTGACAAAATGTTTACTTTGACCCTTTGACAAAAATATAAAAATTTCAAAAAATTTGAACCAACCACTTTATCAGAAAAATTTCGTTGGTTATATAGCAGTTTGACAAACACTAATTTTGATCATTGAGAAGCTTAATATTTCCTTAACAATACAACGTAATTAAAACGTTTAGCTGATTTTTACAGAGTTATCTCCCTGTAGTGTTAGGTACCACCTTAAATCGGCCTTATTATATCTTTATCTGTATAACTTCGCTTGATGCGAATTTGGGTAAAACCATGTTAAATATATATCCATTCTGAGAATTTCTGTGACCTGTAATACTAAAAAGATTTTCATATTCATATTTAACATTGGAACCTTTATGATCTGAAAAATATATAAGTATGCATGACAGGCGATGCATGCTTGAATGACAAACATCTGACATTTATTTGGACTATTGATTTCGATCTAGCATTTGTATACGTTTTAATTAGATTTTTTAATAATGATTTTTTGGTTTATAGTACTGCATGATGAATAGCTCTGCTGGATATCACGTCCAATTTTACTAAAATTCATCACTCACAAGGTTTAGATTTCAGTGCCCGTCTTCATATATATATATATATATATATATATATATATATATATATATGTTGCTTTATAATCGAAGATAACTTAACTATAGTTATATACTAATAATATTTGGTATTAAAAAGATACACTGTATAATATCTTCCATACATGATATAAACAATCATACTTTCTTCTTATTTTGTGAAAAATTGTTGTATGTGTATTGCATCATCTTCACTTACTTTGTTCAGTATTCGACGAAATACTAAGCTTCATATAAAAACCAAAAACATAGTTACAAGTTAGAGATAGGAAACAAAATTCTAAAGATAAAAAAAAGCTACCCTTCCAGCTTGCCAGAGGCCTAGTTAAATTTGACATGAAGATTATTCATAATTGGAAAATTTGTAGATGAACTATAAATATTTATACATGTATTTAAAATTAAATTTAATGTTTTGCTTGCCAGTATTGTTTAGTTAAGTTTAATCATATAACATTTAGGACATTAAGGATGACCCTTAGCGGAACTAATATGTAATAATATTTACTTTTGGGACAATTCAAATAAAAGGTAGTCACAAAAACACATAAGTTTATATAAGGCATTATAAGGGATAAGGTGAGTAAAATATTATGACAAAGAACAAACATACCTCGTTCAATTATACCATTTTTGGACCCAGGTGAATATAATCAAAAATGAACAATGAACAAAATAGTCATATTCGGAAAGAAGCATAGTTATAAAACTGGAGAGTTTAGTTGAGAGATTGTCGCACACGATTTGATTTAAAAATAGGAGGTTTAATTGCATTGCGTGATGGAGAACATTCAGGAAAGCCATCTCTCAAATTTATAAATTCAGCTGGCAGCAAGAAAAACGTCAGTACAAAACAAACACTAATTGTTCATCATGTAAATTCCGTGGAGTATTCCATATAGAATTGTTTCAGAATACAGCAGACGTATGGGTCTGATGTAAAGTCATCTTATCAATGAAATAGAAGTTCACAATGACTGTCACGAACGCTTTGTTCTGAAAGAAAAGTTTGTATGTTCCATTATTATAGTAAATGGTAACAACTTAAATAGGTTGTCGACTTACTATAATAGAAAAATCATATTTACTTTTCCTCGTTATGTTAAAAGTTCTCGACAACAAACTTCACAGATCGTGACTGAGATAAAGGGTGTTGATTATAGGTTCATAAACTAAAATAATCTGTCAAAAGTCACTCTCACCTGTAAACATAGATGTCCTTTGATACTATCCAAACAATGTACATGTAGTGTGGACAGAAATTTGGACGTCGGAGATAGTGTCAGTGGATAGTTAATTAAGAAGAAAATTAAAATTAAAACGTATTACAACAATATTTGAGATTACACACAAAGATGGACGCCCACAACTGTAAAACTATGCATTGTATTTGTCAATTACCTGCTATCAGTTTTGAGAAAATAAGAAATATATACACCTGTAAATACTGAAGATATAAAGACAGCTGTTGGGAACCAAAATATTGTGACATTTATTATGAAAGGAGAACAAATAAAATAAAATAGGATTTAATATAACGTTTAAACCAATAAACAGACCGTGAAAGAGGAAAAATAAAAGATAGGATCATAGTGAATAGAAAGAAACTTTTATGTTATTTAAAAATTGTGTGCAGTGCACACAGGTGTAAAGTTATCATCTAGAATTTTGGACATATATTCCTAAACTTCAAATGGATAAAACATGTTTAAGAAAGTCCCTGAAGTAGTGTTTTCGGATGTTGGAGAGGATGAATCGTACACAATCGACTCATTTCGACACGTGGCAGATCGTCTGAATCTATCATCGGAGGAACTTCAAACAATCTTTGCAGCAGTTGACAGTGATGACGATGGTGTCATTACTAAGAAAGACTTATGTACACCATCGCCAAGTCCAAGACGGAAAGGTGCACAAACATTGGAAAGATTACCATCACTGGAATCTCATGATACAATTAAAACGGATTTAGATGTTTTGTCAGACAAAAGGTAATTGTATCTTTCCCAAATCTACGACAACTTATATCCTGTTTCACGCGAATTCGTCTGTGTATATTGTATCTATGTAAACATGGTAAAAGTCATATCAGTTTCAGGTAGTTTGTTAAGAACTTATATAGATTATCATTTTATAAGAAAATTTCATCTTCCATCGTAGCAATCGCAGATGAGTTTCAATACTGCTAATTTTGTCGTTTTCGATATATAAATGAATCAGTGTGCAAATTTGCATTCCATGACAATTTGTAATCTAGGACTCGACAAAAATCGTATTATATATTTTAATGTACAGATAAGCGCTAGTATCTACAAAAAGTTTGCTTGAGAGTTTTACCAATCACAAAATGAGAAGTATTCTAAAATTTTCTTGATAATCTTCAATATCCAGTCTAATCTTATTTGGCGTTTCAATATCAAGCAATATCATGTTTGTTGCAACATGTTATATGATATTCTAATTCCAATTCCTGTCAAATAAAAAGAATGAAGCGAAATATCATATGTTTCCAACGAGTTGCGGAGTACAATAGGACACGGAAGGACAAATGAATACTAATTTGGAGAAGTATGTCAATGCTTTAATAATTCTCGTAACAGAATCTGAAAGAAGTTAACCACTTGAGTATAAATCGTAGTGATTGATAATATAAAGGTGGTATACCAATGTTGAGGTCAGATCTCAAAGTCCAGGTATAAAACGAAAAACGTGGAAGTGGAATCGCGTGAACTCATAATGGAATGAGACGAGGTGCATCGGATGGTTATGCAACTCCTTCTGTACATGCATCACACGTCATACGATTCCAAAACGTGGTGTGACCAGGTGTGATCAGAAGGTAAGCATCTCCTGTTGTGCAAGCAGCACCCGTCTAACGATTCAGTGGTAACTGTCAAAGCGAATTTACTTTTATATAGCTCTTCATTAACGATTTTTGAGATACAAGACAATAAGTCATTTACGTTGAACTGAAACTGAAAAATCATCAAAAGAACACTATCAAAATAGAATCCTGTATATGTGATTTTAATTTGAAAGCCTATTCTCATAACATGAAGTCACAATTTAGGTATAGAATGTAATTTCAAGTGTTTTTGGATCATTTAACTGAATTGTGACTGTACAGAACAAAAGTTTTCCGACATTGTCTGTTTGTTGTTTATCCTTTCACAGAATATGGTATCACTGTTAGAGTATGATATCACTGTTAGAATTTGCCCAAAGGTTTCTGTTTTATGTTGACCCATGTGTTTTTGTCGCGTTGTCTGGTTCGTCCTCTATATTTAGATTTATTTACCCATTTGACATTGTTAGTTCGGTATCTCCTACATTATTTATTCATACTTAATTTATGTTGATGAAAACAGACGGAATAATAAAAATATGAATTTGGAGTGTTGATGACACTTGATAAGTATGGCGTCTTTGAGAGTTGCATTGATGAACAGTTATATTTTGTCTTTATATCAATTTGAAATAGAGAAACGTTTTTCGTTACAGACAATTAATGATTCATTGTGCGAGCTTATAAAATTTAAAGTCATGCGCATGGAATATGAATGGTTTGTAGTTAAAAGGTTTTTTACTGTCGTTTTTTGTTTGTTTATTGTATTGTTGGGTTGCTTTAGTTTTCTGTTATTAATGTATATATTCTATTACTACTCAATTGATTTCATTTAACCTTTACTTAGATCAGATTTGTATAGTATAACAAATTAACTGTATTGGTAATATGGATGTATTTTTAATATGTCGATGGACAAACCCGATTTTTTTATTTGTTTGCTTACTTAAATATCATATATAACTATTAACAGCTGGAAAGCTTATGGCGTAATCTTCTACATAAAGTAGTCCAGGACATATGTCCTGATTATTAACTATACATGCAGATACAGAAAACAAAAAACACCAGAGATAAACAAATAAATGTACTCTTGTTTTTACCAAACATTCACTTTTATTTATATTGTTCGTAATGTTTGTTTAGTTTTTTCCATATGTGACCATTATACGATATTCTTTTGTTTAATGTCATTGTTTTAATGGCGGTTTCTCACCAGCTTGACCTCTTTGTTACATTAAGTTATTGTTGGTTAACAATGGCGAGCACATTTTGATCAGGTTTTCTAAATCATGGGCCGACTTTATTTACTAGTTTAAATAAGTGGTTACCCTGTTATTAGCTGGACCGTGCTGGTTTTTTATGATATGCTTTGTATGTACGACATAAGCAAATCCGCACATTAAACTGGTTTAATCCCATCACATTACTTGGTCAGATTATATGGAAAAACCGCACGTTAAACTGGTTTAATCCCACCACATTACTTGGTCAGACTATGTGGACAAACAAAACCGCACGTTAAACTGGTTTAAACCCATTACATTACCTAGTCAGATTATGTGTACAAAACCGCACGTTAAACTGGTTTAATCCCACCACATTACTTGGTCAGACTATGTGGACAAACAAAACCGCACGTTTAACTGGTTTAAACCCACCACATTACCTAGTCCGACTATGTGGACAATGTGTTGTCCGTTGTTGTCTGTCTGGGTTTTTAGGAGTGTTGGTGGTTAGTGTGGTCTGTTGTCCAATATATTTGTAATTCCTGTTATGTATTACTAATAACTTATTATCAATGATCTTATGTTAATTGACAGTCATAAAGTGTTGTTTTCTTTTTTTCCTCCAAATGACTTGTTTGTTGTGTTTGGTAAAATGTGCCAAAAAGGGATATTCGTTTGAAAGCCAAAGTGATATTTTTTACTCCTTAACATTACCCCATCAGTATAGCTAACTGCATCCATTATTTCCCCATTAAATGGTATACATTCTATACATACTTTCTAAAGACTTCCTCTTCATTAATATGTGATTTGTTTCATTGATTGCAACACGATTTCAATCATATTCAGCACGGTCAAATATACATTTGCAAACGGGATTTATTATAAGAACATGCTAATGCTAAAAGTCAAATGCAAGAAATGGCTTGAATAAGCTTTTTGCATTAAGATGATATTTCTATGCAAAATATGTACACATTGCAAATATATTTTAAGTTACCTCTAATGACAAAAATGTATATTTGTACATAGTGTGTACATTTGCAATTTATTGGCATTTAATAGCTAACTAACCATACGATATTATTTTAGTCCATCACCGAAGACCGGAAGTTGAACTGTAGCTGTTTACAATCTTGTTCTTTGTTCTATGATGGGGGATAGTTGTCTCATTGGCAATCATTATCTCTATATACAATCCGAAGTATAGCTGCCATTATTATTACAAGACATCATCATTTTTGTATTATCTGATTTAGTCTTCGTTCACATGTGCCTGTCCCTGTGCCTATGCCAAGTCAGGTACCTCGTCTGTTGTTGTCTTAAGATAAATCTTGATGATGCTTTTGTCATATAGAGAATTTGGTGCTGATGGCAAATCCTTGATAAGTCATTGTTGAAATTTTCACAGCCGTCCTAGACTCGGGGGATGTAGAATTTGACATATTGTATAGACAATTGTTTATTGTTGAAGACATTATTCATGTTTACCTATAAATGTCTTTTGTTTCGTTGTATTGCTGTCTCATTGAAGCATCTCCTTCATAACAAAGGGTTAAAAAATACTTGATAGTTATTAAACAATCATTAAACGATCTTATGATCATTACAGCTGGAACATTTATAACGTAATTTTCTAAATTAAAACGCCGCGATATAGCCTTTTTTGTGCTGATTCGGCGTAAAGCAATCACCAATCAATCAATCTAAATTAAAAGTAATCTGCCTAATTGAGCATCTGTTTCAAAACTAAGTCAGTTTGTTTTTATTTTTGGTTTTCTTATAACTTTTTTAAAATACTAAAGACAACATGCCTCTTCTCAAATTAGCATACAAATTATTATATTTGAAACAGTAAAAAGAAGAAATGCACTTACAAAATTTAAACAAGGTAACACTTATGACGTTGTGCACGATATTGGTGTCTGTTTTAAAAAATATGGTAGGTAGCAGGTTGTTCCAATTCAAGTTCTTTTTTTTTCACAATAATGCAATAAAAATCCATTTTCTACATATAATTTAAAAGAATATAAACCAAATAAATAAATAAAATATGCGAGTTTGTGCTTTGTAGTTTTAATTTTTTACCAAAATAACGATATATTTATATTGCAAAGCTTTATTTTTCTGTTGTAATGTCCCACTCAAAATACATTTTGACAACTGAAAATGCTGGCACTGTAACAAAATGTTCATCTTTTAAGAAATTTCAAAAAATTACAGATAAGATTAAACATCCACCAAGATCGCAACGTGTTATAAAGTTTTGAATTGGAATGGCTATATATACTTAGAATAGTTGAATATCTCTTTCGGTATCTTCTGCCTCTGGTGGACCGTTGAGTCGCGAGAGTAGCATCAAATTACTTGTCTTTTGTTAAAGACCTTTTTGTGTGTTTGTTGTTGTTTTTTGGGGGGGGGGGGGGGGGGGGTAGTGATATTCACTTTAATGGATCAACAGCGCATCGGTCTGATTTTTCAGAGTTGAATTGGCTGTAAACGTTTAATAATAATTATGTAGGTGATTTAATGAATAAATTTTGATGTTGGCTCTAGATTTTCATTATCTAGTTGGAAAAAAAACAATAATTGAACATGTTTTGTCGTTGTTAACACAACAGGTTCTAAATATTTTATTTGTTTTTACATTATCTATTTTTTTAGTAAGTTCAATGTACAAGATAATGAGGGGTTTTCAGGGTTGATGGATATACACATTTATTTTAAAGTTACATTTTTATGAAGAACATGATCGCGTGACAAAAGTTTGTTTTTCTCCATTCCAGCCAAGAACAAGTATGTGATCTTTACCAACAACTGCATGCCTCGGACAATCCAGAACTCCTCCAACATTTCGAATCCATCATTCTCGGTGTTATAAAAGATGTCAGAACGTACCAAGTGGAAAACCAACGACTGGAGAAAACATTTAAAAAGTAAGATGTGTGCTCAAATATACTGTATAATCAAATTCTTCTTAACTGGTTATATATATATGATATATAAAACCCAAAAGAATTAAGAGTAAAGATTACTGACAATTCTCTGGCAAAATTAATAACTCCATCATTTTAAGATTGTACATTAACAAATAGACACCTGCACATGTTTGATTACCTACATTTTAAAACGAAAATTAAGATAAAAGCCAGTGTTATGGGCCCTTCAAAATATCAGAGAAGTATTGATAGCTTCAATTTTAGATTGATACAGATGTAGAAACAATCAAAAGGTATAAACAATATGTTCCGCATAGTAAAACATAAAGAAATTCTCCGTTACAGAAGAATTTGGATATTTTTAGATGTAACGGCATCTCGGGTTTTCTCGATTAGTGTTGTTAACAAGAAAACGGTCCTGCGTGTGTTTTGTGAGTTTGTGCATGTGACAGTGAGTGTGTGTGTGTTTTATTTAAGAAAGAAAAACGTTTCTAAAACTTGCTTCTCCAGATTATTTTGGTAGTTGAGTATTTTGTCAGTGCATTCATATGAATTCATATTCAGATGTAAATGCACGTAGTCGTGTTTCTCTAGTTCTAGTGTTCGTGGGTATTCGAATATTATGAGAGGCGAACTTTATTTCACGATTACAAATAGCTAAATGACGAAATGTTGGACTTATCAAAGGGCGAGACATATTTGTACTACTGAGAAATTGTTTTTTTTAATATCTAATTAAATACATTATCTGCTTTGAACAGCAGTTTAATCAAAGTCAGTTGTCATATCTTCTTTCATCCCAGGCGATACATTTATCTATATTTTGTTACGTAACAATCCAAGTGAAATATATATTGATATATACTTAGTTATTTTTATAAACCTAATGTAGAAAAAACGGAAGAATACAATCCTCGTTCGTATGTTCCTTATAAAAATACATATGATGAATCAATCGGCATGCATTTTATACGCCTACATTTGACAATGTGTTACCAGAAAAATCCAACAGTGAATATAATTAGGGTTTCTTTTTATGTCAAATATACTAAAATGATAACTTTATAGTTAACAAATTAATCGGTAGTGATTTCTAATTTTGAAATGGCTGGAACATTTTAGCGTAAAGTACGTGCATATGTCTTTTCTTCCATGATATATGGATAGTGCATGGAGTTAAACGAGAATATAACAAAGTTCTTGTAGACTTGTAAAGTTTTTCAGAATCTCCAACTTCATTATTTTCCAAAGACATGATTTTAAAAATTACAAGTTTGTATGATTCCAAAAGTACTTATATCTCTCACCGTATACACCCTCTTATAACTATTTTGCACATTTACTTTCCTTACTACACTCAAGGAACAGATATTCGTACCACCTCCCCTTAAATAAATATAGATAGATAAAAATCACATATAAAGATGATAATTACTTTGCGTTCAAGTTTGACTTTTTAAAATTTTTTTGAATATGTTTATAAAATAAGGAGATGTAGTATCATCTCCAATGAACAGCTATTCAACAGAGTCCAAATGAAGCGGATTTAAACAACTATATTTTGCTCATTGTTGAAGGTAACATATAGTTGTTAACTTCTACGTTATTTGGTCTCTGGTGGAGAGTTTTCTCATTGGCAATAATACCACATCTTCTTATTTTTATATATGTCACATTTACTGTATAGTAAGCTATAAAAGAGCCCGAGAAGGCAGCACGTGGAACAATTCAAACGAGTTAAAAACAATGGTCTGATTTATGACAAAACAATACACGTAAAACAAATATGACATACAGAAACCAACGACAACCACAGACTTACAGACTCCTGACTTGGGACATGCCCATGTTGAATGTGGCGGGGTTTACCATGATTGTGAGCGCTCATTCCTGTGCCATCCTTGGACAATGGTGTTACATCACAACACAAGAACAACTTTAAAAATCAGCTGTAAATGGCTTGACTCATTAAATTGGTACGAAGCACATAAACAACTTACATGAAGACATTAGACACAAAGAACTCATCTATGAGTACACGCATGCAGTAACTGATGATGTTTCAATTCCAATAACAAATAAGTTTAAACTGCATGGCAATTTACAAAGGACACATAACGCACATATAAGAATCAAGTGTATTGTCATTATTTTACCTTTAATAAACAAACATAGTTTTAATGTCTGGTACGTAAAATGATCTACACGTTTAATAATGGAATTTCCGCCTTGAGTTTTCCTTGGAGTTCGGTATTTTTGTTATTTTACTTTTTAGAAAAAAAAAAGTAAACTGAGTAACTGATTCAGTAAAGCATTGAATGTCTATGATCACTTCGAAGTTCTGATTTGTCTTTCAAACCATAAATGCATATGTGATTTGCAACTTATATATAACTTTTTAGAGAAAAAATTCAACATGACAAACATTTGCGACAATTGGAAGACGAAATGGAAAGAGAAATGTCAAAAATGGAAGAACGAATAAGGGAAAAAGTAAGTTAACATTATATTTATTTTGAATTTTGATTGGTGTCATCTCATTTACTTATACCTCATAACATTTATTCATATTATTATAAAAGGATTTGAATTTGATTCATTAGTACAATAATGGATGCATTTGTTTTAATTCATACAAATAATATGTGTGTGAACATTTGTGTCTAATTAAAAGAGAGAAAAAAATAACAGCAGATTTTTAAACTGAATTCCAAAAAGATTAAATATGAAATTTACTATAAGGAAACTGGAATCAGTGGAAACAGTGACACTGGCGACTTTGTTCCATGCAGTATAAATATGGCAAAAGCCATCTAGCCTTATCTGGTATTATATAATATAAATCAGCTGTTTATCTTGTCTATACAAAACAAGTAAAATTGTCATTCATATTTATTATCAAAACATCAACACTATTGCATTGCAAGCTGGCGTCCATGATTCATAGGAAAACTATCCATAGGTAAGAAAAATTTTCCAATTGACCTTTTTCAAGCTTTGAAACACATGTTACCTAACAACCAGTAGTACATTGTATATGGAATATGTATAACATTGATTTTTATGATTGTTTTCTAATTTGAATCCAAAAATTTGTATATGTTTTGTAAGTTTTTAATAAAGCTGTGAATTCAGTACCAGACTTTATTGGAGGTGTCTATTTTATAAGATATTAATGAAATTAGATATTGATACTATTGAAATTAAACAAACAATGAGGAAAAGAATATAGATTTTTTGCAAATATAAAAAAAAGGATACAATTAAATTTATTACACAATGTCTGTACATCGCACAGATGCTTGAATTAAAGCAGTGTTAGAAAATGATAGATTTGTTTACTCTATCTTTGTGTAGTCTTGGGAGATAAAATATAATTGAGAGTCTCAGAAATGTAAATTACAGTTTAAAAAAATTACCTTACCATTAAAGGTATGACACTGGTTTCCCTACGTCCGACACGTGTTTCTGGAATGACCTTACAATTAAAGGTATGACACTGGTTTCCCTACGTCCAACACGTGTTTCTGGAATGACCTTACCATTAAAGGTATGACACTGGTTTCCCTACGTCCAACACGTGTTTCTGGAATGACCTCACCATTAAAGGTATGACACTGGTTTCCCTACGTCCGACCCGTGTTTCTGGAATGACCTTACCATTAAAGGTATGACACTGGTTTCCCTACGTCCGACCCGTGTTTCTGGAATGACCTTACCATTAAAGGTATGACACTGGTCTCCCTACGTCCAACACGTGTTTATGGAATTACCTTCATCAGATACTCTCGTGACCAAACTTTTTGAGAGACAAAGATTTAAATATGATAAAGGCATAGAAATCAAAAGGGCTTATACAGAATAACCCAGACCGCCTAAGGGCGACGTTGAGGGAGTACTGATCTTAGTTTTGTACAATTACTCTATTTATGTTATCAAAAAGTGTATCTTTATATCATGCAATAAGTACTTGCTTCTACTCGGATAGTACTCTCGGAGAATGACAGTCCACTAGTAATGTCGCCGACGCTTTAGTAGCAGAAAAACGTATAGTAATGATTTTCTTGGTCACGCAAGGTCTTACTGTATTAATTAGCCTTCATCCGTTACTTTGAGACCAAAAGTTTGAAAGCCAATTAATAACGAAATCTTTCCCTGCTGAAGGTGTTTAAATACTGAACGAAAATATTTTCACGGCTAACAGTCATATATAAGAGTCTAGCTCATATATATATATATATATATATAGACATGCATCTTATACGTGTATATAACACATAAGTGTTTGATTTTAACAGGAACAAAGAAAAGTACAACAAGAAAAAGCTCAACTGAAGAAAGAACTAGAGACAGAGTTGTTAACATGTCAACAAAGTTACAATGTCATGCAACAGGTGAAAAAGGCAATTAATCTTCTCATCTTAAACGTAGATAAACCAATTAATGTGGGTTGGGGTTTTTTTTCTTTTCAGCTTTCTTACTTTAAAAAGTGGATAATCTTTAATATACAAAGAAAAACAACAATGTTTTTTTCTGATTTGAAAAGAATGATTAGAAAAAGATTTCTTCGATAGCAAAAGCATACAATTTGTAATATTGTTTCATGTGTTTCCTTTATTTTCCCTAAATTTCTTGTGGAATAGTCAACATGTATTACATACTGAATTTCATTAACATGTACTTCTTTTTAGCTAATTTAATTTATAGACAATATCAGTATGGAGAAACAAATAATACTATGCTTTAGATTTTTAAATATGAATGTCGACAAATCTTCATTATGTATCCATTACTACAATATAATTGGAATTTATGCACATAAAACTGTTTCTTTACAGGAGGGACTAGGGAAAGAAAACAAAGAAATGGAAGAACAACTTTTGAATTTGCAGAAATCATTAAATGATATATCAGTGGAAAATAGACAATTAAAGAGTGAATTAACGGACAATAAAACAAATATGGCTGTGGTACGGACAGAGTTGTCAACGTATAAACAGTCCTACCAAGAAAAAGTCAGAGAATTACACTTGTAAGTATTCTCTTTGGTCGGGAGTAATCAATTCATAGACTATTTTTATATTACCACTGTAAGCTATAAGCCTGAAAACAAGTTTACTAGATGTTTATTATGTATTATGTAAACTAATATAAGCATCATTGAGATAAAATCAGATTAGTAAACCCTTGAAAATAAGAAGATTTCCAGGGATATTTTGTTAGACTTTTTTGACGAACAAGATGATATGATTAAGCATTAAAGTTGCATTTTTATCTTGAAGGGAGAAAGCCACTGTAGCAGATATAATAAAAGAACAAGACAACTTGACACGACAGTTACACTTGTTACAGTAAGTATGGCTGTTAAATACGACAACTTGACACAACAGTTACACTTGTAACAGTAAGTATGGCTGTTATGTACGACAACTTGACCCGATAGTTACACTTGTTACAGTAAGTATGGCTGTTATGTACGACAACTTGACACAACAGTTACACTTGTTACAGTAAGTATGGCTGTTATGTACGACAACTTGACATGGCAGTTACACTTGTTACAGCAAGTATGGCTGTTATGTACGACAATTTGACACGACAGTTACACTTGTTACAGTAAGTATGGCTGTTAAATACGACCTTGACATGGCTGTTACACTTGATGCAGTAAGTATGACTGTTATACACGACAACTTGACATGGTGGTTAAAAACGACAACTTGACACGACAGTTACACGTGTTACAATAAGTATTGCCTCCTCGTGTTTAAAGAGCGACAACTTTTAAAAGAAAAGTATGTTACAGACATACGTTTGGATCGTTTAATGGGCTCCATTTATTTCTCCCGTCACTGAAATATTTAATAGTATATTGCTGTGTCTTCGAATTGATCCACGAAGTCCTTAGTATTTTTTATCACTGTTACAATGACAATAGCTACTACAGGGGTATTGTGCGTCAATTGTGAGTGCTAAAATATTCTAACAGTAAGTTAGAGTATACATAATTAAGTTAAGTTAATTGAGGTATAGCCATTTATATCTTGCTGTTCGGTGTGAGCCAAGGCTTCGTGTTGAAGGCCGTACTGTGACCTATAATTGTTAACTTTTTATACATTGTGACTTGGATGGAGAGTTGTCTCATTGGCACTCATACCACATCTTCTTATTTATATATTGTTATTTTTCGGTGATTTGTAATTATCATATACGATATTCTATTACTTGTGTTTTTGATTTGAATTTCCATGATAATTTATTAATGCTAACAAAAAAACAAATGAACCTAGGAGTTTCTTATGTGAAGGGTCGATCGCATTACCTCGAAAGTTTAATATGTAAACGCCATCATGACAGGTTATCTTTGCCGTTTGGAATAGCCACAGTCATCTCCTTATTTTCTGGCTTAGGATTTTAATTGAGTATGATTGTTGCTAGATTTTGATATGGAGGTAGACATATTTATATAGAAAGTTTTGCTTAACTATCACCCTATGGGTGCACTGGTAATTTAAACAGATTTGTATTGTTTTTTTCTTAATATTCAGATTGTTGTGTAATGTTTTCAATTTTACCATGGACAGTTGTCTGTCCTTTGATTTACGGTTTCTGATCATCCGTTTACCTCTTACTTCTCTTAACTGCGAAGTTCAAAAGTTAGTTATATATAACATATTATTTGATCTTTTTACTGCATTTCAGTAATGCTAATAAACAACTACATGACCATAACGATGATTTAATTGAATCTTTCGAGAAGCGAGTACCAAACAGACAGCTGTCATCTGTTGTAAGTAAAATTGCTTACATTGTTTCAATTAATGTCGAGTAATAGATGCTGAATGTATAGATATTAATGCAATGGAACAAAATTATTAAAATTATCGACACTGAATTACTATATAGTGTTACTACAAAACTGTTTAGAGTTGATGGGAAAATTTCTGTTCAAGTAAAGTGACAATGAACGAAAAGTGCTTTGTTCTGTTTATGTACAGTGCTATTTTATGTTTAAGTCATTCTTTAAGTATGTGAAAACTTACGACGCGGTATATCCTAAAAATGTTCAAATTATGAATGTGACTTTTTTGTTGTTTTTTTTAAATTTTTATTAAAGTGCAAGTAGTTCGGAAATTATGAATGTTTAGGTAAATTCCAATTGATTCTGAATGATAGTTTCATACTTGTCATGGACGGTTGTAAAATGATTTATTTTTAACTTTTTATTTAAAAAATGCATTGTCGTGAGGTTATAATTTTGAACTTTTCAGTCATTACCTAACTCAATAGCAGGTGACAGAAGAGGCTCATTAATGAGTGACTATCTACCTAGCGGACCATCATCGTATGTATTTTCAAATAATATTACTTGTTTTTCAATGAATTTACTTTGCCTCTCCACACTTATTTATATCTCACTTGTGTAAATCACACATCTAGAAGATCCGCTTTTAGTTTGGCTGTGTTTTTATATACCTTCGTTTGAATCAATTCTGTTGACATACACCAGTCATGTGTATCCTATTTTGAAATATTTTCCTAAAATAGACAATTCCTTTACATTCTTTGTTGACTATAATTGAACCAGTGCATAAGCAAATGCATTTACATAATCGATAAACATAATGAAAGTTCGCAAATTTTGACTGTAGGAATAAACTATTAATAAAGTTTTTTTTCAAAATTTATTTAAAAACAATGAAAATGATAAGGGTGATAATGGTCCTCCTTGTATTACACCTTTTTCTACAGGGAAAATGTCAGAAAAGTGTTTTTTGAAACTAACAGAATTATCAAAAAAGAATTTATGATTGTAAACAATTTACAATGAATATCACATCATTCAAATTTAAAAGATAGAACATTTCTATTCAGTTTATCAAAAGCATTTTATAATCTATAAAACAGCAGTACAGCTTTTTCATTAAACCCAAATATTTATTAATAATTGAATGTTAATCAACAAAAGTATCTGTCGTACCATGACCAAGTATGAAGTTTAATTGAACATGTATTAAAATACGATTTTCGTCGGCTCATAAATTGAGCCTTTCGTTTATAACTGAGCATTATTTTTGCAGACACAACTACTTAATGGGATACGATTATCGGTAATTTTTTTATGTACTGGACTAATCATTACTTAACAACACTGCTTCAACATGTACCCACATTTGAATATAACAGTCATAGGACGAGACATTTTTCTTATACTTAGAAGCTGCTTTTAAATATCAAATTAAATACATTATCTGCTTTGAACAGCAGGGTAATCAATGTCGATTGTCATATCTTTACTTTCATCTCCGGAGTAACATTTATCTAAATTTTGTTACGTAACAATTCAAGTGAAGTATAATATATATATTGATATAGACTTAATTATTTTCATAAACCTAATAAAGAGAAAATGCATTTTATACGCCTACATTTGACAATGCGTTACCAGAAAAATCCAACAGTGAATATAATTAGGGTTTCGTTTCATGTCAAAATATAGTCAAAATGATAACTTAACAGTTAATAATCGGTAGTGATTTCTAATTTAGAAAAGTATCTAAGCTTAAAGTGAGTGCTGTCACCCTTTTCCCAAGATATATTGATAGTGCATGGATACTGGAATTTAAGCGATTTTTTTGCGTAAATTGAGTGCATATACCATGTTCCCAGTGATATATGGAAAGTGCATGGAGTTAAGCGAGAATATAACTAAGTTCTTGTATACTTGAAAAGTTTTTCTTAATTTCCAATTTCATTATTTTCCAAAGACATGATTTAAAAAAAATAAAAGTTTGTATCATTCCGATTTGCTTATATCTCTTAGCTTATATATCCTCTTACTATTATTAAGTAAAAAATAACAGTCATTTAATAAACTGTCTATACCAGGCGATTTCCGACAATTAAAATTTAAGAAGACTTCACATTCTTCTTCTGGTGAAAAGATCGGGTCAACTTCGTTAAACACGAACTCTTGGTTATTTTATTCAAATTCTTCGGTTATTTTAGGATAGTTTTAAGCAGTCAGATTTTAAAAATGATTACAAAAAGCAGACGACTCCAAATTACCATTATCGTTCTTATTGCCTGTTAAAAACATTAAAAACAGTTTCGGATTGTGTTAAAGCCAATAGTCAATTCGATTTTGGTTTGTTTTTTTTACCCTGGTTTTATTCAATTCTGTTGACATACACCGGACTTTTCATTACGACATGCCAGCTTTTCCTGATTAAATACGTAGTAGTCTTAGTGGTGAGGATTGTAGTAGGTTCAAAAGTTGTAAAATGTGCAATGTTTAGTTAAACGACAAACATTACGATTATAAAAATTGAGAAAGAGAGAGCAATGAAAAAACTCAGTCAGGACTAACGCTAATTCACATTTTACAGACCTAGGAGAAATCCTACATCTCACAATGGCAGGTAACTTGACATGTAGCATATTATCATTCATAGAAAGTAAAACATATTTATTTGCGTAGATACTTATAGTTTTTTGCTACAATTTAAAGGCGATTTTTATTTTATGATATGCCTACAACTTGTATCCGTGGGAATATTTGTTTCTATATTTCATACTAACCATACTTACATATACAGTTGCTTGTGGGATAAGATAAAAATATAGTCCTGATTTGCACATCGAAATGAGTAACTAATTTTGATTTTAACGTTTATAGAGACTTTGCATTTAAGCAAAATGAAATTGATTTAGGTTTTGTTCAATAATGATATTATAAAGTCTACAGTGCACATGTGGGTTCTTATTGGTATTGTTTTGTGACAATACTGTCATGCCCTAATTCTTACAAAATCTCATAATCTGACTTTCGGACCTGAACCAAAGTTGAATTGATTAAATCTATTAAAATTTGGCAAGTACTCTTTATGATACAGTTTACATGCCATCTCCTTTGAATATATTATTTATCGTTTTACTTAATAGTAGCATTCTATCAAGGATAAAAGTTTTTCATAGAAGAAGAATATGGTTTATTTCTATTAAATGGGCTCACAAAGAGCATATTACAATACTATACATTATTAACAACAACAGCAAAAACAATAACCAAGTATATGTCAAAGGGAAAAAGGAAAAAAGCCAGCTAAAACATGTATAATCTCTATATATATAAATCTTGCCAAACTTTGACGTTTTTACTAAAAAAATAAACTTCAGTGTTTTTGCAAAATAAAATAATATTAATTATGTTCCTTAAAATTTCAATTTGATATTAATTGAAGTAGGCGCTATCAATGAATGATCAAGGGAATATGATGTATAAGCAAGGAAAGCTTTGATAATAAAAATCACCAATAAAAGGAAAAACAAATTACATTTTTTTCAAAGTTCATTTACTTCTGGGCAAAACCTTTAAAATTTTAGCTTTTAATTGCATCCTTACCGAATATTTACTTGATAAACAGTGTTTATTTTCTTTTACAGAGTACGATCATTAAATATAAGCCCCACACCCTCGCTGGCCGAGGATTTACAAACAAACAACGTGTCAGTAAATGCATTTTCACTACCAGGACAGTCACCACGTGTCATCCGGGCTATATTACCACGTGACGAGACTTGTGAGGATGATGATGCGGATGAAATTGGTAATTAACCATTTAAATGAATACAAGTCGTACACAGATTTAACCGCTGATCGTCAATTGTTTTGAATTAAAAATGCTACTTATTTCTCTAGGAAAAAAACTTTCTTTAAAGCATTTTTAGACCTATTACAAGAAAACATATTTGAAACATGTAAGTACTTTCTGTGAAAGCAAAGACAATTTGAATAATTTGTAATGTACAAAAAGCAAACTACACATAAATGAAAGCACAATTATAAATCAACGTATGGTTTAAGTTTTTCTTTATTTTATCTGGTTAAGCAGACAGCGGTCATTCTACCCTTCGAGATCTCAATGATGATTCTGACCCTGAAGGCCAGAATCCTGACGATGACTACTATAGACGATCACATAACAATAGAAGGCATCGGAGAGAATCTAGTTATATACGAAAAAATGAGGTAATCCTGTAGTTAAATATATAATAGCATGCTGAAAAAACAACATATAAAAAGCTGCCATATGTTACAAGGTATTCTAACATGACGTTCTTCAAACGCTTTGAGTACACACCCGTGGTAAAATATGAATATATTGTTTGGGCTGTTCCAATCGTACTCCCGCGTCATATATTTTTTAATGAATTGGCTACCCGACGTCATAGAACGATGACGTAAGAATATAAGCATTTTACGGGAAAATACACGCTTGTGAAACCGAAAATCTCTTTCTTAAGATTTCTTAAATGCCCAAAATACAACAACCTATGAAAAAAGAAAACAAAATGAGAATTACACGAAACAAAAATCAGTTGTATATTGTTAAGTCAATGTCGTACACTTACACTATTTTCAGATTGGAGAAATAAAGCTATAATTTTATTTTAAAGATGTTCGAATTAATGATTCCAATGTTGAAGAGTTTTACTTGTCGAAAATTTAAGTTGTCGTTCTTTGCAACACGCACATCTCTGGATTAGATGTCTGATTGATGTTTGCATTAGTTTCTGACTATTGACACCTAACATGTAAATGCCCTACGCCTTTCTTTTTCATTACATCTTCATTCTAGTAGTGAGAGCTATATTGCATTCACCTTGTCATGCCTTCCGTTTGTCCAACAACTATTTAGTCAAACTTTTCTAAGTAATATTGAAATGAATTACTTTATATATGGTCAGCAGCTTGATAGTGATGAATTGTAAGGTGTGAGCACTTTTCGGATCCGTCAGACACATGCTAACTGTTTGAACAACCTTTTTCGTTATGTTGAACGAACCTAATATTTCTTTCACATATTTCTCTGGTACTATTGAACATATTTCCTTCACACACTTCTCTGGTACTATTGAACAGAATTAATTCATATTTTGTTTGACAGTGATGAGTTGTAATGGGTGAAATATTTGTTGAACCATAAAATATACTTGATGTTTTTTCCGATTCCGTGAATTACGAGGGGTATGCTTAGTAAACCAATGCATACAACTTACTATTTTTTCTTACAAATGAGGATTTATGTTTAAGTTTCCCAAACTTTACCTGCAACTGTATCTTTCTGTCGGTGCTAGTCGTATCTGGATCCAAGCAGTTGACTGTCTGGAAGGATATTAATGATACACGGTACTAATGTCATTTTATAAGCTTTACTCACAGTACTTATATGTTATTGTTTAATCGTATCCGTTGATTTAAGAAGTCAAAAGAAATAAACCAAATAACAACAGAAAAATATAACCAAAAACCTCTGTATCATTGCTAGGAAAATGATTCACATGATGAAATCGAAACAGAAGCTGAGTTTGATCAGTTACATTCTAAACCAATCAGAAGATATGATCCCGTCAGATTGAGTTCCGGAAGTAATAGCAGCAGAAAGTCACGGACAAGGTCAAAGAACAGGGATAGGGATAGGGATACAGACCACGGAGGCAGATCATCACCTGCAATCCATAGAAACAGCTTAATACGAAAAACCAGCAACGGCTCACAAGAGGTACTTAAATTAAATGTAAATGCAATTTTTCTTTAATCTTTTTACCAGTAATTAAATCTCAAACTATAAATTTCAACAGTTATGAGAAGACAATTAATGTAATAGATTTTATACATTTCAGTAGTAAATGACTATAATTTTATTTAATTTATTTACACAGAGAAGTGCAAATAGAGACCCAGATAGAATGTATAAAATTGTGTTGGCAGGAGATGCAGCTGTTGGAAAATCTTGTTTCATAATGAGGCTTTGTAAAGGAAAATTTGTTAGCAATCTCAGTTCGACATTAGGTAAGAAAATCTCATTCATTATTTGATACAACAAAGCTTAGGAACAGAATGCATTTGTTAAATGCTTTGTGTTTGGAGATTACAGATGTTTTCTATTTATTTATGTTGTTTAAATGTTGGTGCTTGAGGTTAATTATGATAATGTACGATTCATTTTCTTTTATGGTAAGACGATTATTGTATGTTCATTTATGATATTTTGATCGTCTTTATAGTACAAATTCTCAAGTGCTCACTTATTTTCTTTCTTTAATACTTAAACTCACACAAAAGTTCAAAGGACTGAATGGTCAGAGATCCATAATTTATATACACATAGTTTTGAATATTCCTGTATTTTTATTGTTTCTAAAAGTCATTTTTTTAAAAGTTGAGAGTCAGTCAACTTATAATTGATGGACATCCTTTTTTCACAGGTGTGGACTTTCAGACAAAGGTTTTAGAGGTAGATGACAAGACTGTAGCTTTACAACTGTGGGATACTGCTGGCCAAGAAAGGTAACCACATCTACTCATTTATAATAAAGATTAGAATGTAAAAATAAAGTTAATTCCATGGTTATTTCAAATGTCAAAAATTGAATAATATCATCAAAAGGAACAAATATATGAACAATGTCACATTACACACTGAGTACACATACAAATTTGAAAGATATATAACACTCGATAAACACACTCTTCCAGTAATTACCTTAATATTGTATTTTTGATTGAACTGTTCAATATTCATTCATTATAAATGAGTAAAATAGAACAATGTTATTATTACAGGTTCCGAAGTATTGCTAAATCTTATTTCCGCCGAGCTGATGGTGTGTTTCTTCTGTATGATTGTACATATGAACGATCCTTTCTTAGTATCAGGGAGTGGGTTGAAGCAATCGAGGTATGTGTGTCTTTGTGAAATGATGAACTCGATTATTTGAAAGATGCTTGAAAAAGTACCAATACATTTGATACCACATAGATTCTTGCAAAAGAAAATTTTTATTAGTAGAACTTCCTATATTTTTATTAAAATTTATCATACAAGTGTTACAAGATAGTTATGAAAGTAAAAATGGAAGTTTTAAGAACTAACCTGAGGAAACAGTGATATTATTTTGAAAGAAATCTATATTCATATATATATATGTATAGGATGGTGCTCAAAAGAAAATCCCAATAATGTTGATTGGCAATAAAACAGACATGCGACCAGAAGCAGAAAAACAGGGACGACGTGTGGTCGCTCATAACGTTGGACAAAAGTTGGCAAAGGTAAGCTAGAAACATAGAGTAGTCAATAGTTAGCCAGAAATGTCCTTTACATTTACATTAATGTACAAGGATAACACAGATCGACGAAGTTAAACATAAAAAAACATGTAGACTAGGATTCGGACGCATGAGTATTTTATAGTGTTGTTTTTTTTAATTTTTGCATAACCTTATATTTTTTTGTATACAATTTTATTTTTTGTATACCCTTGTATTTATATTTTATTTGATTTGTATTTCATCCCGAAAGTCTATATATCATTATGTTTTACTTTACTGTTTGTACTTTCAACTACAAACACTTTATTGTTGGCGTCTTTGTCAGATTTATTTGTATGTTTGTTGGAATTTTTAAGTAAATTGTGTTGTATGTCTGGTGTGTATGTTTACCTAGTTTAGGCTGCTGGATCCCAATTATTAAAAAGTTAGCCAATTATGTCTGTTTGGTTTGCTCACCCAATTGTGTCAATATAACGGAACTAAAAACAATTTTCATACAAGTGGGAGGTTAAACTAGCTATACAACCAGGTTTAACCTATCATTTTTTCGGAAAATGTCTGTACCAAGTCAGGAATATGACAGCTAATTTCCATTCGTTCCGTTGGTTGATATTGCCTAGCGTTTGATTTTGTTAGGTTTTATGGACTTCCACTTATTGAATTTACCTTGGAGTTAGCTATTTTTGTTAATTTTGAATTGCAACCTGATGGAAACAGGTTTACCTTGTTTCTTCACGGTGTTAGACAAAGGTTGGTTAAGTGGAGAGGTTATGTTGAATAACTATATATACGAATAGTTTCTGATGACGATGCAAAAATGGTAAGAAATCTGTAAAGTTTGACAAACAGGACAGACGAGGGCTTATCACTATGATTTATTGATTTCCTAAAGACCCACAAAATCATCACTTAAAAAGTATTTCAACGATACATACAGATATTAAGACGACATGTACTCTATTAAAAAATTCAGATGATTTTAGATACACAAATGAAATTCATCAACTTTCCTACTTACAAAGTTGAAGAAAATACTTATAATTTTTATGGTTATCTTCATACTAAAGTTTATAAACAGTATGAAAATAAGGCAATGTTGTATGTGGTAATACATAATGACAAGGATGTAGATCACTAGAGTTCACAATACGGCCTTAAAAATGAGAAACAAGAACGCATTGTAAGAACGCTTCTTCTTTTTATATTGTAAAATCCTAAATGGTGTTGTCCATTGGTTCCTTCTTTTCGAGGAACAATTTTCTTTTTATTTTTGGGCATGGTATTGTCAGTTTGTTTTCGATCTATGAGTTTGACTGTCCCTCTGGTATCTTTCGTCCCTCTTTTTCTTGTTGGTTCGACATGCATGTATATTTTGGAGTGTCGTCTGAGATTTCAATGAATGTAATATTTTCATCATTGAATCATTTTACAACATATATAGCAATGGCGTTGTCAGTTTTTCTTGGATTTATGAGTTTGAATATCTTTGGTATCTTCCGCCTTTCTTTTAGAATATAAAGATTGAGTCAAAAAACAAATGATAGAAATGCGCAAAACCGAAAAGGAGCAAGAACGGGTGCATCAACATGTTAAGTATATCACGCTACGAATGCCACAACCGCCATGATAATCTAGACTCCGACAAAATGTCCGATCGGCAGATAGGAAATATGACACAATCGATCTATTTACAGTTCAGACGAATATTCTGGTTTCTAAAGAACTGAGACAGGAAAAATTGTCTCATGTGTTGAAACAGAGGCACATTGTACCGGTCAACCAATGTGAGGTGACCGCTAATTTGTGTAGTGCCGATTTCAGTCGTACTTCCTGATAATACTGCTTGAGCTTTGTCCGAATAATGTAAACATACACGCACGTATTGCACAGAACGTATGTTACTAATGAAAAATGGGAAGTTGACAATGAGGAAATCGTCTCGTTTGTCATGGATCCTAGTGTGAAGACGTCAATCTGTGTCAGTTTCATCAACAACAAAATCCAAACCTTCTTGTTTCAGTAGAAAACTTGGCAAGATTATTTTTTGTTGTCTTTGAGAGGGTTTTGTATGACTACTGCTCAATATGAATACAAAAAGTCGGCCAGTAGGGATGCACAATAAGTACCCATTCGATAATTGACTGTTTGTTGAAATAACAAGTAACAATCCACCAAACTCGATATATATGTTGTCGATCATAAAGTCTAGCATTTTAGTAATATTTTCTCCGCAATGATTGTTGTGGTTAATCACACAGGAATATTTTGCGTAACCTTAAGATAAAAATGTGTATCTGTGATTTCCATTTTTGATGGAAAAAGCAATGTGTAATGAAATATAGTCGATCTTTCAAATTTAGAAAGATGTTTAGTAGAATCCTAGACGAATTTTATATATATTGTTCTTTTCGCGGATTGTTATTAAGTTTTAGTATCTGTGTTCCGATTGTACATCGTAGTAATTGTGTGCGCCGGTGAACAAAGCCATTAAGGAGAATAAATTTTACTTCCTTAATGTTAAAGGTAACTAATGCCCTCTTGTGAAAAAAGAGTTTGTGACGTCTTGAAATTTTAAAGCGATGTCTTTATGAAATCACTAGTGGATTATTGTTTCGTTTACGTTAACCCCACATTGCCGTTGATTCATATATGTTCGCAAAAGTGAGTTTTCAAGACTGGGTAGAAGTAAGAAAATTATTTATGACGATTATATATTATGATATAAACTAGTATAATAAGTATTAAATTGAGCTATAAATATTCAGTTGAAGTTGGTTAAGTTATTCAATTTTCACTCATAAAATCCTAAGAGAAATTAAAATTATTCAATGTATTCTTAAACTTGATTGACAGAAGCTGACTTAATATTGTTTTCTTATTTTGTAGGATGTAAGTGCTTTATTCATAGAAACTAGTGCTAAAGATGGCTCTAATATAACAGAAGCAATAACCGAATTAACAAGGTAAGAATTTTTCCTTTGAATCTACCTGGAGTGAAAATGATATTATTTTTTTAAAGTTAAATGGTAATAATGATAAAATAATCAAAAAGACATTTTATTAGCTTCAAAACTATAATTAAAACTCATTTGAATTATGTTTTTTTTTCGAATATGCAATATGTCATCACAGTCAAATAATATTTCGAAAACATATTTTCTTTGTAGATTAATGCGAGCAAACGAGGATTTAGAGGTCAAAACAGTTGGGCTTCAGCTGCATGAAAAACCAGAAGAAAAAAGAGCCTGCTGTGGACGTTGACATTTTCGAATATATATATATGCATCAATCATACACTTGTTAAATATAACACATGTACAAATATCATTTTTATTTAAATTGACAAACATGTCATATTTCAGAGTAATGAAGGGTATTAGACCTAATGTTGTAATACATGGGTCGGTTACAAGCATTTATTGTTTTGAACTTGGTGTATATATTGTTAATATTTTTGTGAAACTTTTCATTACACAATGGTGCAAACAATAGTTTTCCAATTTCTTTCATTCTTTGGTTTATCTGTTTTGATTGTGAAGAAACAAATGTTTGATTTTGAGATACTATCGTCTTAAGGTAAAGTCAAAAGCTACCATGGTGGCTATCAAAACCCAAAATATCGAAGACAAGAAGACAACACCATGTCCAAAAAAGAACGAAAAGAAAAGAATAGGACTCCACAAAACATTATATCAAAAAATATAGCTTGAGCAACATGAACTCTACCAAGAATCGGTGGGGATTTCAGGTCCTCTTGATTTTGATTTACAAAACATAAGACAAGGAAGATATTAGATAAAGTTTATTGCATAGTACTATTTAGTAAAGAAAATAATTATATTTTACATCTTACGCAATAGATTGTTGATAGTGTTACGTATATTTATTTGCAATAACATAGCTTTATTTAATTTTATATTAATTAATGTACATAATGTAGAAGCAATTGCCAGTCATGTAAATAGAAAAAAAACTGTTTAAGTACAAGACTTATGTTGTTGGATGATGATGGAAACAATGCTGGTTGAATTAAATTTTAATTCTTTATTGTGTGATAAATATTGTGTACCATTATTAAGTTATTGTACATTTTTATTCATTATTTAATTGCAAAATAATGTTCCACTTAGGACGTTAACGAAAATTTGCAAATTATTTTCCCTGCTATTGCCTGGTGCAATATTGTTGAGCAATAGCAAAAACTAAGAGTTATTACACAAACAATGACAAATATTAAATGTATTTGAAAATTTACTGCACTCTCAAACTTGTGCAATATTTAGTGCAATGACCTTAATATTGTTATGTCGCCTATTTCCACAAATGTTTCATGAATGTAGTACCCAAACGATTTCCGATTACATCTGAAATGACGAACGTAGTATGAAGGAATGACTTCTTTGAAATATGTTGAATGATCACCGTAGATGTCTTACATGTAATGGTTTTCTTTATAAAAAAAAAATATTAAAAGACCAGCACAATCAATTTTAACAATACTTTCCATTCAATTCGCTGTTTAAGAATTTTAAGGACTATGGGTCATTGTTCTTACCCCCCCCCCCCCCCCCCCGAAAAAAAAACCGTCAACCCTTTTCTATTGATTAGGACAAGTTACAATAATCTGTTTTCATGAGGCAAAACGAAACTGTGCAATGACACCATATGACATATCATGGACATTTGTCTCTTGTTGTTGCTGTCCTTGAAATAGCCTGACTGGACAATGCATACAATTAACAAGTTATTGTTGTGATAACCGTTATTGCTATATCTCTGCCCATTCAGAAAGGACCAGAGATCAGTTTCACAAAAAATCTTACGACTAAAGTTGATCGTAAGTATACTGAATTGTTGATGACGTACGATCAACTTTAGTCATAAGATTTTTTGTGAAACTGATCTCTGGTGAATAACTTTTGTTGTTATTTATTAAATGTATTTATCATCTATTGTAATCATTTGTCATTTGGGTAATTGTTACTGAGAAGAAACTTTCTGAACGTCTTTCATGTATATTTCATATACCAGCTTAACATTGACATTATAATACTTACATACATTTTGTTAGATTTCATAATGGTTGACTTTGAGATTGTTGTTATGATAATTATTATGTTTTGAGTCAGCACAACGGTCAAATCCGTGAAAGTGATGTTTTTGAAAAATTGAAACATAGACATTTAATTGGTTAAAACAAAGTTGTATTATTCATTACATCAATAAGATTTAAGTAAAATTTGCATTTAAACCTTACTGAACTATTAACATTGTAACAAGTGCTGTAATGTACTATAATACATTATATTAGAACTAATAAAACAACAAGCTTCTAATACTAGTTACTGATCCAACTCGTATGATTTCGTCGTTTTTCGTTACGAGGCATTCATTGTCGGTCTAATCAAGTAGAGATACGGGAAAAGTATTTCCTACCTTACTAGTTTTCACTGCAACTATTTTCTACAGAGAAAAAAAATCGACGACTAAATATATTAATAATATACGATGTTTATATGGAAATAAAAAATAATTTTAACTTAAAATATTTTTGGTAAACACATTAACATTATAGGATAAATACTATATAAATTTTCCCCTTTTTTGGCATGGTAGATATCGGGTATGAAATTAAACGAAAATAATAGCAGCTTTTAAAAGTATGCAATAGAACATTGTAGCATCTAAGATAGAAATGTGCAGTACTGACAGTAGAAAATTCCTTTGGTTTTATAGTATCTATAATTTCGACGGTCGATGAAAGTATTTATTGGGTTAATGTTTATATTGTCGGATGATCATCTAGATGTATTTTTTTAATGGTTTGTGTTTTGAGATTTTAACGATATTTACAGTAAAAATTGAGAAACTTTGAATAACAGGGTTTTTAAGTGCTAGGGATTAATAGCGAATAATACCATCAGCGATTAGTTATTTAACTCTGATAATGCCTGTACGTAGCTAATTTAATGTATGATCACACGAAATAGCTTTGTTCACTTGAATGCAACATTTTAGTTCCTACAGCCAGCGTTAAAGTCAGTAGAAAAAATGTTTTATCGTATCGCGCCTTGATTAGACTGATTGTCATTTATAAAACTGATCTCGAAATACTCTGGGAGAAGTGATTGTAGTGGCTATTTTTACAATCATGAGTGTCTTCTGTTACTCGTGTTTCATACTTTCATGTTTTAGTTGTTGCTTCAAAGTATAAAAAGAGAAATAAATGCTTTCCTAATTTGTCTTTTTCTTGTGTTTAGCTACAATTTGTTTTGCCTTCTCCTATAGTTATAGTATTTTCAAATCCCTGCTTTTATGATATTGAATTTGTTTTGTTTTTTTGGATACCTTTTCTGAACGAATGCCGGAAGATTAGAAATTACTTCATTTTATAAATAGAATCAAATTTTTCATTTATTTCCTAAAAAAAATCATAAAGGTATGCATTACTTTAAGATTCAATATTTGGATATCGATGGTATCTTTAGTTGAGTGTTTTGATTATCAATGATGTTTAGTATGATATTTTAAAATACTGAAATGAATTATCTTTACCAGAAGAAGAAACGTGTTTCAATGGGAAAGGACCAAACATTGCATTTAATTGTTTAACAAAGTGATAAATATAAAAAGATGTGGTATGATTGCCAATGAGACAACTCTCCACAATAGACCAAATGACACAGAAATTAACAACTATAGGTCACCGTACGGCCTTCAACAATGAGCAAATTCCAAACCGCATAGTCAGCTATAAAAGGCCCCGAAATGACAAATGTAAAACAATTCAAACGAGAAAACTAATTTATTTATACAAAATAATGAACGAAAAACAAATACAAGTATGTAACACAGCAACAAACGACAACCACTGAATTACAAGTTCCTGACTTGGGATAGGCACATACAGAATGTGGCGGGGTTAAACTAGTTTGGAGGCGCCAACCCTCCCCTAACCTGGGACAGTGGTGTAACAGTACAACATGAAAACAAACTATAAAAATCAGTTGAAAAAGGATTAACTCTTCAGATGGATACAAATAGAAATACATCTAACAAAAACACAAAATGGACGTGGACGGGTACTTGTACATCCCAACAACAAAAAGACACTTAGCACAGATCTGAGAGTACTCGCAGTTACTGACAGCTAGTTCAAAGCCATTAACAACTAATAAAAAAAATCATACATCTGAGACTAAATTATCAGTCAGTACACATCCAACATCCAATGAATTTAGTGTAAAGACGTCATAAACAGTCAGAGAAAAACATGACCGTGTGCAATGCTAAGATACAGGTATCGACAGATTGTATAGCCATTAATGTGCATATGTTTATAACAATAATATTCAGTTTGATTTTAATTTACTGATAACAAAATCAATATTAATACCAATAAAAACAATATTCAAAGATCTAATTACAGTGTTGAATTGGCAACCTTTTCGAATAAGTTTATTAAAGGATCGATAAGTTTACCGGGTTTGTCCTTTAATGATTAAGGCAACAATTGTTTACCGATCTTCAAATCTCACTTATAGACTAAGAAGACAATAGTAAACAATATGGTAGAAGGAGAAAAATGTAAAATAGCAAAAACACCGAACTCAAAGGAATTCAAAAAGGAAAGTCCTTTATCAAATGGCAAAATCAAAAGCTCAAACACATCCAACAAATGGAAAACAACTGTCAAATTCCTGACTTGGCACAGGCATTTCCTTATGTAGAAAATGTGGATTGAACCTGGTTTTATAGCTGGCTAAACCTCTCACTTGTATGACAGTCGCTTAGCATTCCATTATATTGACAATATTGTGTGAGCAAGGAGGTGCAAGACATAATCCAAAGAAAAATACCACAATAGAACTAAAATGACGCAAGAAAAAAAAACTAAATCACGTTTATAAATACGAACCCTAAAAGAAATAGTGATAACACATATGATCAATAATAGCGAGTGGTAAAGAATGTTTTTATTTATCTTAAAAAAACACATGTTGGAGATATACATATCGACAGTGGTAAACCCATGCTTGTTAATGTTAGTGCTACGTCTTAATATTTTTTGATTGAGATAAAATAAAACATTAACAGTCATTCTTTTTATCTTCTTCAAAAACATACAGCACATTCATGAATATCTCATCTTTTCAAAATATCACCGATTTTATATTAAAGTGTTCATTTGTAAAAATCTGGAATGACAGAAGGCAAAAATTCCCCAAAAAGAAAAATAAAATCAAACAAAAAAAAATAAATAACGAAAACGGTAATTGGACAACAACATTGCATAAAATACATTGCAAATTATAACAAAAATAACCATGAGTATGTTTCGTTATCCATGATGATTATGTTATCAACAGTTTGGCCAACTGGATAACTAGACATACTCAAATTTCCCAATACAAAATTCAAATTGTACGCTCAGTTCAATATTTGTTGAGATCCCGTGATTTTTCCAACTTTTGAAAGACTATCATGTAATGTCAGTTCATGCAATGAACAGAATACATGACTACAATGATTTAAATGTTAATATAGTATATCATGACAAGAAGAACAAATTTAAAAGACTAAAAGAAACAGAAACAGATAATTTCAAAGGATATAAGAACAATTTTGAAAACTTGGTTATAGAACTTTTATAAGCGGATTGTTCTATCTGAGTTAATTCAGGGTATTACGTTTAAAACAAAAATACCCACAAAACTGTTATCTTTATAACGACAAAAACAAAAAAGAAACGCATAATGCTATTTTAAAAAAAATATTTTTGTACCTCAAATCAATTTTGTCCAACAATGCTTTAGAATATTGAGCAAAACTTTCACACACGGATGGCTTACAGGTAAAGCGGTAGTATTTATTCTTCCATAGGCGACAATACTAACATTTTTTAAATTTACCACTTTTTATTATAAAAACCTGGACAAAACAGTTATGTGTGATATGAGTACTTTATTATTCTGTTTTAGAAATTGAAGTCAAATGGTATCATGACCATCTTCGAACGGAGCTTGTTTATGGTGTCGATGCCCAAATTTCATTTAACATCAAATTTATGAACATTTGGAAGCCTTTTTGAATAATTCTCAAGGAATATTTCAATGTGTTTCAAAATTTATATTGTAAATATACACACTGCAGTTGTTCATAAATAAGTTAAAAAATATACTGCATCCTTACATCCAATCACAACTCATGACTTCTTTCACCTGCATTCGGTACTCGAAAGGCCGACCTAAAGCCGGGAAAATGTAATACTACTTTTTTCCATATACTGTGACATAAAGATATAAAGAATTCCTATGATACCAACAATGCAATACTGAGTTATTGTTAAACTACTGGCTATAAGAAATACTTGTCTGTCCCCATTACGTAAAAAACATGCATAATTTTATGTCCCCACTCCTACATGCTGGTTTACATCTTTCTATACTTCTTTCAGATAAGGCATGATAAATTACATGTATCCAATCACATCTTATCTTATTTAAAAAGAATAGTAAACAGTACTATTTAAACAAATACAAACTACTGTTCCAGTCAATAAGTATTCATTTTACCCCAAATTTACAACATAAGCGCAAATTCATGATTTTTCATACTAATCTCCATTCCATGCTTTAGTATATGCAATATTGTGGTCTAAATTTCAGAGCATGTTATAAAATCCATTATTCTGTCTTGAGATGATAAAGACAAATATGTTGGACACTTAAAACATTAAATATGCAAATAACACAGCTGTAAAGTTGCCTTTGTTGCCTGTATTAATCTATGAAAAAAGCCGAATTATGTTCCTTGGGAGTATTCATTCCCAAAAAATAGTCCTTTCAAAAGTAGAAAATGAAAAATTAGATATATATGATATAATAAAAGATACAAACTACAAAATGAAGCATTATTGAAATATTTGCTGCATGAACTGCCAAGAATGTGAACAATTCTTTACACAGGAGAGTATAAATTCTATCTAAATTTTGCCTCTTTTTTCCGCAGATGGACAACTTTATCACTGAAAATGCTTCTATATTGCCCAAATATTGCCTTACTCCATAAACAGTATAAAATAAACCAGACAGTTTCCAAATTTAGTAGATTATCTCTTGGGAAACATTTAGGGCATTAAACAGACAAGAAGCCAAATATTTCAGTAAAAAATATTTGTCGCGACTTGAATTCAGGTGTTTCCAATTGAATCAATCAGTGCGAAAGGTTAAAACAAATACAAAAGAACTAGAGTTTGGTGCATTTTATACAATATAGCTAATATTGGATTCCTAGAATAAAGTTTTATATTAGTACCCATCACTTTGACTTATCATGCTGACTCAGCACTTTTCTCAACACAGTATTGGTCTCGGAGAATGATTTCTATTCTTCGTGATAAAAATCAAATGTATTAATCAAAAGCTTTAAAATAGTGCAATATAACTGAACTCTGATTGATTTTGATTTCCCTTGCTATCCCCAGTATTGGGGAAAGCGGTAGTATTTATTCTCCCATAGGCGACAATACTAACATTTTCTAAATTAACATCTTTTTATAATAAAAACCCGGACAAAACAGTTATGATGTGTGATATTAGTACTTTATTATTCTGTTTTACAAATTACAGACCCTTAATGTATGACATCAACGAACAAGCCCACGTCTGTGTAATTTGAATATTCACGCATGTAACGTATCAAATGAAATTAAAAAAACGAATAAAAGAGGAATTTTTACAAAATGAATTTTGATTTCATCTCGATTGAGACGTTACCTGTGTGCATATTCAAATTATATGGACATTATTGATATTATTTGTGCTCATAAAGCAAAAACCGATCGAGAAAGGTTAACATGCAGAACAACTGAAATCTACACTACACAAGTTGTACGGTCACCATGACGAACTGGTTGACCGATATCAGGTGTATACTTATTAACGCATGAGAGGCTTGTATCTTTTACAAGATACTGAAATGGTCGTCTGATTTTACTGATTGTGTCTTGTTCCAACTCATAAGAGACATGTTTTTGTGGTTTAAGAATTGTTAAAAGATACAAAAATAGTCGTCTGATTTGTAAATTTAAGACAGACAAGACACAATATGTCGATAATGGCACGTACCTTCCTTTCTTTGTAGTATCTTTATTTCAACTTCACTTATGTATCAGATACGACGTAGGTTTTCACGGAAATAGTGATTAGTAAGTTTAGTAGTGACATCAACAAAATACCTAAAACTGAAATTAAAAAGTTTTACAGACGTAGAAGAATTATTGATATCAGATTGGATGCTACTATCGACTATAGATTTCTTCTAAAACCAACACGAAAGATATAAATTGTGGACTAGAACCTCATACATCATAATTCAAAAGACAAAAAAAAAAGTGTTTGCATAATTTATAAATATTATTTTTTAAATTATACTGCCTTGTAATATGAAAAAAAACCAGAAACATTTATGTAAAATAGGAACGATGTTAAAAGTTATTGTTCTAGTTTATTATATTTCAAATTAACAAAAATGCCAAATTAATCCAGGGTAAGTGAGAAACCTCTTAATCCGTTAATGACCTTTAGTTTGTACGACTTCGACAGAGAAATTTAAAACTTAAGCTCATAATCTCATTACATATGACGTAAACAATCAAATGGCCTTCAAACTGATTTCTATATTTTATATTTCATATATTTTTAAAAGCGATTTTTAAAGACAAAAAGGTAAGCAAATGTAACAGATAAGAAACCAGAAATACAAAATAATGTTATTGGTTATTTTTGCTAAAATATAGATTAAAGAAAATATACACCCGTAAAACAGTGTTCAAATTCAGTGTCAAAATATAGATATATTACATTTATACAGAAAATTAGTAGCATAAAATTTACACAAATTAGATAAATAAATATTTAGCATAGACTACTCAGTATGGGTTTTAATCGGCGTCAGCTGATATCATCATTAAAATATTTCGGCCTCGAGCATCACTAAAAAGATAAAAATTGTAGAAATGCGCTTCCGGTTAATATTATTCCAAACGTTTTACGTCACACTCTAAGAAGTGGTCAATCGTTCTTTTGTATTGCCTTTATGTTTTTGTATTCGCTGTTACACGCCTTTGTTTAGGGGTTCGTACAAGCTGCAGAATCGTAACTCTAATGGCCATGAGAATTTATGCGGACAAAAGACATTTAATATTTTCCACACAAATCCAAACTGAGCACAAGACCAAAGAGCTATGGTTCCGAAGCTATGTTTATAAACATATCTTGTTTATTTTTCTCCTAGCGTATTTTCTCATGTTTTCCATAAATCTCACTAGAGTATTTTTATTCGTCTTGATTTTTTATTTTCTGATGATTTACATTTGTTTCGCTAGTATATTTTTCATTGATTTAGATTTTTGATTATTTATTTCGGTATCACCTTGTTATTGACCTGATAACCCATTTTATATCCAACACACTTGCAATATCGATTAAGATTTTTACTTTTAACTTAAACAAAATTCTACTGTTATTGCTCTGATTGGAAGTCGTTACATCTATTCATTAACACTACGAAAATTTTATTAAAACATTTAATATTTGTAGAATGGATGTTGATAAATTTTGTTCTGGATGTTTACGGGACCAGGAACAAAATGCTGCAGCGGCATGGTGTATTGACTGCAAGGAAGATGTATGTGAGGCTTGCGCAAAGGCCCATAGGAGAATTAACCCTCCACATAAAGTTATGTCTCTTGACGATGCATATGCAAAAGGTCCTTCATTTACTCACATGATGCAGTTTTGTGATATCCATACAGACCAGAAATTTGCCCAATTTTGTACACAACATGACCAAATCATTTGCGAGTTATGCCTGAAAGAAGACCACGTAAATTGTAATTCGGTCATATCAATAGATACATCCAGTAGAGAGTCAGACAATGGTACATGGATAAAAGAATTACAAAAAGAAATGATAAATTTAGATGGTGATTTGCAAACGATGATGAAAATTCAAACAGACATGATACCAAAGCTGAAAGAAAGAAAGAAAGAAATCCTAAAACAGTTATCTGCCGTTAGACAACAGATTGATGCACATTTAGACAAATTAGAGAATGAACTCATAACTGATCTTAATAAAAAATATAATACTTGTAAGGGAAAGGTAGAACAATCAAATCATTACACTGCAAAAAGAAGGAGCGACCTTCAAAGTTGGATTAAAAATCTGACAAAAATAGAAGAAAGTCGAGATGAAGTCGAAATTTTTCAAGCAATCAAAGTATTTGATCGTAAAGTACAAAGGGAGAAAAGTAGCATGAACAAAAGTCAGCAAATCAGTATTGAATATCATGCACCAGATATAAATGAGTTACTGAAGAATTTTATGGGTTTTGGGGAAATATCAGTGATAGAATGTATAAATCTAGAACTTCAGCAAGCATTTAAACAAGATCAATCATTTAATGAATCCGAAAAGTCAAATATTTCTGATTCAAGCTTGCGAGAAGGAAACTTTAAATGTATTCATGCGTTTTCTACACCAATCTTTGGGACTGACGTCGAAATTGAGAGAGGATGCTTTATAACTAACAATAGACTCCTACTGCTAGACATTGACCAGCCTTACCTGTATGTATGCAGTTTTGATGGGTCAGGAGTAGAGACAATTAAAGTAGATCAAAAACCCTGGGATGTCGCATTGATTGATACTGTGAATGCTATAATAACATTTCAGAATAAAGGTTATCGAATATTGGACTTAACAACTCTTACACTTGGCCAATATTTTAAACCGGAAGCTCCAGGTTGTTATGCTGTGACCTCAAGTCAAGGTCAAATATGGATTGATACTGGATCTTTTGCAATCATTCAGATTGACATCAATGGTAACGTTTTGCGAACTATAACAACAAAACATGAAATAAAATCAATATGTTCAAATGACACAGGTAACATATACTATGTGTCAAATGAAGTGCAGAATGATAAAATTTATTGTATCAAGGCTGAAGGAGAAGAAAGTATTTTCTACGACAGTCCGGATCTTCGATGGCCGTCCGATATCACTTTGGATAATAAGGGAAACGTCTACGTTGCCGGAGGCGTTTCGAACAATGTGCATAAAATATCACCCGATAGGAAGAAACATGAAATCGTACTGACAAAAGAGGATGGAGTATACTCGTCGTGTGGTATGTGTTACAACAAGGAAAGAAAAACTATTTTTGTAATCAGTGATTATGGGAATAACATTGTGACATACAAGTAAATCGTACACTACAATGTAAGAAAGATAACTCGAGATATCTTTATGGAGTATAATTAAAAGTCAACTCATATCAATATGTTTCTAAAGTATGTCAATATTTACAATTACTTTGATATACTATCTTCAGCAATACATTTATTACAAATCCCTTCTGTATAGATTGATTGCTTTCAGCTTAAATTACTGTCCAATGACAAGAATATCACCCGTTTTATAAAAAAGACAAATGATATCAAGGGTACAATACGAAATTATACGTCCAATAAAAACGGACAATACCATGGTCAAAAAGACTAACAACAGTCTACAAAACAACAAACAGAAATACTTAAGACTGCGCAAAACTAACCCAGCCAAATACCAGCATTTTATCAAGTGCTTTGGAACAGTAAGCAGATCCTGCTCCACTAATGTCACCCATCATGTTGCTCATGACAGGTAAACATTCGTTGAAACTAAAAATGATAGATCGCATACATCTCCTTATTTTTGAATTATATCATTGATGGCGTCTGTTCCTCATTCGTATGGATGAATTTAACTTTAACTTTTAACTTTGAACACTCGTTCAATACCTTCTTGTTAAGTTGCAATGCTCAGTCAGGCACGGACTTCATGCAAGGAAACACAAACGCTGGCGTTTGTATCAACTGGGAGATACATACTTGGTTTGCAGGCGCTATTGGAATATTGCTACATCGAAATGAGAATTCACAAACGAAAAGCTGAATTCAATTTCTAGATGTAAGTTAAGCAGACTTTACTTTATCTGTGGTATCCTTAATTTGAAGTTCGATGGGATAGATGAATTCACCAAACTTTGATTTGTTTAGTGAGAGAACATCACATAAATAGCAGAAAGTGAAGTAAAAGGATAATACTAGCTTCATTTCATTCATCGTTAGAAGTCCCTGTATGAAGCCAAATCGAAAACAAATGAACATTATTTCCAATGTGTAAGTTTTTCAAAGTTTGTCGACCGTGATGAAGGACCAGAGACCCTGGAAAAAACTTAAATCACAAAAATACTGAACTCCGAGGAAAATTCAAAGCGGAAAGTCCCTAATCAAATGGCAAAATCAAAAGCACAAACACATCAAACGAATGGACAACAACTGTCATATTCCTGATTTAGTACAGGCATTTTCTTATGCAGAAAATGGTGGATTGAACCTGGTTTTATAGCGCTAAACCTCTCACTTGTATGACAGTCGCATCAAATTCCATTGGAAACACATTTTTCAAGGGTTAAGGCAGCTACTTTGCCTTCCACCAATAAAATGGTCGCCTAATAAATAAGGATTTTGCTGTTGGATCGCGGAAGTCCAATTGAACATACTTCTATACCCCCAGCTTATCCTTTCATAAAACATTAACTTTCGACCATACATACAAAACTTTGATGCAAATTCATTTGAGTTGCACGGATATATCTTGTTTACAGGTGTTCTGGTCTGATAGACACATGTTCTATTTATAACATCTTTTGTTTGGAAGAATCGAGGTATGCCACTGCTGAACCCATTTTAATTTTGGATTATAAAACATTTATTTTGTGTATAAGTCGTAAATCGATCTTATGTCGTATTTTTTGGTATGCAATTTTCCTGATGCATGTTATCCTAGAAACACGTGTCGTTTGTTCGACAATCCGTTACATACATTTTTTATTACTAGAACCGATTCGATACCGCTGCTAGTGATTCATTAGTCCCGAAGGTATCATCCTCTCTACAGACAATAGTTCGATGCAGGCTGGATTATAATGATACATTTGTCAGTAAAATTCCAGTTAAAATTATATGTTTTTTTCAAACGAATTAATTCTAAATCGCATAGGCAAAGTTGACCTTAAACGGTTTTGTTATCGCTCATACCTTGTTAAGATTACTAAGTATTCCAGACACAAGTTTCGTGCGCATAGAAATCGGTTTCATATATTTGATTGACATTTTAGTATGGTGTTTGTTCTTGTTTATCCGTATAAAAAAAAGATGTGTGTGTGAGTGACAATAAGACAACTCTCCACCAAAGACTAAATGATGTAGAAGTTAACAACAATAGGTCACCGTATGACCTTCAACAATGAGCAAAACCCATACCGCATAGCAAGCTATCAAAGACCCCGAGAAAACGAAGGGCCTGATATAAGCCGAATGAGAAATCTAACAGCCTGACTAAAGTCAAATGAGAAAACTAACGGTCTTATTACATTTAATTTCTTTTAGTTTTTATTAATTTGTGTATTGTTCACAAACATTCCATTTTTTTATTACCTTTAAAATCTTTTTTTTTTTTTATTTTAAATAACTGTTCTTCGTTCTCATAAGGTATTGATAAATTAGCAAGTTCATAACATATAGATGTTCACTAAATGCATGCTATCAGTTGTTTATCAATAAGGTAAAATTTATCTTATTTGATAAAAAAAAACCTTTTGTTTTCCGACTAAAGTTGCTATCCACATTATAAAGTTATAATTTGAGAATGCTGTTTAGTATTCACTTAGTTTTAATGGAATTTACAAGATGTATACACTGTTTTAGTTACACCATTACCAGCACCATGTAGGGTATCGACCTTATTTAATATCCTTTAAAAAATAATGAGCTTGTATTTCAAATCTTCTTAATAAAAACTATATTTAAATTCAAGTACATTCGCTAGTAACTGTTATCTTGGGTAATTATTGTCCAGAGCTTTTTACTTGATATTTGATATTAATTGATGCGTGTTATTATGTTATAATTTACTTTATTTTTCGCATTTAAGTAGAGGCTTTTGTTTCTTCTTATAGTTGATGTGTTACCCTCAGTTTTGGTTTGTGACCCGTATTTGTTTCAGTTAAATCGATTTATGACTGTTTAACAGCGGTATACTACTATTGCCTTTATTTAGGACAGAAAAGCTCCTTTAATTACATAAAATCTCTATAACTACAGGCTTTCCACACCTATATGAACATAGGGCAACAGTATAACACTGTATAAACAAATATAAGAGTCAGACAGCGTTTTGTGTCTTAATTTAATAAGTTCAATTTACTAAAAATATACAGATATAAATTTTGTGTTTTAAGAAAGGACAAATCATATGTAGTAACAACTACAAATGAAAACATATACTCGCTGGATTTTTTATTGACAACATATGTAACGTGTTTTGCACAAAAGGCATTGAAATGCGTGTCAATGGGGCTCAATTTTTTTCGGCGACTTGTTCATATTTGTGTTTGGCAAATACTTGATAGATTGGCTTCTCATATAGAAACTATTACTATCATATAACTTCACATTCCGCTAAATGGATGATGTCCGAAAACTATTCAAATTAGGTGACTATCGTTATCACATCTCTCCAATTGAACTTGGAATAGAAGATACCATAAATACAATTAGATGTGCTTCATATATGGACTATCATCTACCAAAAGAGTAGGTTTAAAACTAAACTACAATATTTGTAATTAGTAAAACTTCTTTTAGTTTCAATTTCTATGTTGCAACATTTTACATATGGAGTATGTATATCCCAGTTCATACTATATTCCAAGGCTTGTGTTACCAATCATGATTTCCTTGATAGAAATGTTCTCCTTACAAGCTAGTTATTGGACCGATGGTTGTTATTTGTAAAGCTGAAGTCTCCTCTTCGAACATGCTAAAGACGCCATCATACTTTAGTTGACTGTTATGGAATATGTGTCTCAAAGATTACTTAAGATATGTTCCTATTGTTTTAACCCCTATTACTTGTTTGATTGATTCAGTCATTGACTGTAAATTTACTGTTCATTAAATGTTAAATTATTCGAAACAGTAAGGTTTTTCTACCACAGGCATAGATGAACATATCTAGATTGTGCACAACTTTTTTTTTATTTTGTTTTTGTTTTTGATGCCAATTCGCCTTCAAAACTTTCAACTGCTACCGCTGCGTCTTATTTATACGAAAAACGTATTTTGCCTACTATAATGTAAGCCTGATTCTTTGATAAATTTTTAGTGACACTACGAATTGAGATTTATTGCCATGAGCAACACAACGGGAGACACCAGTGGAGCAGGAACTGCTTTCCTTTCCAGTTTACTTGAGTTCAACTGTAGTTTCGATGGGTTTTTTCTATTTTTTTCTTCGAATTATAAATTTCAATTTGCCCCGAATGTATCTTCTCCCATTTAACATAAGCTATTTACACTAGTAAGCTAGTTTACTTTTCAGTTTATACAAACTGTGGTCTACTTTCAACCGTTGTGAACCTGAATTCTACTTTCAACCGTTGTGAACCTGAATTTAGAATAATGTATAATCCTTCTTTCAAATTTAGTTAATTTTAACCAAACGAACTGTAAAGCTGGTGAAACATATCAATAAGTGAACGAATAATAAGTAAGATTCATCAAATAAAGACACGCAAACTATCAAAGGTTTCAACTCCCTAAGGCAAAGTTGACTTTTAATGGATTTGGCTATTTTGTTAGGTGCTTATTATTCATATAGCTCTTCAACAGTTTCGGTTTTTATACATCCTTGGATTTCAAATATTCGGCTTTGAGCGTTCCTGATGAAGGTAAATCCAGAAAAGCGCTTCGGACGCATCAAATTTATAACGTGTTGTTTCCATTTTTTTAGCAATTCTGTTCAAAGAAAATTAAACTATATATTTTTTTTTCGACAGCCGATCCCGACCATTGGAATCAACTGGGACTCGTCCCAACATGAATAGGAATCTCAGCCTCATCAAATCGAATGCAGATGACAGTTTGAACTACAAATATGAATATTTCATTACCCCTACTTTGAATAAATTATGCATGCTGCAAACATCACTTCGACAAATAAATGAAAAATAACCATTTAAATATTTTTTGAAATATTTTATTCTATATATAGATAAAATAATAAATTTGTTCACATGATATTACTTAAAAAAATTCACCTGCTCTGGCTGACTTGAACAGCTAAATAATTTTCAAAGTCGTACTTAACACATATCAAAAGTGAATCGTTCTGTGTTTTTTTATACATAGAATATCCTTTAATATCGTTACAGTTTTGCCCGATCACGTGATATTGTCAAAGTAATATTACAAGCTGATATCCGTTGTATGAAAAAAAATGACAAAATATAACAATAAAACACAACAGATCATAACATGCAAGGAATGATAAACACGGTATATAAATAATGAAAGAAAGAAATAGGAATTTATCAGTAGTATCGTTTCATGCCATTTTAAACTTGTTTTTACAGTAAATTAGGACTATAGTTTCAAGTTCTAATTTATATGTATGTATTGCTAAGAATATGATAATTTATGTTTTATAGAAAACAGCCTAACAAAATTAATAATGGTAAATATTTTTCACAAACAACTGAAAAAAGAAAGCAATCTGAAACTAACAATAATTGAAGTTTTGATTGATTGATTTATTTATCAATACAGAATTTTGCACTTAATCAAAACAATAGTATGATCAGTTAATTAAAAGATACTTGACAATTAAGCACAGCTTTGTCAATAGTTCTCTATGGAAATAATACACATAGAAAAGAAAATAATGTGTCTTCTATCACTAGAATGAATGTTTTCATGCTCGTCTGACGTACACAATTATCAGCTTATTTTAATTTCGTTAATGTTTATTTCTATAGATTTATAACAGTTGTGCGTAGGAATTTCGCATATACCTTGTAAATCAACCTTTGGCATACCTTTTTAGATAGTACTTCAGTCTGAAAATCTAAAATCTTATTAAAAAGTTTTAAATATTGCATGCTTTACATTCAATAACATGAACGGTACCAAATTTATATTGCAGCAGATGCATTGATTCGACATTAACTGTTCTTTTCTCTTCACAAAAATGTTTACTTAATAAAAAACAATTTCTGTGTTAAAACTTTACAAGCATAGTATTCTTCAATGGATTACCAGATTAATGTATGTTATTGTATTCTATTGATCAAAGTCACTTTCCAAAATAAACCAATAAAACCAATATCTAATTCAACATGCAAGACATGCCATGTGTCATTATACATACACTTTTTTTAAGTAGGAGGATGTTTTACAATACGAATAAAACAAGAATAAAATACATAACTCTTCGTTTAATAGCTTTTGTAAATGACGTTGATTTAAGCAACTATAGGTCCTCGTCCGGCCTTAACCTATGGGCAAAACCCATACTGTATAATCAGCTATAAAAGGTCCCGACATGACAAAATGTGAAACATTTCAAACGAGAAAACCAACTACCTAATTTATAATTACTATTAACGAAAAATAAATATGACAAATACAGATATGAACCAACGACAACCACTAAATTACATGCTCTTGACTTTGAAAGAATGTGGCGGGACTAAACAAATTTGTGAGCGCTCAACCCTTTCCTTTCTTAGGACTGCTCAGTTAACTCAAGTGAGTTGCAATGCTAAGAGTTCTCCAAATCAGCAAAAGTAAGAAAAACTGTAATCTCCTAGGAGATAACAGCTAAATAATGTGTAAAATGAATATTCAAAATAAGTTAACAATAAGTGGACCGTATCTTATATCTTTGAATAAAAAATTTAGAAAGAATGAAGACCCTGGGCTGAAAAGTGCATGATGTGTTGTTACCCTCCATAGATAAAGCTGCTTATAATCGATTAAGTTAACAATATGTGGACCGTATCTTAAATCTTTGAACAAAAATTTTAGAAAGAATGCAGACCCTGGGCTGAAAAGTGCATGATGTGTTGTTACCCTCCATAGATAAAGCTGCTTACAATCGATTAAAAACAGTTAAAATATACCAAGGAAACCATCGTCTAAACGTGAACACATTATTGAATCCACATTTAAAAGCTTATCAAACATTCTAGAAAGTTTAAAGGCTCTGGGTTGAGAATTGAGAAGGAGATGATGATAAAAAATAAATAACCTCCATCGTAAATGCTGCTGGACATAACTAAGTTTTACTTTGTGTCTAAATGTGTACACAAAGTGATATGCATAAACTCAATGTATTTACAAATATTTTATATTGTGCGAAGGATCTTAGTTTAACCTGTGGATGGTTCTTATTAAACAACATGAGTACCCTCATCAATAATACTGCTTCAAATTAAACAAGTATCGCCTTCTAGATCATAAGACAAAACTACGGAATTGTATACAGAAGTCGGAGTGCACAGCTTAAAATGAATATACACCCAATCTAGAAAGTTTAAAGGGCTTTTGGATGAACATCGTAGGAGGAATTAATTACACAAACTAGTATCCACATTTTCCGCTAACACTACATTATTCGTACTATAAGACGGATTCGCACTTCATGACAAATCATATCAAACGAATGGACAACAACTGTCATATTCCTGACTTGGTACAGGCATTTTCAAATGTAGAAAATGGTGGATTGAACCTGGTTTTATAGCGCGAAACCTCTCAATTGTACGACAGTCTCATCAAATTCCGTTATATTTACAACGATGCGTGAACAAAACAGACATAATAAATAAAATAGTCAAAATATGGGTACAGCAGTCATCACTGTGTTGCAATATCAAAACATATATACAATATGTGTTAAATGAGCAAAGGGAGGCAATTCTAATTACTTCAGAACCGTATTGTGAATATGCCAGATTTGATTATTATCAGTAAATATTAATTTTAAGGAAAACAAAAGTGTCTGGGTGGTTTAAATTACATATCACACAACGATGAAACATACTGTGGTTACGTCTTTGTACTAAAGTACCTAGCATGAATATCTATTAGGTCACAGGATTCCATAATATTCTACTTTTGGATGAATTTGACATAAAAATGCATTCAAAACTGGTTTGCAAATAACTGCGAAAAACAGTTTTTGTCTGTTTGTAGAGACTATACTGCATATCTACCAATTTGAGCCAAGCATGTTCCTGACAATTCGGCGAATTCGTTCCTTTTCCGTTATAGATTAGTCACACAAAATATAATATGATTTATATAAATATATGACAAGTTAAAACAGAGAAATGGTTTATAGGTGTTCTTGGCAAAATAATAAAGGGTTGATTCATGTTCACTGTAGGAGTACAAATCAATCATTTTATCAGATTGCAAAGAACACTATCGTCGGTTTTCATTAGCCAATCAACTGTTTTTGATTCGCACATCCCTTTAATTGATTTTGATATATTTTTTAACTCAAAGTCAAATCATCATTTAAATAAAGGCAACAGTAGTATACCGCTGTTCGATAGTCATAAATCGATTTAACTGAAACAAATCCAGGTCACAAACAAAAACCGAGTGAAATACATCAACTATAAGAGGAAAACAACGGAACAAGATAAACACTGAACTGCTACAAAAACAAAAGCCAACATACATAGAAACGGACTATTTGATAACAACTGCCATATTCCTGACTTACAAATGTATTACAATATACCTAAATGACGAACCAAGGCAGTTGTAAATTAAAATAGTTACAATCGATACAAAGAAGTTACTAACGTTTACATCAGAGAAACATAGACAAATTAATTGAATGCATAAGGATTTGATATAATAAAGATGGATTACATACTTAAATAAGGATATGACGGCGAAACTAACGATTGTGACTGAGACACGTATGATATGGGTGGATTAATTACAGATGTTCTCATTGGGTTTACGACAATTGGCGAGATTGGTTGCGTCAACAAATTACCTATACCGCCTCCTTGGATAGCCTGTAACAGAAATATTAGTTTATTAGATATACTTTTTGTTTGCAATCACTAAAGCATTTACTTGGTATGCAGGCGCTATTGGAATATTGCTACATAGAAATGAGAATTCACAAACGAAAAACTGAATTCAAGTTTTAGTTGTAAGTTAAGCAGACTTTAGTTTATCTGTGGTATCCTTAATTTCAAGTTCGGTGGGATAGATGAATTCACCAAACTCTGATTTGTTTAGTGAGAGGACATTACATAAATAGCAGAACATGAAGTAAAAGGATAACACTAGCGTAATTTCATTCCTCGTTAGAAGTCCCTGTATGAAGCTAAATCGAGAACCAATGAACAATATTTCCAATGGGTAGGTTTTTCAAAGTTTGCCGACGGTGATGAAGGACCAGAGAATGGAAACACATTTTTCAAGGGTTAGGGCAGCTATTTTGCCTTCCGCCAATAAACCAATTAAAGTAATGTTGCAAGGGTCGTTTGATACCGGGCGTGGCTTTGTAATTATATTTCTTGCACAATTAAAATGGACGCCTACTAAATAAGGATTTTGCTGTCGGATCGCAGAAGTCCAATTGAACATACTTCTATAACCTAGTTTATCCTTCTACAAAACATTAACGTTCGACCATACATACAAAACTTTGATGCAAATTCATTTGAGTTGCACAGATATATCTTGTTTACAGGTGTTCTGGTCTGATAGACATATGCTCTATTTATAACATCTCTTGTTTGGAAAAATCAAGGCATGCGTCTGCTGAACCCATTTAAATTTTGGATTATAAAACATTTAATTTGTGCATAAGTCGTAACCGATCTTATGTTGTATTTTTTGGTATGCACTTTTCCTGATGCATGTTATCCTAGAAACACGTGTCGTTTGTTCGGCAATCCGTTCCATACATTTTTTATTACTAGAACCGATTCAATACCGCTGCTAGTGATTCGTTAGTTCCGAAGGTATTATCCTCTCTTCATACAATAGTTCGATGCAGGCTAGATTATAATGATATATTTGTCAGTAAATTCCAGTTAAAAAATCTATGTTTTTTTCAAACAAATTAATTCTAAATCGCATTAGCAAAGTTGACCTTAAACGGTTTTGTTATCGCTCATACCTTGTTAAGAATACTAAGTATTCCAGACACAAGTTTCGTTTCGTGCGCATAGAAATCGGTTTCATATCTTTGATTGACATTTTAGTATGGTGATTGTTCTTGTTTATCCGTATAAAAAAAAGATGTGGTATGATTGACAATATAACAACTCTCCACCAGAGACCAAATGACGACGTAGAAGTTAGCAACAATAGGTCACCGTACGACCTTCAACAATGAGCAAAACCCATACCGCATTGAAAACTATCAAAGACCCCGAGAAAATGAAGGGCCTGATATAAGCCGAATGAGAAATCTAACAGCCTGACTAAAGTCAAATGAGAAAACTAACCGTCTTATTACATTTATTTTCTTTTAGTTTTTATTAATTTGTGTATTGTTCACAAACATTCCAATTTTGTATTATCTTTAAAATCTATTTTTTTTTTAATTTTAAATAACTGTTCTTCGTTCTCATCTTCTGATAAGGTATTGATAAATTAGCAAGCTCAACCATATAGATGTTCACCAAATGCATGCTATCAGTTGTTTATCAATAAGGTAACATTTGTCTTATTTGATAAAAAAAAATACTTTTGTTTTCCGACCAAAGTTGCTATCTACATTACATAGTTATAATTTGAGAATGCTGTATAGGATTCACTTAATTATAATGGAATTTACAAGATGTATACACTGTTTTAGTTACACCATTACCAGCACCATGTAGGGTATCGACCTTATTAAATATCCTTTAAAAAATAATGAGCTTGTATTTCAAATCTTCTTAATTAAAACTATATTTAAATTCAAGTACATTTGCTAGTAACAGCTATCTTGGGTAATTATTGTCCAATACTTTTTACTTGACATTTGATATTCATTGATGTGTATTGTTATCTTATAATTTACTTTATTTTTCGCATCTAAGTAGAGGTTATCCGTTTTGTTTCCTCTTATAGTTGATGTGTTTCCCTCAGTTTTGGTTTGTGACCCGGATTTGTTTCAGTTAAATCGATTTATGACTGTTAAACAGCGGTATACTGCTATTGCATTTATTTAGGACAGAAAAGCTCCTTTAATTAGTACACAAAATCTCTATAACTACAGGCTTTCCACACCTATTTGAACATAGGGCAACAGTATAACAGTATAACACTGCATAAACAAATGTAAGATTCAGACAGCGTTTTGTATCTTAATTTGAAGAAAAAGTTCAATTTAATAAAAAATATACAGATATAAATTTTGTGTTTTAAGAAAGGACAAATCATATTTGGTAACAACTACAAATGAAAACATATACTCGCTGGATTTTTTATTGACAACAAATTTTTAACGTGTTTTGCACAAGAGGCATTGATATGCTTGTCAATGGCGCTCAATTTTTTTCGGCGACTTGTTGATATTTGTGTTTGGCAAAGACTTGATAGAAGGGCTTCTCATATAGAAACTATTACTATCATACAACTTCACATTCCGCTAAATGGATGATGTCCGAAAACTTAACAATTTAAATTTTGTGACTATCGTTATCACATCTTTCCAATTGAACGTGGAATAGAGGATACTATAAATACAGTTAGGTGTGCTTCATATATGGACTATCATCTACCAAAAAGGGTAGGTTTAAAACTTAACTACAATATTTTTAATTAGTAAAACTTCTTTTAATTTCAATTTCATGTTGCAACATTTTACATATGGAATATGTATATCCAAGTTCATACGATATTCCAAGGCTTCCAATCTTGATAGAGATTTTCTCTTTACAAGTTAGTTATTGGACCGATGGTTCTTATTTATAAAGCTGAAGTCTCCTCTTCGAACATTTTAAAGACGCCATCATACTTTAGTTGACTGTTATGGAATATGTGTGTTAAAGATTACTTAAGATATGTTCCTCTTGTTTTAACCCCTTTTACTTGTTTGATTGATACGGTCATTGACTGTAAATTTACTGTTCATTAAATGTTAAGTCATTCGAAACAGTAAGTTTTTTTTCTACCACAGGCATAGGTGAGCATATGTACATTGCGCACAATTTTTTTTTCGATTTTGTTTTTGTTTTTGATGCCAATTCGCCTTCAAAACTTTCAAGTGCTACCGCTGCGTCTTATTTATACGAAAAACGCATTTTGCGTAGCATAATGTAAGCCTGATTCTTTGATAATTTTATATTGACACTACGAATTGAGATTTATTGCCATGAGCAACAAAACGGGAGACACCAGTAGAGCAGGAACTGCTTTCCTTTCCAGTTTACTTGAGTTCAACTGAAGTTTAGATGGTTTTTGTCTATTTTTTCTTCGAATTCTAATTTTCAATTTGCCCCGAATTCATCTTCTCCAATTTAACATAAGCTATTTACACTAGTAAGCTAGTTTACTTTTCAGTTTATACAAACTGTGGTCTACTTCCAATCGTTGTGAACCTGAATTTAGAATTATGTATAATCCTTCTTTCAAATTTAGTTAATTTTAACCAAACGAACTGTTGAGCTGGTGAAACATACCAATAAGTAAACGAATAATAAGTAAGATTCATCAAATAAAGACACGCAAACTATCTAAGGTTTCAACTCCCTAAGGCAAAGTTGACTCTTAATGGATTTGGCTATTTTGTTAGGTTCTTCTTAGTCATATAGCTCTTCAACTGTTTCGGTTCTTATACATCCTAGGATTTCAAATATTCGTCTATGAGCGTTCCCGATTAAGGTTAATTCAGAAAGGCGTTTCGGACGCATCAATTTTATAATGTGTTGTTTCCATTTTTTGTATTTTAGCAATTCTGTTCAAAGAAATTTTTAAATATTTTTTTAAATATTTTATTCTATATATAGATAGAATAATAAATTTGTTCACATCATATTACTTTAAAAATTTCACATGCTCGGACTGATTTGAACAGCTAAATAATTGAGGCTTGTACCGTACAACAACAAGTTCTAGATTGTGATGCGGATTTTTGTTATCAAAACCGCTCTATTTTCAAAGTCGTACTTAACACATATCAAAGGTGAATCTTTCTGTGTTTTTTTTTTTATACATAGAATATCCTTTAATATCGTGACAGTTTTGCCCGATCATGTGATATTATCAAAGTAATATTACAAGCTGATATCCATTGTATGAAAAAAATGACAAAATATAACAATAAAACACAACAGATCATAACAAAGCAAGGAATGATAAACACGGTATATAAATAATGAAAGAAAGAAATAGGAATTTATCAGTAGTATCGTTTCATGCCATTTCAAACTAGTTTTTACAGTAAATTAGGACTATAGTTTCAAGTTCTAATTTATATATATGTATTGCTAAGAAAATAATAATTTATGTTTTATAGAATATAGCCTTTCTATAATAACCTTACAAAAATAATAATGGTAAATATTTTTCACAAACAATTGAAAAAAGAAAGCAATCTGAAACTAACAAAAATGGAAGTTTTGATTGATTGATTTATTTATCAATACAGAATTTTTCACTAAATCAAAACAAAAGTATGATCAGTTAATAAAAAGATGTTTGACGATTAAGCACAGCTTTGTCTATAGTTCTCTATGGAAAGAATACACATAAAAAAGAAAATAATGTGTCTTCTATCACTAGAATAAACGTTTTCATGCTCGTCTGACGTACACAATTATAAGCTAATTTTAATTTCGTTAATATTTATTTGTATCGATTTATAACAGTTGTGCGTAGGAATTCGCATATACCTTGTTGATCAACCTTTCGCATATACCTTGTTGATCAACCTTTCGCATACCTTTTTAGATATTACTTCAGTCTGAAAATCTAAAATCTTGCATGCTTTACATTCAATAACATGAACGATACCAAATTTATATTGCAGCAGATGAATTGATTCGACATTAACTGTTATTTTCTCTTCACAAAAATGTTTACTTAAAAAAACAATTTCTGTGTTAAAACTTCACAAGTATAGTATTCTTCAATGGATAACCAGATTAATGTATGTTATTATATTCTATTGATCAAAGTCACTTTCCAAAATAAACCAATAAAACCAATATCTAATTTAACATGCAAGACATGCCATGTGTTATTATACAGACACTTTTTTTTTCAGTAGGAGGATATTATACAATACAATACGAATAAAACCAGAATGAAATACATAACAAGATACATTTTTATCTAAACAAATTACCCTATGAAATGAAAATATTCCTTTTTCTTTTGCAAAATGTAAACATGTTTATACAAAAATATACAAATAAAACATAAATATAATTGCATTCAATTACAAAATAAAAACATCTGAAATTTTATATGCTTTTATATACATAACACTATAATATGTAAACAGAATTGCAAATTTGATTTGTTCTGTTACAAAAATGGCAAGTTGATTCACGTCTATATTCTACCTCTATATGTATATACACAAATGATAAATAACACGATTTGTTCTAGCTATTGCTGTAAAGTAAAATCACCTACACACTAACAATTGGGTCTTAAAATCATTTACACACTAACAATTTACTTTTATTCTCAGATCATTTCCAGCTCAAATAGAAAAACAAGATATATTGCTTGCTTGACATAGAAACAAAAAAAAAAGTTAAAAGATAGAAACGTTTCCTATTACTAATATCTACTCGATATAAAATCGCTACAAAAGAAGAAATATCATTTCAAGGTACTAGTATTCGGGTTTTGATAATATTGCTTACAAGGCTTCATTAAAGAAGAGGAATTAAACTAAACAATAGATAGAAACATATTAGTTTGAAGAACATGTTAACAAGTAACACTATGAGATTGCAAAATTCAGGCAACAGTAGTTTACCGATATTCAAACGGGGATTTGCTCACATATTAATCATGCTTGTCCTTACATTAAGTCAATTCGACAATCAACAAAAAATGTGTCTATTAATCACAGTTTCCTTTTCTATCATGATCGAATCTTTAGTTAGCACTATCATTGCACTTTAATTTCAATTGCTTCAACCATTTCATCTGACTCAAATTATAACCTAAAACGTTTGGTGGCAAAACGCATGCAGCCTATTCAACATCGGTGATTGCTTTCAGACTGCTTTTGATTTTGTTTGATTCATCTATACCACCTTCCATAGAATGATATGCATTAACATAGGTCTGATCACGTCATGAAAATTGTATTCACAGGTGGTAAAGCTCCGGGGTCAGCGAAGTGTGACGACATGTCATGGTCTGCTGCTAACATACCGTTTACTGCCATTCCTATTATGTCATCTCCGAGATTCTCTGATTGGTGAACTACAACAAATAAACAATTGATTAGAATAAAAAAGACAAAATACGCACATTTAAACATTTTGCATATTTTACCATTCTTATTCTAAATTTTTAAATTATGAATTATGTAATTATATTAACACTAGGCTAACATCTCCTTCTGGGAAAGCTGACTTTAGTAGGCTTTAGATATTTTGGTCTCGTGGGTCCTGATATAGATTATTCCAGAAACGGGTATCGTGTATTTATGTTACCATTTTATTAATTAACAAAATATTTTCATTTTATCAAGTAAGACATAAACCTTCAGAAATGTTACACAATTTGATGTGCACTGTGTCAAAAATTATTTTGTCACATTTTTCTATACTGTTGTTATATATAAAAGGAGAAAAACATCAATTGTCATATATCTACCATTATGTAACTGCCTAGGACTGTGACAGCTAGCAGGACTACCATAATTAGCCTCTTTTCGGTGGTGTGGTTTATCCAAGATATTTAATGGGTCGATGTCATTCTGGAAATGGCTTCGTGACTGGATAACAGATACATGTTCCACCAATGGTTTGTTTGACTGTTGGTAGCTTGAGTTAAAAAATTCTGAAAGACAAATTTTATTCATTAAATTGGATCAGTTAATTTAAAATTGTTTAAATTCAACGGTTCAATATTAATGGTGTAATTTCAAAAACTGGCAAGCATTGAGTACATGGGGAAATCGTTGTTTGCAGTTTTAAGAATAGAGAAGAATATGTGTCCAAATGACACCAGGCTCCTATCGAACTGTCACATTTTAATGTTCAGTAAATCGCAAAATATAGGTCAAAACACTAATTTGTCATCAATGTTCAAAGATTCACATCAAATTGAACATCTATACTAAGTGTCAAATTGAAGTGACCACAATTTTATGGTAACAACATTAAACCAAAACATTAACCTGACCGGAAAACATAGTCCAAATGACGTTGATTTAAGCAACTATAGGTCCTCGTCCGGCCTTAACCTATGGGCAAAACCCATACTGTATTGTCAGCTATAAAAGGTCCCGACATGACAAAATGTGAAACATTTCAAACGAGAAAACCAACTACCTAATTTATAATTACTATTTACGAAAAATAAATATGACAGATACAGATATAAACCAACGACAACCACTAAATAACAGGCTCTTGACTTTGAACAGCACATAAAGAATGTGGTGGGGCTAAACAAATTTGTGAGCGCTCAACCTTTTTCTTTCTTAGGACTGCTCAGTGAACTCAAGTGAGTTGCAATGCTAAGAGCTCTCCAAATCAGCAAAACTAAGAAAAACAGTTGTCTCCTAGGAGATAAGAGCTAAATAATTGTAAAATGAATATTCAAATAAGTTAACAATATGTGGACCGTATCTTAAATCTTTGAACAAATTTTTTAGTAAGAATGAAGAACCGCTGAAAACTGCATGATGTGTTGTTACTCTCCATAGATAAAGCTGCTTAAAATCGATTAAAAACAGTTAAAATATACCAAGGAAACCATCGTCTAAACGTGAATACATAATTAAATCCACATTTAAATGCTTATAAAACATTCTAGAAAGTTTAAAGGCTCTGGGTTGAGAATTGAGAAGGAGATGATGATAAAAAATAAATAACCTCCATCGTGAATGCTGCTGGACATAACTAAGTTTAACCTTGTATCTAAATGTGTACACAAAGTGATATGCATAAATTCAATGTATTTACAAATATTTTATATTGTGCAAAGGATCTGGGTTAAACCTGTGGATGGAGCTTATCAAACAACATGAGTACCCTCATCAATAATACTGCTGCAAATTAAACAAGTATTAACTTCTAGATAATAAGACAAAACTACGGAATTGTATACAGAAATCGGAGTGCACATCTTCAAATGAGTAAACACCCAATCTAGAAATTTTACAGGGCTTTGGGATGAACATTGTAGGAAGAGTTAATTCCAAAACTAGTATCCACATTTCCCGCTAACACTACATTCTTCGTACTATAAGCCTGATTTGCACTTCATGCAACCCGGCTAAAAACTTCTTCTATTTGATTGTCGGTCAGTAAGTAACAGGAATGATGAGAAGCTAGCCTGACTTTCAAGTAGTGCAAATTGGTTAAAACATGCTGCAACAATTGATTGATACAATACGCTTTTCTTGTTTGAAATAATTTACCGAAGAAATAAATAGCGCACTATAAATGTTTGAGATAATGTTGATGCTTACCTCCAACCGAGTATGGTGCATTAAATGATGGGTTACTCTGCACTACATTAAACGCACTTCCTGTCTGACTTTGAACTGTGGTGGATGGAAATGTTTGTTGTTGTGGACTTGGATATGATGGATTAAAATATGGATCATTAAAAGTATGTTCCGAAAATGGATTGAACATGTCAAAGTCATTTTTCATGGAATACGGCACTGGATTTACAGGATGAGAACTAAAAGCACTTCTGGAATAAGGAGAACTATATCCACCAATGTTATAATTAGAACCAGATTGATAGTCATGTTGCCCTGCAATTAAAATAAAATACTACGTTATTGTAAAAACCACTGAAATTGTCTTTGAAAACTATTTACAAAGGATAAAATTCAGATAAGTCAGTCCATACAACGAGTACAAAAAACGACAATTAAACAAAATTCTCACACGTGTGAATGCGTATGGTAAATTGCAGACTTTCGATAAATAAAACATTACTTTACCTTACACGATTTCGATGTAAGGAAAACACATGTCTAAATGCTTACAGCCCTTGCTCAATTAAGTGATAAAAGGCATTTATAATTTTTCACCTTTCAGAAAAATAAGAACTTCATCTTTTCATTATATTATTATAATTACTATTTCTGCAAACGTAACTTTTGTGTATGGAAAAGTACCAGTTATACCATATGTGTTAAATGAACAAAGGGAGGCAATTCTAATTACTTCAAAACCGTATTGTGAATATGCCAGATTTGATTATTATCAGTAAATATTACTTTTAAGGAAAACAAAAGTGTCTGGGCGGTTTGAATTACATAGCACACAACGATGAAACATAATGTGGTTACGTCTTTGTACTAAAGTACCTAGCATGAATATCTGTTATGTCACAGGATTCCAAAATATTCTACTTTTGGATGAATTTGACATAAAAGAGCATTCAAAATGCGTTTGCAAATAACTGCGAAAAACAGTTTTTGCCTGTTTGTAGAGACTATATTACATATCTACCAATTTGAGCCTAGCATGTTACTGAAAATTCGGCGAATTCGTTCCTTTTTTATTATAGATTAGTCACACAAAATATGATATGATTTATATAAATATATGGCAAGTTAAAACAAAGAAATGGTTTATAGGTGTTCTTGGCAACATAGTAAAGGGGTTGATTCATGTTCACTGTAGGAGTACAAATCAATCATTTTATCAAATTACAAAGTACACTATCGTCGGTTTTCATTAGCCAATCAACAGTTTTCGATTCGCACCTCCCGTTAATTGATTTTGATATACTTTTCCCCTCAAAGTCAAATCATCATTTAAAAATACAATCGATACAAAGAAGTTACTAACTTTTACATCAGAGAAACATAGATAAATTAACTGAATGCATAGGATTATGACTATGTGACTATGTTCATAATGACTGTAGCTGCTAAAACGTATGATATAATATAGATGGATTACATACCTAAATAAGGATATGATGGTGTAACTAACGATTGTGACTGAGACACGTATGATATGGGTGGATTAATAACAGATGTCCTCATTGGGTTTACGACAATTGGCGAGATTGGTGGCGTCAGCAAATTACCTATACCTCCTCCTTGGATAGTCTATAACAGAAATATTAGTTTATTAGATATAATTTTTTTTTGCAATCACTAAAGCATTTTTTGAACAGTTTTCCGCTTATTTTGATATCAAACAAAACATATACATTGTTTCCTTTCCTCGTAGACGGCTTGGTTTATCTGTTTAAGGTACCTTTCGGTAATGTAGTTTTTTAAGTATTTTTACATCCTTGGCATTACAATTTTTTTGGTTCTTATGAAAGTATTTCAGAAAAGCTCTTGTGACGTACCAATTAAGAAATATTACAGTTGTTTTTTAATCGTTCCGTTGGTTGAAAACGTTTGATTTTGTCAGTTTTTATGGACTTACCCCTTTTTGATTTTACCATGGAATTCGGTATTTTTGTTATACTTTTTTACAAAGTGTAATTTTCAATATCTTTTTGCTTCTGATAATTTTTAGTATATTTTATTTCCATTTTAGGTATTTGTTTCGTTGCTGTTTGAAGTTGTTTGGCATTGACTCAAGTTTAAGCATTTTTGGTCAATTCATTTCAATTTATTTGCTATAAATGTAATACGGCCATGGTGTCATGTTAAAGAAATAATTTTCAACAAAGCTATTAATATCAATATTGAATAGAATTTACATTAACCCCTTGATTTATCCGTGAACTAACCTGCGTCATTGCAGTAAGATTATGTAGATGATTTGACATATATGCCTGCTCTTTATCAGTGTGAATCATTTGGCCATATGGATTGATTCCATTTATTGGCCCGTCCATACGTTCCGGTTTTATTGGCATGATATTGTTATTATTACGAGCATTCCCATTTGGTCGGTTGGCAAGAAAACAGGTACTTGGTTGGGTTGAGATAGGACGAGAACCTGTTTCATCTGAAATGAAATAATAAGGTTTAGTATAATGTACAAGTAAAGTCGTCTGATATGTTGTCCCAGTGTGAATTCGCAAGTCGGGTGATGCATGCATTGCAGTAGACGCTTTCCATGTCATTCTATCTTTCTGCTTTTTGAGTTTATGTGATTCCCTCGGGTTTTTGTTTGTTTCTTTGATTTGTCTCTTCTAAATCGATTTACGAGATTTGATGATAAATTACTGTCGCCTTAATTTAGACAAGAAGAGTGTAAGTTACGTGGGAAAAATAAGGTAGAACATTCACAATAGACAAAATCAATATTAATATCTAGTTAAACTGTAGGACAACTTTTTTTTTTAAAACTTTTTTTATGTATTAAGAATATGAAAAAGGTGCTAGGGTCGTTCCTTATTCAGATTTCCTGGAGATAATTGTTTTTTTAATGTGAAAAGCTGTTGAAATGCAGATCATCAGTGAAATATGAAGGGAAAAGACCTAAATATTAGTATCTAAATAAATTTCTGTTTTTATTTTCCATAAATGTCCCTTGCTCAAACATTTGTGTGTGTATATTTTCATATTGTTGTGGATATTTTTATATTGTTGTGTATATTTTCATATTGTTGTGTATATTTTCAAATTGTTGTGGATATTTTCATATTGTTGTGGATATTTTCATATTGTTGTGGATATTTCACTGTATAGTCCTACCAGCTTTCATATGCTTTTCCAATATGGCTTGTAGTTCTGTGTCTTTTTCTACATGTATTTGTGTTTCAACAGCTAGCAATACATATTCATCAAGTAACATTCTGATAAGGTGAAATGAACCTAAAAAACAAAGTCAGAAGCTTTTTGTAAGATTTTAGCATAAACTTTATCATCAATACATGTTCCACAATGAATTTTCTAAAGCTATGGCTCAGATTGATATAGATTGAGCTCATCGTTATCAAAAACATTATTGAAACAAACATCTTGTATAACATGTTTATATCCTTTCAAATCTTATGACCGACGCTCAGTGCATTTTTCTCTGTCAATTTTATAAATCCGGAGCTTCGCTGCAGGATTTTGAATGATAATTTTATAAATTTATTGTTTCGAACAGATCAAAAGTTACTGACAACATATTTATACGTGCGATATGGGCAATCAATAATAATACGACACTATACATGTTCAGTAAAAACTATTTAACAATGATCACATTATGGCACTTTATAATAAATAAACTGCTTAATTGAGCGCAGCTGGATACGCCCGCAGAGGTCCAACCCTGAACAGTTGGGGCAAAAATGGACACAATATTCAAGCTTGATACAGGTCTGAATTTGGATTGTAATTAAATATTTGACATATTATAGGTTTCTGAATAAATGTAGTCAAAGAACTTGAAATTGGTTATATGAATTGAATTTATATTCAATTAAAGATTTCTTGCTGTTGTGCAATACACTGTGCTGTTGCGCAATACTTAGTAAATCTGTTGTCAACTATAAAAAAATAAAGTTCAATTACTTCTCAATGTCATATTTGAAATTTATGAAAATCAATAGGGAGATTACATCAATAGCTTTAAATATTTCAACAAAGTTTCATGAGAACTGCTTAAAGCATTTTTTAGTTATTGTCCAAAAACAAGAAAATCACCCTTTTTTAATGAATAAAACCCCATTGTAAATCTAAAATCTATAAAAAACGAAAGGGAGCTCACGTCAATAGATATAAACAATTCACCAAAGTTTCATGCATATTATTTTAATCGTTTTTGAGTTAATGTCCGACATGTTGACGACAGACGTACAGACGGACGACGCACAACGGTATACCATAATTCGTCCCGTAAACGGGCGTATAAAAATGGAACATATTTTTTATCAAACTATTATATCCCATAATCTCACAACATTTAACATTATGGACACTTTAGATTGACAGCAGCAGTCTAAAATTAAAATCGCTACACTGAGGAGAAAAATGTTAAAGCTTCCACTGAAAATTTTCAATACATTACTAGAAATTTAAGTGCCTTCAAAAGTACCAATTTTTAATTCATACATTCTCTTCAGTCGATATTTTTCATTAGAATATAGTCAATATATTGGTGTTGATGAATGGCTTACCAAAACACTGTGCATTATTAAGGGTAAGGTTGTGCATTAATCTTGCTCCAAAGAACGACCATTTTAACAAAAATGCTGATGCTCTTTTCTTGAAAGATCGTCCGTTTTGCTTACTCGGCTGAAATATAAAGAAAGTAATGGTAAATATATTATCTCTAACTAAATTATAAACAAATGGTTTCATTTTGAAAATACCTCAAAAGAAATATGCTGAAAATTTGTTAATTCCTTAATGGATAAACAGAAATTTAGACAATTCAATAGCAATCTTTACATATTCTAATTTGTTAACAACAACCCCATTTATTCAAAACATAATGCATATCTGTAATATTAGGTGAATTAATAAATTGATGAATTCCCTGATTTCTGAACTGAATTACAAAGCTATAGTCGATAGTTTTACTGTTAACTATATTTTACCTTAACAACTTTCTGTTCAACAAGAGTATCTAGCCATTCTGTAAACGCTTCAACGGTTGCCTGCTTCCGCAGTAAGTCTTTAAATTCTTTTAAAACTAAAAAAACAACAGGAACATTTCTTTTTCGGGTTAAGATTCTAGAACGGCATTTAAACTTTTTTAGCATTTAGATTATTTAAATTTTCTTAGTTTTCTGCATATTATTTGCATTTTGTTTTAATCTTGGGATCATTGGATTTTCTATATAAATGTTGTTGACCGATGTTTAATAAGCCAGGCAAAAACAGACAACACTTGAGTACAAAATATGGAATTGCATAATTAAAAGTGGAGCAACGTCTAATCCAGAGTCATGACGAAGCAATTATTAAATCATTTTTCGCAAAGTTTTTCTTCTAAAATGTTAAACGGTTGGACGGATACCATGTCTCGAAACTTTGCATGTCACAAATACATAAATATTTATAAAGAGAGTCAGATGACATTTATATTTATTTCTATATATATCAAATTAAGTTCAGTATTTTTAAATCAACGTGTATTCCTATACATAAATTAAGTATGTAAAATTAACATGTATTTTATGAGAAATTATATCAAAATCACATGATACATTAACAGGCAGTTAACATTGAAATCGCATATTGTATCATACATAACAATGAAATATGCGACATCTGTGTGTCCAAATTAAATATCAAGGTCGCATACTTACATTCACCATTTACATCTAGGTCACTGTCCGAATCACTTGATGTGGACAGAGCATTACTGGTTATACTACTCAAGTCTATACGATCAACATCTTCTATCGTTTGATTTACTAAAGCGGCATCATACAGCACCGGTCTAGCAGTCTAAAGAACAAATATGTAATAAAATTATCATATTATCACAGTTACTAATGATAACATGCAACAATAGAACAACAATGGTACAACATAATACAGGTAAATATGTGCTACTCTGTATAATTTTAATGTTCAACATGTCAAATAACAAAAAAGAATATTATCCATATTTCCAAGAATTGCGATGTTTTGAATATTCAAGGAAACCAAAAATCTCATTGACAAAGCATGAAGTATGCAAACTACAGCAGAAAAACGTTCTCAAAAATAAAATTTCAAATTCCAATTAAATTATAAGGCAATGTGAAAATATGCATACCTGAGCTAAATGAAGAAATGATGTTTGTCGTTTTAATGCTGATGAAAATCTCCTTGCTACTGGAAGTTTGTGCTCAGATAATTTCTCTGGTAAATTTTCAAGGGAAGTTGCTACCCAGTTTTCCCAATGTTTAGCAAAGTTTCTTATATCACATAATAATCTGCAAAATGTATATTTAGCTATAATGAATTGTTAAACTTTTATACTCACATAAACATTATCACGTCTAATTAAGATATTCATGTACATAGCTTAGACCAGGAGGGGCATATTCAGATGTGAAAAATAATAAGATGATTGATTGGCTGTTGTTAACTCCAACAATGAAAAGATACCAAGACCAAGTCAAGTTTGATAAGGACTGCACATTCTCTATATGACAATGTTACAATAATGAATATAATTGTTTAAAATAATTTACACGAAAAGCTTGATTTAACTTGTATTTTCATGGTTTTAGCATTAAACTGTACTTATTAGACTTGAATGCTTCTTTTTGCAGCTTTATAGGGATGTAAAAGGTAAAAGCATCGACCGTGTGCACATTTTTAATATGATGTACTATTTTCATTTCCAGTCTACAACTAGGTCGATCTACTGCTGGTGGACTGTTAGTTCCGAGGGTATCAACAGCCTAGTTGTCAACGGTTTTGATACTGACATGATTAATAACATAGTTTTATAATAAAACTCTCGAATGATAAATCAAGAAATTATTTTAAAACAGCTAAGTTCTAAATTCCCTCATGCTAAATTGACCACAGATGGATTTGAATACGCTTTAATTGCCCCTTTTGGTCATATAGCTCTGCACGTGTTAATATAATTATACATCCTTGGCTTTCATTTTTTTTGGTATGAGCGTTCCTGATGAAGTTAAATTCAGAAAACCGCTTCAGACGTAACAAACTTATTCAGTGTATTTCCCGCTGAAGTCACATCTAAATAATTCTACAAAAGGTGACTTCAATTCTTTACTTATACTTTAATGTTTTCTTATGAGAATTGGTATAATAAACTAAATCATGCAGAATCAAACATGTATTTATGTCGTATCTAATGCTATTTTAATGCCATATTATAGAAAAAGGTACATCAAATTTTCAAAAAGATGCATCTACTTACGTTTCTGGCATTTCCTGCATTGTAGATGGAATTAAAACCTCTGTTAAAACCTAAAAATATACAATATATTGTCTTCAATTATTTTTGTTTGTTTTGCGATCTTGAGATGATTACTATTTTAATGTAAGGCTGGTATTTACCAACTAAAATATTGCTTTAACAATTTTCAACCTAAAGACTATTTTGATATATTATGCCAAAACTTTACTATCAAATTAAGTTTTGAATTTCAGTAATACGACGACGTTTTGCTGTAATTTAAAATGGAAAGATTCCACTTATTTTCTTAATTTCTGATTGTATTTACTTTTGACTTCACATGTTGATGTCCATGTTTTTATATTAGTACTCTTGTTTCATGGTCTGTTGTTTCATCAAACGCTTCTCTTTTCCGGAGAACATACTTTTTGATCAAGTACTTTTTTCAATGAATATTCTAATGAGGCAATGTGACGGACGCAGTTTGTAGAGACCTAACCTTCTATAACACCTATTAGCTCGGTCTAGTGTTCATTTTACTCGTGTTATTCTTCAGTATTTTGAATTATTTATTTATGTGTCCATCTTTTGTCGATAATCATCTGGTTTTCTTCACTGGAGTTAGAAGACATACCTTATATAGGATATTATCACAGACACAAATTACATCAACTATAACTTGGTTCTCAACTAGAGGAAACAGGTGCTCTGGAAGTCCTTGCCAGAAATGTAGTAAAAAGTTCTGAATCTAAAAAAAAAACATGTGATTCTATAGTCTCAAAAGCTCTTGTTTTACTGTTCTAAGGAAAACATTTCATTAACCAAAAATAGTAAACTAGTCTTTTATTTTCTTAACGCAGAAAAACCGAAAATTGTCAATAGTATGTAGAAACATTCACTTTCGTTAACGCAGTCATATTCTTTTAGACTAAAAGTAAAAATTTAGGTATTTCTGGATCCAATATGTGCAGAAAAGTCTATTGATAAAGGATTGATTGGCGTTTGATTAATGTACAGTGACAAATGTTTCATGCATATTCAAGACGAATGGATAAATGAAAAAGACAAGCAAAACGCAAACATCGATCGTTTATTCAACTGACATGATTTTATTTGAAATCCGATTCCTTTTGTTTTTGTCTGAATTGAATGCTTTGTTCAAATCAAAGAAAAAAATTAAATGGTGCGAGTACGTCTCGTTATCAAAACACCTTCATAGAACATCAACCATATTAATCGGTGCACATGTCTATTTTTTTTACCAACGTTCAAATTGTTGACATAAAGGAACGCTTCTCCGTAATAATTGCTTCGTCAGTGTTGAGACAGGATAAAAACTTCACACATGATCCAAGACGTGACACAAAGTCAAAGATATTCATACATAATACAAACTATTCTAGTAGATTGATGGTCATGACAATTTGGAATTATCCTAACCGATGACTCATAATCTTCATTCTTGAAGAAAAATCCGTCTTTTAACCATACCCCATGCAGGTTGAGAATTTACACAATGTTGTGAGTTTTTGGATTAACAGAATGACAGGCTACCATTGAGATTTTTTATATTACGCTGTGCGTTTTTGAACCCGTTAGTTTTATGAAAAGAAATATATTGAAAAATGTGTCAGCACTAATCTATTTGATTCAAAATTTGTCACTGATTAAAATTTCTGCACTATCGGAAAATGGTAATCTGAAACTACACACTGATGACCATTCAAATTTTGAACAAAGGTAAAACCCCCATATAATTTGAGAGATGAAAAAGCTAAATATAAACAGGGGACTAAATTATATAAAAATAAGAATAACATTACTGAACCAATCTTACAACACCAGATGCGCATGATTGCCAATGAGACAACTATCCACCGGAAACCAAACGACACAAAGGTTAGCACTAAAGGTCAATGTACGACCTTCAACAATGGACCAAATCCTACGGTAAAGTAAACAACTACTAGTATCTTTGTTTAAACTTTTGTTATGGAAGACATAAATTTACATGGAAATATATAAAAAATCAAAAATAGAAATAACATTTATCAGCTTTTTCAAACTATTAAGAGGCCAACTAAGCTTAAGTCAAACAATATTATCATCATTCGGGATGCAGTTGAAATATACACAGAGAAGTTAAGATGAACCATGGTGATATTCTCGACAAAAATCCCCGGAACCACCTATAAAATGTATGTGCATGTATAGTGCTGGATATACGGGAAGTAAATAAAACATATCCAATACGTTTTAATGAAAATATTTCAAACAGACTAAAATTGATTTCCGTTGACGTGTAATATTTTGTGTAGCCTGTGATCCTGGCCCAACCCCCTTTTTCGGGTCAGTATGTCAAGCAGTGAGCCAGGATCTCAGGCTATATTTCTTGGGTGTAAAATATTACTCAGAGCCAAATCAATTATAAGATATCTCGATCAATTATATCAGAATAGGAAACATTAGTCACTTACCAACAATTTATTGTTTTCGAGGGGAATCTTTATCAGGACAATCATAAATGAAATATGTAAAATCGGATACAAAGATACGAAAATATCTGTTACAGTAAAGTGCGGAACAAGCAAGTAGCATGTGTTTTTTAAATCGAATTGAGACGTTTTTATTTTGAAAAAAAAAACAAATATAAAAGTTATATAAGATCACCAAAATTCAAGATGCATTTTCTTTTCACAGTACCATCTAGCTAGACAGACGAAACAGAATTATTTTTAACTCTAAGAAATAAAAAGTCAGAATTTGGTGTTGAGTATAAAATTTTCCCATATTAAATATTTTTAGACTAAAATCTAACTTGTTTCTTGAAGATTTAAAGTTAACACTGTTGTTATCAATAATTATAAGGTGGGTGGTAAATTTATAAAACATGTTTTGAAATTTTCTGCAATATTCAATAATTCTGACCCAATAGTATTTTGAAGCTTTAACCTTTTATCTTGTCAAATTTATATCAATTTTTACTTAAACCTCAAACAGAATTTAATATGTCATGGTGTGAACCCAACTTTTATCAGTACGGCATGCTATAGTATGATCCTTCTTTAATGTTTCCTTTGATAAAGAAATTTCTCACAGGAAGAGAGGGATACTCATCATTTTTATCGAAATATTAAATTATAATTTATCTATGAAATATTCAGAAAGTTATCTGATTATACAACTCTTATTGTATTATACAACTATGCCAAATAACTTTTTCTTTATTCTGTCTTGATTAAGAAATTATTTAAATGTGTTTATACATTACTGTGCATTGTTCCGAAATTGTGTAAAAGCCCAAGTGTTATTTTATCTTTCTCAAAAACACCTTTATCATTCAATGTAAAACCTTTTTAAAGATGCATTCGGGTTATCTTTGGTAAATATATCAGACATATTTGTGATAATGCATTATCATATATGGTATATAGGACTAGTTTTTGATAAAGTAATTGGTCTACCTTATTTGGAGAACATTTGCATTTACGATAAAGTAATTGGTCTACCTTATTTGGAGAACATTTGCATTTACGATAAAGTAATTGTTCTACCTTATTTGGAGAACATTTGCATTTACGATAAAGTAATTGGTCTACCTTATTTGGAGAACATTTGCATTTACGATAAAGTAATTGGTCTACCTTATTTGGAGAACATTTGCATTTACATTTGCATTTGTTTTTGAATCTAGTGACATCTTCATTCCAAATCAAACGGTTTAATTTTTGTTAAAAGCCGCGTTTTGTTAAACAATTTCCATCGAAAATACTTAACATTCAGCAATTGGAAAAATTCATAAAGAGGGTTACTATCAGTTTCAAAAAGAGATAAGTCAATTCGTGGATGAAACTTAATAGTTCGTTGTTTCTTGGGGAAGTCTTCAGAATACGCAAACACATTTAAAGTCAAGCATCTGATTTTAAAATCGCTTATAAGTACTTATTCAAAACTTCAGACGAATGTATATCCTGAGAGACTTTCAAATTTGAAAATTGGATTAAAAGACGGTGCAGTATAAAAACACCAAAATGCATTAATGTCTGGTAATTGCACAAATGTTAAACATAGTCATCATCATACACTGAAGTCAATAGTTCAATACAAAGTATTGACTGCCGGGATGGAGAATATGTGTTGCTTTCTTTTCTATTTTTATTTACTAATGAAGTAAAATGTACAATAACTGACTTGTCTAAAGTTTGACAGAATTAAATCGGATTTAAGTTTGATTTTTTAATGCTTTGTTGAAAGAATTTGTCTCTTTATTTACAAAAATCGCATCACTCCACTTTTCTCAAACAAATTAATTACACTAACATCATGTATCTTTGTTCAACAAACCCAATAACAGAAGGTTTATCAAGTATCCACTTCAAAATATCAAACAAATACCCAAAATTCAACGAGGTATCAGACAGGGAAATTAACTGGTACTGGACCTAAGCTTGTAATTTTCATCCTTTACTGTAAGGAGCCTTCCTTAGCCATTTTTGAACAGATGATTTTCCTAGTATTATATACTTCGTTTTGTCATGAAAACATGCTATATTATTAATTTAATATTTCAGTCTTTACCAAAGTTCTCCTTCCTTTGTGATGGAAACATTTTGTATTAATCGTTGTGTTTACAATGTATTTACAACTCTGATCCGACATAATACTTAGATAATGATATCATACTTTCTCTGTAAAAGGATTAAAGTTTTAGATATCCTTTCAGATCTACATCAAAGATCGTTTTAATCCTCTACTTTTCCGGTATTTTTCTACATCTATTGCTTTTAAGTAATTTGTTCTAAAAAGGGAAATTTTGTTAAACCATTATTTGGACATGTACAGAGTAAACTTTACATAAATATGTCACTGAATTCTCCTATTAAAAAACCTAAACATTTGGGATAATTAAGACTTAAATAAAAATAATATCTTGTTGATTATAACATTTTGAATACTATATAGACCTATCTTAATTTTACTTGCATCAACAGAAAACAAGAAAATGTATTTGCATTGTTTTTGCCAAAAGAATAACTATTACATTCAGAACGTTTGTCTTTCTCAGTACTACAATATAAGGGCGAGAAAAAAATGTTAAAAAAATAAAATAAAAAGGATATTTAGTAATAGAAAAAAAAGTAGTGTGATCCGTTTTTTATATTTTATATTAGATTATAGTTTATTTCGATTTTCTTTATACTTATTCTAAGTAAAAACTAATAAAGTAATTCACCCAAGTAATTTGCATCATTAAAGTTGCTTTCACTTTTCTGTCCCACCTTAACCGAAAACTCGTGTTAAATGTAAGAGACACATTTCATGTTAATTTTATTGATTTTTGCACCTTTGTCAAAGTCAACACAAAAAGTCTTGTTCAGTTCATTAGGGTTTACAATGATCTGTATACACATACCACAGGACCATCACAAACTAGGAATGTTAATACACAAAACTTCTATTGGGGATACAGTGGTGTTCCAATTGAAATTTAAATGAACTAATCAATACATTTGTAATCATTGGACATTAAGAAGAATTTGGAAGATGTTATTAGGACTTAAATTGGTGTTGTATATTGACACAAAGATTAGTGTTACAATTCTGCATTATCATTCTGTAAGATGATACACAATTTCCTGGTTTGACATTTTCCGGCTCTTGTGCGTCCAAATAGTATTGTTTTTATTCTTCTTAAACTTGTTAAGAACGAATTGCTTATATTCGTGCTTTAAGTTTACAGTGATATTAAAGTGTGTTCCGAGTTACATAGAACACTATTCTCAAAAGAACACATTGAAACAAAGCTTAAAATTGACGAACACAAACCCTACTCAAACCCAGGATGAGCTTCAGATCACCATTGTTAAAATCTGATGACTATAGTCTTCCAGAAAAAAAAGTTCAAAAATATTCAGCTTTGCCTTGATGACTCCCTTTTAATATCTATATCTTAATTTGATCTACTGATTATTAATTCACTTACCTCTTCAAAGTTTGCGTTAATTGCAGTATCTAAAATACATTGACAATGTGTTTTGTACATCATGATAAATGTCTCAACCTAAAATAAAAGCAGATAATTCATATAAAACTTGAAAAAGAAAGAATAAAAACCGTATTGCTTTTTTCAGAAATAGGAAAATTTTAAAGGTTTTTTCTTTAAATCAGGCAGCATTGTCATTATGTAACCAAAAAGTTAAATTGCTTTTTTAATTGACAAATGTATAAAAATATATGAAATAAAAACGTAGTTTTAAATTTGAAGCAACAAACATATTTATCAAGAGGACAAATCTTTGAATAAATAAAAAATGTGGCAAACAGGAACAGAAGTTTCTTCTTTTTTCTAAAAAAAAGTGTCAAAATAAATGAAATGTTATTGGAGAATGAACCCATTGTTAAAAGTATATCTCATAAACAATGTTATATTTCTTGCCAATATAACAACATGACTCATTTTATTGAAATGGCACTGATAATCTGAGAGATTAGAACAATAAAGGACCGGAATGCTACATTTAATATGTTTCTGTCTATCCTGGCTCCAAACACTAAGCTCTGCCAATGATATTACCGTGCATAAATCACGCACCTGTTGGAACTCGTGCTGTACGACACTCATCTGTTTGTTATTTTTTCGAGAGTTATATATTGTGAACATTTGACCACGGTAATTTACTATATAAACATAGTTTATACCGTTTGCCGTAACATTATACTATATAGTCAGAAATATATAAAAAGTCTTTTACCTTTTAATTCCGATTTTAAGTTAATGGTGTGTTTTGCGTGCTATTCTAATTCACTGGGCTTGACATATGCCGAGACTACGTAAATTACCTCAGTGATAAATTAAACGTTGATACATTTTTCCTTTTATAATTTCTAAGACGGCAATGACTATGTCAACAAATGAATGTTTACATAAGGTTAATATTGTTGGAAACATTTCATATGAAGAAAAAGACTGGATTTTCTAGCAATTAATAAACAAGCTCCTAGTACAAAGTTTATCACTAAATCAATAAACATTAGGGAAAATGCAATAAAATATATTAAATTTGAGAGAGGAGTATTTTATTTAGCTAATAAATATTATGTAGTCTTCATAAGCTACTGACAGGGCGAATATAAAATTCATACTTAGTAAAATTAATTAGCAATTGATTAGACAGAAAATAATATGAATTAGTTTTAGGACGTCTGTGATTTTGAGAATAACGTGCGAAATAGACCACTTACAAGGAAATGACGTCGAAATTATACTAGGTACATACATGATGTAGATAGTTCGATGTAATTTTTTATGTAGTACATTAATTTCAAGAGACCATCGTGGTTCACTTACTCTATGTTCTATGTTCATCCAAGGAATAATAATTCTATAGATGTTCAATTTTACTCAGTTCTGATTCATATATTAAATGAACCAATACGATGCTGACATGTTTGTCCTTACTTTTTTTTATCTTATTAAAATTACAAAAAAAGAGCGTTACCTTTTCTCGGGGTATAGACAACGGTAAAATCAAGTATTGTGCATTAGGAAATTCTGGTAACAGCGTTCCCGTCTTCGAACTAAGAGTATACTTTCTTGTAAAGCCTCCCTGAAATTAATTCATTATATTACATCCAGAACCTATTTTGATAAATATTATACAATGCTGTGAAATAATTGCAATTTTTTATGCAATCGTTTATTCATGATAATTATTTGCCTTGTATGTAAAACCGGTAGACATTTCTATCCAGTAATAAAAAATTAAAATGAATCCTTAAAATGTAAATTAATGATACCCATTTTTTTTTCATCGTATTTACTTATACTGTTTTGAGAAACACACAGCATGACAAAAAAAAATAACATTGCAATTCATGTTGAAACAGTAAAACAATCCCTTAAGAATTAATTTATGTATGAAACAAAGATTCTGAGTAAATACTGGGCGAATCATAAGATTGCACTGTGTCAATACATGTATTTGACTTTTATAGAACATCTCTTGTAAAAGACAAATTCACTTTCAATAATTTTTCAATGCTATTTACAACATGCATTTCTATATATAAAACACTGAGCTTGGTGTTTTTATTTTTTGGACAAAGAAAGATTTTATAAAGACATATATTTAACAACTTTAGATGCAAAAAGATTTACAAGCGAAATCATTTAACAAATTGCATATAATTACAATGTGTACTTGTAGCAGAAGCTTAAATGGCGTTTTTTCAGACGTTATAGGGAAACATTTTACACGAGTCCTAACATCATCAGTGAGTCTGGTCCGAGTCTATTATAATCACTAACATCATTAAGTAGCATTTATAAAACACTGGTGTCAAAAGCATACCTCAGTTGATGGCGACAGAGTAGTAAGTATAGAGGATTAAGAAAGTGATACTAAGATTAATGATAAAACACTGAGATAAATAATCATCCCATCTTAACATTGTAAATAAAGATGAAGAAATAAATTTGTTAAATGTAAACACTGATAAAATGAATTTCTAATGGAATAAATGCATCCGTGATGTTTGTTGGATGAGTGAATTTCAATTTAAGGAAGTCTAGAATAAATATATCATGATATATTACTTCTGAATTCTAAATGCTACCAGCTTCATTTTATCTTTAGATTGATATAGTTTCTAAACTTGACAGAACATGTATATGCTATTGACTCTTTTGTAGTGTCTTTAAAAAATATATAAAATTTACATAAAATAATGACATATTTAAAGGTTTACGATGATGTAATCTCGTCTAAAGTACTGCTACCAATATACCATAATTTACCTCCATACTTGTAAGTAGGTCTTTGTTAATATCATTTTATTAAAAATTATTTGCCTTAATATCTTTGAGGTGGTCAATCTATTTGAAAGGTAACATCCAATATATATATATGGTGACTGCCGTTAAGATTTTCATTATATTGGTTGTTTATTGTAAATTTATGCTATCTTACTGTCATGGTCATTCACGAAAAATCTTATTACCTATTAGTAAACTAAATATTAACTCCTTTCAAACTTTACTATTTTGTGTATTTGTGTATCTAAAAACAAGTTTTAAATGAATATATAAATAAATATATGTCTGTAGTTTAGATTTCAGAGGTTTTTAGAAGTTCTCTGCGTCTTTCAAACTGAGAATTATTTGCAGCCTATAATGTTACTGTTACCGATAACATTAATGCATACAATGTCGCCTAATGCATTTAATACTTATTCTTTATGTTTATTTGAAATTACTAGATGAACAAATGTCTTTTGTTTTCAGAAATAGGTGATAGATGTACAATATTTAAAACGATCAGTATCTTCTTTCTTCAACAAGACGTTGTAAAAAAGAAAGATAGAGTCATTTGATTTCAGATTATTTGTAACAACGAAAGTTATGCAAAACATAAACAATACTGATATATGATTGAAAATTTTGTTAAACAGTGTACGTAACTTGTATCTCTTTTTATAGTCCACAATGTTATTCAAAACAATTAATATTATATTTTGACAATACATATTTCTGCACTATAGAAATATTATTTCTTTCAAGACTTTTAAGGGATAAATTTACTCCTTACCAATATCTGAGACTACTCTAGTCTTAGCCAATATCGATGTGATAAAATAAACGGTACTAATTTTAATGCACCAGATGCGCATTTCGACAATTAATGTCTAGTCAGTTATGTTCGAAGCCTAAATATTTGAACATCCGAAATCTAAAACAAATGTTGAAGAGCGGCTCAAACCAAAACGGAACTCAAGTATAGCCAAATCCGGACAAGGAATCAGAGATATGTATGAGGGAGATACACCTTAATTTTAAAAATAATTTCCAAAATTTTATAACAGCAAATTTTAATAAAACAATATCCGAATATGACTTTCGATATAATGTTATCATGTGAATTGCCACAACGATTTTTTATCATAATCTATTCCTCTAAAAACTACAGGGCTATATTAATAGAATGATAAAAATATTGAAATTTAACTCCTATCGAAATTAAAAGATTAAATTTACTCCTTACCTCATTTTTCAGCTTGCATCCTGAAAACCTGAAGAAAAAAACATTAAACATATATTGAAGAAATAAAAATTTAACAAATAAAATACCGCTAACATTTAGTTACACCAATATTTCTATATATATATCAATCTTAAAATGTCAATGTATTAATTTATCTTTTATAACCTGGAGATGACTTATCTTTGAAGAGTTTAACTACATCAGTACTAGTTCTATTGACTGTTGTTGTGAGTATGCTTCTGTATCGATATCAGGACTAGTTCTATTGACTGTTGTTGTGAGTATGCTTCTGTATTGATATCAGTACTAGTTCTATTGACTGTTGTTGTGAGTATGCTTCTGTATCGATATTATCTAGTTCTATTGACTGTTGTTGTGAGTATGCTTCTGTATCGATATCAGTACTAGTTCTATTTGACTGTTGTTGTGAGTATGCTTCTGCATCGATATCAGGACTAGTTCTATTGACTGTTGTTACGAGTATGCTTCTGTATCGATATCAGGACTAGTTCTATTGACTGTTGTTGTGAGTATGCTTCTGTATTGATATCAGGACTAGTTCTATTGACTGTTGTTGCGAGTATGCTTCTGTATCGATATCAGGACTAGTTTTATTGACTGTTGTTGTGAGTATGCTTCTGTATCGATATCCATATGTTAAACAGTCAACAATCATGGAATCAAAACTTGACCGAAATAGTGTGTAGCGAACATGAACTAGCAAATATTTATAATGAATAGTTATTCAAGAAGGGACATTCCAGTATACATGTTCACAAAAAAATTAAAAATGATAATATTTCTCTACCTCAAGACAAGTGACGTCTTACATACTGTAAATCAGAAATTGTTGCGAGGTTTTAATTATTGCGAATAATGCGACTAGGCGTGCATCGCATTAATAAGAACTCGCATTATGATATCTGATGCATATATCTTTATGCAAATTTGTTCTAAAATCGCAATAACTAATCTCGAATTTTGTCCATTCTTCAAAAATTGCAGTAATAAATGCACGCAATAATTTCTGAATTTACAGTACTTTAATGCATGTTCTGTTGTTCTCATCTGATTTAAAAGTTTAACAGATAAATACATTATTGCAATGTAATCAAATTAGGCGCCAAATTTTATATTTATGATACATGCATACGAATTAGGTTATTTGGTTTGGACAATATATGCCAATGCTCAAAAATTTGCAAATAAATGACAAAATGAAAGAGTTATTATTTTTATACTTTCTAATTTTGAAAACACCTCCATTTGACGAGCTTTTGGTTTAATGTAACCGTTAATATACTCAGTAGAAACAGTTAAATATATTTCCAATAAGACCCGTAAACATAAACAATGAATATCTAGGTTAACCTGAAAGATATGATACAGGCTCAACGGACAATTCCTTCTTTATCTGGTAAATAAATATAATTAGATTTATGTCGACAAATATACATTGCTGGAAGCTCTTAATCAGGGCTGCCCGATAAGGTCCATTCTCTATGTATACATTTATACCAGAGCGTATTTCAATATCACCAAAACCTTATGTAGCGAAGATAAAGTTGGGTCATAGCCGTATTATTTGGTTTTAAGGCATTTATAAGCTGTTTCATCAGGTCAACAATAGCCAACGTCGAAGTTTGATAAGCCAGACATCTAAAGCAAACGTTTAATCAAATAATTTAATACTTCATCATAGAAATGTATTGAAGTTTTGTAAACGTGGAAGATAAATTGGAATAAACCAGATGTAGCTGAATTGGTTCTTTTGTTCTGATATTAAAGTAACAGGTTTGATACTATCATGTTATATCATAAATTATGCAGCTTGTTCACTGTGGATTTAATTTATAGAATAAATTATCGACTCGTATGAACTTCATATATCATGTAGAGCCCATCCACTGAGTCACGAGGAAAAAAATTATAGAAATATTCAAAACATCTTTTCGTTAACTTCTGCAACACTTCATTTAAGAATGGTTTTAATGTAAGAGGAATGAAAATATAAATGTTTTTTTCATGCTCCGCCCACGACGGATTATGTTTTCTAGTCAGTTTGTCCGTCCATCCTTCCCGTTTCAAGTTACAATTCTGGTTTAAAGAAGTTTACCGCATAGTTCTGGTCACATCATCTTGAAATAAAGTTCACATGTCCATAATAATGTGAACTTTTAAAAAAATGTCAAATGAGTGTTTTGACCAGGATTTCATGTTATATTTAACATAGAAATGTGACAGTGTGAATCGGGCATGTTGTCCTATAGTCACATATTCTTCTTGTGATTATTTTTATTTTTATTTTTTCTTACAGTTGATAATTTGAATTATGATTTGTTTAGGGAGAAACCTGATCTTGTTAGATTTTTCAAAGATAAAACCCACTATCTTGTTGAATGTTTCGATTAATTCAAAACTTCATCGATGTAGCAATAGTTGATCAGAATTGATTACGTTTTTAATGTTAGACCAAAAGTATTTCAATTACTTGTTCAAAATGGGTTTATTAAATATATGTAAACCACTTATGTTATAACTTTGATCCAATTTTACATAACTTGAACACCTGCAGTTTTACAACCAGACAAAAAATATCTAAATGAGCTGTCAAAAAATTCTTTGACACTGTGAATGTTCTTCAGAAGTGATTATAAATCTGCTAAAACAAATTAGAAATACAGTAATAATCTTATAAAGCTGTAAATTTTTACCAAAGAGGTTAACTTGCATGTACAAAAGTATAATAGGTTGTTAACGGAGTATTCGTGTCTAATTGTTCATTTTCTTCGTACAAATATTAGATTGATGCTCTTATGAGTGTTTCTTTTGATTTTTAAAACCACTTCTTCTAAACTTAATAGAAAAATAGTTTACACTAAGAAATAAATTTGCAACTGTAAATATAATATTAAAATAAGTGTTTGAAATAACGCCTTTAAGTGACTTTAAACAAGTTTTTTGTTGATATAAACACCCTCGAAAAGAACGTATTTTACATGTATGTGCAATAAATAAATAAAATTTTCTTGTTTATTTTTTCACTTAAAAAGCGTTATGTAAAGCTCAGGTTAACACCTCTGCTGTGAAAATACTGCCTTCAGTTCAAATGCCTTTTATTATTTTTAAATTACCTCACAGCTTTTAAACGAAGTTCATAACCAGTAAACATTACAATATACTATATCATTTTAATACTTTCTTCAAAAACACGTTAGCCTTGTGTTTTAAATCTACTGTATATTAGGTAATCTGTAAAGATTGCCAAAGAAAAGATCTTCAGTCATATCTAACAGTATTTTGAGCTATAGTATGGACGATGACAAGGTATTTTAAACTGAGTTTCACATGATCATGATCGTAATGTATTGAAAAAATAAAAAAATAAAATCATATATTAACATTTAAATATTTAATTCGCCAATTTTACACGAAAACATATTAAGTAAGTAGATGTGGTATGATTACCAATAAGAGAACTATCCAGTAGAGATCAAATGAGTTGATGTAAGCAATTTTAGGTCACCGCATATGTTTCCTGATAATGATGAAAAAGGTTACTTACCGAGTTAATCCCTTCCCAGTATACACTGAATGGTAATACTGACTTGTCTCTCTAATACCTATTCCATAATAATGATATCTGAAAGAGTGAAATACATATACTTCATACTGTCCATAATAATGATATCTGAAAGAGTGAAATACATATACTTCATACTGTCCATAATAATGATATCTGAAAGAGTGAAATACATATACTTCATACTGTACATAATAATTATATCTGAAAGAGTGAAATACATATACTTCATACTGTCCATAATAATGATATCTGAAAGAGTGAAATACATATACCTTTTACTGTCTTATTTTTAGTTTTAGTTGTAGAAGAGAAAAAAACGTAAGGGGATAACAAATCTCTAGCAACAAACAAAGGACAGAACACACTAGACCATAAGCAAAAAAGAAAGTCCTCAGAGACATTCATTACAAAGAATAAATAACACAAACCCTACTAAATACTGAGGGACGGGGATCGGGGATTGACCCCATGTGCAGTAAAGAGGCTTCGATGATAGCGTCATTGAAAGGGGGATCCAGCAACACAAATTCACTAAAACAGGGGTTGATTACATGTGTAAGACGCTTCGATGATAGCGTCATTGAAAGGGGGACCAAGCAACACAAATTCACTAAAACAGGGGTTGATTACATGTGTAAGACGCTTCGATGATAGCGTCATTGAAAGGGGGATCCAGCAACACAAATTCACTAAAACAGGGGTTGATTACATGTGTAAGACGCTTCGATGATAGGGTCATTGAAAGGGGGATCCAGCAACACAAATTCACTAAAACAGGGGTTGATTACATGTGTAAGACGCTTCGATGATAGCGTCATTGAAAGGGGGATCCAGCAACACAAATTCACTAAAACAGGGGTTGATTACATGTGTAAGACGCTTTGATGATAGTGTCATTGAAAGGGGGATCCAGCAACACAAATTCACTAATACAGGGGTTGATTACATGTGTAAGACGCTTTGATGATAGCGTCATTGAAAGGGGGATCCAGCAACACAAATTCACTATAACAGGGGTTGATTACATGTGTAAGACGCTTTGATGATAGTGTTATTGAAAGGGGGATCCAGCAACACAAATTCACTAAAACAGGGTTTGATTACATGTGTAAGACGCTTTGATGATAGTGTTATTGAAAGGGGGATCCAGCAACACAAATTCACTAATACAGGGGTTGATTACATGTGTAAGACGCTTTGATGATAGCGTCATTGAAAGGGGGATCCAGCAACACAAATTCACTAAAACAGGGGTTGATTACATGTGTAAGACGCTTTGATAATAGTGTTATTGAAAGAATGATGTAACTAATACTCGCTATTAATATTAAAAATGTCGTAAACTACTAGTCTTAAAAAACTAAAAAGTTCCGTAGATGAATCTGGCATTGATCTGTGAACTGTCCATATTTTTAATATAAAGTGGACTTTTGGTCGATAAAGGAAATATGGATAAATTTCATCTACAATCATGATTAATTGTTATTTGTCTAACGCCCAGTGGCAAATAGTTCATCCATTTTCAGATTTGATAAATGATAGGATAAAAAAAAACTTACTTTGAATGTCCTCGTGTACCAAGTCGTCTTGTCGTAAGATGTGGAAATTTCTGTCTTATCGTCTAAAATAAGAAGTAAGAAAAACATGTTTTGTTATTTACAATATTCGTATTTACTATACCATAGATAAATTTCAAATTACAAAACTTTATATATTAGAACAGTTTTTGTTGTTTTCATTCATTTATTTTTATATCTAGCAAAGATTTATTATTACTAAAATCAAAATCAATACCTTTCCAAAAGTAGCTGCACATGCGGGCTCTAGTGTTTCTTTTCTACAGAAGTCTAAATAATGTGCATACAGTATACACCGCGGCAAACACACTCCTTCACAGATACAATAGTTCTCTTCTAACCTACAACATATTCAAAAGATCTTTATGAAACAGCCTAGACCTTCTTTTTTTAATATATTTATATATATAATAACAATTATAGTTTTTTTCTAACTACGACATAAATCTAAATATGATAAATAAAATATACATAACCATTAATTTCAACTTTTAAAAAACTTACAGAATGCTGAATTTAAAAAAACATGAAGCGCATTTAAATGCAGTTGAGACACCATTCAATTTGCTCATATGAAAACTACAGAATGTTTACATCAGTACAAGCCGTTTAATTGATACATAAAACATAGTTCAATACATGACATAAAATAAAACAACAAGAGAGAGAGAGACAGACAGACAGAGAGAGACAGACAGACACAGAACGAGAGAGAGAGAGAGAGAGAGAGAGAGAGAGAGAGAGAGAGAGAGAGAAAATGTTGGGAAATTTTTTAACTTCCAGGAGTACCATAAAAAGAATCTTAAAATATCAAATAGAAAAAGGATAACTTAAATGCATAAGACATACTGAACTGAAATGGGGGAAGAAATAATTGTCATATCATACTCTTTCCTTGTGTCTGTCCGTTCGGATTAAATCCTGCATTCATCAATAATACAAGGTACTTTAAATAAGAAATCTTTATCGGTAGAGGAAAGAGTTCGGTATTAAATATTCCTTAATCAAAAGTAAACGTTTTACTTGTGATAGATTTATTGATCTGATAATCAAGAATGTCCAGTAAGATTTGATAAAATAGAAAGAAATGTTGGCTTATTAAATAGAATATATCTTCATAAGGTGCGTGTCTAAACAAGGACGATTTTAATCACCAAAATTTGACAGATTCCATTTATAAATTATTAGCGAAAAACAGTTTTGAATTTTCAACACGAAGGTTTATACAAAACAAACTTATTTTGATATCAATATTGATTAATTTTTGATAATGTGTTATATATAAGAAACATTCGTGCATACATATTGATATGAAAAGCAGTGTACTGTGCCTATAGTGTATAAAACTATGTGGTTTCATGATCTTTTACGCTAATTTATTTTCACCATGACACTTGAGAGAGAGAGAGAGAGAGAGAGAGAGAGAGAGAGAGAGAGAGAGAACACAATATAATAGAAAAGAAAGGATATGGGGTATCCATCCATGACACAAAATCAGTATTTGGATTGTTTTGTTCATTTTTTCTATTATTTAAAGAAAATATGTTAAGATTCAACTATACCTTACTAAATGTCATACCAGTATTTAATTATTTGAGTAAAGTATCGCATTGTCAAAACACTAAACACAGAGTAAATAATTTATGAACTTTCCTGTTTTTCGTTCGTTCATTCATTCATTCATTCATTTATTGTCATATTGATATCAAATATTTATATGTTTACAAACTACATTGTAAATTTGTTTCAATTGACAAACACTTCACACCATCGCCATCTTTGCTAAGGAACAAACTGTGGTCATTCCATAGTTTCGAGGAAATCCAAATGTTTCGTTTCTATGTTTCGTTAAAGTTTATAGTCAATGATAGTAGTTGACTATAAATACTTCCCAAGTCAAGTCTTAATGTGTGAATTACAATTAAATGAGTCTTTAAGTCGTCCGGGATTACGATTCACTTAGCATAACACTTGTGTTTGTACAGGAAGGGATAGTTGCATAGAATGACTGTCTTCAAAGTTGCATTGGGATTACATAAATGTTTGTTTAGATGCCAATGCTTGTGAATACATACTGTTGTCTACGGTTTTTCTAGACAATGAGTGCGTGCAATTAAGGTCAATGTTCTCCGTGGATATTATTCTTTATAAAATGTGCATGTATCTAGCTTGCTCTCCGAGGAATAATATATGTTACTGAAGCTGCCTTCGTTCATTGATTTCATGAAAAAAATGAGATATAGTTTTACAGTTGTGCTCGTATTTAGTTACATTTCTGTTGATATGATTATTTTATTTAAATGAATAGAAAAGATGAGATGGTTGTATTGATTCATAACAAATATCCCTACGCGCACTTGTCAAAACCCAAAGCTATAGGGAACAGCGTATAATTATTTTCTCTTCGTTTCAAAAGCCACAATCGGGACTTCAACAAGGAGCAAACGTTTATGATTGCTGTTGCAGTAAAGATAGCATTCTTTATCATTCTTTTGTTACATTTTGCCTATAAGACGCTATTTGATATGACATAGTTTTTAAAGATTTGAAAAAAACTACATTCGTTGGTTAATGGGACAAGTTATGTTTATATCCTACTGTGAGTCTGAATAAAATGGTAAAACTTTAAATCACGTTACTTAATTTTGTGCAATATCATCTTTTATGTAATATTTCTTTTGTATTGATTATGTGTTATATAAATCAGTAAGATAGCATATTTTTGTAAACCATATGCACTATCTATTATCAAGACAAATGTAACATGTACGAATATACCTTCGTTAATTATGATTATAGCATGTTCCCGTGTCATTTGACATCTTTTTGTTAGACTTTTCAAAGGAATTGTGTATTTGTAACGGACTTTGCATGATCTAGTCAAACGATTGGAGGAAAGATAAGAAAGAATTTATGTGACAATGTATAAAGTTATGTCAAATACTCTACTCGTGGAGAATTAGCACCTTTGTGTGATTTGGTTTGCAGCTAATCTGAAACTTCATTTGATTTATGTTTTATTATTTGTTCCTTTAGGTTTAACTACCACCACGGCAGTACTTTGTTCGGTCTATATTTGAGTCGACAGTAACGGGAAAGTAACTGCAAACATTAGTTTGAAGTAACCAAAGACAATACCTAGAAGTTACCACAAGTAACTACAGCATATAACCACAAACTTTAACAGAAAATAACCAAAGACAATACCTAGAAGTTACCACAAACAACTACAACATATAACCACAAACTATTACAGAAAATAACCAAAGACAATACCTAGAAGTTACCACAAATAACTACAACATATAATCACAAATTATATCAGAAAATAACCAAAGACAATACCTAGAAGTTACCATAAAGAACTACAGCATATAACCACAAATTATATCAGAAAATAACCAAAGACAATACCTAGAAGTTACCATAAAGAACTACAGCATATAACCACAAATTATATCAGAAAATAATCAAAGACAATACATAGAAGTTACCACAAGTAACTACAGCATATAACCACAAACTTTAACAGAAAATAACCAAAGACAATACCTAGAAGTTACCATAAAGAACTACAGCATATAACCACAAATTATATCAGAAAATAACCAGACTATAACCGGAAAAAAACATAGACACAATTCGTAATTAACCAAAGACAATAACAGGAAATAACCACAGACAATAACAGGAAAGAACTGCAAACGATAACAGGAAATAACCACAGACCATAACAGAAAATTACCACAGACAATAACAGGAAAATACCACAGACAACAACTGGAAATTATCACAGACCATTACAGGAATTCAGACAATAACTGGGAACAACCACAGACAAAAACAGAAAATAACGACAGACAGATACTGGAAATAACCACATATAATAACAGAAAATAACCACAAAATTAAGTGGGAATAACCACAGAAAATAAATATGAATAACTACAGACAACAACAGGAAAAAACCACAGACAATAGCTGGTAATAACCACATACAATTACAGCTAATTACCACAAACAATAACTGTAAATTACCACAGACCATTACAGGAAATGACCACAAAAATAACTGGAAATAACCACAGAAAATAACTGGGAATAACCACAAACAATAACTGGGGATAACCACAGAAAATAACTGGGAATAACCACACACAATAAAAGGAAATAACAACAGACAATAACAACAGACAATAAAAAATATAACCACAGAAAATAACCACAGATACTTACAGGAATAACCACAAACAATAACAGGAAATAACCACAAACAAAAACAGAATATAACCACAGAATATAACAAAATATAACAACAGAAAATAACCACAGACAATAACTATGCACAACTAGACAAGTTCAACATTAAGCAGGTAGTTACTGCACCTTATATCATGGAGCTCAGTAGCTACTGTCTAAACATGACTAGACATGTGAAACGGCATAGTCTACACCAAACTGAACACGCACAACATTCAGAAGGTTATGTTTACATCTGACAAGACATGTATAGCATCCATTAGGTAATGTCTATAGTCTATGGGTTATGTTTACACCTGACAAGACATGTATAGCATCCAGTAGGTAATGTCTATAGTCTATGGGTTATGTTTACACCAGACAAGACATGTATAGCATCCAGTAGGTAATGTCTATAGTCTATGTGTTATGTTTACACCCGACAAGACATGTATAGCATCCAGTAGGTAATGTCTATAGTCTATGGGTTATGTTTATACCTGACAAGGCATATGTTTACACCTGACAAGACATGTATAGCATCCTGTAGGTAATGTCTATAGTCTATGGGTTATGTTTACACCTGACAAGACATGTATAGCATCCAGTAGGTAATGTCTGTAGTCTATGTGTTATGTTTACACCCGACAAGACATGTATAGCATCCAGTAGGTAATGTCTATAGTCTATGGGTTATGTTTATACCTGACAAGGCATATGTTTACACCTGACAAGACATGTATAGCATCCTGTAGGTAATGTCTATAGTCTATGGGTTATGTTTACACCTGACAAGACATGTATAGCATCCAGTAGGTAATGTCTGTAGTCTATGTGTTATGTTTACACCCGACAAGACATGTATAGCATCCAGTAGGTAATGTCTATAGTCTATGGGTTATGTTTATACCTGACAAGGCATATGTTTACACCTGACAAGACATGTATAGCATCCTGTAGGTAATGTCTATAGTCTATGGGTTATGTTTACACCTGACAAGACATGTATAGCATCCAGTAGGTAATGTCTGTAGTCTATGTGTTATGTTTACACCCGACAAGACATGTATAGCATCCTGTAGGTAATGTCTATAGTCTATGGGTTATGTTTACACCTGACAAGGCATGTATAGCATCCTGTAGGTAATGTCTATAGTCTATGGGTTATGTTTACACCTGACAAGACATGTATAGCATCCAGTAGGTAATGTCTATAGTCTATGGGTTATGTTTATACCCGACAAGACATGTATAGCATCCAGTAGGTAATGTCTATAGTCTATGGGTTATGTTTACACCTGACAAGACATGTATAGCATCCAGTAGGTAATGTCTATAGTCTATGGGTTATGTTTATACCTGACAAGGCATATGTTTACACCTGACAAGACATGTATAGCATCCTGTAGGTAATGTCTATAGTCTATGGGTTATGTTTACACCTGACAAGACATGTATAGCATCAAGTAGGTAATGTCTATAGTCTATGGGTTATGTTTACACCTGACAAGACATGTATAGCATCTAGTAGGTAATGTCTATAGTCTATGGGTTATGTTTATACCTGACAAGGCATATGTTTACACCTGACAAGACATGTATAGCATCCTGTAGGTAATGTCTATAGTCTATGGGTTATGTTTATACCTGACAAGGCATATGTTTACACCTGACAAGACATGTATAGCATCCTGTAGGTAATGTCTATAGTCTATGGGTTATGTTTACACCTGACAAGACATGTATAGCATCCAGTAGGTAATGTCTATAGTCTATGGGTTATGTTTATACCTGACAAGGCATATGTTTACACCTGACAAGACATGTATAGCATCCTGTAGGTAATGTCTATAGTCTATGGGTTATGTTTACACCTGACAAGGCATGTATAGCATCCAGTAGGTAATGTCTATAGTCTATGGGTTATGTTTACACCTGACAAGGCATATGTTTACACCTGACAAGACATGTATAGCATCCATTAGGTAATGTCTATAGTCTATGGGTTATGTTTACACCTGACAAGACATGTATAGCATCCTGTAGGTAATGTCTATAGTCTATGGGTTATGTTTACACCTGACAAGGCATGTATAGCATCCAGTAGGTAATGTCTATAGTCTATGGGTTATGTTTACACCTGACAAGGCATGTATAGCATCCAGTAGGTAATGTCTATAGTCTATGGGTTATGTTTATACCTGACAAGGCATATGTTTACACCTGACAAGACATGTATAGCATCCTGTAGGTAATGTCTATAGTCTATGGGTTATGTTTACACCTGACAAGGCATGTATAGCATCCTGTAGGTAATGTCTATAGTCTATGGGTTATGTTTACACCTGACAAGGCATATGTTTACACCTGACAAGGCATGTATAGCAGCCAGTAGGTAATGTCTATAGTCTATGGGTTATGTTTACACCTGACAAGACATGTATAGCATCCAGTAGGTAATGTCTGTAGTCTATGGGTTATGTTTACACCTGACAAGACATGTATAGCATCCAGTAGGTAATGTCTATAGTCTATGGGTTATGTTTACACCCGACAAGACATGTATAGCATCCAGTAGGTAATGTCTATAGTCTATGGGTTATGTTTATACCCGACAAGGCATGTATAGCATCCTGTAGGTAATGTCTATAGTCTATGGGTTATGTTTACACCTGACAAGACATGTATAGCATCCAGTAGGTAATGTCTATAGTCTATGGGTTATGTTTACACCCGACAAGACATGTATAGCATCCAGTAGGTAATGTCTATAGTCTATGGGTTATGTTTACACCTGACAAGACATGTATAGCATCCTGTAGGTAATGTCTATAGTCTATGGGTTATGTTTACACCTGACAAGACATGTATAGCATCCAGTAGGTAATGTCTATAGTCTATGGGTTATGTTTATACCCGACAAGACATGTATAGCATCCAGTAGGTAATGTCTATAGTCTATGGGTTATGTTTACACCTGACAAGACATGTATAGCATCCAGTAGGTAATGTCTATAGTCTATGGGTTATGTTTATACCTGACAAGGCATATGTTTACACCTGACAAGACATGTATAGCATCCTGTAGGTAATGTCTATAGTCTATGGGTTATGTTTACACCTGACAAGACATGTATAGCATCAAGTAGGTAATGTCTATAGTCTATGGGTTATGTTTACACCAGACAAGACATGTATAGCATCCTGTAGGTAATGTCTATAGTCTATGGGTTATGTTTACACCTGACAAGACATGTATAGCATCCAGTAGGTAATGTCTATAGTCTATGGGTTATGTTTACACCTGACAAGGCATGTATAGCAGCCAGTAGGTAATGTCTATAGTCTATGGGTTATGTTTACACCAGACAAGACATGTATAGCATCCTGTAGGTAATGTCTATAGTCTATGGGTTATGTTTACACCTGACAAGACATGTATAGCATCCTGTAGGTAATGTCTATAGTCTATGGGTTATGTTTACACCTGACAAGACATGTATAGCATCCAGTAGGTAATGTCTATAGTCTATGGGTTATGTTCACCATTGACAAGACATGTATAGCATCCAGTAGGTAATGTCTATAGTCTATGAAATTCACAGATCAGCAACAGATTCTTTCAAGTAATTTTTAAAGAATACCACTGAATAAAAATCGATGAGCGCACACTTATTGGATCGATTAATCAGATTTTATAAAAAGGAAGAGGTGTAATTGTAGACACGAATGACAACAGATTATGTAATTTTCCTGTTCGTGTTGAATCTAGCAAGAGATGATGTAATTAATAGCTCTTACTCTGTTTTTATGTGTCGTTGTTAGAAGTTTTTTTCTTCTTCAAAATCATATGTTCAGACAGTAGTATGATATTTTTCAGAATTAATGTATGAGGCAATATCCCTGATGGTCATAAAAAGTCGTGATAATTAAAAGTTTTATTTATCGTGTTGCATTGTCTGAAAATTATATTTAATCAAAGTGAGGGAGCCATTGGGCCCATTTTTTCTCAAAATTTTGGCTAATAAAGATTGCTATATAACCTTTATTGTACTAGTCAATGTGTTAAGAAATAGTAAGTCCTTTAAAAATTTGCAAACAATTGTTCAGTACATGGAAACCCCAAAAACTTTAAATTGTTTGGAATGCAAATAGCACCGACCATTCTATCTTTATGAAATCAAAATGAACTTTTAAATTCATTTTTTTGTTTGTTTGGGGATCTGTCATATTAAATTACCCCTATGTTTTTATTCGTTTACATTTGTACAAGAGTTATCGATATTTTCAGCAAAAAGTATCAAACCCACTTAAAATCAATGCATTTGTTTTTTCTCTGTCGTTACCAACAGTCAAGGAATACGGCAGTATTTTTGCCACCATAGGCAACATTTTCTAAATTTGCTACTATTATTTATGATAATCAGGCCAACAAAAGTATGAGTGCTAAAAGTACATTACTATTCTGTTATGAAAAATAAAATAGAATGACAGCATGACCATCTTCTTATTTATCTTGTTTATATCCATATCAACCATCAGTTTCCATTATATTTATGAAAAAAATCAAAGGTCATTACGAAAAATTCTCAATAAAAATGTGTCAATGTCTTCCGAAATTTAGACTGTAAATATACATAGTGCAGTTTTTCATAAAACAAAATCCTGACAACCAATCACAGCGTTCCAATGTTGACCTCCGCCACCCCATAGTAAGGAACAGAAACCTTAAGGTGGTACCCAACACCTTGACTAATATAAATTTGGCTCGTTTAATTTTCATAAAATTTTGACAAAATGTTTACTTTGACCCTTTGACAAAAATATAAAAATTTCAAATAATTTGAACCAACCACTTTATCAGAAAAAATTCACTGGTTATATAGCAGTTTGACAAACACCAATTTTGATCATTGAGAAGCTTAATATTTCCTTAACAATACAACGTAATTAAAACGTTTAGCTGATTTTTACAGAGTTATCTCCCTGTAGTGTTAGGTACCACCTTAACCCAGGAAAATGAACGATTTTTCCCTATAGTTCTCCTAATCTATCAAACATATATTTACAATGAATTCAACTTAAATCTAGAGGTACATGTATCATGCAATGCCTTTATGGCTTATACAAGGACGTTTCTAGGGAGCACCTGAGATCACCCCCAGTTTTTGGTGGGGTTCGTGTTGCTTAGTCTTTAGTTTTCTATGTTGTGTCATCTGTACTATTATTTGTCTGTTTGTCTTTTTATTTTTGGTCATGGCGTTGTCAGTTTGTTTTCGATCTATGAGTTTGACTGTCCCTCTGGTATCCTTCGTCCCTCTTTCCAAGCTTTCATGATTGATAATTTTGCTTGTTGAACATAATGTGCTTTTAAGTTTCTCAACGGTTCAAGTAACCATCTTAAGAAATATATTCATTTGAAGTATTCTGACATTGCTTGGTTTTTTACATTATTCTTTATATTTCCTACTGAACACCGAACATTCAGGGTCATATCTTGAGTAACAAATCTCACACTTGTAATGAAGTCTAAGTTGATTCAAAAACAATCTTCAATAATTTTAGTTGTTATGGAAAAATATCATCTTAGCAAAAAAGAATAAAAAAGCTACAACTCTTCAAATCATAAGATCGTTATAAAATGACGAAGCAATTTAGTTATTCATCATGTCAACAGTATCAAGAATTTGGATATAGTTTAGCCAAGTCACTCTAAAACGCAGATTTGTAAATAAAAATCTGTATGCACTTTGTTTTTATGTTACCATTATCTTTTATTCTTCCTAGACAAACAAGAATAAAAGACCTTGTTTTAAAATCTTGACATGTTTTAATGGTGAAAATCCAAAAGAATTATACCATAAAAGCTTAAGGTAACTTTGTAGCCATTTTCAAAGACAGAGGTACAAGCTGAATCCTTCCACTTAAATATGAGTGACACTTTGTTTACATTGAGATCTCGTCTGAGGCGTGACTTTGATATCGGAACACGTCGGGCCTAGGGATGTAGCGATGCCAGTACGTTTGTATTTTTACAAGTAAGCTCCTTAGAAATAAGAGCATTTAACAAACAAAGCCTTGTGATGAACATGGATTAAAATCTTAGGATTGTTGTTATGATCTTGTATACCAATTTTACATTTTAATGTCAAAAGATTATATTTTAGTAGAATGTTCAAAGCCTCAATGTAAACATTCGAGACAAAAGTTATTCAGTCAGTGAGTCTTTCCTTTCTTCCTTTCTTTGTCTTTATGAAAACGAATGTATGTGACCCTTGATTTTATTTCGTTTTAGAACGTACACTTTTTGTGATACATTATTTGTGGGAATATTCGTTTTTTATCTAAAGTTGCTGTCACGGAGTCACATGTCAGTGTGGCGTGTAATTTTTTTTTACATGCAGACTTTTGGAAAAGACTGCAAATTAAATGGATGTAAAACAAAATAGAATTTATTATTTCAATGTGTTCTTTGGGTAAGCAGGTTTGCAAACGAAACAAATAGGTTGTGCTTTCGTTCGGTGTTTTTATGTTGCTTTATCATTTATCGATTCCCTCTTTCATTCATATAACAAACCAATAGAAATTTGCCATTAGAAAGAATTTAAAGTGATATCTGTCTTAAAACTGATTCAACCATTGTTTCTCGCGTGGCTCGAATATGCAAATACAAAATTTTCACAGAATTGTTTTATTTACTCCCTGATGACCTTCGTGCGAAGTTTCAGGGCCGTTATCATCTAGTTTGTTATCATTGTTTTATCGTAAAATTTTTGCAAATTTTAGGCTTTTCTTATCTGATTATCAAACATTTAAAAGCCTCTTCAAAAAGACATAGATTTTAATATTAATATATCTAATAAACATTTCAAGAAATTGATGAAAACAGACGTTTAAATAATGATAAGCTATCACATTTCTAAGTTACATTCTTATTCCAACAAATCTCGTAATATCTCGTTATCTCTTGCGTTGACAAGACGAAGGTAAAAACATTGAAGAGTTCCACTTGAGATGCGTCATAGAAGGAAAGAGTTGTATTTAGTTTTGCACGGTAGTTTAATCTTTTCCATCCAAACCAATCAACTTTCACTTTTTCACTGAAGCTAATCAAATTAAGTTGATAACACGGGCATACAGCATATTGTTGGCAGATTCTTGGTAAACATTTATGACAGATTTATGTATGTAATAACTTAAACAAATATCACCCGCTACGAACAAACTCTTCCTTTTATCCATAAAACTAAAAAAAACATAATACTTCTTTTAAAAAAGAGACCAATATTTCTTATGTTTTTCTTTAATTCTATTGTATAAAACAATGCAATATATATTTTTCAAGGTTGCCGAGATTGCATGACGCAACACACCAAAGGTACTTACCCACTGAAGAGGTTATTAAATTTTACATTATATTGTTTAAACTGCTAGTATAAAATCTGCAATGGTGCCAGTCGTTCTTATAACTAACGTATGAAACCTTTATGATTGCAGCTGTTTAACACTCTGGAAAATCTTCAACACTATATCTGGACTTCCGTGTATACTAACAGAGACAACGATAAGAACAGGAATCTATACAATTTCGGAATATTCATATGGGCACTGGTACTTTTCTTAGTATAAAGCATTATTCTTTTATTCACAAATATAACCGACAAATTTATTTAGAATATTTGGTAAGAAATAAGCTTGATAAAAGTGATTTTGAAACTACTTGTTCGCGAATTTTAGATTAAGCTTATAGCTGAAGCTCAAACTTTTTCCTCCCTACATTTTTGTTTTCTTCATAGGATTTATATTTCACTCTCTATCTTATAGGCTCTTTCTGGTATTATGGATGAAATCAACATAAATAAAATTGACTGGTATATTTAAATCTAGTAAAAGCCAAAATACCTTGCCACAAATATGTGTCGCTACAAATATTCTTTTATTATTTTACTCAATAATTACTTTATTTTGTTGTAATACACGAGTAAATATCCGTATTTCACTGAAATAGTTTTGTTCAGATCTGGGTTTATGTGTGATGCCTCTGTATATTTACACTTTATAACGTGTCTATATATACAAGATTTTTAACCATCTTTAAACAAATATCATTTACAAAAGTGATTTACAATCTGAATAAAATAGATACAAGATGCATTATATTAAAAACTAACAGATTATTTGTATTTCATCAAATGTCAATTTTTCAACAGAAAGGATCCGATGTTATAAAAAAAATTTCAAAATGAGTCATACACTGTTGAAATTCTACATGCATATGTTGTTCTGTCTCAAGTAGGTATACTGTGCACTAAAACAACAGCTGTAAATCAGTTACTTTATACTTGAGTACAAAAGTCAGGCTATTGTCCTATTACTTTGGCCATGTATTACAGCATTTATGAATTATAACAAAATAAAATGTTTAAGAAGGCTGCGTAATCCAAAGTAATAAATCGTTTACAAAGACAGTATAATTTATATTATGTAATAAAGACAAAGATACATTAGTGAAGACCACATACAACTAAAACCAGAAAAAATTGACAAGATTAGCTTATCTGAACCAACGAAAACTTTGGCAAACAGGCTACAAAAACAAGATTGATGTGGTGTTCAAGGGAATGACAGATCTCCGGTCTCCTTTTTATTCCTATCCCGTTTGTCAAGAATCGCCTAAACAAATGTTCGTTAATCACGGGTCTTAACTCTTGATTAAAGTTGTACTAGTATATCAAATGTTCGATAATCACGGGCCTTAACTCTTGATTAAAGTTGTAGTAGTATATCAAATGTTCGATAATCACGGGCCTTAACTCTTGATTTAAGTTTAAATCAAATCTAACTAAACGAAACCGACAAAAATGAGGAGATGTGGTATGATTGCCAATGTATGGGTCTACAATATTCGATATTCACGGGCCTTAACTATTGATAATAGTTATGTATCAAATCTAACAAAACCAACCGACCTTTGTATGGGTCTACAATGCACAATAGTAAAAAAAAAACTACAATCTTGAAATCAAAAGTGTGCACAAAAAGTGTCATAACAATGCAATATTGTGTTTATTGAATAAAGAAGCAGTAATAGTCTGCTGTTGGTGTTATTGTGTTTTTGGATTTCTAAATATGAAGGACATTCAAATGTCAATGGCATACTAAAAAATGAACTTATTCTTTCTGATCTAATCTAAAGATGGTGTATCCAAGAAAAGAATGTTGATTGTGTTAGACATAAAAGATTCTATAAACACTGGTCAGAAGTGGCTACTGCTGGTCTGTCTGTTTACATTACTGTGGACATCTTCTGTCGCCATTAAGTTATCAGATAACGTTATACAACTATGTATTCTTCGTCAATAACTACACAAATCATTACACAAATTTTTCCCATATTTGTGCGAGATCACCGTTTAATGTAATGTTTAACCATTAAGAGCCTTCCAAAGCAGAGGTGCTAAGAAATATTTTGTATGTGTTGTCGTGTTGCTTCCCCATTGCTATATATATCAGAACTCTTTTTCAGTAATATTATTTCTGAATTCTTAATTAATATTTTTACGTTGCCTAGATGGTGTATAGTTCAAACAATATCATTACTGCCCATGAACCTTTTCTCTTTTCTTTTTCTTTTTTTTCCCCCAACAGGTCAATATCTATGTAGAATGACAAATCAGCTCGGTATAAATTTAGTATTTGAAACGTTCAATATAATTACGTTTTAGTCGAGATGATGTGTCGCCATGCCGTTATCGCATTGTTACAAGCAAGGGAGATAACTTGATTATGTAGTCCGATAACGCCTAATGCCATTTCCTCTTTCTGACATTTATATTGTAGTCCTTTATCTTTTTTTACAAGTAAATTTAGATAAAAGGAAATGGAAATTGATTTCGTTATAAGGAGAAGAAAGTAATGGACTAAATTTTGTTATGCAAACTATAATTTGCAACTACTTTATTGACTTAATCAGTCACCGATCCAGGTTATGTTGACAGAAATAAGAGGAAATGTATAAGGAAGATTGTAAGCATATTCTGAAGTATACACGGCGTATAATACTGACTTTGTTTTTGCTTGAAAATGAAAAAAAAAACAAAAATATTTATTATGTTGAAAAATTCGATGTCCATAAATACTGCCCTTTATCGGGATGAGGCTCTTCAAACGATCATGGCGATTGACCGTCTTTGTTTTAGAATATATAACTCAAGAAACTGTTTTGAATATTACTGATAATACATAGCTCTTCTGATATCACAATAAACTTTCTTTTTCTCCACACAGTCAGAAAAACCAATGAGACGTATTCGTTCGGTAATATTCCATAATCTCCAGTCTTAACCCTAAGATATCTTAATCACTCAATCTCCTGTGATGACCTCACAACAAAATATTTCATAAGAATTATTAAATATGTATTTTATAGAACACCAGGTGTATTATACGGGTACAGGCACGAATTCTAACACACAGAGACTACAAGAAGACATTATGATTGTAGAATTTCAATAAACACTCGAAATCAACTTGTTTCAATCACCTTTTGACCCAACAACTATGATAAATGCAAATGCTTAACATGCATTTGTGACCTGCTGAGCTTTTTCAAAATGGCTGGTACATTGATAGGTACTCGAGAATATATAAGATTTGGTGATATGTATAATAGGTACGTATTTCCCTGATAACACACCTTTGTTCATGTGCATATTCTGTTGAAGAGGGTAGATTCAAATGCATAATGGCAATTGACAAATCTATGTTCTAGTCTATCAAGATTTAATATCCATTGTTTAGGTGTAATATTTGTTTTGCCACGTGCTGTTTGAAAATTGAACTACATATATCAATCTATTAAAATACACATGATTTGTCAAAACGCTTCTTTTTGTAAATAAGACAAAATCAATATATAAAAAAGAGATGTTGCATTGTTGCCAATGAGACAAATATCCACCAGAAACCAAAGGACGAGGATGTCAACAACTTAAGGGCAATGTATGACCTTCAACAATGAGCAAATTACCCAAACAGTATAGTAAGCTTTTTAAGGCCTCGGCATGACAAAATTTGTAAACAAATCAGAAGCGAAAATCAGCGGCATTATTTATGGTAAGAAAAATAAGCGAAAAACAAATATGATACAGGCTCCTGACTTAGAAGAGGCACATGGAAAATGTTACGGAATCAAGCATGTGAGCGCTCGATCATCACCTACACTGCGAAAGGGTGTAACAGCACAACATTAAAACAAACGTCCAGATCAGTTGGAAAAGGCTTGACTCGTCAGACCAGCACTAAGCGCACAAAAAAGAAAAAAAAATAACAACATAAAATCAATTCGATTCTTACATTGAAAAAAAATGTCATTTTCTCTCTGAAGAACAGAAAGTAAAACATATAATTAAGATTACAGTTTAAATTGTGAAATAGAAATCAAATTATCTATTATAAAAGTTAAAAAGTGATAAAAATAGCATATTCGCATGGTTTGTTTTCATCTGTTTTTATGTTTAAAAAAGTTTTATTCCTTTTTAAAATAAAAAAAGAGTAATAATGCGGTTTTTTATAGAACTCAAACAATAACAAATAAATCAAGTGATTTTAATGTGAAGGAAATTAATGTTTTATTTTTGAAGATGCAACACTCGTGAATTAAATTTGAAAAATTGAGATCTACGAAATGATGAAATATTGGTATATGATGATAGTTCACTCGGCAATAGTATTTAGAGAAATAAAGCATGAAATGTGTAACAATCTATTCGTATAGTAGTAAGTTAAGCAACCTTTTATAATCAGACATATTGAGTTTATATAATCAGACATATTGAGTTTCGTAGATATATCATTTGACATCAGATTCTACAATAGTTTTTATATTTTGGTAATCACAATATATGCAATATTGTTACCAATACCGGCCATTAAATTTTTACAAAGGATAACAAGTCTTTAATGTCAGTTATTACTCTTTTACATGTTTAATATGAATCGATGTAAATATGTATTTTATATAGTCTCTTAAAAATTGTAAATACATATATTTTACTTGTTTAATCATGTTTGTTGTATATCTTATTTATGAAAGTGAATTTGCTAAAACTTTGATGCGGTTACTTTAACTAACTTTCAAAATTCGCATTGCAAGAAAAATCAAATACATGGGTCAAGTGATATACCTTAGAATTGAGTCATAGTTATAGATTAAATGTGAATAAATGATAAAAAAAACTCCATGCTACTATAATTCTTTTTACTATTTATACAATATCTTTGGTAAATTATCAAAGTAAAACTCCCTCAACGACAAACTAAAAATTTTGGATCTTGAAAATACGTCCCTTCAAAAGTTGCTAGAAATTATGGTTGGCCCTATAACGAAATATATTTTACAATTTTTCAGTACAAAATGGTTACATCATCTTTTATTTGCAGATATGAAAGAGAAATAACTCAGAAACAAACGATTTAATGTTGACACATGGAATCGTCTCAGAACCTTAATACCAGGGACGATAATTACCAAAATCTCGCAATTTGTAACGAGTTCAACAGTCCTGGTTGGACTGTAGGACAGGAAGCAATATACCAAATCAATTTTACACTTTGTCATTTTTTGTCTCATTTAAAAAGCATATTGATGTAATTTCCTTTTTCATATTTTTAAATTGGTCAAAGTTCAACTTAATATGCATTTTGTATAGTAAGTTCTTCTCTCCCGTCGCGTAATATTCTCTAGTATTGCAGTTCGTGTGCGTTGTAGAGGGGCAATTATTTCGACAAGAGTCATCGCACTATTTTATCTAATCAACTTTTGTATTGACTTTCTATACTTTGGTGAATATTTTTCTCTAGAAAACGTCAAACACGACCAATATCAAAAACATAAACATCTCACTTAATAAATATTGGCATTATCGAGAAAATATTTAATATTTCAATTTGAAGCCTTGTTAAATTTGAAGCATTTCGAAAATTGACACTGTTTGGAAAACAAGTACTCATTTCCTCATAAGAGTGCATGTCTTTTAACCTGGTAGATGGAGCTGTAATCTATATTTGAATTTCTGAGGACAATTGAGGTAGAAAGGGATAACAAAGAAATCGAACGGATTTTTAAAGCTTTTAAATCAAAGTATGTAAGGTTAAAACAAGTAACTATTAATAGGAAGATCTTCTTAGACTTGTTTTGGAAGTAACAATTTGGAATTTTATAGTACAGTGTTGTTGAAATCTACTAGCACAAAGCCGAATACTGTACGTATAGTTTAAAAAACATTAACAAGCTACTGCTTAATTACAACGGTAAACTCAACCAAATGAAAATGAATATAAATAGATAAAATGAATTATACAAACTAGAGGCTCCAATATGCCATGGTTTGATATGTGCTGCTAACATTACGGCACCCAAATACCCTTTTAGACATACATGTTCTAAATCTAAATGAACTCTTTGTTTGAGATTTTCAGAACAAAGCATACAACCAATAGCGTTTAACTCAGACTTACGAACAGAAAACACAATATTTTCATGGTTCTCCTTTTTTAGTTTGATAAAGTATAATAATACTATATTTAGAAATTCAGATGTGCGTAAAAATGAAAATGTATGTACAGGTGAAGAAAATGTAAAATGTTTGATATGCGGATGACAGACGACGGACGTCAAGTGATAAGAATGGCGCTGTTGGGTTATTTGGAAAGTCATTGGCCTAAGACAGACGTAACAAAAAATATGTTCTAAATACTACTTAACAAAATTAATCTACTCACCATTGTAAAGTTAACTGAGTCTGTTTCTTTTTATCACGCATAATCTGTGCAACAGTCTTTTTCTGTGGCTGAGAATTTCCTCCTTCGCCATTTATATTCATCGCTTCACTTTTATCTTCATCGTCCAAAACACTGTCTTCATCTGTAAAACCTGGACTATTTTCGTCCGTTTCTGGTTCTGAAAAATGTGTACCGTTATATTTCATATGTATACATTTAGTAACAATGGTTGTCTAACTGGGTGTCTTTTCTTAACTTCTTCCAAAATTAAAATGCAAAACGGATTTTGGTAAGTAATATTCGTTCCACAAAAATTACGAAATTTACTGACGGTCAACAAAACTGCCCCATTACCAATCGGAGGCCAGTACACGCCAACTCAAAACCGGAAAAGACCTATGTTTTATTTAGTATTGCCAGATAGGATTACCTAATCAACATGAACTTTCATTGAAGCATAATTGTAATCAATTGCATCGAAAGGATAAGCTTTTTCTTTTATATAAAACCCAACAGCACAGTGGTAAACAGGATCTGGTAAAAAAACATGGCTACTTAGTTTATGATAGAATTGTGTTGTAATATTATAACAGTACTGCTACACAAAAAAGATGTCTAATTTCAACAACTATAAATTGTTTGTGCATATATGAGCCAAATAAATGTATGTTAGCCAATCAGATAATGTAAAACATGTCCACTTAAATTGCAATTGTCCATTAATTTTGTCCAACAAAATAAACGAGTGTGTTTTCTGACAAGGAATCGACTGAACCAATTATTCATAATGGTAAAGTTGAAGCCATTCCTTTAGTAAATATATTGAACGTCATGACTGGGTTGACTTAAAATAACTTCATATAGGACAATAGATCTGTTCCATTAATCGTAGCCAAAATACCTTCCCAACCTGCAAATATTTTGGCTCGATGTTCTCTGACTTTTCATATTGTTTGCTTACTCATATAGAATAAAAAGCATCCGAATTTTCGTTTAACGGCTTCTTTCTGATTATTTAGCGATCGAATAAATGTATACAGGCAGAATACTACAACCCGCTGATAAATTCAACAATGTTGATGCGTCTGTAGAGTTCATGAACTTTTCCCCGTTTAATTAGATGTGAAAACAAAGGAACTACTTATGTCTTCAGAGAAAACTATTGTTTCATTGTTTTGTCCATACTTTAATGAAGAGCATGTCATCCGATTGACGTAACCACAGCAGACGACTGCAGTTTACACATTCCCGCCAAGATAACAGAGATTACTATCTCCACAAAGATTAAACATGGCCATTGAAAAATCTAACAAACAGCTTATGAAATGTTTAATGTGGTCCAATTTAAATTGATAGTGGTGAATTCTTGGATTAAATAAGGAATAAACTAGCCTCTTTGAAGATGATGGTGGTGTTGTTTGAAAGTGGACGATGATTAGACTCAAACATTTTATTCATAAAATGATGTATAGTCGTTTACTGTAAAGACGGTTCTTAGATTTATCAAAAGGTCTTAGTCGAGTGCAAAACTTGTCTTTTCAACTTGAAGTATTGTCTAGTGTCTTGTATTATATCGTACCACATTAAATTATTCTTGTCTTTTTTTAAAAGAGACAGCTAATGTCGCTATATACATATATTTACTAGATACAGATAGATTTATTACCAATTAAGTTGCCCTTTGAGTGGCAGATTAATTACAATGTAGTTATTCATAATAAACAAACTAAACAACAACAAAAAATCTATTAAAATGATAGCCGTCGAAATTTATGAATTTTTTGTGATTCTTTCAGTATGGATTTCTAGTCTTATTATCTGTATCACGTTTGTATTAGAAGACGATATGACCTTGAATCAGAGGTGCATGAAAAGCTAATTAACCTTGACATCTAACATGAGTTTCTTTGTAAAAAACTTATCCGTTTAAAATTTAAAAAAAACAAGTCATCAAATAAAACAGTTGGAAAGATCCTAGACAAAATAATTTGACATTGAAATTGTGGAATTGCTTATTATATAGAGGTGCGATGTTAACTATTTTATTTTAAGGTCGTTGGATTGCTGTCCCTTTTAAGTAAACCTCACGTCTCCTTTCTTTAAAATTATACCAGTGATCAATTAATGCACACTGATAGGTGGCGATACCTAGAGGTCAAAATATAGTTACAACGATAGGCAAGTGTTTTTGCAATATGTCATGCTCAAAATCCAGAAGAATTTTTTCTCCTTCCAAAATTTGAATAGGAAATATAATCGTATAGATAACATTGTGTTTCGGTGTGAGTAAAGTAAAATGAAAGATGGAAAATCTTCCTCCAAAATTTATAATACTAATAAAATCGTATAACATTGTATTTCGATGTCATTATATTAAAATAAAAGACAGAAAAACTTTCATTAAAATCTCAAATGAACAGGTACAATTTTTACAAGTTTTCCACCAATTAAAATTGTGATAATTACGTCAAAAGTATGACAGTCATCGCCAAACGCAAACTCCGCATCGTTATACAACTACATGCCAGCATACTAAACGACAGGTTACTATCTACAAGAAGGGTGGTTTATTTTAGATGGACGGGATCACGAAGGACGGACAAGGGTATAAACATAAATTTGCAAAATCCCCGTAAACGATGTTACGCCTAAATCAACAAACAGTTAAGTTCATTTATATAAAAATTTAATTATTTTCTTGAAATTCTAAATTGCTGGGGTATATTGGTAGAAGATGTCAATAGGTCTTAATATATTAGTGGATAAAATGTGGTTACTCTATGCATAACATTCAACATTATATCGGGGAAATCAAATCATTTACCATGTTGATAGTACGAAGACGAGACCTGCAAAACAATGAACCTAAATATTGATTTTAAAGGATAAGACTAGAACCACGTCGTATGGGAAAGATTCCTATGCTTGAAAATTAAACAAAAAATAAAATCAACCAAGCGAAAAATCTCTGTGAGGACGTCTTTATTTAAACTGAAGTGTTCCAGATTGTGACAGAATTGTACCAAAATACGCACTTCGAATATGCTCTTAATGAATATCAATTTCATACAAATTTTCAAAATTTTCTATATAATATTAACATATCTTTTGTACAAAAATTGAACGCAAATAATTCAAATTAATTTATTTTTTAAAATATGACTTATGTAAATTAATTATATCTGCAAGTCATCAATCTGTGGGGTCCATAATGATTCTCTATCAAGGGTCCGTTATTTAACCAATGGTTTACTGAATAGCAAAATAAATATTAAAATTGTAAAGTATTAGCTTTCCTGTCTCTAACTACTTACTACAACTCCTCACAAATACATAATTAATTGTTGGATTGAAAAAAGTTAGTGCATTAGATAAACGTATCACTCTACCTTTTTCTTCATGATATTATATTCAATTTGTTTAATTGATACGTTCGTTCGAGTTTATTGTTAACTTTGTTTACATTCACTTAAAATAAAAAAAATAATGCAAATATATACATTTGTATTTCTACTAGTATTCAGTGGAAGTTTTATTTCTCCTTTTTTCGACATTGAAACTTGATTAAGAAGGAAGCAAGTGGTGATGTCTTTGTATTAGTGTTACACCACAGTTCAGTCGTCTTTTAAAAGCTAATTACAGAATGTTTTATGGTAGAGACTAGTACTACGTCGAAGTGACTGTGTTAAAATGTGAAGTAAATGACCGGGTGCAATACCCAATAGGCAAAGACCAGCACATCGAAGACTATTTACAGTACAAGCTACTACTTATAACAGCTAGTCCTATGGACAGACCTACGTCAACAAATCGCTAGTCAAAATCGTACCTTTTTTTTCCTGGTTTTATTTGCTTGTTTTTAAAACGAGAAAAAAAAAAGAGAAAACTGTGATAAATGTTTTACTATCATATTTATTGTCTGATGTTCATCGAGGATTCAAATTTGAAATCTGCCAAAATTAAACTTCTTTTCAATACAAAAACATGTGGTGTATTTTTGCTAATAAGGCAACTATCCACGAAAGACCAAACAACAAGGATGTTAACAATTACAATTAACCTTACGGCCTTCAACACTGAGCAAAACCCATACCGTATAGTAACTATGAAAGGCATATAGTTACAATGTGTTGAAAAGTGAATACAACAAAACCAACAGCCTAATTCAAGCTTTTAGCATTGAGCAAAACAATTTCGGCAGACAGCAAACCTACGACAGCCAATTAACTTCAGGCTTGGGACAGGCACATGCAAAATGTTATACGGTCCAGGGGTTAAACCTGCTTGCTTCTCATAACCTGGGACATTGACAGTAAAACTTCTTTTACAAAGACATAGCATTGATCATAATATTTGAAGTTGTCAAAGTTACTTTACAACGATTTTTTTCGTATTTATATTTCCATTTCCATGTTAAGGTCCAAAATAAAATGAGTAACCCCGATCTGATTTTCTCTTTTTAAGTTCGCTTACGGACAAAGGTTTGAAAGAAATGTTGGACTTTGACAAAATTGATCTTTTCTTTCTAAGTAATAAATTTTACTTTGCTCACTCTACTAATTAATACTCTAAAAGATAATCACATTGACCTATTTATTTATCATTTAATCCCATCTTAAAACCTTGTTTAGTAAAAAATTATCCCTGACATGAAACATATACCTTAAAACAGTAGATAAAAGATAAAATATTGGCAAGTGACAGTTAGAAAACTACGTTTATACTGTCTAGTAAAACAAACACACTAAACCGTTATCTAGCCACTTCTAAAAGCTTAAAACCGTTACTTAAAATTACAAATAAAAATTAGATTCTGTAAAAAATCATACAATTAATAATAAGGTTTGCGCATGACCAAAATATCAATTGATACATTTTTGCTTTCATTTAATTGTATTTTGCTTTTATTTAATTTGGTGGAATTGCCCTAAAAGATGATTTACTAAAAAATAATGTGACAGTAAAATAATAACAATTATGCTTAAAAATTGAATGCTTCTTTTTGTAATTTTATTGGAGGAGTGTAAAAGTTTTATATGTAGCGCGGAAGCAAAAAAAAAAAAAAAAAGACCCAAAGACATAAATGTTACTGGTGCAGTATATTTTAAAAGGGATCCTTGTAATTGTTGTATTATCAGTTGTTTGTTCGTAAAAAGCCAAATTATTTATAAAAATGAAGCCATATAAACATTGATAAATATTGACTATCAAGCCACATGAAGGCGGCACAAATATAAAGGTCATTCTGTTTTAATTGTAATTAATACCGTAGATAATGTTTATTACGTTTTATATATAAATGTGTAAAGTTCTTAATTATTATAATTACTATCAAAACATTGTCTTTATCTTCAAGTTATCGAAATTAAATGAAGTTTAATAGATAAAGTGAAATACCAATTCAAGTAATAAAAATGTCAATTCTAAAATATTGTCTAGTTTTGTTTATGACCATTAAACGAAAATTTTGGTACGAATTTACAGAGAATATACAGTACAATTAGTATATCTATGTACACGTGTCTTTTCACAGTAAATTGCGACACATGAATTCCCATAGAAAGATTTAAGTTGAATTAATATTTGTAAAAAAATAAACTTCAGTTGTTTTCGTTAATTTACATGTTGTTTTCTGTCTTGTTTATAATATTTCCAGATTAAATAGCAAGTCACATTTAGAAAACATTGTAAATTTCGCTAGAAACCACAGATGTTAAAAACCTTTTCAAATAATATTTTCATAATTCTATATGTTTGTCTAAATATCCCACTTCTGAATATGAATCAAACTAAAGTTCAGCCACTGTTTCCCACACCTTTGTTTTGAACTGTTACACGATTCATATTACGATGTCAATCATACCAAACATAATATTTCTGCTTGATAAAAGGATTTCAATTTATTTTAGGAAATATGAAAGCCACTGTGTACATGCACCGACAATCCTTTAAATCTTATAAAAAATGTATGTTAGTAAAACAAACTCTTATTGTTTGCAATTGAAAATGATTTTGAAACAAGGAATATAATCACTACAGAAAATTTTTTGAACTACAATTGGATAACATAGACTTTCAAGTCGAATATATTTTTATGTCCATTTTCTCGGTAATTACAATTCTTTAGAGAAGTAAAAATATATTGAATTTCGACTGCACTGAATTCTACTTTTTAATTCATATCAGCATGTTATTATTTCACTTTCATTGGCAATTAACAGTCCTGGAAAAGGTAATGCAGAAATACGCATATTAAAACATATAAAAACGGAAGGTTTAAATTTGTCCTCAAATGCACACATAAAATAAGTTTCCCAATACAGATTTTTTTTAAACTTCAACTATACCCACAACGATTTTAGCAGTATTTGTTCATTTATTTCAGTTTCACTATTTAAATAAAATTCTCCGATTCTTACAGAGAAACTCTCCATACCTGCTTAAGTTGACCAACGTCTATTACCTAATGTCGAAAAAAATGATACGTGATTGTACCTAACAAGCAAACATACCAAATCTAATTCTCAAGATGGATGTCAAGCTTTGGTTTAACAGATAATACATTCAAGTACTTTGATTAGAACAAATATGACACAATACGTGTGTGTAGCCTGCTGTTTTCTACCTTTAGTTTTATATTTTTTATGACAGTAAAATTAGTCTAAGTAAATTTACACATTTTTCAAAATTTGTCAATTTTCATGCGGATGTTTGGATAAGAGAAAATCCACTGTTGTGTTTTGTTTTTTAATAAAGGTTTACATTTCATTATATTGTCTCTTATCGATTTAAATGATAAAATGTGATTTTGGGTCAAGATTTAAGGAGCAAATTTCCAGCACGAACCTAAGATATTGATAGAAAAACTTTAGAATTATGATCAGTTTTGAAAATATCGTGAGAAAAATTCAAGTGTAAGGGGACTACAACATCTAATTAGCCCGGAAATACATACAGGGACATAACAGAGAATGAATATTAAAGAGGCTATAGAAATATATTTCATCTTCAAAATAAAACTTTTAGGGACTCATAAAGGTACGAATCATCTTATGAGTCAGACGTAAAAATATATATAAGTAAATTGTTAAAATAAGCAAATGCATTTTCCATAAGATATAAAGCAATAGTTTTACAAAGATAATAAACAAAAAAAAAAAGAATGAAATAAACAGATAAATAAAAAATACAGAAATATAAAAAAACGGAAGAAACCATAAAATATTAAACATTAAGGACATTTAGATGACCTTCAAGTCCCCAACAATAGACAGTAGAAACGACTTATTATTTGAAAATATTCAAACATTTCATAAAAAATGTAGAATTACATAATTTTGACATGGTCATATTTTTCTCATGCAATAAAAGAAGAAGTTAAATGTTTATATAACTATTATAACCCTACTTAATGTTAAATTTATTGTAGCAAATTCTACTTTAACAATTTTAATGCAGTTATTTAAAAAGAAATATCTTCTTTAAAAGCCAATAATAAAATATTTCAATATCTACCCGCTATAAATCCCAGTAATAAATATGTAGAAAAATAATGTTCGAAGTGTGAAAAGACGAGAAAATAAATATACTTAAAGGTAGAATCATAAGTTGTTATTTGAAGTGAATACTTAAAGTACTTTGGTCTGAGGTCTGACTGCCTCCGTTAGCACGGAGGGAGGTAGTTACGGTGGCATTAGACTTTCTCCAGTATTTTGGATATTTAGGAACGTACTACAATATATATCGAACACCAGGAAATAATGGTTTTATCATCATTATAAGATGTGTGTAAACAAAATATGACATAGAGTAAACTATATACATTACGGAATAATTATTATACAAACAATTACCTTGCAAAAAAACTGAAGTATTATGATCAGTTAAGTGATTTAATGTTTACAAATGTAGAAAGAGTTCTTACCCGACTTTAAGCCATTTTTTATAATTTTTCGACTTTTATCATCATTATTGTTGTTATGCGACAGGGATCCGTTCTCAGCAGTTACTTCTATGGATGTTATTTCCGCTTCATCGTTAGTTTCTCTGCACACGCGTTTTGCGGGGGTGGGCATAGTTTCTGCTGCTAGATCCAACATCGGTAATGTGAACAAGGGTATACAAAAAATGATATTTCAATAAAATCCCACTTTTTCACTCTAAAATGTTACATGGTGTCCATAAAAAACCCAATGTCAACAAAACAATGTATAAAGAAATAATGCTGCTGATAAAGAATAAACGAAAACCTGATGGTTTCACAAATACACGGTATAAAGTATTCCACGTCTGAATATAGTATTCTTTTCAATCTATTCTCTTGAAGTGAGAGAATAACTTGATGTCATAGTCCATTTTTTACCTGGAAAGTGGCTTCATAAACAGTATCAGAAAATAAATCAAATTGAAGAACTGATTAAGGTAATATTGATTTTGGGTAGTCACGTGATTTAAACTGTTATGACCGATATGAAAAAAAGATAAGAGGTTTTGCAATAACTGCTACAGTCTTATCAAAATTCAAATCCCGCCCCAAAGATTGATAAGTGTACATCCGATTCAGGTATTAAATCTTTACGTACGGTAAAGGTAAAAAACTTTTTGGAATTCATAAAGTTTACATAATTCTTATTTCAGTTCCGCTCATGGAAGTATTAATATTAAAACTAACATATACGGCCATCTACTGTATTTAGTTATACCAAATATATTAAAAACAGACTGAGATGATCGCGTGTTATTGAAAAACAGGTTTCTTTAATATCTACCGCACATATTTACCCAGATCAGAAAATACTATATGCACATCTATTCATAAACTAATGTTCAAGTTGTTCTATGCATAACTACTGTACGTAAGAAAAGCATAAGTAACTTTTAAGGAAACATAAAATAGAAAAATCTTTATTTGAAACAATCAAGTTTGCTTCTTACATTTTTCTAGAATTCTTGTTTTGCTGTTATTACATTGTTTGTTGGGTTTTGTGTTGCTATGCTGAGTATTATTTCTGGCTCTTGGCTACATTTTGATTTGGGGGATTTTGATAAACGGTGTGCTGGTTTTTCTTTTTTATTTTGTGTTTCTTTTAAATTTTGTTTTGGTTTGTCATTACATACTAAATTATCATTAAGTTTATTGAATCTTGGTTGCCCTTGCTTCATTGTTGCAAATAAAAGGCTTTTATATTCATTTGATTTTTTCTCATTTGGCTTAAAAGGGAACAAACAAACCGATAACTGATTCTTATTTATAACCATAGAAAGCAAGTTTGTACCAATCGATTGTGAAGTAAACCAAAACACCTCAAACAATACTCCCAGAGCAGCCTTTGTGAAGGTAAACCAAAACACCTCAAACAATACTCCCAGAGCAGCCTTTGTGAAAGTAAACCAAAACACCTCAAACAATACTCCCAGAGCAGCCTTTGTGAAAGTAAACCAAAACACCTCAAACATTACTCCCAGAGCAGCCTTTGTGAAAGTAAACCAAAACACCTCAAACAATACTCCCAGAGCAGCCTTAGTGAAAGTAAACCAAAACACCTCAAACAATACTCCCAGAGCAGCCTTTGTGAAAGTAAACCAAAACACCTCAAACAATACTCTCAGAGCAGCCTTTGTGAAAGTAAACCAAAACACCTCAAACATTACTCCCAGAGCAGCCTTTGTGAAAGTAAACCAAAACACCTCAAACAATACTCCCAGAGCACCATTTGTGAAAGTAAACCAAAACACCTCAAACATTACTTCCAGAGCAGCCTTTGTGAAAGTAAACCAAAACACCTCAAACAATACTCCCAGAGCAGCCTTAAACAATACTCCCAGAGCAGCCTTTGTAAACCAAAACACCCCAAACAATACTCCCAGAGCAGCCTTATTCTCATAGAAAGGAGATTTTTCAAATCGCATCGATTCGATTTCAACTAAAGAAATTCACTTTTATTAGTTTTACTCAAATATGTATTTGACAAAACTATTCGTTACTTCTTGTCAAGCGCTGACAGTGTGGAGTTGAATTCATTTCAATTCCAAGACACAAGAGAAATACTTTCAGCTGACATATTTTTTCAAAGATCATCCAAAGAACTTCAGAAGTAATTGCTGATACCTGATATCTTACTCCCCCCAGTTGTTTTCATTTCAAATCATCAGTTTATCAACTTAAAAGTCAACTTTAACAAAGACAATATTCATGCAGTATATTTGAATAAAAACCCAAAAATCAGTAAAAATGAAAAATGACTTTCAAATTTCAGAACACACATACAAACGTATTCTCTGTTTTGTAGATTATATCACATTGATCTATTCATTGTCGAAATTATTGTAAGCAGAAAGCGTACGACCCAAGATTTTTCACTTATATATACTATTCTCTGATCATAAGATTCCAAATAATATATGACTACTGCTAAACAGTTATAAAACTCGTAGTTTTAGATAACACATAGCGGATTATAGATGTGTTTTTTTTTATTTGTACGGGAAATAGAAATGTTACCGGAAAAGTGAAATTGTACTATTAAGCCAATCCGAATACCCTATATACAAATTTAGAAAAATACCACGACAGATGTGAAAAAAGTTTTGATCTTGAATCTTGGTAAAATGCAGAAAGTATGCGTAATGTTTATATTACAAAATATTGCATAAAATACAACCTGTGGTGTCAATAGAAAAGAGAAAACATTAAAGTATGGCGACAAGAGGACTAAATCCTGTATATAGTGTGTGGGTTATATAAGGATACAGACAGAGCTGTCGATGATTTATCCGGATATTGGCCGTGTAATGTTAACAATTTTATTTGAATTTATCAACTAATTTGATAAGCTTTAGATTTTAATTAAAATTTTTATCTGTGAACGGATTTTTCATAAAAGAAATCGGGAAATACGTAACTTCTCATTTATATCTTGTAGGAAATACAATGAAAAAAGGGAAATTGATTAATAAAGGTCATTAAGTTGAACTATATAATATCGATTACAAAACTTCTTGTTGCAAGTATCTAAAACAATATGCTGAAGAATCTAGACCAGATAATGTTTCAAAAAAATGTCGGTTCGAATTGTATTCTGTATGTTGACCTTAAATATTTTGTGTTTTGTGTGTAGTTTTTGTGTTTTGTGTGTAGTTTTGTGTTTTGTGTGTAGTTTTTGTGTTTTGTGTGTAGTTCGGTTGTCATCTCATTAACGTTTACCTCATATCTCCTTTCATTCGAACATATCTTAAAATGTATCCAGGATCTTTTTGGTTAGTTTATTTTTTTAAATTATGTGTTTTGTACAAAAAAAGGAAGAGAAAGGAAAGCACAAAGCTAGTTTGTGTGCACAACTCCATAAACCGATCCCAGTATAATAATAAGATGTGGTATGATTTCCAATGAGACAACTATCCACCAGAGACAACTATCCACCAGAGACAACTATCCACCAGAGACAAAATGACGTGGATGTAAGCAACTATAGGTCAATGTACGACCTTCAAGTTAACATGAGCAAAACCCATACAGTATAGTAAGCTATAGAACGTCCTGGCATGAAAAAATGTGAAACAATTCAAAAGAAAAGACAACGGTCTGATTTATGCTAAAACCAAAAAAATATAGGTTTTGTTGTTATTCTTAATTACTGTAGTCTGTGCAATTTCTTCAATGTATGGCTAATACATTGTCAGAAAAACATGGAGAATCAATCATATGAACGGAACATCTTGCCACAAAATCAATCATATGAACGGGCCATCTTGCCACAAAATTAACCATATGAACGAAAAATCTTGCCTCAAAATCAATATATGAACGGAACATCTTGCCACAAAATCAATATATGAACAAAATATCTTGCCACAAAATCAATCATATGAACGGAACATCTTGCATAAAGAAACAATCATACGAACGCAAAATCCTACCAAAAGAAGCAACCATATGAAAAAACATCTTGATAAAAGAATCAATCATATCAATGCAAAAGAAGCAATCATATGAACGGAACATCTTGTTAAAAGAAACAATCATATGAACTCAAAATCTTGCCAAAAGAAGCAGTCATATGAACGGAACCTTCTGCAAAATTAGAGCTACATACCATATACTTAAACACAACACTACATTATAAATCCCAAGGATAGCTAGTCTATAACGATAAGGCTCATCAGGTTTCTTTTACTTTCTGGAGTAGATTCCAATCTTAAATGAATTTATATATATATAGATATATAGGTTTTATGTATTAAGGAAATTATACTCATCCCTTGAGTTATCTTTGGTAAAATCATGGAAAATGAAAACAACACTTTATAATTTATATGCGTTCGAGGCGCTTTCCTGGATTAATCTTCATTAGGACAACACTTTATAATTTATATGCGTTCGAGGCGCTTTCCTGGATTTACATTCATTAGGACAACACTTTATAATGTATATACGTTCGAGGCGCTTTCCTGGATTTACCTTCATTAGGACAACACTTTATAATTTATATTCGTTCGAGGCGCTTTCCTGGATTTACCTTCATTAGGACAACACTTTATAATTTATATTCGTTCGAGGCGCTTTCCTTGATTTACCTTCATTAGGACAACACTTTATAATTTATATTCGTTCGAGGCGCTTTCCTGGATTTACCTTCATTAGGACAACACTTTATAATTTATATTCGTTCGAGGCGCTTTCCTGGATTTACCTTCATTAGGACAACACTTTATAATTTATATTCGTTCGAGGCGCTTTCCTGGATTAACCTTCATAAGGACAACACTTTATAATTTATATGCGTTCGAGGCGCTTTCCTGGATTTACCTTCATTAGGACAACACTTTATAATGTATATGCGTTCGAGGCGCTTTCCTGGATTTACCTTCATTAAGACAACACTTTATAATTTATATTCGTTCGAGGCGCTTTCCTGGATTTACCTTCATTAGGACAACACTTTATAATTTATATTCGTTCGAGGCGCTTTCCTGGATTTACCTTCATTAGGACAACACTTTATAATTTATATGCGTTCGAGGCGCTTTCCTGGATTTACCTTCATTAGGACAACACTTTATAATTTATATGCGTTCGAGGCGCTTTCCTGGATTTACCTTCATTAGGACAACACTTTATAATTTATATGCGTTCGAGGCGCTTTCCTGGATTTACCTTCATTAGGACTTGCATACTGTTTTTTATGATTCAAGAAAATAGACAAAACCAGCTTATAAATTTCTCACCAGTCATAAAGCACAACCTGATCAAAATATACATAAAAGGAGATATGTGGTAGAGACAGCAACCCACAGACACAAGTCATTCTCCAAAAAGACATACAGAGGTGAACATGTAGTCTTGAATCGCCACAGTCTAGAACAGTTTCAAATATATTTTACAAACAATATCCAAGATTTGCCATCATTAACAAGTTCAATAGATGACAAACACATTAAAATATAACATTAGACCATCACTGACGAGGTTTCTGTCTTTGGAAACTCACATAAAGACGTGGTCAGGTTAATATATAATTTTTTTTTTCAAACCTCAAACCCAATTATAATATCGACTACTTTTATATAAAGTGCACATTCTGTTCATGCCGAAACACACTGAAAAAAATAAGCTTGTCTTCATCAGTTTACTATTGTTGGATGGTATACAGAATAAAAGATGTGTTGAACATAATCACGCAGCAAAGGTCTTGGGAATGTTTTAGAAGTATACTGGTATGCTGGAGAGCAGTCTTAATCTCCCCCGTGATTTTAAATATCACAGTTTTCCTGTATATATCTACCATTAAACACGGCCTTATCACAGCATAGAGAGAGGCAATAAAAAGAGATTTCCTCGATTTAACACTAGACGTCTTCATATATGAAAATTTTATTTCTTTAAGGATTATTGTCTTTTATAAAAGCAACTATTCTATATGATAGACATATCTATTTATGGTATGTATATAATACATTGCTTTATTTCGTATATGAATTACACGGTTGAAACAGCAACCAACAACTCATGACAACAGGACAGACAATCCATTTATATTACTAGTACATGATCCTTAATATGAATTTTAACAATTTTTACATTAACAAAACAGGAGAAGATACCAAGAGCAATCAGAACCATAAATCGAAGAAAAAGACAGACAAAGAAAAAAAGAACCAAAAGACAAAAGTACAGTCCAAAAAACACTTTACCTATACTATAACTTAAGATCGAGTGACAAAGTGTTGTCATAGTTCTGATAAGCAAGAAGTTTGTTCAAATTTTATAATTAATTTGGGGTCGTGGCCATAATTTTCCTCTTTGTCGACATGACCCCAGTCTTATCGAAGTTCTGGGGTGGTGTTCTCGAAAGTATCCTAAGATTCGTCTTAAGTCATAGATAAGACCAATTTTAGGATGGACTTAGGATCATCTTAGGACACTCTTAAGTTGTGTCTCGAAGCTATCTCAGACGCATCTTATGTTAGGACGTCCTAAACATATCATATGTGCGAAATTTTAAATAGTCAAAGTAATTGTTTGATAAAACATTTATTAAAGACGAAACCAATTAATAAAATTGTTTACGAAATTTTAAAATTACAATGTATTTAATTAAATGCATGATTTCAAATGTAATTATAAAATAATATCAAAAAGGATTGTGATTTAAACTGGAAAACAATTTGTTTGGAAATGAAAATATTGAATTCGTAGTGTCATCGTATCGTAAAACACGAAGTTCAATGTTTAAAATCATGCACAAATTCTTTAAACGAGTTAATAACCGATGGTGCGTTTCATTTCATGTTCATCTTCACGTAAAAAATTGAGAAAAAAGCATGCACAAAGTTAGGATGAAGATATGATGATCTTAAGACACCTAATTAGGTGTCCTAAAGTTAGGACGAAATATGTTATATATCCTACGTTAAGAGAGCTTCGAGAACACGACTTAGGACAAAGACTTGTCATAAGATGGTCTTAGGACACGTCCTAATCTTAAGATAGCTTCGAGAACACCACCCCTGGTCTTTGGCCGTGACCATATTTCTGTTCTATTTTGCTTACTAGACATAATCCTAGGTTATTGGAAGTCATAGGTTTTTGTAAGAATGAGGCAATTCAGTATATATTATATCTTATATATATGTTTATGCTAAGTCGGAAATGATAAGGAATTGTATTTCTGGAGGAATGGTCACTAAAAAAATGAATTTTACGAAAGTGAATAATAAAAACATTATACGAAATTGTAAAAATCCATTAGTATAAATTAACCTTTCTTTTAAAATAAATTAAATTGGATTGGCAACATGCGAAATACGAATATTGTGTTATTGAAATTTGCTGTTACACAATTTTGGAAAGTATTTTGAATTAAGAAATATATCTCCCTCATGCAAAGCGCTGATTCCTTGCTCGGCTTTGGCTATACTTTTAGTTTCTTTTGGTTTTTTCCAGCGCTTTAATTTTTTAATTATGTTTGGATTTTCAAATATCTTCACTGAAGAGACATTAATGGTCGAAATGCGCATCTGATGCGGTAAAATTTATTATGGATACCAACTTTTCTAGTAAAAGGCCCATATTCCACACGAAATCTTAAATTAAGCATAAGGATTCATAGTAAGAATTCATTTATTGATATAACCCAGCTACATTTTTCATAATTTTCAAAATATTTTGGTAATGAAAATGAAATAAACCATGATTAAGTTAAACTTCAAATTATTTGCTTATTACATAAAATGCATTTAAATAAATACAAAGGTTACCAAAATTTAATCCGGTTGTTATTTTATGATGTATACATAAACCACACATTTTACAGGAAATTATCCACTTTTAACGCCCAGTATCAAACACGCAATTGGTGCGTTTGTGGGTGTGAGTCGCACTCCTAGAAGGAGATGATTATTTAGCATGATTTTGATAAATATAGGTATTTTATTAATTTTAAAACAGATATTAGAGTCTGAAGCTTAGAATTTCTTTACTTTATGACATTTATCCAAAGTATAGCTAAATATAACAGATTTCATTTTTCAACACGTATTTGCATCTTAAAAACATACTGACGTTGCGCACGATGTTGGTACCAATTCCATTTTGCTATAGATTAGCATAAAAATAAATACGTAGACTGGTCAGTTCGATAAAAATATAGTGATTTCTGATTGAATTCATTCCATTAGACTTGAAATTAAAGAAAAAAAGGAACCGAAATTTAAAATACCAGGAATTATAACACTTAATTATCCCATTTTTACGCAAAAACGTAATGTCCAACGTTTCATTTTGTGTGCAAAAGATCAGAGTTCCGTTTCTCTCCTACGGTATTTTTTCTCTGATCATCGTAAAACTTCACAATAATATTGCTATTGTTATAATTATTCGCGTGTTAAAGCAAAATCAATATCACTGAAACCGTAATCCGGAAAATGTTATTTTTGTAAACGGTCTGAAAAATGTCCAACCGTATGCAAAGTAAGTATATTTCGGGTTTGCGCATTTATACCGTGAAATTGAAAAAGCTGAGAGAAAAAATATTTATTATATTTTGAAAGTTTTTTTACTTTTCTACTGGTTCATGATATTTTTTTGCCGGAAACCATGCGTATAGTTTCTATTGCAATGACTTCAAAAAGTATAGCCATCTTGTCCCAACGAAAAAAACGCTGTATTTTCTTTAAAATTGAGGTTTTAACCAGCTGTCTATCAAATAAGCATAGTTAGATCATAAAAAATAAAACTTGGCGGTAAAGGTTTTTCTGTTTTTCTTCTTAAACAATATAGTGTTTAATATTTTTTCGTTAGGCAACAAGGTTTTTAGATCGTTTCAAAAAGTATAGCCGTTTTGTCCCAACGTTCGCAAAACGTAATTGATGTCATGCTCTGGTTTTTAATTTTATATCGTAATTATTCGTTTCCAGTTTAATTCGAATGAAAATAAAAATACATGTATAAATTACAATACAACCAATGTATGAGAAAGGAATAGTTTAAGTATAGATTCAAATGTTGACCAAATGAGATCGATATAAAAAAAATATCGGGATCTTAGGGGTTTTTTTTTATAGCATATTTGTTTTATATAAGGAACATTGTTTATCTGCAAGTTTTAAATCGTCAAAAGTAACATGTATATTTTTTTGTTAATAAAATGAAATAGAGAAAACCCATTGCTGGCAAATATAACAAACAAAGGATATGCCACAAAAATACGGAAATGAGAAAATTTAAAACATGAGTCCCGAATGTTTAACTTCCTAAATATTTTGCGACAAAGAAAGCATCGGGAAATGATAAAATATAGAAAGGAAACGGAAACGGGAAGAAATGCAACAAAAGGAATAAATATGCAAAAAATAGGAGAATATGAATTCAAAATCTAATTTATATTAAAAATAAATCTGTGTAAATTTGGACATTATTGTATCGGATTCATAAATGCGAACTGCTGCCGAAAGGAAAATTATCAAGTATAGCCTGGAAAGACTGACAACTCCTGTAAATGAATTTCATTAAAAAAATATTTATACGACCACTTTGAGTTTTATTTGTAAATTTATGCATTTTTTCAGACAAACCGAAATCGGTTACCAAATTCACAACAGTAAATTGACATCATCAATAATATGCTTGAACGCCTGAAACTTTCTTTGAAATCGTCGAAATCGCCTTATTTTGAGGAACGTCGTGAAACGCTAAGTAGTACCAACATCGTGCGCAACGTCATTAGTAATTCAATAAAATGTGCATTCAAAGTGTCGATCATAAAAACATTAAAAAAATTCTACAGAAACTAGACGCACTGACTGCAATTTTACAAAAAAAAAGAAAAAAAAATTAATAAAAATACCTATGCACAATATCCCAAAAATAAATTTCTAAACAAATGACAAAACCCCACTGAAATTAAAGTAGAGTAACGGTATTGTCACAAAGTTATTTCATTTTACGGCCAAATCAATCATTCATTAATTTTCACCGGAGACACCGCGCTAACATCAAATACAAACTTTCAACATGTTTATGTATGTTTTGCCGTTAAATTATCATTAAGACTAACAAATTAGAGCATTCTTCTTTCTTACGCTCACGTATCTATATAATACTATCATGTGTAAACTCTACCCTATCTCATGTTTTCAGATTTCTTCTTTATCCAATCAAAATTCTACCGGTTATTTTATTTGATCAATTTCACTCGCATTCAATTTACGAAAAATCTAATTCAACAGATTTATCATTCAGCATTGGACTAAAATTTCGTCTACTTTTAATTTATCTGATAAAAACATAGAAAGTTTGTGCGAATCCGTTTGGACTGAGGTGTGCTAATCGGGCTTTAGCTACTGTCGGTAAATCTGTTTTCCTTTGATGTCCCTGAGACAGGTACCCAAGTTTGGAGATAAAATGAGTAATAAAACTGTCTTCTCTGTATGTTTATAAAAATTTCAAAGAAAAACATTTTAAGAATATTTAAACAAAACTTTGTAAAGTAAAGAAGAAAATCTAAAAGGATTGATCTTCTTGTTGATGATTTATTGATGTGGTCAATGAGGAATCCTATTGTAAGTCTGTCTGGTCGCCACTGTATCTACTTCTGGTCGCCACTATATCTACTTCTAGTCGCCTCTGTATCTGCTTCTGTATATCCAATAAATCCATCATTTAACAAATGTTTACATTTTCAAAGACTATTTATTATTTTAAAACAAAAATAAGGTTTAAACGTCTCCATGAGATGTTGACAATAAATTTTCTGTTTATGCTCTTTCGGCTTGCTATACATTTACTCTAACTTTTTAATTTTCTAAACTTCAAGCTCTGATATTTTTCATGGCAATTAATCCAGAAAACATCTTAAAGAAACATACATATGTATGTGTAATTCACATTAAACGTATGTGGATTACAATACGACATTAACTGACAGTCATTCATAACAGAAGCCGCATGGTTGACAACATGAAACTATCACACAGAAAATTAGAAGTCAAAAGACGGTCTTAATCTCTATAGGTCACCACAAGGTCGATAAGAAGGGAAACTAACAAGTTCAAAAGTTCCGTTTGCAATACGTCATCTGAAAAGACTCTAAATACTTAACAAAACAGCACAGAGGAAACACAAGAAACATTAGACTGAAAGAATCATGCAAATGATGTTTTTTTAGTCTGAAAATCACGACTTTGGCTTACTTTCATACACAAATACAAAATTGATAATACAAATTTGCAAATGCATGTACATTAAACAATTGATTTCAAGAAGCAGACTTTTAATAAAAGATATTGGAAACTTACAACCATCTTTGTAACGGTCATTTTGTAGCACCATGTTTGTTAGGGTTAGTTAGTATCAATAAATTTCGTATCTTAAATTTTTTTTGAAATTTCAAAACATGGCATGTTGAATTTTTTCGTTAAATATAGATAGAATTAAGACAATTTATTGATTGAAAGCATTGTATGTTATGAAGACGTTGAACTAATAAATGTTAAAAAATGAAACAAATTAACAAAATAATTGATATTTTTTCCCACTTGACTTATAAGCTGACTCTTTATAATTCTAACATTAATATAATCACTGTCTCTTCCCAAACCTTGCTATTTGAATTTTCCAAAGGTAAGGATATTTGTCCTCACACCAATATTTAAAACAAATGTCACAACTTTTCTTTCTCTTTTTTTAAATTTTCGTTTTTTGGTTAACAATGTACTGGCTGCTTTTTCTTATGATATTTATGAATATCAGTTTTAGCCATATATGCAAAACGGTTTTAAGAAACGACTTATACGTTAATAAACTAGTATGCATTATCTTCAGATGACCAAAGCAATAAGACGTTATATTATGAAAGTTATGGTCCCTGAAATCAGAATGATACAATTTGACAGGCTTTTTTTTTTTGGAGGAAAACGTAAATTGAGAAAGGCAAAATCTGGACTACAATTAAACTTGCTCTTTATTTTGTTGACAAATCTTTAGGGCAATAATACAATTTTGAAGAAATATTGTTATGGTGCATGCGTCGAATCATATGCTGAACAGGAAAAAGACTACAAGAAATATATTCTTCAAAAAAACACAAATAATACGCAACATATGAACAAATAAAATTTACTTAAAGATACAAATCAAAGTATGCAAGAAATACATAACACGTGACATTGTTTGGCATGGTGGTGCTCATTATGTCCTAATTTACAGTTTATTGATGTGTGTTACCGTCAGTTTTGCCCTACATGGCTTTTTTGATTGAATGAGATGCCGGATATGAGCCTGTAGTATTTGTCAAGACATGTCAAGTGCTTTTTGTAATTGCTGAAGAAGTAGTGGGGCTTGTCGAAACTGGTGAATGACTTATACCACGTGACCTAGATGGTAAGTGTAACACAATGACATTTTGATTCGTTATAAATTCCACGGCCTGACATTGTCATGTTGGAAAATTCTCCCGCCTCGTATCGATAGCTAGAATAAGTTTCAAGAATTTCATCTCGGATCGCAATTCGATTAAGTTACTCGGAATATGAACCAACTATGAATAACTGAAAGGTATGTGGGGTGTACGTAGATGTGAGAACAAACCAACAAACAAAATTAACAAAATGTCATCTAGAGGGCAACACACAGTCTTTGTCAAGTTGTAGAATATGCATCCACCGTAACTGTCAACTCCCATCTATCTTCACTTCTTCAAACGTGACATCAATAAACGTTTTTCCTTTAAGTATATTTCCTATTTTGTGTAAGAATTGAGCAGAGGAACTACAGGAACATAACACAATATTAAGCTAATAATGAATTTAAACCATTGACATCTTCTATTTATTTAGATGTGAGCGAAAGGCGACATGAAAAGTCACGGTTGATCCTATGACAAGTTTCTTTTTACAGACATTTTGAAACAAAGGTTGTCAAAGGTTTACCTTTTTTTATTTCAATTGGGAGAAAACGTCATATTCTCAAAATGGTAATACCAAACGCGTTTTGTCTAAATGTTTTTTTCCTGATAAAATCCAAGCAATGTCTAAATGTTGAATCTCTTTAGTTTTATAATGGTTCTGCATATTAAGGATGTATTCTTCTGATGTTTCAGTCTCGTTAAAATCTCGGTCGGGAATTATTTCCAAAACACGTGATACAAGTGGAAAATATCAATGAATTTAAAAAATAGTATAATCAAACTAAACTCTGTGAAAAAATTGTGTACTTACAATGAGTAGATTTTGAGTAATTAATTTTCAAATTTTATAACCAATTCGGTCAGTGTCATCAGCCAAAATATTGAGAAAATGGGTGAGAGGTACAAAGAAATGATTTTATCAAAAATATGTACATCCCATATCAATTTTTTCCTTTCAAAATTCTTAGATAGATATTTTTTCAATCATTTATAACAAAGAAGTTGAAATAATAAGATTTTTTTCTAAAAGAAAAAGAAAAATCCCATATTTACAAAATTGACAGCATGGTCAATTTGACACGAAAAAGCAACAAAATTTTATAAAACTTTCTAATATTAAGACCAACCTATAGTTTTTTTTAAGATAAATCTATTCAGATTGGTCCACTTCATCTTTAGTGAAAGTATGAAAAAAGTTTAATTGTGAACCTGTGATTTTTTCATGATAATAGCCCAAAAATGGGTAAAAATTGATGAAAATGGGAAAATCATTAAAAATGGATACTTTCAAATGACCGTAGCAAAAAAAGAAGTGCACCAGCAATTTTTTTTCTTCATCAATTACTTTCTTACAGTCATATAAACCAAAATATCAGATTAAGAAAAAAAAGTTTAATTCTAGAGGCTTCTCAGAGGTGTACATCCTTAATAAAAATATAACACAAAAAAGAAAACATGCTTTTTCAAGATGTGATGTTATTCTACCTCTGATCCTTTTTAATCCACGGATAACAGTCGTAAATCTGCTGTGGTTTTTCATATAGTTTAAAAAGTTTAATTTGATATCCAAGAAACAACATAGCAGCTCACACTTAGCTAAAGGGAGATAATCTCTAGACCTAACTTAGGAAAGTATGTTTATATGTAAAACGAACATATCACAGTGAAGTTGTGCTGACAAAAAAGGCAAAAAAAGTATTTTTTGCAATAAAATCCTATACTAAATCATTGAATAATCTACCTATAAAAGTAGCAAATAACCTTTTTGATTCTTTAGTAAAACCAATTATGACCTATAATTCAGAAGTAACATATTTGGATACATATATTTCTTTTCATAGAGCCAAAAACAGAGCCTTATCTTCAGGAAAACAAATTAATCAACTTGATTTTACAGACAAAACCCCTATTGAAAATATGCATCTTAAATTTTGTAAATCTACTCTAGGAATAAGAAAAAATGCATCCAATTTAGGAGCAAGAGTTGAATTAAGAAGATTGCCTATAGAATGTTTTATTAAAACACAAACCCTTTTATATTTAGCTAGACTATATAATAATAATATTAATCCATTGATAAAGGAAGCTTTTTCTCTAGCACAGTCTCTAGATTTGACTGGAACTTATTCATGGTATACATATGCAAAAAATATTGTTGAAGAGACTAATATTGACCTTAATATTTTTTCTAATTGTAAGGACATAAAAGATGTAAATAAAATAAAAAACGATATAAAGTTAAAAATGAAAAATAGATATGAAGATTTAATTGAAACTAAATTTGAAAACATTGATGATAAAAGTAAATTTTATCTATATAAAAAACTTAAAAAGGATTGCAAACTAGAATCTTATAAATTTTGATGCTGTTTTTATTGTGTTTGTTTGATATGTATGTATATATGTTTATTGTGTTAATACATGTTGGTCACAAACTGTAAAGTTTATACGACAATAAAATATTTGATTTGATTTGATTTGTATAAAATTCAAGATAAAGATCAAAGTAAATCCACTCGAGCGCTTCGGTACTGTCATGAATTTGTCTGATGATAAATTTAGAAATTATCAAGAAACTCCCTCAGGCAAAGCTGACCTAACCTGGATTTAGCTATTATTTTTGGGTCCCTTTTGGTCAAAACGCTTTCCGCGTGTTTAGTTTTTTTACACATCGTTGGCTTTGACATTTTTGTCTTTGAGTGTTCCTGATAAAGGTAAATTCAGAAAAGCGCTCCGATCCGGACGCATACAATTTATGAAGTATTATTTTTATTTTGAACAAAGCCTAGAATTGTCATTGTCTACGAAATTATTCAAATTATTTTCTAGAATATTGTTTCTTGTGCTATATAATATATCGTTTACTTTCTTCAAAGAGTTACAATTTGTTTGTCTGACTTTTCTAAATAATAAACGCCGAAATGAAAAGGCATGCTATGTTATTTGTTTCATAGACGAAAAGAATTTCGCGACATCAGATTATTTTCATGTTTTTAAAAATTAATTGTAAAGTTTACGGCAGAATAATAACTGATGCAATATAATCCAAAGATGAGTTTAAACTTGTGTTACAAAACGGGAAAGAAATGGATTAAAACCCGTATGTGAGGGTCTGGATGGGGCCCTTCATTTCTGAATTCTTTAGTTTTAGATCATTTTTCTCTATTCTTCACATTTTCTTGCCCATTTTTCTCTTTTCTTTATATATTAGCACTTCATTGTTCTCTATTCTTTATATTTAAGCACCCCATTATTCTCGATTCTTTATTTTTTTTACCCTAGTTTTCTCTATTCTTTATTTTTTGGGTCAATTTTTCTTTAGATTTGGTCCATTATTCTCTATATTCTGTAAACCCATCCAGATCCTGTTAAGTGCGTTGAGATTCATCTTACATAACAAGAAAATGTTTGAAAAGGAGAATTGATCTGAACTGTTTGAATAATAAGAATGGAACCAAATGTTGTTTTTGTATTTATCTGACTTCAACACACTTTTACTTTTCAACTTATTATAAAAATATGCATCATTACCTAAATGCTTCTTAGACAAAGAGGGTTCAAGTCCAAAAGGTCTTAAAACGTTAAAACTTTAGAGAAGTTGGGTGTTGGTGGTTGGTGTTGTTTGTTGTATTGTCAACTATGTTTTGTGACTCCTGTTGTTGGTTGGTGTTGTTTGTTGTACTGTCAACTATGTTTTGTGACTCCTGTTGTTAGTTGGTGTTGTTTGTTGTACTGTCAACTATGTTTTGTGACTCCTGTTGTTGGTTGGTGTTGTTTGTTGTACTGTCAACTATGTTTTGTGACTCCTGTTGTTGGTTGGTGTTGTTTGTTGTACTGTCAACTATGTTTTGTGACTCCTGTTGTTGGTTGGTGTTGTTTGTTGTACTGTCAACTATGTTTTGTGACTCCTGTTGTTGGTTGGTGTTGTTTGTTGTACTGTCAACTATGTTTTGTGACTCCTGTTATTGGTTGGTGTTGTTTGTTGTACTGTCAACTATGTTTTGTGACTCCTGTTGGTTGGTGTTGTTTGTTGTACTGTCAACTATGTTTTGTGACTTCTGTTGTTAGTTGGTGTTGTTTGTTGTACTGTCAACTATGTTTTGTGACTCCTGTTGTTAGTTGGTGTTGTTTGTTGTACTGTCAACTATGTTTTGTGACTTCTGTTGTTGGTTGGTGTTGTTTGTTGTACTGTCAACTATGTTTTGTGACTCCTGTTGTTGGTTGGTGTTGTTTGTTTTACTGTCAACTATGTTTTGTGACTCCTGTTGGTGGTTGGTGTTGTTTGTTGTACTGTCAACTATGTTTTGTGACTCCTGTTGTTGGTTGGTGTTGTTTGTTGTACTGTCAACTATGTTTTGTGACTCCTGTTGGTGGTTGGTGTTGTTTGTTGTACTGTCAACTATGTTTTGTGACTCCTGTAATTAGTTGGTGTTGTTTGTTGTACTGTCAACTATGTTTTGTGACTCCTGTTATTCTTTTAATATATGTTTTTTATTTCCAGTACTTATTTGATACGAATAAAGGAAATGTCTGGTAAACATAAAGATATATTTGTGATGATCTCTTTTAGATTTTTTATCAATCCGCATAGATAAACAATTAACATTCTCCTTTTCTAATTGAAAAATATTCATTTGTATACAGACTATGAAAGGTGTTGGATTTTTTCCTTCAAAAAGAGTTTTAACAAAGTAAATAATTGACAGTTTTTGACGAGGTTTTTTCAGCTATTATCGACAAAGTTGAACTGTTATTTATCCTGTGGTCACATAAGACGTTTTTTTATTGTTCTGTTATTTTCCATGTGGTCACATTAGACGGGTTTGTTGTTCTGTTATTTACCATGTGGTCACATTAGACGGGTTTGTTGTTCTGTTATTTTCCATGTGGTCACAGTAGACGGGTTTGTTGTTCTGTTATTTACCATGTGGTCACATTAGACGGGTTTGTTGTTCTGTTATTTACAATGTGGTCACATTAGACGGGTTTGTTGACCTGTTATTTAACATGTGGTCACATTTGAAGAGGGTAAGTTTTCTATTATTTCCTCTTGTTTTAAATATTTTTTGTAACAACTGTTACTTTGAGATTCCACGATAGTTTTTCTTTTGTTTAGTACATGTCCCCTGAGGCAGGTTTAAAACAGACAAAGATGGGAGTTTGAATATTAAATCAGACGACCAACAATTGAGAAAAGGTACATCAACAGGGTAGACATCTCCTGATATCCGTGCTTCGCTCGTCACGTGATTCCACATTCACATCCAGTAGTGATTGTCAAAGCAAAGATCATGAAACAACTGTATGATGGGATCTTTGACAGAGTTTAAATTTCACAAAGACCACTGATTGATTTCCTACATAATAACATAAACGGTCCCAATTTTACAGCACCAGATACGCATTTCGATACTAAATGTCTCTTCAGTGATCCTTGAGGCCAACATATTAGAAAATCCAAAACTTACCAAGCTTATAAACCGAAAAGGACAAAAAGTTTAACCAAAGCCGGGCAAGGATATATTATATTTTGTTTTTATTTAAATGCATATTCATATTTATTTTCCCTAATGCATACGTTTGACAAAAAAGGAAGAAGGAAGATTATGGTTTATTCCAAATAATCAGGTCACTTTCTCTCCTGTAGAATTATATAAGTTATAAATGATTCATTCAGTAAATATATTCAAAATTCTATGTCACAAAATATTAAAGTTAATGCTTTCTTATCAAGCACTTTGATTAATTTAGATGATATTATTTCTCTCTTTTAGAAAGAGGAAATTTTAAAACACGACAAATAACACACTATTTTGTGCATACGTTCACTGCTACAGCTTACTATAGGTTTTTATCCTGCAATCAACTAACTATTGTACAAATAACAGGTACACAAATAAATTTTTGCTTTATTTGTACTTGTACAAATAAAGTCTCCTGTTATCCTGCTTCCATGTTGAGCAAGCGGTAATGTGGATATTTCTTTTTGCGTACCAGTTCATTTTGGGGTCCTCTTAGCGGTCCGCGTTTAAACTATGTCGATTAGAGACAATGATTTAGATTTTAACAACCGAAGTTTCAAGTTTTGGGTGTAAATTTCAGGATAAAATCAATATATGTACATTGTCGGAAAATATAAAATTTATTTACACTTGCTACGAAACAGGAGAAAAGCTCGGCGAGCCTCGCTTTTCGTCCTGTTTCTAAAGCTCATACAAATAAATGTTATATTTTCCGACAATGTACATATATTGTATATACATCGTCAATATATATTCCATATACTAATTTCGTCCTAAAGATGCATGAATTAATTCAGGCTACTGGATGTACATGTAAACTACCAACAGCCAAGCACATCAATCATATTTTTTTATAATAGATATGATAAGAACACAATTTATAACATGAATTAACCTTTTGTTATTTTTGTAGCATTTTGGCTTTTAACGAAATTTTGAACTGTACAACTTATAAACAAAAACGATATGTATACATATCTTGACTTCTAAATTTGTTTCCCCTATCATATCCAAACAAAAGGTTAAACCAGTAACTATTGCTTTTATTAACGAGAATAAAATAATGTTACATTGGTTTCATATCCTTCTTCTTAAGATTAATCATAAAAACCTTCGAAAAAGATATTTAAAAAAAACGACACGTTACTCATGTACCCCATTATTTCAAACTTTAAGGCAAACTCTTTATTTCTTCCAGCGACAGAAGTTAAAAATTTTCAGTTTTTTTAAGCTCGAAAGTTATTGGAAATAAACTCATCATAGATACCAAACTTGAAATTTTGTACGCCAGACACGAGTTTCGTCTAAAAAAAGGCTCACCAGTGACACTCGAATAAAAAAAAGTTAAATTCAAAATAGAGTACGAAGTTGAAGAGCACTGAGGACTAACAATTCCGAAAGGTTTTGCCAAATACAGCTAATGGAAAAGACCCCATAAATTAATCTGACATCTCATATTTTCTGACAGTTTACTTCTGATTACAATACCTCAAAGGAGGAAGAAGAACATACTGTTTTTTTTTTGAGGTTTAAGTCTCGAATTTGAAGTCTAACATTTTCTATGTTTGTTGTTCTTATTGTCTTAATTACAAATTAGATGGTAAAAATATTTAATCAAATGTTTCGGCGAAACTGAGTTTTGGCATAATCTACAAAAACAGGAAAGAAATAAAAACATATATAACAAATACCAAACAATCACGAGAAAGGGCTGAACACTGGTACTACTGTTGAAAGCAGTTAATATTAATTCTTTTTGCACTTAATTCCAAAAAAATGCTCGTACCTGTGTAGAATGCATCTTTGAGACTTATATTATATATAATTGTTTCATTTAAGGCGAATGTATCATGTTGAAATTACAATTCTAGAAGTTTGTTAACTCTAATTGTCCTATGTTTCAACATGAATAAATACTTGGCAGTAATCAAATTATCTCTTAGTATAAGTTCTGATATTAAAAAAAAACCTACTACATCGCTACGTTCAAGGGTATAACTAATGATATAAAATAACAGTGGTTGAGTAAAATAAATCGGAAATCATCTATTTATTTCCCTTGACTTTTGTTTCTGAAGTTTTTCCTTTTTAAATTAATTTTCTAACTTATGTTGTAGTTAAAACAATTCTTTCGAAACAGAATACAGTTTAGTGTGTACACAACAGCTATCCTGTCAGAGTTCAGCAAATACAGTATATTTCTAATGATATATAAGTATGATTAAGTATTTTAAATTCCATTTATTGTTTGCAAACTTCACACCCCTATCTTGCAAATTAACAGTGAATATTAAAAAACCCAGATATTCCCGTAAATTTATGATTCTTTTACATGTATATCAAGACCAGTATCAACAGTATTTATTTTACTTTTAATTTTTAGGGGGAATGATAAAATCATTAATAGTCCATATATAAAAAAAATGCTTAACTCTTTCACACTAATTGTATTTCCAATTTTTATTAATTGAAGTAGGCTCTTCGGTGCGTACGTTTTTCTAGATACAGCGAATAATCACCAGGTCCATAACGGAGACTTCGAACTCACTAATAAATATCTACTTCAAAAATATATATAATTCAATATGCACGGATTCTTTCATACCACATTTTTACCTATGATATTCATTACTCTGAAAGTTTGCAAAAATATAGAAACATTTGGAGTGGCAAAATAAACCTTAGTGAATTCAATATTATGTAGATGAAAATATGTAAAAAATAAGTAGTAATGCAAATCTATAATATTGACAGAATTTGTATCTACATGTAAACATACTGCAAACAAATCTGATGATTCCGAAAGGTCATCTGGAACCACATTTTAAAGGAAGATGCGCAATACCAAAGCTAAAATCGAAAATATATGCATTTTCCTAAAATTTCCTTGTAAATTTTGATATTAAAAAAAACTACAAGGAAAAATTAGTTTTTTATATCAGGACAATTGATAATTTCAAACCAAGTTCACATTAAATATTTGTCCTCACTGTTATATGTTATATCAATATGTTATATGTTATATCAATTACATATATAAATATATGTACAAAAAGATATCTCACCTATTTTTGTCCATGGCCGAAAATCTGGAGTTCGGAAATAAAATCCACTTTGCATACTCAAAACTGTTTAAAGCTATCTATCTTTCTTATTATTGTTCATTTAAATTATATTGGAATAAAACAGTGTTTTTATTGTACGGAAGCCCGTTGACATATTGTTTAACAATGTAATAAGTGAAAGTTTTTGTATCTAGACAAAGGGTGGATTTCTGGACTCCGGTACGAGGCCAAAGCTATGTAACCTCAAATGAAGTGATGGGCCGCCGTTCTAACACGACGACACAAACATTTACACTCGTCTGATTGGCTGAAAGCAACCGGTATTATTGAGCAATGCGTAATTGTTTTAAGTATTAAGTCTTGTAGTATCCGTTAAGCACGATAACGATAATTTTTCTCGCCTTCATCTCAATGTTTACTTGTCTCTGTTTTCTTTGTAATATCAAACGAATTTTTATCCCATTAAATACAGAAATTGACATGTAACCTTTGACTATGTTACTCCTACAGTAGATAGACAAATAGAGGGATAATTGTGTTTAATTGATATACAAGTAGAAGGAATCAGGTTAAATGAATCAGCACTATCTAAAGCACAACAGAGAAACCAATTTGTGGATTATATTTCATGCATTATTTTAGAGTTTGTTACATTTTGAAACCTTTTTTATCCATTTGTATGATATAAACATTCAATTACAGAATCGTAAACGGATCTTCCTTTACCGTGATCAAGTAGGTCTGATTTGTTCCTTATAGAAGTCATGATGCTGTTAAATATATTTGTATGTTGCTTCACTAACTATTTGTCCCGAACATTCCCGGTAAAGTTAGCTGTGAAATATATATCTGTTTGTATATCTTAAGATGCCACACCGACCACGTGACTCTTAACTTAAGGACGATTTAAATCTGTTGTTAATATATTTAGTGATATAAAACATAAGTTATTTAATACAGTATTCTGCATTCAAAACTGTTTCAATTCTATATATTTCTAATTGATTTTTGGACTTTTCTCGTCAGTTTTCGTTTTCAACGATCAAAACATTAAATTTGATCGTAGTTTAATAAGTAATACAGTGGTGCTTGGTAAACACAAACTATAAAATATATTTGTCAAATGCAATTGTTTAAAGTTAAAGGAATGACCTTTATGATATTTAGGAAAAGGTGTCATTATAATTCTTTAAGTTTAGTGCAAACGAAGAAAGGTTCCAAAAAATCAGTTTGTCAGGTATCGTATGTTTTCACATTTTTACCAAGGACCACGGGGGAAACAGCTGTGCCCAGAAAAAGTACATCTAGCAGGATGATTCGTCAATATCGTGAACACAATTTTCAGTACCTAACATTATAGTTTTTAGATCAGTATCTGCGATGAGGGTTGACCCTGAATTAGAAAACCTGCCATTTCATGATTTGTTTGTCCAACCCCCATTTTTGATTATAGGTATGTTAACTTGAACAAAATGCACCTCTTAATTCAAGTTTTCATAAACAAATCCCAACTTTCTAAGATTTTGCAGAAGGTAAGTTTGATTGAATTATTATAAAAATGTGTTATGATTGCAATGAGACAAGTTTTTGCCAGAGACAATGGGACCAGGATGTAAACAATTCTAAGGCACTATACGACCTTCAACGCAATTACAGTAATAAACTTGTTTAATTTTAAACCACATTGAAAGTAAGAAGCATAAACAGTCCAGGCTAGCTGTCTTCCAAGTACCTACTATTCCAAATCCACATAGAAAAGTACAGACGGAAGATAAAAAGCCACTGGATTTACAGTCCATATCATACGAACATGTATTTCTCATCAATATTCTACCATTTTAACCGATTTGACTAATTTATTATTTCAGAAATTTATCTCGCAACAGCTACTTTGCATGTTTGTATCCGAAGGTTAACACCTTTATCTTAATTATATCGTGTAAGCATGAATGACCAAGCATTTAATCTTTATTTTGGAAAAAATAATGTGCATTGTACGCCATTTAAATGTCCCTTTACTTTGACATGTTATACATGTATTACAAGAATGAATTAGAACAAGAATTTTTGAAATTTTCTGTAGAGTACAAGTATATACTTTTAAATGGTGATTTCAATAGTAGAACTAGTCGAGATGTAGAATATATTGAAATTGTTCATAGTCAGCATGATATTGTTGATACTGATAATGTAGATATTTTAAACAATCTAGAATTATATGATATGTCTAAAGTTAGATGTAGTATGGATACAAGTAAAAACTCTTATGGTAACATGTTGTTAGAAATGTGTAAAAACAATAATATAATTATCCTTAATGGTAGAGTTAATGGTGACAAAGAAGGCAAATTTACTTGCCGTCAGGCCAGTGTTGTTGATTATTTTATTTGTACTTATGATATTCTGTGTTTCGTTGTAAAAATGTATGTTCAAGACTTTTCCAAGCTGTACTCAGATGTCCACTCTCCATTAATATTATCTTTAAATTTTAAAGATGGTATTGAGGAAGATGTGCATATTGCTGAGAACAGCGTGGAAAATGAAAGAAAAGTAAAACGGGTACAAAAATGGGATGTTGAGAAAAAGAATGAATTCGTAGAATTTATTGATAAGGACAAAATTTCAGATTTGGTTGCCGAATTAGATTCAGTTGACAGTAACCTTTTATCTCAAGGCAAAATAAACGAAGTAGTTGAAAAAATTAACAGCATATTTTTGGATGCTGCAGATAATGTTCTAGGTGCATATAATGCTAGCCAAGGGAGTCGTACAGGAAAAAAATGGGCAAAAAGGGGAACAAACCATGGTTTGATAAGCAATGTTGGAATAAGAGAAAGATTTACAGGGGAGCAAAAAGAAATTATAACAGTAACAGATCAGAAGCAAAAAGGGAAGGAATGAAAAAGAAAGAACGGGAATATAAAAGCCAGATGGATAAATCGATGAGGGAATATAGAAAAAAAATTCAAAAACATATGAAAAACCTGAGGACAAAAAATCCGAAGGAATATTGGAAAATTTTAAATAGGGGAGGGAAAAGAAATAAACCTAACATAGCATTAGATGTACTGTTTGACTTTTTCAAAAATTTAAATAACGCCGAGAATACAAATGACGTCACAACTGAGCCGAATAACATTCAAGGTGTAAATGAAGTTTTGAATTCAGAAATTATCGCAGAAGAGATTAGCAAGTGTATACGAGAATTGAAAAACGGAAAGGCCAGTGGCGATGATTTAATAATCAATGAATTTATTAAAAGCACATCACACATTTTTATACCCGTTTATGTGAAACTTTTTAATATGATTTTTGATTCTGGTACTTTACCTGAAATATGGCTTATGGGAAATATTATACCTTTTTATAAAAACAAGGGTGACCAATCTGATCCCCGAAATTATAGACCAATTACTATACTCAGCTGCCTGGGAAAACTTTTCACATCTGTCTTAAATTTTAGATTGAGTTCTTTCTTAGAGGATTATTTATTATTAAATGAAAACCAGGCTGGCTTCAGAAAAGGTTATTCCACAGTAGACAACATATTTGTTATTCACATATTATTTGAGTTGCTAAAGAGGAAAAAGAAGAAACTATATTGTGCATTCGTGGACTTTGCGAAAGCTTTTGATACTGTTTGGCGGTCTGGTCTCTGGTCAAAACTTATAAAACACTCGATTAACGGAAAGATGTCTAAAGTTATTGTCAACATGTACAATAATATCAAATCACGTATTCACTTTGGATCAGATTTTTCTGAATTTTTCCCTTGTTCCATTGGTGTTAGGCAGGGAGAGAATCTCTCTCCTTTGCTTTTTTCCATTTATCTAAACGATCTGGAATTGTTTTTACAGAATAATAATATAGAAGGTTTGTGCACTATCTCTGATGAGTTAGAAATAGAGTTAAATGTTTATTTAAAATTGTTTGTCATTTTATATGCTGACGATACTGTCTTAATGGCAGAATCTCAGATAGATTTACAAAGACAACTGGACTCCTTATATGAATATTGTGAGTTATGGAAACTTAGAGTAAATGTGCAAAATAGTAAGATTGTAATTTTTTCGCAAGGTAGACTACCGCAGAATATTGTTTTTAAGTATGATAATATAATACTAGATATTGTGAGTGAATTTACTTATCTTGGTGTATTACTGTCTAGGTCAGGAGATTTTTCAAGAGCTAAAAAAAGCAATGTGAAAAAGCAACACATGCTATGTACGATATTATTCGAAAAGGTAGAGTACATAATCTGTCAATTGAATGCCAACTTGATCTATTTGATAAAATTGTGAAACCAATACTTCTGTATGGGTGTGAAGTTTGGGGTTTTGGAAATAATTCAATAATCGAGAGGGTTCATATTAAATTTTGTAAAATATTACTTGGAGTAAAAAAGTCTACTCCTGATTTTATGATTTATGGTGAATTGGGAAGATATCCATTAGATATTTCAATCAAGTTACGAATGATAAATTATTGGTTCAAGTTGGTAACTGGAAAACATGACAAATTGCCTTATATTTTGTATAACTTAGCAACTGTCAAATATGGTATAAATATTTTATGGTTAAAACAAGTCAAATCAATTTTAGACACGTGTGGCTTGTCATATGTATGGAACAATATCTATTTTGTAAATAAAACATGGCTACATGTAACCATCAAACAGAATTTAATAGATCAATTCAAACAAAAATGGCTAGCAAGCCTACATGAATCACCAAAAGCATTAAATTATCGTTTATTTAAAGATACTTTGGAGTTTGAGAAATATTTAAATATTTTGGATGACAGGCAGATATCCTTATTTCTTAAATTTCGAACTTTGAACATGAAATTTCCAATAGAAACTGGAAGATGGCAAAACATAGAAAGAGAAAACAGAAAATGTGTATTGTGTAATTCAGATGCCATTGGTGATGAATACCATTACATTTTTAATTGTTCAGCTTTTGATAACTGTAGAAAACAATGTATTGCATTTTACTATAGAAATAGACCAAACACATTGAAGTTTTATGACTTAATGAATTCTAAAAAATGTACAGAACTGAACGAACTATGTAAACTTATTAAGGAGATCAATAACAAATTGAACTTTTCTGGATGAAGAATTGTGAATGCCTCTATCTACTTTCGTACATTATTTATTTATGTAATTGTATTGAAATATGTATAATTATCTCTATACCTTTGTAATTTGGTTTGTGAGAATAAAGATATATATATGTCCATACACCATATGGAAGATATACTTTCGACAAGATTTAAACGCCCTAAATATGTTTTGTTACTTAATAACACCTTTGTTATATTTTCAGTTTCGAAGAAAAACCAAACATACGGTATGTAGTTGATTACATCTTTTGGTGGACATAATCTCATTGGCGATCATACTACATATCCTTGTTTTTGAATATATGGTGAGCAAAACTATATATTATTAATTGTAACGTTATGTATGCTATGTAAATATATGTTAAAAAAGAGTGATAATTTGATTTAAATGAATTGCAAACGATACAATCAATCGAAGAATTGTTATCTAAAAGACGAATTTAGTTGCATGGATATATGGTGAGTTCGATTGCATGTGTGGACGAAAAGTCCGAACACGGTTATACTATAAATGGACAAAATATGTACACCCTATCACAATATAAAAGTACACTATATATATATTTATTCTCGTAAAACAATGGTATACAGTCCGCCAAAAGTTAAGCACCACCTGTTTTTATTGCATCGAAATTTTTTTCATTTAAAAAAATAAGTTAATCCCCGAAAAAGAGAAAATATTCATGTAGCAATTTTGCTAACATATACCATAAACAAACCATAAACTTAAGTTTGGTCACTTATGCAGGTTCAATGCATTTGAATTTTGCGGATCGTAGAAATAGTGAAAATTACACAAATCAGAAACGGAATTTAAGTTTCACTGTGATTTTATTTTTACAACAATTAATCACCCAATATTATTAAAAGTCTATACAAATAATCTTTGGTATGTTCGGCAAATTTTATGTCAATATTTGAGTCAATATAATGTGTAACCACCTCTCTTCCGGTACAGTTACATAACACGGCGTCTCATACTCTATACAAGCCTTCTGAAGTTTAGTTGAGCAAATCTATTCCATTCATCAACAATTGCCACTCTTAAATCGCCAAGATTTTGCAAAGGTGGGTTCTCTGCGATTGAGATTTCTGCCAATGGCGTCCCAGACATGTTTGATAGGGTTCATGTCTGGAGACATGGAAGGCCAAAAGATAGTGTCAATGGCTTCTTGCTCTTTGTACTCGGTTACAATCATTGGTCTGTGTGGTCTAGCGTTGTCGTTCATGTACAAGGGTCTTGATGCAAGTAGATGATTATCAAAATGAGGGACTACAATGTTTCTAGGCACCAAATCCCTGTATATCTGTCCGTTCATGTTACCCTGCAGAATATGCATACCCAGCTTACAACAGTACCAGAAGCAACCCCATACTGTAACACCACCAGCACCAAATGCAGTCGTTGGGCAAATGTTGTTTTGGTCATAGGCAGTTTTATTATCCCGCCAAACGCGTATTCTGCCGTCTATTGGTCGTAACAGAAACCGACTCTTATCTGACCAATGAACTTTTTGCCAGCTTCTCATGTTCCAGCGTCGATAGTCATTTGCCCATTGAAACCTGATTATACGGTGCCTGGCTATTAGGGCAGGTCTCTTCACAAAACGACGTGCTCTTAGGTAGCCTCTATGAAGTCGACGGAGCAATGTTCGAACACTAACACGACTACCTGGAGGCTAGTGGTGTCTAAGCTGTGGAGCAGGAGTAAATGGGTTGGCTTTAGCACGACCAATAAGCAGTCTGTCATCACGACAGTTAGTTAAACGGGGTCTTCCGGACCTTGGTCTATCATTTACAGTTCCTGTGTCATCATGACGTTGTAAAAGTCTGACAATGATGGTGTGATTAACATTGAAATGGTTACCTGTGCTCCTAGTGCTCCTACCGGCATTTGATATGCCAATTGCTTGCCAACGTTCAGTCACAGATAACTTACGCCTTGTCATATTTCACAAGGACTTGGTGAAGGTCAAATTTTACCTGTACGCGGGACAGTAGGAAGATGATTTAAAGGCATCGAAACAGTGCATTTGTCAAAGTGCAGTTGACCTTTAATAAAAAGTTGCTTGGCGGGTTTATCGAAGTTCAATCTTTTTGGTCGTAATGAATTTTCTTAGTGTATGTTAAAGGCAATTTATAACACCAAACATAAATATTTTTTTCGAAATAGATAAAAATATATTGCCAGTTATATTTAGGTGGTGCTTAACTTTTGGCGGACTGTATATAATCGTTTTCCTCTAAACATAACAAACTAAGAGAGTAGTATGTCATATGTTAAAAACAAAGTTTAAAATGTTGCTATTGGAATATTGGAACACATTCAAAACGTACCAACCTTAATTCCTGGGATATAGATATATGGTAATCCTTTGAATTCTCTCATCCGACAGTAAACTCCATGCTTACAAGGGGCATCCGTTAGGATTTGCAGGATGTATAAATACGAAGTCATGTTCGACAGAATGGGAACGTTAAATCCGATGCCCTGTGTGGGAAGAGTGCATCGCCCTCCTTGTTAAGAAGAATTTCAACAAAGCATGAAATATTTCACTGGGCATTAAGCGAACAACTATCAATCATTCAATTTATTTTTCCACTGGTAATATATGTCACAGGTCAACGCCAATATTCCGTGTATGTACGACCTAGACGAGAGAAGTTAAATATGAAAATAAGCAGATGTGATATCATTGCTAATGAGGCAACTCGCCACTTAAGACCGAATGAAGTAGATGTTAGCAACTATAGGTCACCATATCGCCTTCAACAATGCGCAAAACCCATACCGCATAGCAAGCTGTAAAAGTCCCGACATGACATAATATACAACTATTTAAACAAGAAAACTAACCTAGGCCTGATTTATGTAAAAAAAAAAAAACAATATGTGATATACAGCAATAAACGAAAACCACTGAATTATAAGTAATATTACAAACAAAAGAGATTGATATGCAACATAGATTGCTACTCACAATGAAGCTATTAAACCAAGAGTTTCAAGTGGTGAAGTTGAAATCATTAATACGAAATTTTTACGGACACCATCACGAGTTGGTTGACCGTTTTGAAATATCTGTTTCACAGATGATAACGGATAAGTTTCAATTGACGTAACCACAATCCCGTCCTCTTTTCCTCGAATGTGACCTACCGAATTAGACTTTATCACCGGATTTGTACTTGCATGAGGAACACGACGGTTGCCACATGTGGAGCAGGATCTGCTTACCTTTTCGAAGCACCTGAAATCATTCCCGGTTTTTGGTTGGGTTCATGTTGCTCAGTTTATGAGTTTTCTATGTTGTGTATTATATACCGTTGTTTGTCTTTTGGTCGTTTTTCGTTTTCTGCCATGGCGTTGTCAGTTTGTTTTCGACTTATGAGTTTGATTGTCCCATTGGTATAATCTTTCACCTCCATTTGGTAAATAATAAGCCTTTAACTCTTATGTTTTCCCTCTTATACAATTGATGTTTATTGAAACCATCTAAATATTATTGAGGTTTGTGGACTTCATGTTCTTACATTTGTTCCTTTTATATGTTGGCAGTTTGTCTTAATCAAGCCTTTGATACGTGTTGCTGTTTTTTTTTAAATAAACTGATGGTGATTGGTTGGTTGTGTCACAGGCAAGACCGATCAAAATACAGTTGGTGGCTTGTATAACTTAATATTTATCGTCTGATACTTTTACATATGAAGTATGTAGCAAGGTTTTGCATTTGCTGCATTCGATGGCATGATCATAGCTATGGACGTGACGTGAGCGTATTCCGTATGGTGATAAAACTCATCAGATATACCAAGCTTATAATTTGGAACGCCAGATGCGCGTTTCGTCTACATCAGAATTATCTGTGGCGCTTTAATCAATACAGGAAAAAAAGCAAAATCAAATGCTAAGTTGAAGAGCATTAAAAACCGATAATGTGTGCCAAAAACGACTTAGACAATCTTTGCCTCGGGGTAATAAACCTTAGTATTTCGAGTAATTCAATATTTTGAAAACCGTAAATTTAAAGAAAATGAACATATAACTGCTATTTCATGTCAACACAGAAAGTGCTGACTACTGCTCGTTGAAACCCTTGGGGACGAAAACAGCAAAAGATACAAGCCTTAACATTTGGTACGGTAGACGCGCATTTCGTTGACAGAAGATTATTTACTGGCGCTCAAATCAAACCAGTTTAAAGACCAAATCAAATATGAAGTCGATGATCTTTAAAAACTCAAATTCCCGAAAAGTTGTGCCAAACATGGGATAGAAAACCCTTATCATTTCGAGGAATGTAACTTTTTACAAACAGTTAATCTACAGAAAAAACAAGAACGTGTTCATAGTACACGGATGCCCCACTCGCACTATCATTTTCCATGTTCAGTGGACCGTGAAATTGGGGTAAAAACTCTAATTTGGCATTAAAATTAGAAAGATCATATCATAGGGAACATGTGTACTAAGTTTCAAGTTGATTGGACTTCAACTTCATCAAAAACTACCTTGACCAAAAACTTTAACCTGAAGCGGGACGGACGGACGGACGGATGGACGGACGGACGCACAGATCGAAAAACATAATGCCCCTAGGTGGGACATAAAAACATATCAATGAGAAATCACCCCAACACAAAAGTGCTGACTACTGGGCAGGTGATACCCTCGAGGACGCAACACCCACCAGTAGTGGCATCAACCCAGTCAAAACTCATCAAAAATACCAGGCTTAAAATTTGGCACGCCAGAAACGTGTTTCGTCTACAAAATATTCATCAACGACCCTCGAATCAAAATAATTGGAAGGTCAAAACAAATACGAAGTTAAAGAACACAAAAAACCGAAGGTTTCGAAAATTTGTCCTAGATACGACTTAGACAATATATACATTGGAAAAGGGAAGGGAGGAGTGTAGAAAAACCTTAGTGTTTCGAATAATTCAACATTTAATAACCAGAGAAAAAAAAATTTTATTGTTACAATTTAGTAGTTCTTTACTATCACCCTTATAAACTAATTAATTTTCTGATCAGATAACTTCTAGATCCAAAGCTTGTTTTCAACATGGACATTCTACAGTAGACAAATACTTCGTTTTATTTGCAATTAATTGTCTTTTGTCAAGAAACTTTATTGCATTTTTGTAGATCTTAATATCGCGTTTGGAACAGTGTGAATTACGATTGATTGAATGAAAAAAAAATCCACTAATAATTGGAAATTATCTTAGATTCTCCAAACGAACAGTTTGATCTTTACTAGTTGCAGAAAAACTCATCATACATATCAGGGTTAACATTTTGCACGCCAGCTGCGCGTGTCGTCTACAAAAGACTCGTCAGTGACGCTTGAATTAAAAAAATTTAGAGGCCAAATAAGGTACGGAAATGAAGAGCATTATCAATATAGAGGTAAGGTAATCTACTCTTGGCAATAAACATGCTAATTCATCATCCGTTCACTAACTTTGAAATGTGAATGTTCCAATTGAAGCAAACATGATCTTACATTGTTTTAACTGTTCTGTGTGTGCTGTGGTGTAAACACAAAAAAAACACGTTTGATACTATGAATATACAATTTAAATTTGCTATGCTGTAATATATAGCATTTCTACATATACGATCAAAATTTATTTCAGGATATACATATATATTTGATTCCGTAATTACATTATTTTTTTAAAGGATTTTCTATAGATTTGAACCAAGCTTTTTGTTTATTATGTTTAGAATATTCCTACGCATTGTTGCAACGTTGTTAGAAGGACACCACATGCAGTCATGGATGTTACATTTTATTTCGACGTAAAACATCACTAAATAACGCCACGTGATATGACGATCAAAATGAATGAATATGAAAGTAACATTTAAAAATGTGTTGCGTTTGAAGCGCTTTTCTGGATTTACCTTCATCAGGAACAATCAAACCAAAAAATTGAAATCCAAGGGTGTATATATACCTGAAATCAGAATACATGGAGATCTATATAAATCCAAGGGTGTATATATACCTGAATACATGGAGATCTATATGACCAATGTGACATAAACTTGTGAAACATTTATGTTTAGTAATTATTTTGATATAGAGGAACATTTCCTGATGATAATTTACCTGCTTAGTTAGTATAGATTTTGGTTTATTCTGTATATATGATTACATAGTTTTTTCCATTGAAGTGTTCTTCTTGTTCTGACAAACGAACCGATTTTCATACCAGTTTAATGCATTCAGGTACACACACCGTGACTTAATTTGATGTTCATGTATATACTCGAAAACGTACATTATGTACCTAAGTAAAAGTTAAAAATTGGATACAATATATAAAGAGTACATTGTACTCTTATAGATCGACTTAGATTATACAAATCAAGGTAAAAACTGAGGGAACCACATTGAATTCAAAAGGAACAAGACCGGGTGCTTTTTGAAGTAAGGACTCCGTGTGAAATGAAATATGTTCAGAACTCACACTGGATTATTTCAAATCTATGGCAACGTTTAGCACATTAAAGCAATTGTCATCGTGTTTCTGTTATAACGATCTGCAAGATTTGAACATCGGTAAACTACTGTCGCCTTGATATCTGGACCTACTACGTCGCCTTGATATCTGGACCTACAACGTCGCCTTGATATCTGGACCTACTACGTCGCCTTGATATCTGAACCTACTACGTCGCCTTGATATCTGGACCTACAACGTCGCCTTGATATCTGGACCTACTACGTCGCCTTGATATCTGGACCTACAACGTCGCCTTGATATCTGGACCTACAACGTCGCCTTGATATCTGGACCTACTACGCAAATGGATGAAAAATGTATAATGTCAGCATTTCGCATGTTTTCGTTGAACAATAATACCAATTAAGGTTCCATTTTGTCATAAATGTCATTCCTGTAGTTACATGTTAAATTCCTCCGTATTCTGTTTTGCCTGTCCTAACCCTGTAATTCAGTGGTTGTCATTCAATGTACTGTATGTGCCTGTCCTAAGCCAGGAGCCTGTAATTCAGTGGTTGTCATTCAATGTACTGTATGTGCCTGTCTTAAGCCAGGAGCCTGTAATTCAGTGGTTGTCATTCAATGTACTGTATGTGCCTGTCCTAAGCCAGGAGCCTGTAATTCAGTGGTTGTCATTGGTTGCTGTATGTATGTGCCTGTCCAAAGCCAGGAGCCTGTAATTCAGTGGTTGTCATTCAATGTACTGTATGGGCCTGTCCTAAGCCAGGAGCCTGTAATTCAGTGGTTGTCATTAGTTGCTTTCTGTCATATTTATTCTTCGTTTATCGTTTTTATCATAAATAAGGCCGTTCATTTTTTTAATTGTATCATAAATTGACATGCCGTAGCTTTTATATACGGTATGGGTTTTGTACATTGTTGACGGCCATATGTAACACAATTGTGTTCCATACGTTAATCATCAGGAAGTAACTAAATACAGCAAATCCGAAACGATTACATGTAACCTTTAGACACTTAATAACAATCTGTACGAATATTATAGACATATACCCTGCAGCCAATAAATGACCATGTCTACTGTGAAATAACATGTATCCGTCAGGGGTTAATTGCATAGTTTGACAATTAACCACAGACTAGTATTACTCCACAACCAGACTACTACGTAACCGGCCTACAGCTATGGACCGTTTGTATGGACCACTGAACTATATAAGATCCAGCTTTGGACTCGAACGGCAGATAGATTTGTACAGATAGAATCCGACAGGAGATTCCGCCAAGGTCTCCCCCCTTGCGGGTAGGCTGGAATTAATTCACTAACCATCCGAATTACTCAGTCAGGACCGAACAGTTATACCACTATACGATCAGGTGTCCGTGTGACGATATGAACATTCGAACAATTCAACTTTAGAGACAGTTTGTGAACAATCTAACATTTGAACTTTAGAATCTTTCTTGACTTTGTAATTACATAATAAAATTATTTATCCACTTACTGACTTCGTTACAAGTCGTAAAATTGATGCCGTTTAGACCAGGATCGACTTGGATTGGCTAAAGCAACGCAAAGGAATATAAAACGTAAGAACTAAGTTACTTTCATTTTTTTTTGTTTATGGACAATCAAGATATTTCTATGTCAGCGCAAAAAGTAGAAATGGCTTTTCAAGGGATGGCACACATGTTAAGTACAGTTTTTTATTTTAAAGGGAGTGAGGCCGTATATTGAAAAGGCTTAAAATCAGAAGTTTGTTCACGAGCTGTGGTTCGCACGAAATTTTTTATTAGTATTTTTAGATATTGTACGTCAATTTAAGAATTATGAATACACATTCTTTTTTATCCGAATTAAAGGTTATTTTTAGTGTAATTTTTTATTTGCTGTTATTTAATAGATAGGATAAATCATATATATGATTCTTAAAAAAGTAAAACTTTTTTTTTTAAAATTTGAAGAAGCTAGTTTTTCGTTTAGAGTAAATATGTAAAAAAACTTAAATGTCTGATACTATAGCATTTTTTTTCCCGTATTTAATGGTGGTTTTTGGTCACATTATGGGTTGTTTTTTTGAAGATACATTCAATTATTCTAGAAAATATATGTCTTACGTAAAATTAGTAGAGCACCGGTATATATGAAGGTTGAATTAGAACCTTTGGTAGATGAAGTTAAGGGTATATTGAGGATACATTGTTTGCGTGTTATTGCCATTGATGGATTATGGGTTTACGCAGTTGGGTAGTGTGTATGCACGTTTGTTTAGAGAAAACAAATAGTCTATAATTTTAGATTCCAACCCCTTCTTCGGATGATTAACATAAGTGATGTTAAGTAATTAAATGGTGCAAGTTGTTTTATGGTGTTAGATTACGCCTTATTTACATAAAATAAATGTTAATAGATAAAGAGAAGTATCTTCAGAAAATAGCACATTAAAGATAAATGTTGATATGTTTTGCCCTAAGGGATTTACAGTATTTTTGTGGTAGATCGATATTTGTAAAAAAATTAGAGACATATGAACTTCATGACTAATGACAAAATTTAAGTGAAATAGATAATTGATATTAAAGGAAAACTAGCATTAAAAACAAATGATTTTTTTTATAAACAATTATGAGGATAATTATCAAAAATTAAAATAAGAATAAGAAAATAATTAATTTAGTAATAAAACAAAAAATGAGTCTAAACAATGGGTTTTGTTCATAAATAAGCATAGAACAAACTTTAAATTGTTTTGGTTTTTAAGAAGTAAGTCAAGTTTCAAAAAAAAAAAAAAATAGAATGAATAAAATCTCAACATATATACATTTAGTCATAATGAAATGTATAAAAAAGATAGGCAGTAGGTTGCTGATGTTTTAAAGCAAATTAAAATGATATATATAAAAAAGAAAGGAAAGATTATGATGAAGAAACTATAAACTTGTTTTGGAAAATGTAATAGATTAAGGAGAAAGGCATTTTTTTTTCGCAACAAGGTGTTGTTGTCAAATAGAAAATATAGAGTCAGTAACAAATTGCGCAAGACGTAGTTAAATTTTATCAATGTAATCTTAAATATTTTTAAGAGTGATGAGAATAAATTTGTGGACTATATTTAGCATTAAGATTAATTAATGAGAAACTAAAGTTAAAGACGTAAAAGTATTACAATTGGTAACAAAGTAACACATATAATTTTTAGTAATTTTTTTTTATAGGTATCATGTAGGTGTAGGGGTTATATAAAATGATCGAATTGAACTTATTTGATTGTAAATTTGTAAATATATTTCTTATGTCTTGTGTAAATAAACATATCTTTGTTTTTATTATGTAGGATTCTCAAAATTGTAGAAGTTGTATACAACAGTTTTTCCCCTTTTGTTTTTTTTTTGTTTTTTTTGTTTTAACCAGATAATTCGATATTTAAGAGAACGTATTGATTTTACCTAGAAATTGTTTTATTAAAATTTGCTAGGCTTGAATAACCCAGTGAACTAAAGGCGATTGAACAAACGATTGATAAATAAAAAAGTAGTAAACAATATTTAGTTTTTCCGAATTGGGATAAGTTTATCAGTGGGTTAGGTGCGATCTTCATTTGAATAGCCATATTTTGTACTGTTAAATTATTAAGAATATATCTTGGTTAGCCAAAAAGAAAGGTGTGAATTCTGGTTCTAATGCCACGAACAACGGGTACAAAATGGTGTCAACGCAATTGGTTGGAACAGATGTTACTGCTTCCAGAGAGATGTTATCCTCTGCGCCATTGATCAGGGACGAAACTTAACCGGAGACCGATGTTAATAGTCTCTTGAGAAAGATTTACCTAGAGATAGATACGTCAACAACTTAGTAATGGGACTAGATGGTAAACATTACAACGTCAATGGCCGGATCCATTAGCAGATGATGACCGACACTTGTACGAAGAATTGCGCACTTTCCAGTAGTAGAGGAACAATATGCTATGATGGTGACGAGAAAAAGTATGCACAATATATACCCAAATATTGAACTTTATGAACCATATGAACTCTATGTATCCAGATGTTGGATTTGCCGAATTTTATGAACTATATATGTGGTGATGGTTACAGAAGACTTAACAAAAAACTACAGAATTTATAATAACCTACAGGAAGAAAAACTATCGTATTTTACCGAACTTTCGTTCTATTTTGGATGGAAGGCATTATGTAACACAATTGTGTTCCATACGTTAATCATCAGGAAGTAACTAAATACAGCAAATCCGAAACGATTACATGTAACCTTTAGACACTTAATAACAATCTGTACGAATATTATAGACATATACCCTGCAGCCAATAAATGACCATGTCTACTGTGAAATAACATGTATCCGTCAGGGGTTAATTGCATAGTTTGACAATTAACCACAGACTAGTATTACTCCACAACCAGACTACTACGTAACCGGCCTACAGCTATGGACCGTTTGTATGGACCACTGAACTATATAAGATCCAGCTTTGGACTCGAACGGCAGATAGATTTGTACAGATAGAATCCGACAGGAGATTCCGCCAAGGTCTCCCCCCTTGCGGGTAGGCTGGAATTAATTCACTAACCATCCGAATTACTCAGTCAGGACCGAACAGTTATACCACTATACGATCAGGTGTCCGTGTGACGATATGAACATTCGAACAATTCAACTTTAGAGACAGTTTGTGAACAATCTAACATTTGAACTTTAGAATCTTTCTTGACTTTGTAATTACATAATAAAATTATTTATCCACTTACTGACTTCGTTACAAAAATTATTTATCCACTTACTGACTTCGTTACACATACGGTGACCATTGTTTACATCCTTGTTTTTTTTGGGTCTCTGGTGGACAGTTCTCTCATTGGCAATTAAACTAAATCTCTGGTGGACAGTTCTCTCATTGGCAGTTATACCAAATCTCTGGTGGACAGTTCTCTCATTGGCAGTTATAATAATGAATTATACAGATTTATTCAGCCTGTTTAATTTTGTGGATATTTTAAATTTTTATTTCTTGAAACATCGAATGTTTTGAATTATCAATGAATATTGCTAGCGGGATTTATGCGAACAACAAAATCTGGTTAAATTAACTACATTCTCTTTGAACATGCACGAACAAATTCAAAATCAGCACAGTTTTCCTTCTTTGAAATCGCTTAGTTTAAACATATTTTATTGTCCAAAAACAATGACAATAGGATCAGACACAAGTTTTGCAACTTAGAACGTCTTCTCCATTACATACAAATAATAAATAACTGAACAAAATAAAATACATGTGAATAACATCGTATACAATATTAATATGGAAATATGAACTGAACAAGAATTGAAACGACATTGATCATCGATTTCTAAAAGTCGAGTTGACCATAAATTTATTTATCAAAACCAAGTAGGATGTTTTAATCTGGCAATAAATATTCACTGTCAACTAATAGGATATTATATATACAATCAAATGGATGATCCATGTCTTCGAATAAATTGAACAATTTCATTCGAAGTCAACAAAACAAGTAAATAAACTATAAATGTTTATATAATTAGCCATAATGTCTATACACTATGAAAAGCGATTGGTCGCTTTAATATAAATTATTCTGCACTTTGATCAAAATTAGCGTATTTAAGTCTATACTGTACATGATATTACCATACATCAGAGTTTTCAGATCAGAAGGTATATTTTCTTTTCTAAGTTCTAAATATAAGGTATTCCTTTGAGCTGTATAATTTTTACATGAGAGGAAATACTTTTGAGTATTTTCATATAAATATCCACATTGACGCATTGCGTTTGTTTTAATATTTGCATGATACAGATCCATGTTAAGCGCACTGCATTTATTTCTTAAACTTGCGTGCAAAACATTTAAATAGCTATCGCCAAATGTGTAATATGTAGGGGGTGATTTGTTTTTATAATATTTCTGTTAAATTTTTAATTTAAACATATTTAAAGAGAGTTCGTTTCTAATACTTAATATCGAGAGAGTTCCACAGTGTAATACTAGATGGCATAAAAGATTCTTGATAAAGGGACAATCTGCTGGGAGTTTGGTATATATTTTGACTACTTCGTAGATTGTAATTGTTTGTTTCTGCCACGGTAGGAGGTATTAAATCTAATAAGTATTCTGGAACATCCATATTCATAATTTCATAAAATAGAGTTAATTTTTTAACTTCCCGTCTAATCTTTAACTTTTCCCATCCCGTTTCTATATATAGTGATTGAGTGCTAGCGTAGCTTGTTAGACCAGTGACATTATTATTATGATTTAACTATCCAATCATTTGCCAATGAATTAATATTTTGTAAATCGATATTTATCATGGATGGAAGAGTAATTTCATCTGGAGCAGTATGTCCAGTAGATGTATCGTCTGCAAACATTTTAGTTAATCCAATCATATCATCTGCAATGTCATTAATGAAGATTAGAAATAAAAGGGGACCCAGTACCGAGCCTTGTAGAACACCAGCTTTAAGATTGCCTAATTTGGAAGTCGCCTCTTTTAATATTATCCTCTGAGTTCTATTAGTTAAGTGACTGTCAAACCATAATAACAGCTTGCCTTTGGTACCATATCTTTCTAACTTAAGTAGAAGGCCCCTTATCCAGACTCGATCGAATGCATTGCTTACATCAGCAAAATGAAATGATAAACTTGTATACAATTTATTGTCTAAAACATACAAGATAGAATGGTACATCTCAATTAGTTAATGAAAAGTAGAGCAGCCGGGTATGAAACCAGACTGAAATTCATACAAAAGTATATTAGAAACTAAATGATTGAACATATGTTTAAATATTATTTTTCTAGTACCTTGCTCACGCAAGAAAGAAGTGAAACTGGTCTGTAATTAGACGGCATTGACTTATCTCTATTTCAAAAAAAGGAATAACATATGCCAATTTCCAATCTTTAGGAAATATTTTTTGAGAGAGCGATTTGTTGAACAGAATACATAAGGGAAGTGCAATTTCATTTTTAACTGTTATCAGCATTCTATTACTGATTTTGTCTGGCCCAACGGCTTTATTTGGATCTAAAGTAGAAATAATATCTTTAACTTCTTCAGTTACAGTAATTTCTGACAAAACTTTATTACCTCTATCAGCGAAGTCAGGCAAGTTTTGTTTTCTTCTTCTAAGCTAGCTATAGAACAAAAATATTAATTTAGAATATCAAATTTTTCTTTTGCTTCATAAGAAAATTCAAAATTATTACTAGGGTTTTGCAACGGTGGAATATCATTAGTATATCTGTCTTCTTTTAATAAAGAGTTTATAGTTTTCCAATATACTCTACTATTTGTTTGCTTAAGTTCGTTTAAGTTTTCATTAATATTTTCATAAAAGTTTTGTTTAATTTTATCTAAAAGATGAATTTAGTTGCATGGATATATGGTGAGTTCGATTGTATGTGTGGACGAAAAGTTCGAACACGGTTATACTATAAATGGACAAAATATGTACACCCTATCACAATATAAAAGTACACTATATATATATACATTTTTTCTCGTAAAACAATAGTATAATCGTTTTCCTCTAAACATAACAAACGAAGAGAGCAGTATGCCAAATGTTAAAAACAAAGTTTAGAATGCTGCTATTGGAATATTGGAACACATTCAAAACGTACCAACCTTAATTCCTGGGATTTAGATATATGGTAATCCTTTGACTTCTCTCATCCGACAGTAAACTCCATGCTTGCAAGGGGCATCCGTTAGGATGTGCAGGATGTATAAATACGAAGTCATGTTCGACAGAATGGGAACGTTAAATCCGATGCCCTGTGTAGGAAGAGTGCATCGCCCTTCTCGTTAAGAAGAATTGCAATAATGCATAAAATATTTCACTGGGCATTAAGCGAACAACCATCAATCATTCAATTTATTTTTCCACTGGTAATATATGTCACAGGTCAACGCCAATACTCCGTGTATGTACGACCTAGACGAGAGAAGTTAAATATGAAAATAAACAGATGTGATATCATTGCTAATGAGGCAACTCGCCACTTAAGACCGAATGAAGTAGATTTTAGCAACTATAGGTCACCATATCGCCTTCAACAATGAGCAAAACCCATACCGTATAGCAAGCTGTAAAAGGCCCGACATGACATAATATACAACTATTCAAACAAGAAAACTAACATAGGCCTGATTTATGTAAAAAAAAAAACAATATGTGATATACAGCAATAAACGAAAACCACTGAATTATAAGTAAAATTACAAACAAAAGAGATTGATATGCAACATAGATTGCTACTCACAATGAAGCTATTAAACCAAGAGTTTCAAGTGGTGAAGTTGAATTCATCCATACGAAATTTTTACGGACACCATCACGAGTTGGTTGACCGTTTTGAAATATCTGTTTCACAGATAATAACGGATAAGTTTCAATTGACGTAACCACAATCCCGTCCTCTTTCCCTCGAATGTGACCTACCGAATTAGACTTTATCACCGGGTTTGTACTTGCATGAGGAACACGACGGTTGCCACATGTGGAGCAGGATCTGCTTACCTTTTCGAAGCACCTGAAATCATTCCCGGTTTTTGGTGGGGTTCATGTTGCTCAGTTTTTGAGTTTTCTATGTTGTGTTTTATATACCGTTGTTTGTCTTTTGGTCGTTTTTCGTTTTTTGCCATGGCGTTGTCAGTTTGTTTTCGACTTATGAGTTTGATTGTCCCATTGGTATAATCTTTCACCTCCATTTGGTAAATAATAAGCCTTTAACTCTTATGTTTTCCCTCTTATACAATTGATGTTTATTGAAACCATCTAAATATTATTGAGGTTTGTGGACTTCATGTTCTTACATTTGTTCCTTTTATATGTTGGCAGTTTGTCTTAAGCAAGCCTTTGATACGTGTTGCTGTTTTTTTTTAAAATAAACTGATGGTGATTGGTTGGTTGTGTCACAGGCAAGACTGATCAAAATACAGTTGGTGGCTTGTATAACTTAATATTTATCGTCTGATACTTTTACATATGAAGTATGTAGCAAGGTTTTGCATTTGCTGCATTCGATGGCATGATCATAGCTATGGACGTGCCGTGAGCGTATTCCTCATCAGATATAACAAGCTTATAATTTGGAACGCCAGATGCGCGTTTCGTCTACATCAGAATTGTCAGTGGCGCTTGTCAATATTTTGAAAACCGTAAATTTACCTGTGTTTAAAGTTATTGCAAATGGATGGTATTTTTGTTCGAGCATATTGTTTTTCTTTAATTGTTTAACATTTCTTACCGATATAACATGTTACTTTTATTATTCTTCCCTTAGTTTATTTATTTTGTATTTACATTGTGTCATAGGTCAAATTTATTTGTTCAGTGTATGTTCAATGGTGTTAATATGTCCTTTGATTGAGTTAAGCTATTTCAGTTGATATTTTATAGTGTGTCTTTCTATGTTGTGATGTTACACTATTGTTTCAGAAAAAGGGTGAAGGTTTGGTACCATTAAAACGTTTAATCCCGCTGCATTTGTTTGCACCTGTCCTAAGTCAGGAATCTGATGTTCAGTAGTTGTCGTTTGTTGATGTGGTTCATAAGTGTTTCTCGTTTCTCGTTTTTTATATAGATTAGACCGTTGGTTTTCCCGTTTGAATGGTTTTACACTAGTAATTTTTTGGGGCCCTTTATAGCTTACTGTTCGGTGTGAGCCAAGTCTCCGTGTTGAAGACCGTACTGTGACCTATAATGGTTTACTTTTATAAATTTTTACTTGGATGGAGAGTTGTCTCATTGGCACTCATACCACATCTTCTTATATCTATATAAATGCTATTTCATGTCAACACATAAAGTGCTGACTACTGCTCGTTGAAACCCTTGGGGACGAAAACAGCAAAAGATACAAGCCTTAACATTTGGTACGGTAGACGCGCATTTCGTTGACAGAAGATTATTTACTGGCGCTTAAATCAAACCAGTTTGAAGACCAAATCAAATATGAAGTCGATGATCTTTAAAAACTCAAATTCCCGAAAAGTTGTGCCAAACATGGGATAGAAAACCCTTATCATTTCGAGGAATGTAACTTTTTACAAACAGTTAATCTACAGAAAAAACAAGAATGTGTCCATAGTACACGGATGCCCCACTCGCACTATCATTTTCTATGTTCAGTGGACCGTGAAATTGGGATAAAAACTCTAATTTGGCATTAAGATTAGAAAGATCATATCATAGGGAACATGTGTACTAAGTTTCAAGTTGATTGGACTTCAACTTCATCAAAAACTACCTTGACCAAAAAACTTTAACCTGAAGCGGGACAAACGGACGCACGGACGGACGAACGAACGGACGCACAGATCGAAAAACACAAATTTCGTCTACAAAAGATTCATTTACGACCCTCAAATCAAAATAATTGGAAGGTCAAAACAAATACGAAGTTAAAGAACACAAAAAACCGAAAATTTCGAAAATTTGTCCTAGATACGACTTAGACAATATATACCTTGGAAAAGGGAAGGTAGGAGTGTAGAAAAACCTTAGTGTTTCGAATAATTCAACATTTAATAACCAGAGAAAAAAAAATTATTGTTACAATTTAGTAGTTCTTTACTATCACCCTTATAAACTAATTAATTTTCTGATCAGATAACGTCTAGATCCAAAGCTTTTTTTATACATGGACATTCTACAGTAGACAAATACTTCGTTTTATTTGCAATGAATTGTCTTTTGTCAAGAAACTTTATTGCATTTTTGTAGATCTTAATGTCGCGTTTGGAACAGTGTGAATTACGATTGATAGAATAAAAAAAATCCACTAATAATTGGAAATTATCCTAGATTCTCCAAACGAACAGTTTGATCTTTACTAGTTGCAGAAAAACTCATCATACATATCAGGGTTAACATTTTGCACGCCAGCTGCGCGTGTCGTCTACAAAAGACTCATCAGTGACGCTTGAATTAAAAAAATTTAGAGGCCAAATAAGGTACGGAAATGAAGAGCATTACCAATATAGAGGTAAGGTAATCTACTCTTGGCAATAAACATGCTAATTCATCATCCGTTCACTAACTTTGAAATGTGAATGTTCCAACTGAAGCAAACATGATCTTACATTGTTTTAACTGTTCTGTGTGTGCTGTGGTGTAAACACAGAAAAACACGTTTGATACTATGAATATACAATTTAAATTTGCTATGCTGTAAAATATAGCATTTCTACATATACGATCAAAATTTATTTCAGGATATACATATATATTTGATTCCGTAATTACATTATTTTTTTAAAGGATTTTCTATAGATTTGAACCAAGCTTTTTGTTTATTATGTTTAGAATATTCCTACGCATTGTTGCAACGTTGTTAGAAGGACAGCACATGCAGTCATGGATGTTACATTTTATTTCGACGTAAAACATCACTAAATAACGCCACGTGATATGACGATCAAAATGAATGAATATGAAAGTAACATTTAAAAATGTGTTGCGTTTGAAGCGCTTTTCTGGATTTACCTTCATCAGGAACAATCAAACCAAAAAATTGAAATCCAAGGGTGTATATATACCTGAAATCAGAATACATGGAGATCTATATAAATCCAAGGGTGTATATATACCTGAATACATGGAGATCTATATGACCAATGTGACATAAACTTGTGAAACATTTATGTTTAGTAATTATTTTGATATAGAGGAACATTTCCTGATGATAATTTACCTGCTTAGTTAGTATAGATTTTGGTTTATTCTGTATATATGATTACATAGTTTTTTCCATTGAAGTGTTCTTCTTGTTCTGACAAACGAACCGATTTTCATACCAGTTTAATGCATTCAGGTACACACACCGTGACTTAATTTGATGTTCATGTATATACTCGAAAACGTACACTATGTACCTAAGTAAAAGTTAAAAATTGGATACAATATATAAAGAGTACATTGTACTCTAATAGATCGACTTAGATTATACAAATCAAGGTAAAAACTGAGGGAACCACATTGAATTCAAAAGGAACAAGACCGGGTGCTTTTTGAAGTAAGGACTCAGTGTGAAATGAAATATGTTCACAACCCACACTGGGTTATTTCAAATCTATGGCAACGTTTAGCACATTAAAGCAATTGTCATAGTGTTTCTGTTATAGCGATCTGCAAGATTTGAACATCGGTAAACTACTGTCGCCTTGATATCTGGACCTACAACGTCGCCTTGATATCTGGACCTATTACGTCGCATTGATATCTGGACCTACAACGTCGCCTTGATATCTGGACCTACAACGTCGCCTTGATATCTGGACCTACTACGTCGCCTTGATATCTGGACCTACAACGTCGCCTTGATATCTGGACCTACAACGTCGCCTTGATATCTGGACCTACTTCGCAAATGGATGAAAAATGTATAATGTCAGCATTTCGCATGTTTTCGTTGAACAATAATACCAATTAAGGTTCCATTTTGTCATAAATGTCATTCCTGTAGTTAAATGTTAAATTCCTCCGTATTCTGTTTTGCTTGTCCTAACCCTGTAATTCAGTGGTTGTCATTCAATGTACTGTATGTGCCTGTCCTAAGCCAGGAGCCTGTAATTCAGTGGTTGTCATTCAATGTACTGTATGTGCCTGTCCTAAGCCAGGAGCCTGTAATTCAGTGGTTGTCATTAGTTGCTTTCTGTCATATTTATTCTTCGTTTATCGTTTTTATCATAAATTAGGCCGTTCATTTTTTTTAATTGTATCATAAATTGACATGCCGTAGCTTTTATATGTGGTATGGGTTTTGTACATTGTTGACGGCCATACGGTGACCATTGTTTACATCCTTGTTTTTTTTTGGGTCTCTGGTGGACAGTTCTCTCATTGGCAATTAAACCAAATCTCTGGTGGACAGTTCTCTCATTGGCAGTTATACCAAATCTCTGGTGGACAGTTCTCTCATTGGCAGTTATAATAATGAATTATACAGATTTATTCAGCCTGTTTAATTTTGTGGATATTTTAAATTTTTATTTCTTGAAACATCGAATGTTTTGAATTATCAATGAATATTGCTAGCGGGATTTATGCGAACAACAAAATCTGGTTAAATTAACTACATTCTCTTTGAACATGCACGAACAAATTCAAAATCAGCACAGTTTTCCTTCTTTGAAATCGCTTAGTTTAAACATATTTTATTGTCCAAAAACAATGACAATAGGATCAGACACAAGTTTTGCAACTTAGAACGTCTTCTCCATTACATACAAATAATAAATAACTGAACAAAATAAAATACATGTGAATAACATCGTATACAATATTAATATGGAAATATGAACTGAACAAGAATTAAAACGACATTGATCATCGATTTCTAAAAGTCGAGTTGACCATAAATTTATTTATCAAAACCAAGTAGGATGTTTTAATCTGGCAATAAATATTCACTGTCAACTAATAGGATATTATATATACAATCAAATGGATGATCCATGTCTTCGAATAAATTGAACAATTTCATTCGAAGTCAACAAAACAAGTAAATAAACTATAAATGTTTATATAATTAGCCATAATGTCTATACACTATGAAAAGCGATTGGTCGCTTTAATATAAATTATTCTGCACTTTGATCAAAATTAGCGTATTTAAGTCTATACTGTACATGATATTACCATACATCAGAGTTTTCAGATCAGAAGGTATATTTTCTTTTCTAAGTTCTAAATATAAGGTATTCCTTTGAGCTGTATAATTTTTACATGAGAGGAAATACTTTTGAGTATTTTCATATAAATATCCACATTGACACATTGCGTTTGTTTTAATATTTGCATGATACAGATCCATGTTAAGCGCACTGCATTTATTTCTTAAACTTGCGTGCAAAACATTTAAATAGCTATCGCCAAATGTGTAATATGTAGGGGGTGATTTGTTTTTATAATATTTCTGTTAAATTTTTAATTTAAACATATTTAAAGAGAGTTCGTTTCTAATACTTAATATCGAGAGAGTTCCACAGTGTAATACTAGATGGCATAAAAGATTCTTGATAAAGGGACAATCTGCTGGGAGTTTGGTATATATTTTGACTACTTCGTAGATTGTAATTGTTTGTTTCTGCCACGGTAGGAGGTATTAAATCTAATAAGTATTCTGGAACATCCATATTCATAATTTCATAAAATAGAGTTAATTTTTTAACTTCCCGTCTAATCTTTAACTTTTCCCATCCCGTTTCTATATATAGTGATTGAGTGCTAGCGTAGCTTGTTAGACCAGTGACATTATTATTATGATTTAACTATCTAATCATTTGCCAATGAATTAATATTTTGTAAATCGATATTAATCATGGATGGAAGAGTAATTTCATCTGGAGCAGTATGTCCAGTAGATGTATCGTCTGCAAACATTTTAGTTAATCCAATCATATCATCTGCAATGTCATTAATGAAGATTAGAAATAAAAGGGGACCCAGTACCGAGCCTTGTAGAACACCAGCTTTAAGATTGCCTAATTTGGAAGTCGCCTCTTTTAATATTATCCTCTGAGTTCTATTAGTTAAGTGACTGTCAAACCATAATAACAGCTTGCCTTTGGTACCACATCTTTCTAACTTAAGTAGAAGGCCCCTTATCCAGACTCGATCGAATGCATTGCTTACATCAGCAAAATGAAATGATAAACTTGTATACAATTTATTGTCTTAAACATACAAGATAGAATGGTACATCTCAATTAGTTAATGAAAAGTAGAGCAGCCGGGTATGAAACCAGACTGAAATTCATTCAAAAGTATATTAGAAACTAAATGATTGAACATATGTTTAAATATTATTTTTCTAGTACCTTGCTCACGCAAGAAAGAAGTGAAACTGGTCTGTAATTAGACGGCATTGACTTATCTCTATTTCAAAAAAAGGAATAACATATGCCAATTTCCAATCTTTAGGAAATATTTTTTGAGAGAGCGATTTGTTGAACAGAATACATAAGGGAAGTGCAATTTCATTTTTAACTGTTATCAGCATTCTATTACTGATTTTGTCTGGCCCAACGGCTTTATTTGGATCTAAAGTAGAAATAATATCTTTAACTTCTTCAGTTACAGTAATTTCTGACAAAACTTTATTACCTCTATCAGCGAAGTCAGGCAAGTTTTGTTTTCTTCTTCTAAGCTAGCTATAGAACAAAAATATTAATTTAGAATATCAACTTTTTCTTTTGCTTCATAAGAAAATTCAAAATTATTACTAGGGTTTTGCAACGGTGGAATATCATTAGTATATCTGTCTTCTTTTAATAAAGAGTTTATAGTTTTCCAATATACTCTACTATTTGTTTGCTTAAGTTCGTTTAAGTTTTCATTAATATTTTCATAAAAGTTTTGTTTAATTTTATCTAAAAGATGAATTTAGTTGCATGGATATATGGTGAGTTCGATTGTATGTGTGGACGAAAAGTTCGAACACGGTTATACTATAAATGGACAAAATATGTACACCCTATCACAATATAAAAGTACACTATATATATACATTTTTTTCTCGTAAAACAATGGTATAATCGTTTTCCTCTAAACATAACAAACGAAGAGAGCAGTATGCCAAATGTTAAAAACAAAGTTTAGAATGCTGCTATTGGAATATTGGAACACATTCAAAACGTACCAACCTTAATTCCTGGGATTTAGATATATGGTAATCCTTTGACTTCTCTCATCCGACAGTAAACTCCATGCTTGCAAGGGGCATCCGTTAGGATGTGCAGGATGTATAAATACGAAGTCATGTTCGACAGAATGGGAACGTTAAATCCGATGCCCTGTGTAGGAAGAGTGCATCGCCCTTCTCGTTAAGAAGAATTGCAATAATGCATAAAATATTTCACTGGGCATTAAGCGAACAACCATCAATCATTCAATTTATTTTTCCACTGGTAATATATGTCACAGGTCAACGCCAATACTCCGTGTATGTACGACCTAGACGAGAGAAGTTAAATATGAAAATAAACAGATGTGATATCATTGCTAATGAGGCAACTCGCCACTTAAGACCGAATGAAGTAGATTTTAGCAACTATAGGTCACCATATCGCCTTCAACAATGAGCAAAACCCATACCGTATAGCAAGCTGTAAAAGGCCCGATATGACATAATATACAACTATTCAAACAAGAAAACTAACATAGGCCTGATTTATGTAAAAAAAAAAAAACAATATGTGATATACAGCAATAAACGAAAACCACTGAATTATAAGTAAAATTACAAACAAAAGAGATTGATATGCAACATAGATTGCTACTCACAATGAAGCTATTAAACCAAGAGTTTCAAGTGGTGAAGTTGAATTCATCCATACGAAATTTTTACGGACACCATCACGAGTTGGTTGACCGTTTTGAAATATCTGTTTCACAGATAATAACGGATAAGTTTCAATTGACGTAACCACAATCCCGTCCTCTTTCCCTCGAATGTGACCTACCGAATTAGACTTTATCACCGGGTTTGTACTTGCATGAGGAACACGACGGTTGCCACATGTGGAGCAGGATCTGCTTACCTTTTCGAAGCACCTGAAATCATTCCCGGTTTTTGGTGGGGTTCATGTTGCTCAGTTTTTGAGTTTTCTATGTTGTGTTTTATATACCGTTGTTTGTCTTTTGGTCGTTTTTCGTTTTTTGCCATGGCGTTGTCAGTTTGTTTTCGACTTATGAGTTTGATTGTCCCATTGGTATAATCTTTCACCTCCATTTGGTAAATAATAAGCCTTTAATTCTTATGTTTTCCCTCTTATACAATTGATGTTTATTGAAACCATCTAAATATTATTGAGGTTTGTGGACTTCATGTTCTTACATTTGTTCCTTTTATATGTTGGCAGTTTGTCATAAGCAAGCCTTTGATACGTGTTGCTGTTTTTTTTTTAAATAAACTGATGGTGATTGGTTGGTTGTGTCACAGGCAAGACCGATCAAAATACAGTTGGTGGCTTGTATAACTTAATATTTATCGTCTGATACTTTTACATATGAAGTATGTAGCAAGGTTTTGCATTTGCTGCATTCGATGGCATGATCATAGCTATGGACGTGACGTGAGCGTATTCCGCATGGTGATAAAACTCATCAGATATACCAAGCTTATAATTTGGAACGCCAGATGCGCGTTTCGTCTACATCAGAATTATCTGTGGCGCTTTAATCAATACAGGAAAAAAAGCAAAATCAAATGCTAAGTTGAAGAGCATTAAAAACCGATAATGTGTGCCAAAAACGACTTAGGCAATCTTTGCCTCGGGGTAATAAACCTTAGTATTTCGAGTAATTCAATATTTTGAAAACCGTAAATTTAAAGAAAATGAACATATAACTGCTATTTCATGTCAACACAGAAAGTGCTGACTACTGCTCGTTGAAACCCTTGGGGACGAAAACAGCAAAAGATACAAGCCTTAACATTTGGTACGGTAGACGCGCATTTCGTTGACAGAAGATTATTTACTGGCGCTCAAATCAAACCAGTTTAAAGACCAAATCAAATATGAAGTCGATGATCTTTAAAAACTCAAATTCCCGAAAAGTTGTGCCAAACATGGGATAGAAAACCCTTATCTTTCGAGGAATGTAACTTTTTACAAACAGTTAATCTACAGAAAAAACAAGAACGTGACCATAGTACACGGATGCCCCACTCGCACTATCATTTTCTATGTTCAGTGGACCGTGAAATTGGGGTAAAAACTCTAATTTGGCATTAAAATTAAAAAGATCATATCATAGGGAACATGTGTACTAAGTTTCAAGTTGATTGGACTTCAACTTCATCAAAAACTACCATGACCAAAAACTTTAACCTGAAGCGGGACGGACGGACGGACGGATGGACGGACGGACGCACAGATCGAAAAACATAATGCCCCTAGGTGGGACATAAAAACATATCAATGAGAAATCACCCCAACACAAAAGTGCTGACTACTGGGCAGGTGATACCCTCGAGGACGCAATACCCACCAGTAGTGGCATCAACCCAGTCAAAACTCATCAAAGATACCAGGCTTAAAATTTGGTACGCCAGAAACGTGTTTCGTCTACAAAATATTCATCAACGACCCTCGAATCAAAATAATTGGAAGGTCAAAACAAATACGAAGTTAAAGAACACAAAAAACCGAAGGTTTCGAAAATTTGTCCTAGATACGACTTAGACAATATATACATTGGAAAAGGGAAGGGAGGAGTGTAGAAAAACCTTAGTGTTTCGAAAAATTCAACATTTAATAACCAGAGAAAAAAAAATTTTTTGTTACAATTTAGTAGTTTTTTACTATCACCCTTATAAACTAATTAATTTTCTGATCAGATAACTTCTAGATCCAAAGCTTGTTTTCAACATGGACATTCTACAGTAGACACATACTTCGTTTTATTTGCAATTAATTGTCTTTTGTCAAGAAACTTTATTGCATTTTTGTAGTTCTTAATATCGCGTTTGGAACAGTGTGAATTACGATTGATAGAATGAAAAAAAAAATCCACTAATAATTGGAAATTATCTTGGATTCTCCAAACGAACAGTTTGATCTTTACTAGTTGTAGAAAAACTCATCATACATATCAGGGTTAACATTTTGCACGCCAGCTGCGCGTGTCGTCTACAAAAGACTCATCAGTGACGCTTGAATTAAAAAAAAATAGAGGCCAAATAAGGTACGGAAATGAAGAGCATTATCAAAATAGAGGTAAGGTAATCTACTCTTGGCAATAAACATGCTAATTCATCATCCGTTCACTAACTTTGAAATGTGAATGTTCCAACTGAAGCAAACATGATCTTACATTGTTTTAACTGTTCTGTGTGTGCTGTGGTGTAAACACAGAAAAACACGTTTGATACTTTGAATATACAATTTAAATTTGCTATGCTGTAATATATAGCATTTCTACATATACGATCAAAATTTATTTCAGGATATACATATATATTTGATTCCGTAATTACATTGTTTTTTTAAAGGATTTTCTATAGATTTGAACCAAGCTTTTTGTTTATTATGTTTAGAATATTCCTACGCATTGTTGCAACGTTGTTAGGACACCACATGCAGTCATGAATGTTACATTTTATTTCGACGTAAAACATCACTAAATAACGCCACGTGATATGACGATCAAAATGAATGAATATGAAAGTAACATTTAAACATGTGTTGCGTCCGAAGCGCTTTTCTGGATTTACCTTCATCAGGAACGATCAAACCGAAACATTGAAATCCAAGGGTGTATATATATACCTGAATACATGGAGATCTATATAAATCCAAGGGTGTATATATATACCTGAATACATGGAGATCTACATTTATACCTGAATACATGGAGATCTATATAAATCCAAGGGTGTATATATACCTGAATACATGGAGATCTATATAAATCCAAGGGTGTATATATATACCTGAATACATGGAGATCTATATAAATCCAAGGGTGTATATATATATACCTGAATACATGGAGATCTATATAAATCCAAGGGTGTATATATACCTGAATACATGGAGATCTATATAAATCCAAGGGTGTATATATACCTGAATACATGGAGATCTATATAAATCCAAGGGTGTATATATATATACCTGAATACATGGAGATCTATATAAATCCAAGGGTGTATATATATACCTGAATACATGGAGATCTATATAAATCCAAGGGTGTATATATACCTGAATACATGGAGATCTATATGACCTGAATATATGGAGATCTATATGACCTGAATACATGGAGCTCTATATGACCAATGTGACCTAAACTTGTGAAACATTTATAATTTATAATTTATAATTTATAATTTATATTATAAGAACTCGTTGGAAGTACTTGATAAATTACATGCATATATTGGTGATTTTGAATCTGTTCAAAGTTTTGATTTTTCTACCCTATATACCACATTGCCTCACATTCTCATTAAGAAAAAATTCACACACCTAATTAAAAGGGCATTTAAAAAGTCAGAATTCCTGATGATAGTTTACCTGCTTAGTTAGTATAGATTTTGGTTTATTCTGTATATATGATTACATAGTTTTTTCCGTAGAAGTGTTCTTCTTGTTCTGGTAACGAACCGATTTTCATACCAGTTTAATGCATTCAGGTACACACACCGTGATTTAATTTGATGTTCATGTATATACTTGAACACGTACACTATGTACCTAAGTAAAAATTAAAAATTGGATACAATGTATAAAAAGAGTACAAGGTTACATCACCGGCCATGCGAATCATTACTCAGTCAAAACGTCACAATCGGTAAAACTAAAGAGCATACCAGGACTATTCTGATATTTAAAGTTCCAATATCGTGAAAATATGTCGCTACTGAGTTGAAACAAGACACATCGTAAACTATAACGCAAGTATTTTCAGGGCCATGATTTATATGCTTTCCTTATTTAAACGAAAAAACGGAATTTGTGGAAGTAAGGACTCAGTGTGAAATGCAATATGTTCAGAACCCACACTATATTATTTCAAATCTATGGTAACATTAGAACATTAAATGGTTGTCATTAGTTGCTTTCTGTCATATTTATTCTTCGTTTATCGTTTTTATCATAAATTATGCCGTTCATTTTTGTTTAGTTGTATCATAAATTGACATGACGTAGCTTTCATATACGGTATGGGTTTTTGTACATTGTTGACGGCCATACGGTGACCGTCGTTTACATCCTTGTTTTTTGGTCTCTGGTTGACAGTTCTCTCATTGGTAGTTATACCAAATCTCTGGTGGACAGTTCTCTCATTGGAAGTTTTACCAAATCTCTGGTGGACAGTTCTCTCATTGGCAATTATACCAAATCTTCTTATTTTTATGTTAATGAATTATACAGATTTATTCAGCCTGTTTAATTTTGTGGATATTTTGAATAAATATTTTTTCTTGAAACATCGGACAACAAAATCTGGTTAAATTCACTACATTCTCTTTGAACATGCACGAACAAAATTAAAATCAGGACAGTTTTCCTTCGTTGAAATCGCTTAGTTTAAACATATTTAATTGTCCAAAAACAATGACAATAGGATCAGACACAAGTTTTGCAACTTAGAACGTCTTCTCCATTACATACAAATAATAAATAACTGAACAAAATAAAATACATGTGAATAACATCATATACAATATTAAGTTGGAGACATGAACTGAACAAGAATTGAAACGACTTGGATCATCGATTTCTAAAAGTCGAGTTGACCGTAAATTTATTTATCAAAACCAAGTAGGATGTTTTAATCTGGGAATAAATATTCACTGTCAACTAATAGGATATTATATATACAATCAAATGGATGATCCATGTCTTCGAATAAATTGAACAATTTCATTCGAAGTCAACAAAACAAGTAAATAAACTATAAATGTTTATATAATTAGCCATAATGTCCATACACTATGAAAAGCGATTGGTCGATTTATTATAAATTATTCTGCACTTTGATCAAAATTAGCGTATTTAAGTATATACTGTACATGATATTACCATACATCAGAGTTTTCAGATCAGTAGGTATATTTTCTTTTCTAAGTTCTAAAAATAAGGTATTCCTTTGAGCTGTATAATTTTTACATGAGAGGAAATAATGTTGAGTATTTTCATATAAATATCCACATTGACACATTGCGTTTGGTTTAATATTTGCATGATACAGATCCATGTTAAGCGCACTGCATTTATTTCTTAATCTTGCGCGCAAAACATTCAAATATCTATCGCCAAATGTGTAATATGTAGGGGGTGATTTGTTTTTATAATATTTCTGTTTAATTTTTAATTTAAACATACTTAAAGAGAGTTCGTTTCTAATACTTAATATCGAGAGAGTTCCACAGTGTAATACTAGATGGCATAAAAGATTCTTGATAAAGGGACAATCTGCTGGGAGTTTGGTATATATTTTGACTACTTCGTAGATTGTAATTGTTTGTTTCTGCCACGATAGGAGGTATTAAATCTAATAAGTATTCTGGAACATCCTCATTCGTAATTTTGTAAAATAGAGTTATTTTTTTAACTTCCCGTCTAATCTTTAACTTTCCCATCCCGTTTCTACATATAGTGATTGAGTGATAGCGTAGCTTGTTAGACCAGTGACAATACGTGCTGCTTCCATGCAGTTGTAATTTTTCTAATCTTTCAGAATTCAATTGTCCGCAATTATCCCAAACTTCACAAGAATACCCAAGAACGGGCCTAATAAAAGTTAAATACATTTTTTCTAAATATTCCCTTTTAAACCGGAATTTCAAACGTCTAAGAACTTTTAATTGTTTTGATACCTTTTCTATTAAGTTATATATATGATTGGTCCACTTGCAGTCTTTACTAAAAAAATAAACCTAAATGTGTGTGACTAGTAACTGTATCTACCTGAACTCCACCAAAATAAAAAATCAAGTTATTAAATAACATAACATTAGTTTTATTTGGATTGAATTTAACTAGCCAATCATTTGCCCAGAAATTAATATTTTGTAAATCGATATTAATCATGGATAGAAGAGAAATTTCATCTGGAGCAGTATGTCCAATAGATGTATCGTCTGCAAACATTCTAGTTAATCCAATCATATCATCTGCAATGTCATTAATGAAGATAAGAAATAAAAGGGGACCCAGTACTGAGCCTTGTAGAACACCAGCTTTAAGATTGCCTAATTTGGAAGTCGCCTCCTTTAATATTATCCTCTGTGTTCTATTAGTTAAGTAACTGTCAAGCCATAATAACAGCTTGCCTTTGGTACCATATCTTTCTAACTTAAGTAGAAGGCCCGTTATCCAGACTCGATCGAATGCATTGCTTACATCAGCAAAATGAAATGTTAAACTTGTATAAAATTTATTGTCTAAAGCATACAAGATAGAATGATACATCTCAATTAGTTAATGAAAAGTAGAGCAGCCGGGTATGAAACCAGACTGAAATTTATACAAAAGTATATTAGAAACTAAATGATTGAACATATGTTTAAATATTATTTTTCTAGTACCTTGCTCACAATATTTTTTGAGAGAGCGATTTGTTAAACAGAATACATAAGGGAAGTGCAATTTCATTTTTAACTGTTATCGGCATTCTGTTACTGATTTTGTCTGGCCCAACGGCTTTATTTGGATCTAAAGTAGAAATAATATCTTTAATTTCTTCTTCAGTTACAGTAATTTCTGACAAAACGTTATTACCTCTATCATCGAAGTCAGGCAAGTTTTTGTTTTCTTCTTCTAAGCTAGCTATAGAACAAAAATATTCATTTAGAATATCAACTTTTTCTTTTGCTTCATAAGAAAATTCAAAATTATTACTAGTGTTTTGCAACGGTAGAATATCATTAGTATATCTGTCTTCTTTTAATAAAGAGTTTATAGTTTTCCAATATACTCTACTATTTGTTTGCTTAAGTTCGTTTAAGTTTTCATTAATATTTTCATAAAAGTTTTGTTGAATTTGTTTCTTTAAATTATTCACTCGATTTCTTTGGTTTTTAAATTTCCTTTCGTTTGTAGTGCTTTTATTTAAAAAGAATATTTTTCAAATTCTGTCTCGTTTTCTTATTTCTTTACGCAGGTTTGAATTAAACCAGATTTTATCATTAGAATGAATAATTACTTCTTTTTTTTTTGGAATGCAAGATTCAGTCACTTTTAAAAATTCGTGCGTAAATATATTGCAAGATTCATGGACGTTAATATCATTATCCAGTAATTTATTCCATTCGACCTCTGAAACCATCTGTTTCATTAAATTATAATCCCCTCTTTTATAGTCCCATATTGTACGTTTAAAACTTTTCGAGTTACTAAACTGTAAAGTAAGTACCTTCATGATCACTTATGCCTCTATTGATAGGTATAATACCCGAGTCAATAAACTGTATAGAATCAGTTATTAATATCGGGTCTAATAAGGACGACGAACCAGTTCGTGAATCAAAATGAGTAGCATCGTTAATTGTATTAAATAGACCATTCATACTTAGTATATCACTGATACGGTTAGGGAGATTTAGTAAGAAATTTTTATTTAGATCGCCCAAACAAATAATATGATTAGTTTCGTCTAATGCCCTTTCCAACCTCATATCGTAAAGTGACAGTTTGTTACACGTACGCTAGAGATACGAGTAACAGGTCGTTCACGTACCCTAGAGGTACACGTAACACTCTGTTCACGTACCCTAGATTTACGCGTAACAGATCGTTCACGTACCCTAGAGGTACACGTAACACTTTGTTCACGTACCCTAGAGTGACGCGTAACAGTTTGTTCACGTACCCTAGAGGTGCGTGTAACAGTTTTTTCACGTACCCTGGAGGTAAGGATGTGTATTGGATAAGGGAGATAACTCTGTGAAACTGCTTGAAATTTATGAAATAAATATACTATCATCACAGCTTATAAATTAAGAGATTTAAGAAATTCGTACAAGTTTTCAATTACGATAAAATGGTTTAGTGTCAGAGTAATTTAGCAGAAACTGACAATGAAAGATTTTGTAATTTAACAGAATGTGTCTTTAAGGTTACAGTTAAAGGAGAGGGTGAATTTTTATGTTAAATACGCCCAGATTGTAATGTTCCCTGATGGTATTTTATATATTTATATATATCGTTCTTGTGAGAGTCAAACCTAATAGGCTAATTTGACCACTGAATTGAACAGATCATGAATTGAGATTTTTAGTCCATGTTTAATGTACATAAAAAATCACATATTTATCATGCGAAATTCTGAGCAAGAAAGAATATATATCACTTCCTAAAGACTTGAAATAAAACATTCCGATAAAGTTTCTGTAAACCACTATATGTACAGATAAACCAGCACGACAAATATAATGGAATTTTCCTAAGACGCGAACGCATCTAGCAGCCAATGAAATAACAGCATCAAAAATGGAATGTTCCTCCGACGTATCCATAAAGTTTACTCAAACACGCCTCGTGTATTATAAAAGACGTGTTCAACTTTCTTAACTTTTAGATTAAGGCGTGTTTGAGTTAAACATTGTCTAATGGGATCCAACATATAATACTTGTTATTTTCACATTTTGACGCTTAATTTCGATTTTATTACATAAAAAATAAAAAAAATAAAATATGAAGTGAAACCTAAACCAAGAATGATTGAATATCACTCCATAGAGACTTTAAATAGAATATTCCAGAAAAGTTTCTGTAAACCACTATACGTATAGCCAAACCAATCAGATGACAAGTACACTGAAGCCGAGCAAGGTCCGCTTGATTAGCACGACAAGTAAAATGGAACCTTCCTATGAAGCTTCTATACGTATAGAACTGCCAATGAAATAACAGCATCACAAATGGAATGTTCCTCCAACGTATCCGATGTATCCACAAAGTATACTGTTTAACTCAACCAATCAAATGTTGTACATCGCACGTGGAGTAAAATGGAATATTCCCACGACGTATTTGACGTATAATTCAATCTCTGAAGTGAGTGTAACTAAATATAAAAACATAGACAACGGAACATAAAAGAGGGACGAAAGATACCAGAGGGACAGTCAAACTCATAGATCGAAAACAAACTGACAACGTCATGGCCAAAAATAAAAAGACAAACAGACAAATAATAGTACAGATGACACAACATAGAAAACTAAAGACTAAGCAACACGAACCCCACCAAAAACTGGGGGTGATCTCAGGTGCTCCGGAAGGGTAAGCAGATCCTGCTCCAAATGTGGCACCCGTCGAGTTGCTTATGTTATTACAAATCCGGTAAATAGTCTAATTCGGTAAGTCACATTCGTGAAAAGGGAAGGGTATTGTAGTTACGACATAAGGAACATATCCGATATCATCTGTGAAACGGTTATTCCAGAACAGTCAACCAACTCGTGATGGCGTCCATAAAATTTACGAAGGGATGACTTTAACTTCACCATTTGGAACTCTTGGTTTAATAACTTCCTTGTGAGCAGCAATCCTCTATCAAGGAAATCATGATAGGAAACACAAGCCCGGGAATATCGTATCAATTGGGAGATATATACTCCGTATGCAGGCGCTGCTGGAATGTTGCTACATAGAAATGGAAAGTTCACAATTGGGAAGCTGAAATCATCTCTTTTGTCGTAAAGTTTTGTTTTCAACCGACCCTCATTGTCAAATTCTAGATGTAAGTCAAGATATGAGGCAGACTTAACTGTATCTGTAGTATCCTTTATCTCTAGTTCGATGGGATAGATTCGTTCAACATAGTCACCAAATTTTGTATTATTTAGTGAGAGAACATCATCTATATAGCGGAACGTAGAGTTAAAGGATATTGCTAACTTCTTATCTCTCTTCCTAAGAAGCTCCTGTATGAAGTCAGCCTCATAATAATAAAGAAACAAGTCGGCAAGAAGAGGGGCACAATTGGTTCCCATTGGAATTCCGACAGTCTGTTGAAAAACACGTCCTCCAAACGTAACAAATATGTTGTCAATCAAGAAATCAAGCATCTTGATAATGTCAGTTATCAAGCATCTTGATAATGTCAGTTATCAAGCATCTTGATAATGTCTCTAGTGCCAAATATTTCATGTTCAGGACGAACAAAAATTATAAAATAAATACAATAGGTATGTATTGAAGGGTATGGGTAAAGTGGGATAAAGAAATTGTTTCACTTGTGAATTGTAGAGCGAAAAAAATATTTTTACGACGAGAGATAAAATTGACGTAAATCAGTTTTGCTTTGAAAAATATACGCAAAAACTGTCATCTGAAATGGCTGTTACATTGAAATAATTGCTTTAGTATTTCATCAAAGTTCTAAAATTAATATAAAAAAATAAAATATTCCCCCGTCCTTTCTTTAATTTAAATTATCGTAGAGTCCGCAATTTTTGTCTCGCTTGCGACAAAAGTCGCGGATCGAGACATAGGGATTGCTTTTCCGGCGACGACGGCTCTGACTCCGGCTCCGGCGTCAACAATTGTTAAGTTTTCTGCTTAAGTTAGTTTGATAGGATCTACTTGTGATATATCAATGATATTTTGTATGAAGTCGCATTATTATCAGTACATTTCAGTTTGACGACTATTTTGAGGCCCTGCCCCTTATGACATGGTCCAGTGACTTTGAATTAATTAGCAATTTTCAATGTGAAGCTTTCTTCTTAAGTTAGTTTGGTAGGATCTACTTGTGATACTAGATCAATGATATTTTGTATAAAGTTGCATTACTATCAGTACATGTCAGTTTGACGACTATTTTGAGGCCCTGTCCCCT